>NC_044325.1:122678624-123278624 GCF_007399415.2 Gopherus evgoodei | reverse complement strand
CTTAGTAACCATAGATGCATCCAAGAATGGAGTGAGAGCAGTTTTAATGCAGGAAGGACCAGATCAAGAATTCCATCCTGTCGTGTTTCTCAGCAAGAAACTGTCTGAGAGGGAAAGCCAGTGGTCAATCAGCGAAAGAGAATGCTATGCCATTGTGTATGCGCTGGAAAAGCTAAGCCCATACATTTGGGGAGAGTGTTTCCAGCTACAAATCGACCATACTGAGCTGAAGTGGCTTCATACCACAAGGGAAATAACAAAAAACTTCTTTGGTGCAGTTTAGCTCGCCAAGATTTTGATTCTGAAATATAACACATTTCAGGAGCTTCTAACAAAGTGGCTGATGCACTCTCCCGTGAAAGTCTCCCAGAATGTCTTTGAAATGTGAAAAATCTTGTTAGTTTTTGCATAATCAGTAGTATATGTAAAGGTGTGTGTGTTTATTAATCTGTTTATTCTAAAGTTCTAGGAAGCAAATCACAGCCAGTGTGGTCCAGCACTGTCTATGATTTGGGGGGCGTGTCATAAACAGACAGTAAAGGGTTAAGAAGTTCACCTAGCCTAGCTTACACCTGATCAGAGGAACCAATGGATGGACAAGATATTTCAAAAGGAAGGAGGGAAGTTTTTCCTTTGTTCTGTTCTTTAAGTTCCGTGCCGGAATGAAAAGATCAAGGAATCACCCAGGGTAGTGAGTATTAGGGTATGTCTACACTACGGGATTATTCTGATTTTACATTAACAGGTTTTGTAAAACAGATTGTATAAAGTCGAGTGCACATGGACACACTAAGCACATTAATTCGGTGGTGTGTGTCCATGTACCGAGGCTAGCGTCAATTTCTGGAGCGTTGCACTGTGGGTAGCTATCCAGTAGCTATCCCATAGTTCTCACAGTCTCCCCTGCCCATTGGAATTCTGGGTTGAGATCGCAATGCATGAGGGTGCAAAAACAGAGTCGCGGGTAATTCTGGGCAAATGTTGTCACTCAATCCTTCCTCCGTAAAAGCAGTGGCAGACAATCATTTTGCGCACTTTTTCCCTGGATTGCCCTGGCAGACACCATAGCATGGCAACCATGGAGCCTGTTTTGCCTTTTGTCACTGTCACCGTATGTGTACTGGATGCTGCTGACAAAGGCGGTACTGCAGTGCTACACAGCAGCATTCATTTGCCTTTGCAAAGTAGCAGAGATGGTTACCATCCCTATTGCACAGTCTGCCATTGTAAATTGGCAATGAGATGAAGGTTATCAATCATTTTGTACTGTTAGCAATTGGAAATTGTCGAAGATGGTTATCAATCATTTTGTACCATCTGCTGCTGTCATGGGTGCTCCTGGCTGGCCTCGCTGAGGTCAGCAGGGGGCGCATGGAAAAAAATGGGAATGACTCCCCGGGTCATTCCCTTCTTTATGTTTTGTCTAAAAATAGAGTCACTCCTGCCTAGAATATGGGGCAGGTCTACTAGAGAGCCAGAGAGCACAGCCCCTTCGGGTCAGAGCCCCAGAGATCCCACAGAAATGATGAGCTGCATGCCATTCTAAAGGGTGCCCCTGTAACAACCCCACCTGTTGCTTCCCTCCCCCCACACCCCTCCTGGGCTACCATGGCAGTGTCCCCCCATTTGTGTGATGAAGTAATAAAGAATGCAGGAATAAGAAACACTGCGTGATAAAATGAGGGGGAGGCAGCCTCCAGCTGCTATGATAGTCCAGGCAGGACATTAAAGGGTCGGGGGGAGAGGAGCGCAGCCTCCTGTTGCTGTGATAGTCCAGGGAGTACAGAATCTTTTCTTTAGACACGAAAGGGGTGGGGGCTGATGGAGCTCAGGCTCCAGCTGCTATGATGAGGACAGTTACCCAGCATTTTTTACCATTTGCCAGGAATGACAGGGAGTCATTCCCATTTTTACCCAGGCGCCCCCAGCCGACCTTACCAAGGCCAAACAGGAGCACTCACGGGATGATGACGGTTTTCCACCATTTTGTACCATCTGCCATCAGGAAAGGAAAGGGAGGGGATGCTGCTGTTCAGCGCCGCAGCACCGCGTCTACCAGCAGCATGCAGTAGACATAAGGTGACATTTAAAAATGGCAAGAAACGATTTTTTTCCCTTTTCTTTCACGGTAGGGGAGTGGGGATAAATTGACAAGCTGTACCCTGAACCACCCCGGACAATGTTTTTGATCATTCAGGCATTGGGAGCTCAGCCAAGAATGCAAATGCTTTTCGGAGACTGCGGGGACTGTGGGATAGCTGGAGTCCTCAGTCCCCCCTCCCTCCCTCCATGAGCGTCCATTTGATTCTTTGGCTTTCCATTATGCTTGTCACGCAGCACTGTGCTGAGTCCCTGCTGTGGCATCTGTCTATCATAGCCTGGAGATTTTTTCAAATGCTTTGTCATTTCGTCTTCTGTAATGGAGCTCTGATAGAACAGATTTGTCTCCCCACGCAGCGATCAGATCCAGTATCTCCCGTATGGTCCATGCTGGAGCTCTTTTTGGATTTGGGACTGCATCACCACGCGTGCTGATCAGAGCTCCACGCTGGGCAAACAGGAAATGAAATTCAAAAGTTCGCGGGGCTTTTTCTGTCTACCTGGCCAGTGCATCCGAGTTCAGATTGTTTTCCAGAGCAGGCACAATGGTGCACTGTGGGATACCACCCAGAGGCCAATACCGTCGATTTGCGGCCACACTAACCCTAATCCGACATGGCAATATCGATTTCAGCGCTACTCCTTTCGTCGGGGAGGAGTACAGAAACTGGTTTAAAGAGCCCTTTAAATCGATATAAAGGGCCTCGTTGTGTGGATGGTTGCAGGGTTAAATGGGTTTAACTCTGCTAAATTCAGTTTAAATGCGTCGTGTAGACCAAGCCTCAGAGAACGAATGAATTAGTTTGTTTATTTCCTTTTATGACTTTGTCTTTTTGCATTAGAGGGATAATGAAATTGGGTTTTCTTTTGTGTAACTAAGGTTTTTGCCCAGGGGAACATCCTCTGTGTTTTGAATCTGTTGTCTGTGAGAGTAGCTTGTATGCTAATCTTGCAGAGGTATTTCTTTTATCCCTTTTCCTTAATTAAAAGTCTTCTTTTTAAGAACCTGATTGATTTTTTCCCCTTGTTTTAAGATCCAAGGGGTTTGGATCAGTGTTCACCAGGAAATTGGTGAAGTCTCTCAAGGTCACCCAGGGAAGGGTTACAGTACTTGGGAGGGAGAGATTTTTTTTTGGGCGGGGGGGGAAGACAGAGTTTCCCAAATGATTCATAAACAGCTGTTTTAAATGATTTGGGTGGTGGCAGCAACCAGATCTAAGCTGGTAATTAAGCTTAGGGGTTCTCATACAGGTCCCCACATCTGCACCCTAAAGTTCAGAGTGGGGGTGAAACCTATGACAGGGCCCCCTTACTTTTCTTCCATACAAAAGATCAAATGGGGAAAACCCTGTGAAATCTTGGGGTACCTCCCTGTATGCATACAACAGAAATGGCAATAACTCATCCCAATTTTGGATCCTTTTCTTAGTGTACATCCCTAGCATGGATTTTAAGGTTCCATTGAACCTTTCCACTAAGTCATTGGCCTGTGGGTGATATGGGGCAGTTGTAAGCTGTTTCACCCCACACAACTTCCACAGCTCGTTGAAAAGTTGTGACATGAAATTTGCCGCTCGATCAGATAAAATCTCTTTAGGGAAACCCACTCTGCTGAATATAGCGAGAAGGGTCCTTGCCACAGTCTCAGCTTCAATATAAGTCAGAGCAACTGCCTCAGGATACCTGGTGGCAAAATCCACTACTACTAAGATATACCTGTTCTCTCTCTGGGTGGGATGCTGCATAGGGACCACTATGTCCATGGCTACCCTTAGGAATGCTTCCTGTATCATGGGCAAGTGACACAGAGGAACTTTCTGAGGTCATACAGGTATCACAATACACAAGACCTGCAATAATGTTTTACACCAGTCTGTATTCCTGGCCAGTAGAAAATTCTCTTTAGCCTGTCATGTTCTCTGCACCCCCAAGTGAGGAGCAAAAGGACTATCATGTGCTAGCTGCATTAGTTCCCCACAGTGTGGATGGGTACAACCAACTGCTTAAAGGGCTGCCCAGTGCTTTTGTTCTTCCCCACAGGAGCCTCTCTATACAATTTCCCATGCTCCTCAAAAAACTTCTTATCCCCCTCGGCTGGGGTTCCCTCTAGAAGATATTTCTTTATGCTTTCTAGGGTGGGTCCAGGGTTTTGCAGTTGAGCAAAAGACAGACAGCTAACAACTAGGACAGCATCCTCAGTCAGACATTTCCTCCGCTCTTTGCCCTGAGGGTGTGCTGTCTTCCTCAGGCATGGAGGAGTTTGTCCCAGCCCCTCCTCCACCTGAAAGTAGGCTGCTGCCTTCTGTTGCAGGAGAAGCAGAGAGACTTTCTCCATTCCCCTCAGCAGTTTCTGAGGCCTCAACCCCTTCCTCCAGGAACCCAATATACTGGCATGATATATACCAGTATATTACCTGGCCAAAGGGTAGAGATTGTGGGGTGGGTGAAACCACATTCCCCGTATCACTAGCTAAAATCCACATGGCACAGGAAGGTCTGGTAAATTATCTGACTGTGGGAGTAATGGACATGCTACTGGAGAACGACTTCTTCCACAAGGCTAGGACTGTTAGTGTGGTGACCCATAGCAAGAAGGAATATTGTATTGGGTCCCCACAAAACTTGCTAGGTAAGATGTGGGTGTTCCTGTCTGGTTTCCCACCAGGGCCTCTGTGCTGAGGACAGCTGCACTAATATGAGCTAGTGGGAGCTTACTTTCCCTCAGCTTGAGCATCTATTCTTCAGCTACTCAGTGGAATTACAGAGGTAGCTCTTTCTGGGCTCCTCTGTCTTGATAGGAGGTTTGGGATAGGAATTATCAGTAATGGGATGTTTTTGGGGAGGGGAATGTCCAGACTCCTAACCCCTCTCCTTTTTGCTAGGGATAAAACGGGACCTGCCCTTCCCACCAGGTTTAAACCCCTCTTTTGGTGATTTGCTTTCAATAGATGCCTGTGTCTGTTCAAAGGTATCAGCTAGAGATGCCATCTCGTCCACAGACTTAACATTTTTGTCCCATAGACACCGCTTTACATCTGCCTTATATGCCTAGGAAATGCTCTTGAGCAACAAGATCAAACACTCCCTCACTGCTTGTAACACCTTTGCCCCTCACCCATTTTCCCATCAATTTTTTCATTTTGTTCACATATTCCCCATTATTCATGCCAATATCCCTCTTTCATGCCAATATCCCCTCATTACTCATGTCAATATCCCTGATACTTGACAATATCCCTCTTAAGATTCCTAAATTTAACTCTATATGTTTCAGGGCTAATCTAAAACCTTTGCAAAACAGTGTTTTTGAATTTATAATTGCCTAAAGCCTCCTCAATGGGCATTTCATTCAATACATTTAGAGCTTTATCAGTTAATTTCACAATCAAGGTAGAAACTCTCTTGGTGTAAGGGATTTCATGCACTTCACACAGCCTTTCAGAAGTAGTTAAATATTCAGAAACATCATCTGCTTCATTGTCTGCAGGACATAAATGGTCTCAATTGAGGATTTTTGGAGTGGTGGGAATCATTGGGATCAATGTGTTCTGGTTCTGCTTCTCTAAGTCCAGTTGGTGTTTTCTATCTCTTTCTTTCTCCTCAGATTCTCTAGCTCTTAGTTCTGGGGCCTTTAGATGCAGGGGCGGCTCTAGCCATTTCACCGCCCCAAGCACGGCGGAGCCGCGGGACCAGCAGACCCTCTGCAGGCACACCTGTGGGAGGTCCACCAGAGCCGCCTGCTGCCCTCCCAGCGACCGGCAGAGTGCCTCCCATGGCATACCACCCCAAGCACGTGCTTGGCGTGCTGAGGCCTGGAGGATGTGTTTGTTCTGGTTCTCAGATTCTCTCTCTCTTTTATCTTGAGATCCTTTAGCTCCAATATTCTCTGGGGCTCCCTTTCTTATTCTACAACCTGCAGTCTAAACAGCTCCAGCTTCATGGTGGCTTCACTGCTTTCACTTATTTTCCTGCTTTTCTGTCCCTCCTTCCCTTTCCCAAAATAAGCAAACAGAAAATAACAAACTGGTGCCTCCTCCTGACTGTCCTTAACCACCATATCTGTGTTGTGTGTTATACCCTTAGTCCCTGTGCTTGGAGAACATAAGTCCACCAGGAATATCTGGTGGGCATTGCTGAGCCGCAAGGTGAAGCAATATCCCAGTGTGTCTCCTGTGAGCGAGTCATTGAATTGTAACTCCTCTGATGGACAATGGCTGGGGATGTCTGTTTGGCACTTGCCCGGGCATTGGTTACCTCCCTTGCTATTGTCTTGGGGGGAGCTAGTATCTGGATCTTCCCAAACCCACAACATATTTTGGTGACAACCGTACAACACAATTCTCATAACTTCATATGCATTAATGATATACATATTTAGTTGGAACAGTGGGTTTCAAAGGATCATAACCTTTCTCATGATACCTTACAAGGCATGTTTTATATGCATGTGATGGGGTGGAAGAGACCCCATCCACCGCTCTTGGTCTCCAGGCCATGAGGCCTAAGGGCAAGAGTCCATAGAGATGCCCTGATCTGCAGGGTTTTAAGGCCTACTGGCTGGAGTCTATATAATTGCCTTGCTCCACAGGGCAATCAGGTCATGTGACCCACATCTGGGGGGCAGCCCTTCTCTGTGAGGCAGTAAGGCCTAGCATCCAGAGACCACAGGGGTACCCTGGGGTTTGCAAGGCAATAAGGCCTGATGGCCAGAGTCAATAGAGATACCCTGGGTCTACAGGGTGGTAAGGTGTAGCAGCCAAAGTCATTAATGATCCACTGGGTTCCTTGGTATCCAGGTCTAGTGGCCAAGTCGATGGAGATACTCCTGTGGGCACAGCTGTACGGCCCAGTGGCTAGAGTCAATAGGGTGGCCCTCTGGGTAGGGCTGTAGGGCCTAGCAGCAGGAGTCAATAAAGTCATTCTCTGGGCAGTGTTGCACAGGCTAGTGCCGGGATTCAATAAAATTGCCCTCTGAGTGGGGCTGCAGAGTCAAGCAGCTGCTTGGGGTGGGGGGAAGTGTGGGACGCCTCCCAGAAGGAGGGGGGCACAGGTACGGGGACCCAGGCCCTCCCTGCTCCACCAGGTCCCAACCCAGGGCCCTTGCAGTGGCGAGTGAGTCTGCTACTGGGTCAGTGGGTATCCAATCCAGCAACATGCTGACCAGCCTCAGGACAATGACTTGTCCCCCCTGCGCTACTTGCTATCTTGTCACTAACGTCTGTGATCTGTGCATCTTTGCCATCTCTGGGTTCTTCAGCCTGTGCAACTTCCTGTAGCCTGGACCTCCCTGGGGTGTCCACAGGTAGCTGGGCATCCGTGTGGGTCTCAGCGCCTCTGGCTTCTACAGTCCGGGGCTTCAGTCGTTCCTGGGCATGAGCCAGCAAGGAGCATCCTTCCTCTCTGGCACTCAGCCCAGACTGAGCTGGGTTGCTCCCTCTTATACTACTGCTACACCTGGAGCATGCCCTGTAGAGACTTGAGGGCGTGGCTTCCTCTACCCACAGTGAGGAGTTAACCCTTCCCCTCCAGTGCAGGGTGAGATCACTCCATCATACACCCTCTCCCTCAAGAGGGTATCTGCTGGGGGCTCTTTCTTTCTCCCCTCCCCTGTTATCCTAAAAAAAAAAAAAAATTGGCATTGGCATGTAGTTTCCCAGGGTGATGTGGTACCTGAAAGTCATGTAGTTGTAGGGCAAGATACCAGTGCATGATTCATGGGTTTGTACCCTTCATGCTCTTCAACCATCACAAGGGCGCATGGTCAGTGATCAGTCAGAATGTATTTCCTAACAGAAAATACCGCAGAGCTTCTATGGCTCACTTAATGGCCAAGGCTTCTTTCTCAATAGTTGAGTAGTGCGTATTTGGGGTCTCTGGGTTCCCTCTTATACTGCTGCTACACCTGGAGCATGCCTGGTAGGGACGTAGGTGTGTGGCTTCCTGTACCCACAGTGAGGAGTTAACCCTTCCCAGTCCAGTGTGGGGTGAGTTCACCCCGTCACAATGCAATATCATAATGATATGCAGGTGATTAACATGGGGGATACAGGGCATTCCCCTGAGGTATACAGTGCCACAAACACCAGATAAACCACTACATTACTAACTACACTAAATTAAGCAACAACTACAGACAATATGAGAATTCCTGAAGGCTGGTTAACCAAAACTCAAAGAGCGACAGTGAGCTCCAGCTCTTCCCCACAGTGGTCAGAAGGAACTGAGAAAGAGGCAGCAACCATGCACCTTTTTATCCTCGGCTTGGTGCATGAAGACAGAAGGGGCGCATATGCTGCTGCAGATGTAGCTGAAAGAATCTGACTTGAGTGCATTGGGTGCACATACACCTACAGTGGAATGTATAAGTGCTCAGTCATTTGAAGGAGAACATTCTTTTTTTTTTTAATCCCTTACATGTTTCTGGATGCAATATTTGCTAGTAATGAGTTCCACAGGTGATTTCTGTGTTTGAAACAAATACTTCCCCTTTGATCAGTTTAAATGTGCTGTTTTTCAGTGTCATTGAATGTCCTCTGGTTTTTGTATTATGAAGGAGGATTTGTGCATAATGAGAGCATGACAAAGGACCTATTGAGAGCAAAATATAGTGCTCAGCAGCTCTTAGGATTTGGCCTGATTTGAATCAAGTATTAAGGATGATCCTTGGATTGGGCTGAGTGGTGCTTGGGGCAGGACCAGTGCTGGATTAAGGAATAACATAACTGAGCTACAGCCTAGGGCCTCACAATATGAGAGGCCTCTAAAAGAGAAAAGAACTGACTCCATTTCAAATTTTATCAAAATCGGTTGATAAATAAAGGAGATATGAGAAAAAGAATATTCTTTCTATATAGAGACATTTTCATTCAAATATGACAGAAATATGCATATCTGGCTACACAAACACTCATACCCTTATCCTTCACTAATTGTTCATTATTGACAGGCGGGAGGCCAGGGCTGAGAAAAAAACAATAATTGCACTTGTAAAATTACTATTTCTACAACTAATTCTGCTATCAGTATCCCAAGGCAGCATTTTGTGGCCACCTGCTCCTGCTAAAATTCTGACTGTCTTTTCATAACTTATTTAAATAAATAAAAAAAATAATGTTCTCACTGCTGATAAAATCGGGAAAATTGTGAGATCAGAGAGGGCAGTGTCGTGAAGCAATCGTGCCAAGCTCCTACTCGTATGTTAATGTGTTCTTTCTCCTTTGGATCTGTACATATGTACAATTGTATATTTTAGTGCGCATGCTACTTTCTGCTTCATGAGCTACCCATGCTTCACATGATTGAGTTTGCAGGTGATCGTCTTATAGGCTTGAGTCAAGTGGATCTTGAGGAGGATAAATTTGTGTTGGCTTCCCTCTGTCAGTTTCGGGAACCTTCACAGTAAATGTCAGAGTGCTGATGAAAGGATAAATAGAGGGTTTTGAGTGAAGTGAAGGAAGATATACATATATATCAAAATACTCTGAGTACTTGGTGAGCAAGTTATTTCAAATTATGTGCATTTATGATTTATAAGCTATTAAAGCCTATAAATTTCATTTATATTTGCTTGAATATAGGCTAGTTTTTCTCACTTTCTCAATGCCTATCTAGAGATTACCAGTCTTTTTTCTGGTAAATTCTTTCCTTCTCTTTCATGCATATAGCTTGTTGTCACTCTCTGTGTCCAAGATGTTTACACAAAATTAATTAGTGGTCTTCAGGGAGACAGAGGATAGAGAAGCGAACATGAAGAGAGATGTCTGCCTAGAAAAAAGACTGGGATTTTCTGCTTGGCAGCAGGGCCGCCCAGAGGGCGGGGGGCAAGTGGGGCAATTTGCCCCAGGCCCTGGGCTCTGTAGGGGCCCCCATGAGAATGGCTGAGGCTCCTGCCCCGACCCTGGCCCTGGCCCTGGCCCTGCCACTGACCCAACCCCACCTCAGCCCCTCTCCTGGAGCCTCAACGCATCCAGGAGCGTCCCTGGACAGCTGCAGCATGGCTCGGGTGGGGCCTGTGTTCCTCCTGCTCAGAACTGTGTGGTAAGGGGGCGGGGCTGCCAGCTCCAGGCCGAGTGGATGGAGCTCAGGCCCCACTGGAGCTCGCAGCCCTGCCCCCTTACCATGCGACTCTGAGTGGGGAGTAGCTTAGGACCTGCCAGAGCCATGCTGCAGCTGTCCAGGGACCCTTCTGGATGCGCTGAGGGTCCAGGTGAAGGGGTACCTGGGGTAAGGGGCTGGGGGGGTTGGATAAGGGGCAGGGAGTCCCAAGGACATTCAGGGGACAGGGAGGGGGGGTCAGATTTGGGGGGGGCAGTCAGGGGACAGAGAATGGGAGGGTTGGATTGTGGGCATTCTGGGGGTCTGTCAGGACTCAGTGGGGGGGAGGATAGGGGTTGGGGCAGTCAGGGGACAGGGAGCAGGGTGGGTTTCTGGTAAATGTTGAGGGGACAATGTGCAGGATAGGTCAGGGATTCTGAGGGAGGGCAGGCAGTCGGGGACACGAAGTGGGTGGGGGTTAGATAGGGGTCAGGGCCAGGCTCATTCAGCAGTTTGAGGCTTGCAGAAGACCCAAGCTGTTAGCTTTTCCATTAGGGCTACCATCCTTTTCACTTCTCAAATGCCAAATTATCATCTATATTTAATTTCAGTGCCATAAGGAGATTCATGTCACAGGAGAGTAGCTTCATTTAAAATTAGCCAGTACGGGAGGGATCACATGAAAAGAGCAATATCCTACATCACCTACCTCCTTCCCAACCCTACCAAGGGAGACCCGTCCCCCCTGCATTCCCTGAGGCTTCAGAGGGGTTAATTCAGTGGTTCTCAAACTTTTGTACTGGTGACCCCTTTCACATACCAAACCTCTGAGTACAACCCCCCCCCCCCGCTTATAAATTAAAAATACTTTTTTATATATTTAACACTATTCTAAATGCTGGAGGCAAAGCGGGGTTTGAGGTGGAGGCTTACAGCTCGCAACCCCCAGTAATAACCTCGTGACCCCCTGAGGGGTCCTGACTCCCAGTTTGAGAACCCCTGGGTTAATTTAATTTTAACACCCTGTGTCCATTCACATGCATGCGCTATTTTGAGCATTTCAGTTTTCACAACATAGGCTCATCCCAGATTCTGGAACAAGCTCAAATGCTCAGTTCCTGGAATATGTACATAAGCTATACTAAAGACAAACCCACAGTAACCCTCTCCAGTTTGTGAGGGGCCTCATGGAGCCAGTCTCTAGGAAACAGATAAATGCATGGAGGTTAAGTCCATTAATGGCTATTAGCCAGGATGGGTAAAGAATGATGTCCCTAGCCTCTATTTGTCAGAGGGTGGAGATGGATGGCAGGAGAGCAATCGCTTGATCATTACCTGTTAGGTTCACTCCCGCTGTGGCACTTGGCATTGGCCATTGTCGGTAGACAGGATACTGGGCTGGATGGACCTTTGGTTTGACCCAGTAAGGCTGTTCTTATGTTCTAAGCTAAATGAATCCAAAGTTATGGAGACAGATATGAAGCAAGGAAGCCAGCAGAGTATCAGAAACCTGGGCTCAGGCATTTGGTCACAAGCTGAGGTGGTTCAAAAGTTTTAGATTTTTTTTATTGTTTCTTTAAACAATCAAACACAGCAAGCAGCAAATATTTGGCCACACGCTTCTGAAACCCAGGAGTGGCGTCAGGGTTTCTGACGCCCTAGGCGGACGGCCATTTCGCTGCCCCCCGTGGGTCTGTTGGACCTACCGCAGTCATGCCGGCGGTCGGTCAGCTGCTGGAAAGGCTCCGGTGGAGCTGCCGCAGGCATGACTGTGGTAGGTCCGCCGGAGCCTTTAGACCAGCACACTGTCCGTCGAAATGACTGCGGCAGCTCCACCGGAACCTTTCCAGCAGCGGACCGTCCACCGGCATGACTGCGGTAGGTCCACCAGACCCGCGCGCCGCCCCCCCGGCAAAATAGTGCCCCCCAAAAATTCTGGCGCCCTAGGCCATTGCCTAGGTTGCCTAAATGGTAGTGCTGGCCCTGCTGAAACCCCAAACCATGTTCAGATTTTGGCAGACTAATTTCAGCTTTTCAATTAAAAAAAACCTCAACAAATTTTGAAGGAAAGCAGACATTGGCCATGATTTTTTTCTGCTTTTTAAAAACCCCTAGTTTTCGATCCAAAAAAAGTTTTAATGGAAAATATTTGTCCAACCCTTTTAATGAGCTTTAGTACCTTTTAGCACTACCTGATTCTGAGGACCAGTGATAACTTGCAAAGAAATTTGCTCAAAACTGGGTTTGTGCTGAGCTGCGGAAGGTTTATTTTTCCCCAGGCCGCCCATGTGGGGGGAGTAAGTGGGGCAATTTGCCCTGGGACCCACAGGGGCCACCATGAGAATATAGTATTGTATAGTATTGCAATTTTTTTTATGGAAGGGGCCCCTGAAATTGCTTTGCCCCAGACCCCCTGAATCCTCTGGGTGGCCCTGCTTGGTGGGTTTGGAGCATGCAAGATAATATTTTATTATAGGCAGTATGTGATGTAAAAATTCTTATATAGACTTGTAAATCACATATCATATGCATAATACATTGCATTTTTATAGTATGGCAAAAGAAATATCCCAACAATTCATTGTTTTGTGGTGAAAATTAAATCAGACTAAACATTTGTAAATATATTTTATATATAATGTGGATAAACTTTGTATTTCCCTAATAAAATTAATCAATTTGTTTTTCATTTATTCACATGAAAAGAAGGATAATTTTCCTTATTTATGGTGAAAAAAAAGTATATATCCAAACGCACACAATTTGTTGTTGTATAGATATAGATTTTTTTTACTAGTTTCAATAAAAATTTTCTGATACTAATTTTAGTACCTATATTAGATAATTCAGCATAATTGTCTATAAAAAAACAAATCAATTTATTGGAAAAATACATCGTGCATACAATTTTCTGATGGTTTGCTTATTACCTAGGTGTAATTCATATCAATATAACTAATAGTTGAGCTTTAAGCTTGTGGGTTATTCGAATCCTATATCCTCTATTGCCTCTCATATCCTTTATTGCCCTCTTATATCCTCTAAGATAGGGGTGCCAACCTCTTCAGAAGTTAATATCCGGCTCCTTGTATAGGCACCGACTCTGGGGTTGGAGCTACTGGTGCCAACTTTCCAATGTGCTGGCGGTGCTCACTGCTCAGCCCCCGGCTCTGCCACAGGCTTTGAATCAGGAGAGAGGAACTAGTTCTAAGGAAGAACTTGCTGAAACCTCAGTGCAAACCCAATCTCTTTTTTAAACCTTTCAGATGTCAAGTAGTCAAATCCAAGTCACTGCTCTTATGTTTCAGTATGTATGACGTGTGGAGTGACACAGTCCTCCGAAATGCATTCCTCTGGCCTTCTGTGAAAGAGCCTAGAAAAGTGTACTCTGATCTGGGATGATATGGTCAGCACATTGAAACTCACGTGATCTATGGTATGGGAATTCCATCCCTTGCATAGATTACTTCTGCCCATGGCTAGAACAGTCTGTGCAGGGAGCTTTCCCTGGTTGGATCAGTATATACTCCCATAGTAATTCTGCTTTCACAGCATTGAAGTATACCCATTTTCACCTCACAAAAGGCTGGCATCTAAATTTAGACCATGGTGTCTGGGGCCTGCAGAGAGGCCAAAATTTCAAAATTGAGCCTTGGGCAATTGTGACCCAGAGAAGTCAGAGACTGCTAAATGCGAGGTTTCAGCATTCTAGATTCCTAACTGAGGGTAGTAAAAGAAACCTCTTGCATGTTGTTTGGCATTGGATCCATCCTTGAGTGTTTTTCTATCATATCCAGAACAGCATGAATCTCATGGTGGGGCTACAGACCTTGATAATGCTTCGCATTCAGTAACTAGCATTTTCCTATTGTGTTCATTTTCTGCAAACACTTTTTCCAGTGGAAATATTTCCAGTCACCCAAAAGTAACCCAGGTTGTCAGTGCACCACACTGGTGTTTAATTCCCATAGTCTGTGGACAGTTCAGTGCTCAGTTTGCTTTCATCTACGAGAAATAAATGTACTCAGAATGTTCCCTTTTGAATTGACAGCAACAGTCTGGGAAAAACTTCACGATAGATACTATCAAGGATTGTCTTGGCCGCCATCTACAGTTGCTGTGAAGAAAAACAATCTCACAGATTGTTAAATGGAGTGTAAGGAACCTTCTGTTCAGTGTTGATTCACCTTGCGGTTTCAGATCCCGCCTCTCTCAACTCCCCACCTATCATGCCTAGGTACCATGATGCTGGACATCTAGTAAAGAGTTTATAACATCTTATTATATTTTCCATTTATAGTGCATTATGCGCCTTTTCAAAATTAGGGGCACGATTCCCTTTGCACACTTGTGAGAATAATGAGTAAGTGGAATTAAACTGGGTAAGACTAGTGTAGGTGGGATGGGAATCAAGACATAGGTCATAATATACTAGAGAAGTAAGGTTTTTCACCCACAAAAGCTTATGCCCAAATAAATCTGTTAGTCTTTAAGGTGCCACCAGACTCCTTGTTTTTATACTAGAAGAAGGAATCCATGTAATATCTAATATAAAGAGAAGACACTTGTAACAGGTCATGGACACTTTCAGGTTCTACTGATCTAAAATCTATACCTTTGCCTTACCTTTGTAGGGACAAAACTCACCCATTTCCTGGGACTGAACTTTATCAAAACAAAGAAATAAGATTAAATCTCAACCAGTTCTCTTCCTCAGGATTGGCTCATTTTAGGGTTCTTAGTGCTTAGACTACTCCAGGTCTTTTCTGCCGCAGATACAAGACCTTTCCATCAGGGCCGAACATACTTTTTTCCCTTTTATTGCATCTAGGCTTCATATTGCTGGCAGGGTCTATTTCCAGGAGAGACCTGTGATGTTATCATAGAATCATAGAATATTAGGATTGGAAGAGACATTGGGAGGTGATCTAGTCCAACCCCCTGCTCAAAGCAGGACCATCCCCAACTAAATCATCCCAGCCAGGGCTTTGTCAAGCCTGACCTTAAAAACCTCTAAGGATGGTGTCATAAACAGATAGTTAAGGGTTAATGTCTCTTTTACCTGTAAAGGGTTAAGAAGATCAGTAAACCTGGCTGACACCTGACCAGAGGAGCAATAGGGGGACAAGATACTTTCAAATCTTGGTGGAGGGAAGTCTTTTGTTTGTGCTTTTTGTTTTGTTCGTTGTTCGCTCTCGGGACTGAGAGGGACGGGACATCAATCCAGGCTCTCCAAATCTTTCTGAATCAGTCTCTCATGTTTCAAACTTGTAAATAATTAGCCAGGCAAGGCGTGTTAGTCTTATGTTTGTTTTCTCAACTTGTAAATGTTTCTTTTTGCTGGAAGGATTTTACCTCTGTTTGCTGTAACTTTGAACCTAAGGCTAGAGGGGTTTTCTCTGGGCTATATAAATCTGAGTACCCTGTAAAGCATTTTCCATCCTGATTTTACAGAGATAATTTGGTACCTTTTCTTTCTTTAATTAAAAGCTTTCTTTTTAAGAACCTGATTGATTTTTCCTTGTTTTAAGATCCAAGGGGATTGGAACTGGACTCACCAGGGATTGGTGGGGGGAAAGGAGGGGGGATAGCTAATTTCTCCTTGTTTTAAGATCCAAGGGGATTGGATCTGGACTCACCAGGGATTGGTGGGGGGAAAGGAGGGGGATGGTTAATTTCTCCTTGTTTTAAGATCCAAGGGGTTTGGATCTGTGTTCACCAGAGAACTGGTAAAGTCCCTCAAGGCAACCCAGGGAGGGGACGAAGTTTTGGGGGGACAGAGAGTGCCCCAGACACTGGAATTCTGGGTGGTGGCAGTGTATACCAGATCTAAGCTAGTAATTAGGCTTAGAAGTGTCCATGCAGGTCCCCACATTTGTACCTTAAAGTTCAGAGTGGGGAAAGAAACCTTGACAGATGGAGATTCCACCACCTCCCTAGGTAACCCATTCCAGTGCTTAACCACCCTCCCAATGAAAAAGATTTTCCTAATATCCAACCTAGACCTCCCCCACTGCAACTTAAGACCATTGTTCCTTGTTCTGTCATCTGCCACCACTGAGAACAGCTGAGCTTCATCCTCTTTGGAACCCCCATTCAGGTAGTTGAAGGCTGCTATTAAATCCCCCCACTCTTCTCTTCTGCAGACTAAATAACCCCAGTTCCCTCAGCCTCTCCTCATAAGTCATATGCTGCAGCCCCCTAATCATTTTTGTTGCCCTCTGCTGGACTTTCTCCAATTTGTCCACATCCTTTCTGTAGCGGGGGGACCAAAACTGGACGCAATACTCCAGATGTGGCCACACCAGTGCCAAATGGAGGGGAATAATCACTTCCCTCGATCTGCTGGCAAAGCTCCTATTAATACAGCCCAATATGCCGTTGGCCTTCTCAGCAATGAGGGCACGCTGCTGACTCATATCCAGCTTCTCGTTCACTGTAATCCCGAGGTCCTTTTCTGCAGAACTGCTGCTTAGACAGTTGTCCTCAGCCTGTAGCGGTGTATGAGATTCTTCCTTCCTAAGTGCAGGACTCTGCACTTGTCCTTATTGAACCTCATCTGATTTCTTTTGGCCCAATCCTCCAGTTTGTCTAGGTCACTCTGGATCCTATCCCTACTCTCAAGCATATGTACTTCTCCCCCTATCTTAGTGTCATCTGCGAACTTGCTGAGGGTGCAATTAATCCCATCATCCAGATCATTGATAAAGATAATTGATGAAGAAAACTCGCCCCAGGATGACCCCTGGGGCACAACTCTTGATACTGGCTGCCAACTAGACATAGAGTCGTTGGTCACTACTCGTTGAGCCCGACAATCTAGCCAGCTTTCTATCCACCTTATAGTCCATTCATCCAATCCATACTTTTTTAACTTGCTGGCAAGAATACTGCATGAGGGCTGATTTGAACACAGGCTGATTTTAGTCTTGGTGGTGACAGATCAATATAAGGAAAGTGGCCTCTTTCCATACTCTGCCATTACAATATTTCCATCACTTTAAAATAACATGTTCCTGTGATATTAACAAACTGGCTACCAGTTTCACAGTGTTTTGAGATACGATGAAATTACCTCCTCTCATCTTTACCATACATTGAAAAAAACCCCTCAGTGTTATTAGGAGGCTACAAATCTTCATGTTTATGCACAAAAGTTTGAGCTTTAAGATAAAATCATTCCTGTGATGCTCACAGGCTCCTCTCTTCTACAAATCTAATACAGATTTTGCAATACTAGTTAATAACGGGAGTTTGCCAGAAGGAATCTAGTGCCCTGCAGATACTAATAGCTATGTCCATCCAAAGTGTTGGACTATCACAGCCTGGAAACCTCCATCTGTCTCACCTCTTCCTCTGTCCCTTTACAAAGAGAAGTGAAAGTGAATAATTCACACTTTCCCCATCCATCTTTCGACACAGCTGATCCAACCTCCTTCAGTCTAACCTCCAAAACATGTTCAACTCTCTTGTCCTAACACTTTGTCAAGGCCTAATCGCCCTGTGGCGTTTTCACATGGAAGTGGTCTCAGTTCTAGTTTTCTGAGTCTTCCAAGTTTTTTCAGGCTGATCCATTCAAGACTTTGGCTTCCCAGGCCCAGATGTGCCCCAGGAGGCATTACTCACATTTTTGACCCTGGAGAAGCCCTCATGGTCACCACAAGATTTGCAGATTGCCTGCGCAGTCGAGACAGGCTAGTTTGAAAAATCCCAAGATAGGTTTTTTTGTTTGTTTTGGTTTTTATTAAAGGAAAGTGCTTGTTGGGGAAAGAAGTGGGGGCTGTACTCCAAATTTCAAACAACAGCTCAAATTTGATTCAAAATTGAACTTCAGTTCAAACCATCTATTTTTCTCCTCTGGTTCACTCCTCCTTAGCATATGGAGTCTGTGAAGTATACTTAAATGCAATGTAGAGCAAAAATTGGATCTTTAAGTTATTATCATTGTGATGGAGTATCCTCTGGATTCTGAGAACTATGTGGGTTTTAGAGTTGATTGCAGACATGTTTAACATTTTTTGAAATATGTGGGACAACCCACACACTTAGAATTAAACGTAAGTGTTTGCAGGATAGGGTTCTTAATATGAAAGTGTGAGGTGGGAGGGAGCACCTGTGAATTTATAAGTAATTTCTAATGAGGAAAAAGAAGTACCCCAAGTATAACACTGAGTCTGAGCAACGCTTGTAGAACAGAAAGAGAAGGTAAGTAGTACACTTTTCAAGGAGTTCAAGAAGGAAGAGAAAATACCTAGACCCTGCTGTGCTTAGAATAGCAGAAAGCCCACATCTACCTATCCAGAACCTTGAGTGATGCCCTATTTAATCAAGCTTCCCCAACAAATATTGTCAGATATTTACTGACATAGAAATTACCATACTTGATCAGAGCAGTGGTCCCGCTAGTCCATCATCCTGCCTCTTAGTGGCCAGTCAGGTAGAAGGTAGAAGAAACCCCATAGTAGGACAATTACTGAATAACTTGCTCGTAAGGGAAGTTTCATCCCAACCATATCAATTAGTGGTTGGCTAATGTGCTGAAGCTTGGGGGTTTCCATCCTCTTTTGAACACTATTCCCTTTTATGAAGCCAGCGAGGGAGCCGGTTCAGTAGCATAAAACATGCTGAATAAATCATTCAATGGGAAATAGTTACAATGTCATGAATAATGTAGTACATGACTATAGTGGGAAAGGGAGCGGGCTCTTGTATCTTATGAAGAAAGCTCTGGTACGTGTCTCCCTCTTTTACTAGTTTATTACTGTGAACACTCCTGAACTCTGCAGCTAAGACCTGATGCCTTTGTTAAGGAGCTATAACAATGATCAGCGCAGTCCTCAGGGAAAAAATGCACCTGCACTTTTAAGGATTATTTCTTCTCATTTCTACAATTTAACACTTTTTCCTGCTTCTTAAAACAATAGGGCATTCATGTATTTTTGTCAAATGCAGAATAAATTAGTTAGAAGTTAGGCCGTGCTAGTTGTGTCTCGCAGTTCACTTCAGTGATTGATTGTGGAACCTGTGTGTAGAGGGAAGGGGAGTTTGGGCCTGAGTCTGAGCCTGGGCTTACAGTGCAGTGCAGACAGGCCCTAAGTTCCTTTTTCATGGTCACACAGGAAGATGTCGACTGAGCAAGAAATTGAAACTGGGGTCTCCAGAATCATGGTCGAATCCCTCCACTGTTAGACCATCCTTACTCTACTGCTTGAGCTAATTTCTCACCTTCAGCTGACGTGTCTGGTGCCAGTGAGACAGAGATGGCGCCAGAGTCTTGAGCAAAGCAATAAAAAAGGGGTGGCTCCCCCTACCACAGCAGAGCAGGCTAGAAAATGCAGGCATCAATCCCATCACCGCTCTGATACAAAGCAAGCACTCTATCATTTGAGCTAATCCACCTTAAAAAAAAAAAGGCCCTAATCTGATGTCATCTCATTGCAGCCTGTTGCTTGTATCTGAAATGGCTGTAGGAGGTGTCTTTCTCTAGGGCTGGCTAACTGAGACTGTGGTGCTACTAACATCAATATTGTAGGTTTGAGTCTCTATGCTGGTTACTATCTACCTGATCTGTAGACAGGCTTTGGCTTCTAGTTCTTGCTCTTGTCCATGACTGCTATGGGCAAAGGGCCAAAAGAAGGAGGTGGCCCAAGTGAGAGCTGTTCCCCAGCTCCTAGAGAGCCCTGACCTGCCCATGTTGTTCCAGAGGCCATATAGTACCCTCAGCGGCCTGTTGCTCCTCTCCAAAATGACCAAGAGAGCAGCACTTCTGGTGGGCCAGCTACTTCAGTAGAGTGTGGTTCTAGTGACCCTTGCAAAATCCCACTGCCTCCAGTCTTGTTCTCCATGACCTCCAAGGAAATGGTGACGACATCCAGCTTTGCTCTCTATGACACTGTATAACCCCACTGCCTCCAGATTCACCCTTATTGACCCCTTCCATGACTGTAGCTTTCTCCAAATATTTATTTGTTGACCCATTTTTTGGTTCCCACTACATAAAGCTTCACCATCAGTCTGTAAGCAAGGATTGGCCTGTCTCCCAAGGTCTGCTCCCAAGGTCTGTGAGAATGAGGGATCGTCCTTCAGGAAAGGTTGTACAGTCCTTGCTTACAGACAGCCTCCCAACCTGAAGCAAATACTCAACAGCAACTACACACCACACAACAAAAACACCAACCCAGGAACCAAACCCTGCTACAAACCCTAGTGCCAACTCTGTCCACATATCTATTCAAGGGACGCCATCACAGGACTAACCACATCAGTGACACCATCAGGGGCTCATTCACCTGCACATCTACCAATGTTATATATGCTATCACATGCCAGCAATGCCCCTCTGCCATGTACATTGCCCAAACCGGATAGTCTCTATGCAAAAGAATAAATGGCCACAGATCAGACATCAAGAATTATAACATTCAAAAACCAGTCAGAAAACACTTCAACCTCCCTGGACACTCAATAACAGACTTAGAAGTGGCAATTCTTCAACCAAAAAAACTTCAAAAACAGACTCCAATGAGAAATTGCAAAACTGGAATTAATTTGCAAACTGGACACCATCAAATTGGGCCTGAATAAAGACTGGGGGTGGATGAGTCACTACAAAAACTAAAACCTAATTTCCACATGCTAATTTCCCCCTACTCACACCTTCTTATCAACTGTTTGAAATGAGCCACCATGATTACCACTACAAAAGTGATTTTTTTGTCCTTTTCATGTACTGTTATATATTTCTTCCTACTATATTTTCCACTCCGTGCATCTGATGAACTGGGTTTTAGCCTACAAAAGCTTATGCCCAAATAAATTTATTTGTCTCTAAGGTGCCATAAGTACTCCTCATTGTTTTTTCTGATACAGACTAACATGGCTACCACTCTGAAATGTAGGCATAGTTAATGAGGCCATTGTCAGCAACTTGCATTGGTGTACTAAGGACCTCTGCTTATTTATTCTGAGTAGTGGTGGAGGTCATTTGAAAAGTGAAATTAACACACACAAATTCATTTGGAGTTTACCTAATGTAAAGTAAAGATCATATTTTATTTGACTTCACAGAGTGCAAATAAGTCTGGTCCTGACTACCCTAAGGCCTGGTTTACACTTGCAAGTTTTTTTTGCCAAAAGACAGCTTTTGGCAATGAAACAGCAGAGGAGTACACACTGCAAAGTCACTTTTTGCCATGAAACTCCTCAGTTGCATCGCTATAATAAAACCACCTTGAGGAAAGTGATAAGACTTTTTATGCAAAGGTTTTAACAAAACCACCTCAAGGAGAGTGATAAGGCTTTTTGTGCAAAGGTTTTATCGCCAAAGTGCCAGTGTAAATACCTTGCTTGCTTTTATCTTTGTAACTGGCATCCAGGGGTTCCCACATGCCTGCAGTGACAACTCTGCTCATTGTTTTGAACTCAGCAGTCCTGCAGGCATGCACTCCTCCCCTTTCAAAGCTCCATTCTGACAGCCAATGCTGTGCTGCTCTGCTCCGGAAAACAAAGAGCTATCAGGGGTTGATGTCTGGGTTTCCCCCTGCCCTGCCTCAGGACTGGTTGCTTTTGGCAGCTGTCTGAACTTAGGAGACAGCATGCTGCTCTCCTCGAACACACACTGTCTGTCTCTGCCCCTCTCTCCCTTACACACACGTTCCCTGTCGTACACTCTTCCCCCCATCCCATATCAGTTGAAAAGCAGATGACAATCTAGTAGGATGCCCATGGAACCATGGGATTGAGAAACCTGCATCATGTGACACTGGCCTTGCCCCATGAGGCACTGCAAACCCTTCCCAAAACACCCTGCTGCCATTTGTATGGTGGGATAGCTACCACAGTGCACTGCTTTCTGAGTTGTTGCTAGTGTGGATGCGCTCTAGTGACACAAGGAGCTGGTAAGCACACGCAACAATCATTTTAATTAAAGCTCTTTAATAAAAATGGTATAACTTTTGGCAAAAAAACTTGGCAGTGTAGATGTAGCCTTAGGATCTTCCACACTGGAAAAGAGAAAGAAAAACTCCCGCCTACCATCTCATAGCTACTTTGATCTTAATTCAGCAAGGTACTTAAGCACCTTTGAAGTCAATGGGATTTTAGCATATTCTTATGTGCTTTCTTGAATCAAGAGTTCTGTTTTCAGGGAGTCTTGAAAAGAAGCAGTCAGTGCAGAAGAAGTCTATATTTACTAGCTAATCTAACTGCACCAAAGAGAGTCTCTCTGAGAACTGATCTGTCCCTTCCCCTGGATATTTCCTGAAACAAGCAGCAAAGAAGACTCTCTCAGAATGCCGAGGGAATTGGCTGATGTGATTGCAGAGCCATTGGCCATTATCTTTGAAAACTTGTGGGGATCAGGGAAAGTCACGGACAATTGGAAAAAGGCAAATATAGTGCCCACCTTTAAAAAAGGAAAGAAGGAGAACCTGGGGAACAACAGACCAGTCAGCCTCACCTAAGTCCCCGGAAAAATCATGGAGCAGGTCCTCAAGGAAACCATTTTGAAACTTGGAGGAGAGGAAGGTGATCAGGAACAGTCAACATGGATTAACCAAGGGCACGTCATGCCTGACCAACCTGATTGCCTTCTATGATGAGATAATTGGCTCTGTGGATATGGGGAAAGCAGTGGACATAATATATCTTGACTTCAACAAAGCTTTTGATACGGTCTCCCACAGTATTCTTGCCAGCAAGTTAAAAAAGTATGGATTGGATGAATGGACTATAAGGTGGATAGAAAACTGGCTAGATTGTTGGGCTCAATGTCTAGGGATCAATGGCTAGTTGGCAGCCAGTATCAAGTGGAGTGCCCCAGGGCTTGGTCCTAGGGCTGGTTTTGTTCAACAACAGGATGGATGGCTGAAGAGAGATCACTTGATCATCACCTGTTAGGGTCACTCCCTCTGGGATACCTGGCATTGGTCACTGTCAGTAGATGGGATACTGGGCTGGATGGACCTTTGGTCTGACCCAGTATTGTCATTCTTATGTTCTTAACAGCTTTATTGATGATCAGGATGATGGGATGGATTGCACTCTCAGCAAATTTGCAGATGACACTAAGCTGGGGGGAGAGGTAGATGTGCTGGGGGGTAGGGATAGGGTCCAGAGTGACCTAGGCAAATTGGAGGACTAGGCCAAAAGAAATCTGATGAGGTTCAACAAGGACAAGTGCAGAGTTCTGCACTTAGGAAGGAAGAATCCCATGAACGCTACAGGCTGGGGACTGACTGGCTAAGCAGCAGTTCTGCAGAAAAGGACTTGGGGATTACAGTGAATGAGAAGCTGGATATGAGTCAGTAGCATGCCCTTGTTGCCAAGAACGCTAACGGCATATTGGGCTGCATTAGTAGGAGCATTGCTAGCAGATCGAGGGAAGTGATTATTCCCTTCTATTTGGCACTGGTGTGGCCACATCTGGAGAATTGCATCCGGTTTTGGGGCCCCCACTACACAAAGGATGTGCACATATTGGAGAGAATCCAGCAGAGGGCAATGAAAATAATCAAGGGGGCTGGGGCACATGACTTATGAGGAGAGGCTGAGGCAACTGGGCTTGTTTAGTCTGCGGAAGAGAAGGGTGAGGGGGGATTTGATAGCAGCCTTCAGCTACCTGAAAGGGGTGTGACGTTGCAGTCTATATGATTTTATAAAAATATGCTAATGAGTGAATATAATGTAACTGGAATATGCTTCATGCAAAAG
Organism: Gopherus evgoodei; assembly: GCF_007399415.2. Lineage (NCBI taxonomy): Eukaryota > Metazoa > Chordata > Testudines > Testudinidae > Gopherus > Gopherus evgoodei. The sequence goes on along the minus strand of NC_044325.1, from coordinate 123,254,780 downwards.
GTCTCTTGTGAGGTATCATTACAAAGCTTATGATTTACTGAGTGTGATTATCCTATATGTATAAATGTACCACCACTCTTGTATCTGAACCTAAAAATATGAACTATAACTCTGAGGGCCTATTATAATTATGCAAAGTGTGGGCCATTAATGGTGGTTTGGAATCTTGATGACTCCCATTAACCAGGACAATTGACTGCAGATGGCTCTGTTTTATCTGTAAGACTTCCTGTATATGTGTGTGCTGGCAAGTGAGTAATGAAGTCTTGCAGTGACATGTGATCATGTCACCTGAACTGGAATCCATCTATAACCTAGTGCTTTTCCATTGAGAAGGGGCAGGAGGGGAGGAACCCAGAGGGACAAAGGATTCCTGCCTTATGCAAAAGATATATAAATGGGTGGAACAGAACAAAGGGGGGGCATCATGAAGAATCCCCTAGATACTACCTGAGCTGGAACAAGAGCTGTACCAGGGGAAAGAATTGTGCCCAGGTCTGGAAGGTGTCCAGTGTGAGGAAAAAACTTACTGAAGCATCTCTAAGAGTGAGATTATCTGTATTCAACTTGATTAGACATGGATTTGCGTGTGTTATTTTATTTTGCTTGGTAATTCACTTTGTTCTGTCTGTTGCTACTTGGAACCACTTAAATCCTGCTTTCTGTATTTAATAAAATCACATTTTACTTATTAACTCAGAGTATGTGTTAATACCTGGGTGGGCAAACAGCTGTGCATATCTCTCTATCAGTGTTATAGAGGGCAAACAAAGAGGGAAAGGGATAACTCAGTGCAGGGGTCAGCAACCTATGGCATGCGTGCCAAAGGTGGCACAGGAGCCAATTTTTCATGGCATGTGGGGCGAGCTGGGCTGCTCAGCCCGCTGCTGCTCTGGGATTCCCACTTGCCAGCCAGGGTCCCTTCTGCCACAGCCCCACTCAGGACCTGCTGCTGGCCTGGTGGAAAGAACCCCATGCTAGCAGTGGGCTGAGACCCCAGCTGGCAAGGAGCTGGTGGTGTAAACCCCAGAGCGGTGGAGGTCAGCCCACGGCTGCTCTGGGGTTCTGGCTGCTGGCCGCTTGCCAGGCAGGGTCCCCTCCGCAGCCCCACTCACCTTGCTTCCAGTTGGAGTTCCAGTGCAGCCTTCCTGCCAGACAGGGTCCAGGCTTCTGGCCCTGCTCAGCCCTACCACCGCCAGCTCCACTCACCTCAGCTGCTGATCTGGGGTTCCAGCCGCTGACCTCCTGCCAGCTGGTTATCAGCTTATAACTCAGAAGCCTGTGTGCAGCTTAAAGTATCTAAATAGGTGCCACCAGACATTGGAAAACTCAGCAAGGAAAAGCAAGGGCAAGGATCACACTAAACTAATAAGATCTGCATTTTAATTTAATTTTAAATAAAGCTTCTGAAACGTTTTGAAAACCTTGTTTACTTTATATATAACAGTAGTTTGGTTATACAGTATAGACTTATAGAAAGACCTTCTAAAAAACGTTCAAATGTATTACTGGCACCCGAAGCCTTAAATTAGAGTGTATACATGAAGACTTGGCATACCACTGCTGAAAGGTTGCCGACCCCTGGTTCAGTGGTTTGAGCATTAGTCTGCTAAACTCAGTGTTGTGAGTTCAATCTTTGAGGGGGCCATTTAGGGAACTGGGGAAAAAAATCTGTACTTGGTCCTGCTGCAAAGGCAGGGGACTAGACTTGATGAACTTTCAAGATCCTTTCCAGTTCTATGAGATCAGTATATCTCCATTAAAAAAAAATTATAAGTTTACCTTGTATAAGCTTTATACTAGGTAAAACAGCTTTATTTGGGTTTAGACCCCACTGGGAGTTGGGCATCTGAGTGTTAAAGAAAAGGACACTTCTGTTAGCTGCTTTCAGGTAAGCCTACAGCTGTTAGGGGACATGGTTCAGACCTGGGTCTGTGTTTGCAGCAGGCTTGAGAGTCTGGCTCAAATCAGGCAGGGCACTGAAGTCCTAAGCAAACAGGGCAGGGGCAGAAGTGGTCTTGGCACATCAGGTGGCAGTTCCCAAGGGGGGTTCTGTGATCCAACCCATCACAGGCGGGTTCCAAAGAGGATGGAGCTCAATTGTAGTCAGTGGTGGTAGATAACAGAACGAGGAGGAATGATCTCAAGTTGCAGTGGGGGAAGTCTAGGTTGGATATTAGGAAAATCTATTTCACTAGGATTGTGGTGAAGCACTGGAATGGGTTACCTAGGGAGGTGGTGGAATATCCATCCTTAGAGGTTTTAGAGGCCCTGCTTGACAAAGCCCTGGCTGGGATGATTTAGTTGGTGTTGGTTTTGATTTGAGAAGGGTTGGACTAGATGACCTCCTAAGGTCTCTTCCAACCCTAATCTTCTATGATTTCTTGTAGAACAAAGTGGGAACGTGATACTTATCCCCATCAATGTCTCAGCATGGAGCCTTGGTACTGAATTTAAGGCCTTGTCGACACTACAAAGCTTTGTCGGCAAACATTATGCCGCTTTAATTAAAATTGCTGTTGCATGTCCACACTATGATCCTTGTGTTGGCAAAGTGCATCCAGAGTAGCAGCTCTTGCATCGACACAGAGAGCAGTGCTCTGTGGTAGATATCCCACTATGCAACTGGCTGCAGGGTGCTTTGAGAAGGGTTTGCAATGCCTCATGGGGAAGCCACAGTGTTACATGCTGAAGGTTTCTCAATCCCATCATTCCATGGGCATCCTAGTAGATTGTCAGCCCCTTTTTCTACTGAAGCATCGGGGGGTGGGGGAGGGGAGAATGGAGTGGGGTGTATGTTGGGGGGGGAAGACAGCAAGCTGACCAACCTATCCTGAGGCAAGTGGAGGGGGACTCCTCTCCCCACCTCTGCCTCTGGTTCTGCTTGGCACAGCAGTGTCTCCCAAAGCAGCACGCTCTGCCTGCCTATGGTTCTGTGATTCCCTCTGAGTTTTCCCACAGCCTCCTCAGCTGCCAGGAGTAGCACCCTGAGCAGCTCTGTGAGCTCTCCATGCTGAGCAATGTCAAAGCACCACAGCAGTCTCCCCCCGCCCCGCCCCACCCACAGCAGCAGGCTGTCTGCTGCTGTGTGTCTAGTGCAGGGCAGAACAGGAGCATTCCAATGATTTGCTCTTTGTTCGCCAAAGGGAGCAACACACTCAGCTGTCAGATACTTCCCGGAGCTTTGAAAGGGGAGGGGTGCATGCCTGCTGGGCAGCAGAGATCAAAACAGTGAGCAAAGCAGTCAGGGCAGGCATTGCGGGATGCTGGCAGAAGCCAGTTCTGTCGATGAAACAAACAGCAGTGTCTATACTGATGCTTTGTTGCTTGAACTTTGCTGCAGACGTCTTTATGCCTCTCAGAAAGGTGGTTTTATTTTGTCAGTAAAAGAGCAGACTTTTGCCCCCGAAAGTAGCTCTGCAGTGTGTACTCCTCCGGTTTTGTCAGCAAAAGGCAGCTTTTCCCACCAAAACTCTGTAGTGTAGACAAGGCCCTAGGTCTAACATGCCAGAGAATACATGGAGCTTTGACTATGACCCAAAGGAAATAGGGCATTTCTTATCTGTTGAGTCATTCATTCCCTTCCCTCCTACATCCCTGTCCTCCATTTATGTTTCTCCAGCCTGCTTTCCTCTTTCTCATCATGCATCTTTACTATGCCACTTGCCACTGTCAGAAGACAGGATACTGGGATAATAAATGGACCTTTGGTCTGACCCAGTATGGCTGTTCTTATGTTCTTATCTGCAGTAAGGGAGATTTAGGTTAGCTATTAGGGAAAACTTTCTATCAGCATACTTAATTTCTGCAATAGGCTTCCAAGAAAGGTTGTGGAATTCCCATCACCAGTGGTTTTTAAGAACAGGTTGGACAAACACCTGTCAGGGATGGGCTAGGTTTACTTGGTCCTGCCTCAGTGCAGGGGCCTGGATCTCATGACCTCTTGAGGCTCCTTCCAGCTCTAAATTACTAAGATCAACTACCTGATATAGTGTTTTCCCTTTGTTGTCCTCACTTGTGTTGTGTGGACCTTCTACTGACCATTCACTAACTGGACTATACAGGAGACATTTAACTAGATGGCTACTGGGTTTGGCAGGCACAAGGGCCTTTTACTGGGAGTTGCTGGTTTAAGCTCATCACCCACTGACAGCCCTGCTGATCAGTTCCTTCCTCTGCCCCCACAGAGCCTCCCACCTGCTGGAATGATCACCGCCTCTCCCTCCTTTCCAACATCTCCTGGCCACCATGATGAGCTGTTCAGCAGCATGCAGGAGGCGCTAGTTGGGGGAGGGGAAGGAGCAAGGACAGGAGACTGCAACTGCTCATTAGCAAAGGCTTTTGTGAAGGGCTGGGTACACTTACCACCCACAGTTTGCATTGAATTGCAAAATACAGTGAATACAATGTGAAGAATGGAAGCAGAAGCATGATTATGACTGAAGAATGACCCAGGAGAACACAAAGCATTAATGGCATTATCCAATCACAAAGTCACTCACAAAACCAAAAACAAAGGATGAATCAGTGTAACTGTAGGAAGGTCTTGAGGTTAAGGTACTAGACTGGAACCCAGGAGATCTGGGTTTACTTTCTGGTTCTGCCACAAACTTCTTGGGCAAGTCATTTAGTTTCTCTATGCTTCAATTCCCCATCTGTAAAATGGAAATAAATAATATTTCTCTGTCTTGAAGGGGTGTTGTGAGGCTCAATTCATACAAACTCAGTAGGTGTTCATATATGTTCAGGATGGTCTAGGTTTAACTTGGCCCTGCTTCAGTGCAGGGGGGCTGGATTTGATGACTTCTTGAGGTTCTTTCCAGCCCTACGTTTATATGATTCTATACTGCAATGAATGGGGGATGCTATCTGTTACTTGACACCAAGCCATGCTCATAGGGGAGCTTCCTCCCTACTTCATCTTCCCCTTTTCTCTCATCATCATCATCATCATCATCATCATCATCATCATCATCATCATCATCATCATCATCTCACCCTTGCTGTCCTTTCACTCTGAGGTTGGAAACAGCTGATAGGCACCCATATCCTATACTGGCACTTCTCTGAAACTATTGTCTTGTTCTCTGGAATTGAAGCTAGCTAGCTATCTTTCTCTCTCAGGCATGTATCTAACTGCTGTGGCTGTGAAGAAACACTCAGTTCACTTTTTGGAGGTTAACTGGCATAGAGCGGAGTCAGCAGAGAGCTTGGAGCAATAATTTTGAGATATACAATCTGCCTCATTCATCTCATTGAGGGTCAGCTCAGATGGCCAGTAACTATTACATTCCTCATGTCAGAAAAGAGAGGCAGGGTCACAGAGCGACATAATTTACTGTGAGTGATGTTATATTTTGGTGCCACAAGTGGGGTAGCATTTGGGAATCTCACCTTTTTCCCCCTTGTTCAAGAAGAAGCCAAGACCAAGGAGCCCTGCAGGGCCTGTGGGTATATTGAAGCCCCAATGAGAAGGAGCCAAACTCAAGGAAACTAGTTGAGCCAACAGCACACATGATCATATTTTGAATGTCTGCATAATTTACTTTGAGAGGTGTCTCATTTTGGCAAATCTCATGGGCACGCCATCACCATTTTTTCTCAGTCAGCTTTCGCCCCACTATCTGTTGTACTTGTAACATATTGACTCTGCCCTTTTAGCACGAGCTCATATTTCTTCAGATACATCCTGTGATGGGTTCAGTCACAGAGACTCCCTTGTGACTGTCACCTGATGTGCTGAAATTACCTCTGAGCCTGTTTTTCCTGCCAGCTTGGGACTCCCAGAACCCTGCCTTGTTGAGCCAGACATGCTAACCTGCTTCAACACAGATCCAGGTTCTGGGCCATGCCCCCAAAGCTGCAGGCTTTAAGTAAAAACAGCTCTGCAGGTTACCTGACTCCAGCACCCAGACACCCAGCTCCCAATGGGATCCAAACCCCAAATAAATTCGTTTTACTCTGTATAACGCTTATACAGGGTAAATTCATTAATTGTCTGTCCCCTATAACACTGATAGAGGGATATTCACAGCTGTTTGCTCCCCCAGGTATTAATCACTTACTCTGGGTTCATTAATAAACAAAAGTGATTTTATTAAGTATAAAAAGTAGGATTTAAGTGGTTTCAAGTAATAACAGAACAAAATAAGTTACTAAGCAAAATAAAGCAAAAACATGCAAGTCGAAGCCTAATACATTAAGAAACTGATTAGGTAATATCTCACTCTCAGAGATGTTCCATTAAGCTTATTTCACAGACTAGACTCCTTCCTAGTCTGGGCCCAATCCTTTCCCCGGTACAGTCCTTGTTAATTCGAGCAGCCATCTCAGGAGGTAACTAGGGGTTTTCACATGACTGGAAGCCCTTTTGTCCTGCTCCACCCCCTATACATAGCTTTTGCACAAGGTGGGGAGTCCTTTGTCTGTGCTTGGCCCCCACCCCTCCCTGAATGGAAAAGTACAGGGATTAAGATGGATTCCAGTATCAGGTGACATGATCACATGTCCTGTGAGACCCCACCCTCCATTCTTCCTGGCCTGGCCCACACGTATACAGAAAGATTTTCAAGTAAACTGAGCCATTTACAGTTCATTGATTCTGAAGCACCCTTAATGGCTTCCACTTAATATGTTTACATCAGTGATACAAGTTTATATCTTATTATCCTAACTTCAGACATAGAAATAATACATGCAAACAATTACGATGAACACACTCAGTAGATTATAAGCTTTGTAATGACACCTTACAAGAAACCTTTTGCATAAAGCATATTCCAGTTACATCATATTCAAATTCATAAGCATATTTTCATAAAGCATATGGAGTGCAACATCACACATCCCATCTGAAGCTCCTGTAGATGTGGTACATCCTATACAGCAGTACAATCTTCTTCCTCATGTATTTAAATATCCCACCAGGCTAGGAGGAAAAGTCCTCTCTGTCTGCTTTCTTGGAGGAATTAAACTGGGAGGCTGTGGCAATTGCTAGGTGTGAACTCGCTCATTCCACATGCACATGCCAGCTGTGTTGAAGGCCACCCTTACGGGAACTGGCTTGCTTGGTTGAAAGGCTGTGAGGAAACCTCACCACTGACTTCTTGCTGCCATCCTGCCTCTCACTGGGGGAGGGGAATGCCATTCCAGAGGGGAAACTCAGCCCTTCCCAAAGAGGGACAAGGGATTCATTGTCAACCACCTGGTTGGCTCTGGTCTAACTGCCTGGCATGGAAACAGGGCTGGGAGAGAGCCATAGACTTGGGCAGTGAGCATTTATTGCTGCTGAAGGCAGCAGGCTCAAATGCAGCTTGAACCCAAAGCTAGGAAATTTGCTCAGGGGGAGGCCACACCCCAATTTCAGCTGGGCTAGAAGAGTGAGCCAGACCCTGCAGTGGAACCATGACCAACATAGCATCACAAGGGTGGATGCCTGGTGATGCAGCAGAAACTGGGATTCAGGACTCCAAGCTCACACTATGCCTAAGCAGCTTGGGTTAGATAGTATTGCTCTGTATCTTTAAGCGTTAGAGACCCGGTATATTGTACTATGCTAGGTGGTACATGTAATTACATGCAAGGACCTTGAATGGTCCCTTTTATTAGTTCAGGTTTTGTCCCTGCCCAGATAAATGCACTGATAATTAAATCAGAAACCAGCATTTATCTGAGGTTAATTCCTGCCTCTCCAAAGGTTGTGGAAGGGAACCAAGAGACTTGGGGGTAGTGGGAGGCAACTGGAGTTCTCTACTCTGCCTCCAGACACATGGCTTGGAATGTGAGGCCTACACAACAAATGAGGGTGTCCCTACCACACTAGGTGAGGGCCTGATGGTTGTGCAGGAAAGAGGAAATACTCACTGATGAAGTATTTGTGCTGATGGTATCAATTTCTTCTTCATCATCCCAAGCCGTGAAGGTGAGAAGACCACAACAGGTCAGCTGGGCTATAGAGATCTCCTATCCTTCCCTGAGAAACACCCACAGAGGCACTTCCCCACTTCTATTTCCTCCTTGAGATGCACCTTTTTAGACAGCTCCTAACTCTCCCATTCCTCAATCAAATAAAAAACTGTATTGCCATGACAAATGAAACTGATGCTACCAAAGTGTAAGAGGGATTTAGAAGCCTCTGATTTCTCTCAGAGGAAGATATGGTCTAAAACTTCTCACCAGGTTAAGGCGTGATAGTGAGTTTGGGGTCCCTGTGCTCATTTGTTGTTTCCCCATTCGTGATTTACTGGCAGGTTGCTTCATGATGTGATGCTGTCTCTGCTCCTGCTTTCCTTTCTCCAGGGGTGAGGAACAGTTTTTTCCTCACCAATCTTTTTCTTTAAATATATTTTAGCATCTCTGATAGTTTGAGGAAGCAACTGTCTTACTTTCTGTGGAGTAAAAATACCTTTGTTTTAGTCTGTCACCTTAGCTAGACAGTCCAGTTTCCATGGGTTTCCACGTTACTTTGCTCCTCCCACTTTACTATTCAGTTTGTGATTCCTGATTCTGAATTTGGTGAAAGTCTGCCTGTTATTTGCATATTTCACAATAGTAATGTGGTTCGCGTCTGTGAAATTTCTGTTTGGGGATCTGTACCAGCCTAAAGCAGCAAAGAATCCTGTGGCACCTTATAGACTAACAGACGTTTTGGAGCATGAGCTTTCGTGAGTGAATACCCACTTCGTCAGATGCATGCCAGTAAATCATGAATGCATGCATCTGATGAAGTGGGTATTCACTCATGAAAGCTCATGCTCCAAAACGTCTGTTAGTCTAGAAGGTGTCACAGGATTCTTTGCTGCTTTTACAGATCCAGACTAACACGGCTACCCCTCTGATACTTGCACCAGCCTAGCTATTTAATATCTTTTAAAATCTGTTCTTCCTTACGGTTTGCCTACTGATTTTTCTTCTCCCAGTCCCTAACTATCATTCAGGTTTGGGTGTGGTTTTTGGTTTGTTGTTCAGAAGGTTAGTGGTATAGAGTGACACCTGAGAGTACTGCTATGAGGACGAAGTGGGTTTCATCAGGTTGGCTTGGGTTCTTGCTGGTTTGATTGAGACGCCTCTTATTTTGGTACCTAAGTAGAAACTAAGCACTTTCCAAAATCTGGCCTTTAATGCACCAGTGATGAAGAAGGATTTCTAGGATGTTAGGTATATTTCTATTACTGTCCCAAACCAGGCTCTTGGGAACACTGATTTCTTATGGAACAGTTTTGAATTTCTGAATCACATAAAGTTATATAAAATAATCATAGCCCTGACTAAGCTACTGGACACTTTCCCCTGCAAACTATACTCCCCGTGCTGAATGATTAATACACCCACACTGAACAAACAAGGTGAAACTCTTTGTTTCTCCAGGGAACCACTAGTGTTCCAAGCAGCAAGTATGTCTCAGCACCAGCCCTTTTCCAGAATGGCTGCAATCCTGCAGTGACTCAGAAGCTCCAAAATCACACACACTGGACAAGTTACTTCCAATACACTACAGCTTCCTGACTGCTAGGTCTTTTAGCACTATATCCTTTCAGAAACCAAGTTTGTTCAAAACCATTCCCTCACACTCACCTCCACAGAGAGTGTCTTTCCCAAGGCAAAAGGGGAGGGATGTAGTAGAATATCAGGGTCCTTCGGGAAGCAGTTGGTTTTGGTGTGATGCTGGTTATGTTGGCAATTCCGCCACATGGATGACAATCCCTGCAGGAATCAAAACACACTGCTGCTAAATATAAATGGCATCATTTATTATTATTTTATCATTTGAACTCTGGTAGTGCCTAGAAACCCCAACTGAGATCAGGCCCCTGTTGTGCTAAGCACTGGACAAACAGTCCCTACACTGAAAGGCTTACATTTTAAATAGACAAGACAAAGGGGTAGGGATGGGGGAGTAAGAAATCTAATATACAAGCAGAGTGAATAATATAATGGCTGCAAACGTATTAGTTCCACAAAATAAATAAATAAAAATGAGTTCTGAGTGAGGTTTTGTTGGGGAGAATTAGGTGCACAAAGGAAGTGAAAAGTGACTTAGAAAGAAAGGGGATAAAAGAAAAAAAGGGAAAGAAAAAAGGAGTGAAGAGGGAGAACAGGGAGGGCCATCTGAGTGAGACTGAAGTGAACTGCCAATAAACATAAAGGAAGAGCATCTGAAGGTCTCTGCTGTGGTGCCTTGCATCTACTCCTGTTGGATGAGTTTTTGAGTGGTCCTTCTAGCAGTTTTTCTTCCATGAGCTCACATGGCTGGGGCATGTGGGAGCCTGCATGAGCCTTATCATTATTTGTTCACCCTTTCCTTGAGAATTGTGTCATGTTCTCCTCTCTGCTACATTTATGGGGCAGACTATCCATGAGAGACTTTCTGAATAGAAGGGGCTCACTCTTTTAACCTACCCTGCTGAAGTTCCAAAGGGTACCCTTAGGCACTTACCTTTAGATTGAACACCACACACTCATGACACAAGTGGTTCCATTTGGACTTGGTGAAGACTGAAAGGTGCCCCAAATCATGCTGGAACCACCAGCCCTGGAACTGGAAGAGAAAATGCATCACTGATAAAATAGGGCCAGGGTTCCTTGAACTTCTGTAACAGGGCCAGGGCAGGGCTATGTCGTCTTTGCACAATCAGTTCTAGATGATGTGGTGGTCACTTCTCGCTTTAAACTCTATAAAACCAGCCTCTGTCAATTAACCCCAGCTCCAACAGGATGGCAATACCTCCTGATGATACCAGGAATCAATTTCTACCCTCCACACTCACAGTGCAGGGTAAAAGATGTCCCTAGAACTATCATTTAAACAACCTAACTTGATGAATGTGCCCTTTGCTATTATGGGTGACATCTTTTGTATCCACTATACACTCAGTCCTAAAGAACACCCCAACCTTATTATCAGTGCATCCCAAGCCCATATTGGGGAGAGCACAGTGAAAGGACCAGTAACACATTTGTCTCTACCCATGAATTCCTGGGGACTCCTCTTTTCAGTGCACTCTAACCTCAACCTGGTGAAGGTACAGAGCACTACCTGACTTGGCTGACACACACGGCTTGTCTACATGTGAAAAGAGGTTGTCATTGGTCAGCTAACCTCAATTTAACTGCAGCCTTTTTCTGAGTGTAGATGCAAAGTAACACATTTAATCTTGAGTGATTTATTCGAGGGATGACCTCAACCAGCTCAACTCAGTTGAGAAAAAGTATGTTCTCTATGTCTACAGATGGGGAAAGCTTGTGATTAGGTGGAGTTCAGGTAACACACTTGAACCTAATCAGTTCCACCCGTAAAGTGTCTCTAGGTTCAGACACAAAAGATTACACACAGGCAATGCCATGTCCAGTGTGGGAAGAAGACTGGGAAGAGGAGAGGACCCAGTAAACTATAGATAGGAGAAATGTGAGCTGCTAGTTCTAGCTACACTCACCCAAAAAGCACATTACAGACGGCTGAGTTCACTTCATGCAGTACTTCTCTTGTATGTGCGTTCTGAGACAGATAGGGACTGGAGTTGGTCTGAGCTCCCTACAGCCACTGTTTCTCTTCAGAACCTTTTTCTGAGTCAGGGTGGCAACTTAAGAGGTATGAGTTTCCCACATCCATAGCTTTTACAAGACAGTTCCTCCTGCAGATTAAAAAAGCTGTGAGCTCTCTGTTCCCAGCAGTATTACAGTATTTTTAGTTGTTCTGAACAACTTTGCCTGAACCATCCAATAAACCATCATTGCTGGACACTGCAGACACTCCATTGGAGAAGCTCACCTTATGAAACAGGGCAAAGGGCCATAGCAGAGTCAGCAGCTGAGGAAGTGACTACAGTAGGACTATATAATATGTGTCCCTCACAACAGTGGTTGGGCAGTTTACCTGAGCTGCTGTTAGCAGCAATGATGCAGTGAGAAAGGGCATGAAGGATGTTCCAATGTACTAGAGGGTGAACCAGCCAGCAGCCTCTAGCTCAGAACTTGAAGGAAATTCAGGAAGAAACAAAGGGCTTGGCTACACTCGAAACTCCAAAGCGCTGCCGCGGGAGCGCTCCTGCGGCAGCACTTTGAAGTGCAAGTGTGGCCGCGGTGTCAGCACTGGGAAAGAGCTCTCCCTGCGCTGCAGGTACTCCACCTTCCTTTTGGAAATCTTGCTGAGGGCAGGCAGTATTATGGCGGAGCAGTAGTGACTTCTACAGTTAAGGTTGTATAGAGCTTTGTGTTTACTTTAAAAAATTGGCTACTAATCTAAAATCCACATGTATGGGGAGACTGTTTTGAAAACTGGTATTTCACACAGATTATTATGTATAGTAGGGTCATTTAGTCAAGGAGGATCTGCTTTTAAGTTTCAAAGTGCTCTAAATTCCATGTGCATGGCAAGATGGTCTTGAACATCATATATTTTTTGTGGTGCAAATTTGATGTCATTAGTGCAAGTGGTTCCTGAGATGCAGCCTTCCTCCCATTTAAAAGGGGGGGAAAAAGCTTCTTTTAACAATTTTAAATTGTTATACCTTCTTTTCACAGAGCCATGGAAAAAAACTATAGCTTCAACTCCCATAAAATGTATGTCACTGAACTGCCCCTGAGTTCAGCTATACAAGAGTACCAATGACCAATTTAGAAATATTTTGAAATAGATTGCAGTACAAAAGTTTTAGCATTTCTGTTTACCACAGTTCACACCTCTGCAAATTAGTGTTTTCTCAGAAACAACCTATTGAGTGACACATACTGAATAACATGCTCACAGGATGGGTTAAGGGAATGGGTCCTGATCCTTACATCCCAACAGCGTGCATTCAAATTCTTTCCTGAGGAAGTCTAAAAGGCGTGTATGTTTGTGTGCTCTGCTGCCCAACATCTGGCCACAACGGAGCCCCTTTTGGAAGTGAGAGAGGTGTGCAATTATGAGGAAGCTCCGCACCTTACAAGTGAACCCTCCCCCCCCGGTATCTACCTATCTGCCTAGCTCAGGAGTGGGCAAACTTTTTGGCCTGAGGGCCACATCGGGTTTCCAAAATTGTATGGAGGGCCAGTTAGTGGAGGCTGTGCCTCCCCAAACAGCCAGGTGTGGCCCGGTTCATTTCAGAAGGCTGAAAAATAGTTTCCCACCCACCTCTATTCTTAATCCCTAAAAACTGTGACCACAGCTGTGCCACAGCTGAAAACATTTATGCTATGTGCAGTGGCAGCCAAAAAGGCTAACGGAATGTTAGGAACCTTAGGAAAGGGATAGATAATAAGACAGAAAATATCATATCGCCTCTATATAAATCCATGGTACACCTGCACCTGGAATACTGGATGCAGTTCTGGTCATCCCATCTCAAAAAAGATATATTAGAGTTGGAAAAAGTACAGAGAAGGGCAGCATAAATGATGAAGGGTTTGGAACATCTTCCATATGAGGAGAGATTAAAAAGACTGGGACTGTTCAGCTTGGAAAAGAGACGACTAAGCGGGGATATGATAGAAGTCTATAAAATCACAACTGGTGTGGAGAAAGTGAATGAGGACGTGTTATTTACTCCTTCACATAACACAAGAACCAGGTTCACCCAATGAAATTAATAGGCAGCAGGTTTAAATGAAAAGAAGGAAGTATTTCTTGACACAACACACAATCGACCTGTGCAGCTAGTTGACAGAGATTGTTGTGAAGGCCAAAAGTATAACTGGTTAAAAAAAGAATTAGATAAATTCATGGAGCTTAGGTTCCTCAATGGCTATTAGTCATGCTGGTCAGGGACACAGTCCCATGCCCTGAGCGTCCGTAGCCTTGCATTGCCAGAAGCTGGGAGGGGATGACAGGGAATGGACCACTCAGTAATTGCCCTGTTCTGTTCATTCCCTTTGAAGCACACAGCATTGGCCACTGTTGGAAGACAGGATACTGGGCTTTATGGACCATTGGTCTGACCCAATATGGCTGTTCTTATGTTCTTAGCTCTTCTCAGGGCAGCTTGGGCTGGGGTGGAGGACAAGGGAGCTGTAAGTCCTTGTATTCCCCTGCACGTCTGCACTGTTAAGGGCCAGGCCAGTCCCAGACATAATTTAGACCTCCTTTAGGCTGCTCTACATTATGGCTGGCTGCAGTAGCCTCAATGAGGCATTCCACAGTGTGACCAGAAGCAATCGTGTATTCACGAACTACCCACTCTGTAATAATCTTTGTACAAGATATGCCTTGTGAGGTATTATTTGAAAACTGCTGGTCAATAATATAGTGAAATATATGTAGCAATATTATATGTAAAGTTATGAAATCTCCCTTATGATGTTATTAGTATATGTTCAAAATCACACAGCCCTGCCTCTGGGAAAAAGTTGTTAAACAGATCTGTCCTAAACAAAGAAACGTGTGTGTGTGTGTACTTCAGTTTACATACGTAGTACACAGAGTCCTCATGACAGCAAAGGCAGGAGACCAGGGAAATCTGCATTTCAGCAAACAGAAGAGGTGAGAAGAAAGAGCATGGAGCCACCTTCACCACCAGTGCCTTCTTCACTGTTTGAATAAACTTTGCTTTGAGGGATAATCATCAGAAGAATCCACTTCAAAGGGTGACTCGACTATAAAAATGATGGGCAAAAACACCCCAAGTCATCTTTCTTTCCATCTCTCTCTTTCACAACAAGGGAACCAGCCCTTTGATTTTGGGGAAAGGGGAGAATCCCGACCTGAGAATTTGGTCAGTCATGTTGCTGGAAACACCTGGTAAGGACTTAACAAGCTAGATTTGGTTCAAAGTAAAGTTTTAGCTATTAGAAAGTGTTTTATCTGTATTTGTCTTGTAATCATTGCTGACTTTAATACTTTATACTTGTACTCACTTAAAATCCTATCTTCTATTGTTAATAAACTTGTTTTCCAGTGTTGTCTTTAAACCAAAATGTTTGGTAACTCCGGTTAAAGTTGAATATTGACCCACTTACAGGGGCAAGGGACCTCTGTTCTCCAAACTACCCAGGAGAGGACTGGACAGTAAAGAACACAGTTTTGGGAAAATCCAGGACTGGGAGTGTGTTATTGTCACCCTGCAAGTAGTAACCAAGGCTGGTGGGAGCCAGAGTGGGATTGGTGCTTGCTGATAGGCTGCTGGACCAGGACTGCTGCTATTCACAGACATTTCAGTGTGACCTGCACAATGGCAGGCTATTTGTGAGCCACCCAGGTGGGGAGCTACAACAGCAAAGCATTGTGAGGCACCCAAGGTTGCAGGGCAGGCAATGACACAACCCTTCACTAGTCTAGATTGTACCTAGGCATGTGACATACCATTAGGGGTCATTCAAGTCCAGTCAGTCCAGCCCTGTCCTATTCCACTTGATTCACTTGCAAATAGCCTCCTAAGATCTGGGGAAGGGGTGGGGAAGGCATAGAGCTGACCATAACATCTCTGTAGTATTTCCCTTGGATTCATTCATGACACAAGAAATCCCAGCTGGCATTTTAAGCCAGTTTTCCAGCCCTTGATTGGTTGGTCAGGTCACACCTTGACAAATCTCCTGGGCCTCACCATGGTATCCTGTCCCACATAGTAGTTGACAAGCAACATGATCCTTCCCTTCTTCTCAGTTCTTACCATGGCATCTTGCCCTGCACACTGATACCTTCTGCTACATGTCCCCTACTCCCCCTCCTGGCTCATACCGGGGCATCTTGCCCTGCATAGAGACTGATAAGCCATGCGTTGCCTGGGTGCCACCAATAGAACTGGTTGATGTAATAGACCTTCCTGTCAATCACCAGCCACCGCTCCTGCTGCGGGTGCCCCCAGCCCGTGCGGAGCCCTATCGCCTCCCTGGTGAAGAGCTGCAGGAGCCTGCCTCCTCCACTGTATCCCTCAAATGCACTTTAGGAGGCCTTGACTCTGAAGCTATCCCCAGCTGCCTCAGCACTGAGCAACTTCACTCTTCTTTCTGCTGCCGTCACACTCCTGAGCTGGTACTGAGCTAGCTGCCCTCTCTGCACTAGCCATATTGAAAGTGACCTCATCCAGTCTTGCCCACCCAAGAGCCAATTGGCTACTGCATTCCTCTCAGTTCAGCTCTCCCAGGGCCCTGAAAACCCACTGGTCCTGCCAAACTTTCCCCTGTTCTACCCCTATTAGAACTCCCTTTGCCATTGACCTCTCTCCCTTGGTAGTTTGGTAGTTAACTCCAAAAAGGATGATGCAACTGGATAAACACAGATTCTGACTCAGGTTCTGGGAACAGAACATTCTTGGCAGCATGATCTCAGCTGTCAAATGCCATGCCAGAACAAATTAGATTAAGAAAAAGCCTGACTGCCCATGTTTTGTCAATAAAGCCTTCCACTGGGATGAAAAACAGAACAGCAACGAATTCTACAACCTTAAGTTTTGGCTGTCCTGCACTACCTGTAAAAACAGAGATGAACAAATTATGAAGCAATAAATCTGTAAGCACCTAGAGGACAATAGGGTTATAAATAATAACTAACATGGATTTGTCAAAACAAATCATGCCAAACCAGCCTAATGTCCTTTCTTTGACAGGGTTACTGGCCTAGAGGATGGGGGGATGGTGTCGACATGTTGCAGCTTGATTCTAGTAAGGTTTTTGACACAGTCCCATATGACATTCCCATAAGAAAACTAGAGAAATGTGGCCTAGAGGGAGTTACCAAAAGATGGGTGTCCTACTGGTTGAAAGACTGTATTCCAGAGTAATCACCAATGGTTTGCTGTAAAAGTTGGGGCATAGCTGTAGTGTGCCCCCCCCCCAGGGGTCTGTCCTGGGTCTGGGTATGATTCAGTATTTTCTTTGGAGACCTGGATCATGGGGTGGAGTCTGCTTATAAAATGTGCAGAGGACACCAAGCTGGGAAGGGTTGCTAGCACTATGGAGGATAGGATTACAATTCAAAATGACTTTGACCAGCATCCCCACATGAGAACAACCTGACTTCTTCGATTCCCCTCCCATACACACTTCTGGCAGTCTATTGGCTCGCACCCTCTCAGGAGCCCTTTGGATGCTGAATACCCCAGGTGCTGCCTACGTCATGCCCCTTCCCTTACATGTGCTCTGTTCCCTCCAGGCCACTAGTCTCACCATCAATTAATTATCCTTGGGGGAGCAGGTCCCACGTCCCTAGTCCATTTTAAAACTTGGCACTTTAACAGGAAGAGGTTTTTAATTATTATTTTTAAATGGCTCCCACCTCTAGCCACAGGGGAGATGGTTTATTTGTATTCCCTTTGTTTTAAAATTCCATTGGTCCTTCCCTAATGTCTACAGTTACCTATTGTCTCACTCACTGTTAGAATGGCAAACAGTGCTCTCCATAACAAAGAGAAGAAATCAATATCCCAGATTACCCCCCGGTCCTAATGCAAGGAAGGGTTACAGAAGGAAAGTGTTATTAGAGCATTGTGAAATACTGTTATCAGGGCTTGTCTACACCACACATGCATTGCTGAGCCCCCTGGTAGAAACATGGCTTAAACAAGCAGGAGTTTTTCTGCAGGCATAGCTAAACCACCTCCCTGGAAGACATTAGCTTTGCTGAGTTGCACCGACACTGGGGGTAATGCCAGAATAGCTACTTTGGCAAAGAGTGTGATTCTCCCCCCACCCCCCGCCTCAGCTGACATAACTATGCCAGTGAGACTTTGTAGTGTAGACAGTGGGTATAAGTACTCTAGAAATGCTGTAGCAGAGACATTTATGCTGGGTCTGCACTAGTGAGTTTACAGTGGCACAGCTGTACTGATGCAGCTGTGCTGCTGTAAGATTGCTTGTGTAGCTGCCCTATGCTGACAAGAGAGAGTTCTCTCGTCGACATAATAAAACCGCCTCAATGAGTGGCAGTACCTATGTTGGCGAGAGAGGATTTCCCACCGACATAGTGCGTGCACACCGATGAAACTTATATCACTCAGGAGGGGTGTTTTTCTTCACACCCCTGAGTGACATAAGCTTTGCTGGCATAAATGGTAGTGTAGACATGATTTTATACAGCAACAGAAGGAGTTCTTCCATCGCTATAGTAAATCCACCTTCAGTTCCTTCTCTGCCATTAAGTTCTATAGCCGAGAACTCCAGAGCAGAGGGGAAGGAGGGAGGGAGGGTAGTGGAGCACCCATAAGGACACACATTTTGAAGAACTGCAGATACTGTACAGGGGGAGTAACCTCTTCTTCTTCGAGTAGTACCACTATGGATGCTCCATTCTGGATGACTATTGAGCAGTTCACACTAAGGAGGAGGGAGCTTTGGAGTCAAGTCCAAAACTGAAGATAAAACAGCAGAGCCAAACATAGCATGGGAAGCTGAGATCTGGGTTACTGCATAATGTTCCGAAAATGGTATGTATAGAGGTCCAAGTCCCGGACCTTTACATTTCAGTAACAGGAACATTTTTCAGAAAGGCTATCCAAGTAAAAAGATCTCATTGAGTGCACTTGTACACCTGAAGGAAGTTGGAGACCCCAAGATTGATAGTGACAATTCATGCAGCCCTATATCTGCCTAGTGTCTCTGCTTGGAGACAGCAGACCCTTTAGATCTGTCTACAACAGAGAAACAATTTGAAAGACTTTCTAAAAGATTTAGTCCTCTCAAGTTAAAAGGTCAAAGCCCTCCTATCACTATGCCTCAGTGAGTCACAGCTGAAGATGCCAGATTCAAGATAAACTGCTGAGAATTAGGGCAAACTCACACCAAACTGGTGGTTATTCTCTCATTAGATTATACAAAGCCAGTAACAAAAGTAAGTTTCTGTCTCACTACATTGGTTAACAAGAAGTCAAAAAATGTAGTCTCTGGGCATTCCAGCTCTTCCTTCACCACCCAGACATTGGATTCTATGATGAGTGGTTACTGAAGACCAATTTCATCAAACGGTCCTTCTGATCTCAAGAGATCAGCCATGTAGCCAGAACATAGAGACTGGGGGGAAGGATTTGCCTGGCTTCTCGAGAGAAAAGATGAGAGATGGTCTGGAAGGTGATCAGAGAGCAAACAGCCAGCTGGATGAGGTTAGAGAATGTCTGTCTGTCTTGGCCACATCAGGACTACTAGGATATCCCTGGCCTTGTCTTTCCTTATCTTGATCAGAACCAGGAGTGGCAGAAGCGCCCTGAAAGTGGGGGAGTAGGACCACAGATGCCCAAATCATGGCCATGCTCCCATTGTGCTGCCTAGCCATAGGATTCCCAACTTTGGATGTATTCCTGAAGGTTTCATCACATGACAATTTTTAATTAAGGATGAATCTTTAATTCCTAGAGACTCCAAGGCAATCCTGGAGGGTTGGCAAACCTACCCCCCACAAGGTCCCGTTCCTGCACCACCCCTTCTCCCCAAATACCCACCTTCATGCTGCCCATCCCCCTCTGAACCTCCACCCCACACCGCTTCTTCCCCTGAAGCCCCACTCCTGTGTCACCTCTTCCGCTCAAGATCCCACCCTCCATTTGCTCCTTTCTGCCACTTCCCCCTCATCACTCACCCTTATGGCCAGTAAAAATGGGGGGCATGGTCTCCTGACCCCCCTGTTCTGCTGCCCTGGATCAGAACTTTTGATATTAAATGCTTTACATCTTTTAGGAAACTTGTAATTATAGAAACCATTGTTTTTGTTATAGCTCTAGTGCGGGAGCCGTTCTCTGGCACTTGCAAAGCTTAGGTTTCCATTGAGATGAATAGTCCTTTTTATTTTGCTTTAATCTTGCTGTTTATATAATGTTGTTATATAAATCAATGGCTCACCCTTCCTGGAATACTGTGTTCCATTCTGGCACCCTATCTCAAGAAAGATATAACAGAAATAGGAGTTCAGAAACAGGGGATGAGAATATTTGGAAGAGTGCAGAAATTTCCATATGAGGGGACATGAAAAGATTGGATCCATTTAGCTGAGAAAGGAGTTCAGTAAGAGGAAACATAATAGAGATATGCAAAATAACGTATAGCATATGGACAGTAAAGGGGGTGCTCCTGTTTATCCTCTTCAATAATACAAGAACAAGAGGACTGTCCCAGCTTACCTCAGCCAGGAGTGTCTTCCAAAGTGAGCTCACCTAGTTTTCAATAGTCCAGCCAACATCCAACTTGCACAAAATGAATCTAAAAGGGGTCTCCATGACCTAAAACAAAGTGTGGTCAGTAATAGCCCCTGACTTGACCTGACTTCTTGGATTGTGGTAGAGGGAAGATCCATCCTTCCTCCCCTGGCTTCTTTATCTGTAATTGCATCAGAGACCAAGCACTGGTGATTATTTTTTCTATTTTGTGCTGTTTCTGATTTATCCAGGCTGATTCTGATCTAATTAATACTGATGCAAGAAATAGCATGGACTATTCAGAAACAGTCACAGAGGGATGGGGCTGGATAGAGATTGACTAGACGGCTGTTCTAACCCTAAGGGGCAGATAGAGTTAAGGAAGGCACAAAGTTAAGAGTAAGGGAAAGTTAGGTGTAGGTATGAGCACTGGGGGCTGAGGGAGACTCATTGCCTGCCACCTCTAAATTTTTGTTGATTGAATTCTTCCATATGGCTTTACATCTCATGAATTCTCAAATTGGACTCCCTAAGTATTCTTAGGTGGTTGAACCTAGGACCCTAATCTTCCCTTCCTTCCTTTGCCAGGAGAGTAGCTGCAGGAGGTCGGAGCAATGACTTACCAACAGGAGGAGAGGCCATTTTCTCAAACTTGCTGCCCCTGCAATTGCCTTATTACTGACATTTACATGGAACTCATTATCTAGTTAATCACCTTTTTTGCGATATGTAGTTAGTGATGCAGTGTCTTGTGGGCCAGGAAGAGAAGAAACTAAAGAGGGGGTGGGAAAATTAAGGCGGGGACATGGCAGGAAGTTACAGTTGGTCAAAATGGAAATAAAAGGGGTGGGCTCAAAATAAGTAGGGGAAGGGATCAAATAGAAAAGGTTTCAAACTAAAAATGGAGCAAATAGGTTAAAAAAACCCAACACCCTCATGTTTAATCCCTTTCCTGTCCCTAGTCATCTATCCTTTCTCTATGTAGCCCTTCTGCTAGGTGCAGTTGGCAGCAAGAAGGGCTGGGTTCAGTATCTAGGGTTTCCTCTTAGCAATACAATACAGAACCAGCTCAAGCCTCCACTCTGTTATCTGGGAAAACTGACCACCACCTCTGGGCACCTCTAAGAAGGAATACTTCCTCTTGCAAACACTGAGTCCCCATATAGCAAAGAAAACTTTGAATAAAAAAGAGAAAAATAACCTGACTTTAATTCGGGAAAAAACCATAGCCATGATTCAAAAGCATATGACCACGTGTAAAACACCTACCCCAGAGTATGTTGGGCAGTGTCCTTTGCCTCAGTTTCTCTCCTTGTGGTGTGAAAATCTGACAAATGTTCCTTTAACATGCCACTCCCTGCTCCTACACTGCACCCCATTCACACTTGCTGTCCTTGGCCAGCGAAGACCCAGAATTCAGAAGTACATTCATGTGTGTTTACCTCCCATTGAGGAGGTGAAGGAGGGGGGAAGGGAGCAAGGCATCAAGCAATGCCTCAGATGCTGCTGCCAGGCCATTTATTCTGCGTCACTGTCCATTGTCATGCAATCGTTCACTCTGCCGCTGACCACTGTGCTGTCGTTCACTTCACTGCCATTGGCTGCTTGTGCCATCACTTTTTCTGCTGCCACCAGCCTCTCTACTGCAACCTCTGCAAAGTCTTGAGGTCCCACCACTTAATATAGTTCTCATGGATTTCAGCAATTATTGGGGGAATCGCACTGTTTGTGCTGGCTGAGTAGGTTCTTTCACTGAAAATGCTGTCCCAAAGCAGATCCAAGGGTTAGTACCTCGTTATCAGCAATTTCAGTTCTAGGGATCACTGAACAGGGCAGTACTGTGGAGCCCTTATTTCACTGAGGGACAAATTCAGACTACACTTCCACATCTGTATAAATTCTCTGTTTCACCCTGCTTTCAGCCCTGAGGCTTTGGAGGCTATTTTTTGTAGTTCTTGTTGCACAATGATTTTATGGCTGAAGTACAGTTTTATTTCATTGCTAAATTTATTCACCATAAGGCTGGTTACACAACTGTAATCTCTCGCTGTTCAGTGAAGTTGAGCTTTTGCCAACAACTCCACCCACTTGTACTGCACCCACCATGCAGGTTTTCATTATCGGTGGCTGGGTAACAGTTTCTGTTTGTCTGGCATTTATTTCATTGCCTCGAGTTTGAGGTTGTATCAGAAGTGAAAGAATTAAGTTTAAAGTACCATGCATACCTTAATCAGGAATTTAGCCATTTAGGTGAGTGGTAAAGGCTTGAATGGTGGCTTGAGCTGAATTAAGAACAAGAATAAAAACTTCTAGTGGTCCATCATTGTTTTCCATGGAGGGGTGTTTTAATAAATGATCACTGATGCAGAACTGTGCAAAACAACCCTTGTTATGTACTTTAAAGTCACTGGAAGCTGTTAAAATTTCAGCGTGGAAGGCATGGCTAGCTAGTTTGGTATTATTTATTTGTAGTTTAAATGCTTGCAACTGGTGTGATCCAAGAACTATCCAGTTGGGACTAGTAACACCATGAAAGGAAATGCAAGTCACTGCCTGTAGTGAGTGTGTGTGTGAATGTGAGTCAGTGAGAGAGAGTGGGGGAATCTGAATGAATGAACCAGAATGGTTTTTCATATTGTTGGCCAGCAGATACTTCATGTATATGGAAGTAAATCTGAAACAAACAAGCCTGGCCCTGTGGCAAAGAAATGTTTTAAAGACACTGTCCTTTTAAATGTTATTTTCTGTCTCTGGGAGGGAAGATTGTTAAAAGACTGATTATACAATTATGCAGCCCAAACAGGGCTGCACAAAACTTGGCAGCTGTGGTAGGTGTATGGGTACTCAAAAACATCTGGGGAAGCTAATTTTGTGGGGTTGTCTAGACATAAACTAGGAGGCTGGGTAGACAGAAGTGGTGGGGGAAGCTGGGGGTCAGTTACGAGAAGCTGGGTTTGTGAGGTTGACAAGGGGCAGCTTGGTGGAGGAGGAGGCTTGGAAAAACTGAGGGTGTACTTAGACTTGTGGGGGGAGAATTTGAGGGTGGTGTAGGGGTGCGTGTGTAGGGGAACACTGGGTGACTGGGGAGGGAATTTTGAGGAAGCTGGAAAGGGTCTGGGGTGGCTGGGTCCCGTGGACCTCCCTTCACTTGCTCTTGCTTGCTTGATTCTCCCCACTGCTCTACCCCTGCACAGATCCAGCAGAGAGAGCAGTGAGACAGATGCTGCAGGACTGCAGTCACCACAGTGGCCTCTAGTGGCTGTGAGCTGAAATTGCAGGCTATTCCATGTGACTGGGGGACATAGAGTTTGGTCTATGCCAGAGGGGGGCAAACTACAGCCCATAAGACTCATAGACTCATAGACTCATAGGTCAGAAGGGACCAATCTGATCATCTAGTCTGACCTCCTGCACAAGGCAGGCCACAGAACCCCACCCATCCAATTTTATAACAACCCCTAACCCAGGACAGAGTTATTGAAATCCTCAAAATTGGTTTGAAGACCTCAAGCTGCAGAGAAACCACCAGCAAGCGACCCGTGTCCCACGCTGCAGGGGAAGGCGAAAAACCTCCAGGGCCCCTGCCAATCCGCCCTGGAGGAAAATTCCTTCCTGACCCCAAATATGGCGATCAGCTAAACCCTGAGCATGTGGGCAAGAGTCACCAGCCAGCACCCAAGAAGGAATTCTCTGCAGTAACTCAGTTCCCATTCCATCCAACATCTCCCCGCAGACCATTGAGCAGACCTATCTGGTGGTAATCCAAGATCAATTGCCCAAATTAACAATCCTATCATAACATCCCCTCCATATACTTATCAAGCTTTCTCTTAAAGCCAGGAAAGTCTTTTGCCCCCACTACTTCCCTCGGAAGGCTGTTCCAGAACTTCACTCCCCTAATGGTTAGAAACCTTCGTCTAATTTCAAGTCTAAACTTCCTAATATCCAGTTTATACCCATTCGTCCTCGTGCCTACATTAGTACTAAACTTAAATAATTCCTCTCCCTCCCTAACGTTAACCCCCCTGATATATTTATATAGAGCAAGCATATCCCCCCGCAGCCTTCTTTTGGCCAGGCTAAACAAGCCAAGCTCTTTGAGTCTCCTTTCATAAGGCAGGTTTTCCATTCCTCGGATCATCCTAGTAGCCCGTCTCTGGACCTGTTCCAGTTTGAATTCATCCTTCTTGAACATGGGACACCAGAACTGCACACAGTATTCCAGATGGGGTCTCACCAACGCCTTGTATAACGGTACTAACACTTCCACCCTCCTGCCTGGCCCCTGAGCTCCTGCCCCAGGAGGCTAGAGGTATCAAACTTACACAGAGCAAAGAACATGCCTGGCTGTTTGGGGAGGCACAGCCTCCGCTAACCGGCCCTCCATACAATTTTGGAAACCCATGTGGCCCTCAGGCCAAAAAGTCTGCCCACCCCTGGTCTATGCAAATGAAGAGGCTGGTTTGGAGTGGCACTACTAGGCATAAGACAGACTAAGTAATTGCTTAAGGCCCCCACACAGCTCAAGAGGGCCCTAATTTGTGGAGATAATGCAGTTAGAATTCTCAGGGTGTGGGTAGGGACCATTCATCCCCCATTATTCCTGCGTAGGGCTCCCAATGGGCTAGCACCGACTCTGGTGGCTTGCATGTATCAGTGGCTTACAAGGTGCATGAGATGTAGAAGATCTGCTCTTCGGGTAGGTTTCAGTTTCTGCTAGAGTTAATAGGAGTGCAATATAAAAGCCTGTAGGCCAGAAATATTAATGCTTGTTTTATGTTGTAGTTTAACAGACTATGGTAGCTCTTTAAAGTAGGAGTAGATGATGGCTTATAATATTTTGCTATTTTTTTCCCCATTATAAATTCTGAAATAAAAAGCTGCAAGCACATTTTCCTCACTTCATGGCATCCTTAACTAGTTCAGTTGTTTTCAGGATATAATTACCCTGCAATCATTATAGATTCAAAGCGGTATCAAACTTACACAGAGCAAAGAACAGTTATTTATTGATACTGAAAGTTACATACAGTAAGAATTAAAACTTTATGCTATATATTGTATGCTTGTCCTCCACAAATAAGTCAATTTAGATCCATCCTATGTCTTTGCTGTGGGTGGTGGTGGTGGTATATTTTCTTGTATATCACAATAAAATATTAAAAGTGTGTGGGTGTTGGGGGGGGGGAGTAGAATTCTTATTTTCTGCCTGAAGAAAAGGTTACTCACTCTGTGCAGTAACTGAGGTTCTTTGAGATGTGTGTCCCTGTGGGTGCTCCACTTCAGGTGTTGATGTGTCCCAGTGCCCCTGATTGGAGATTTTTGGTAGCAGTGCCTGGTTGGGATGTGTGTGCACAATAGCCATCTCATGGTGCCACTGGCACTTCATCTAGTGCTCGCACATCTTGATCCCCTCAGTTCCGTCTCTACCATACAGTCCTCAAAGCGAACTCTGAAGTAGAGGGGAGGAGGGTGGGTAATGGCACACCCACAAGGACATACATCTCGAAGAACCTCAGTTACTGCACAAGGTCAGTAACCTTCTCTTCTTTAAGTGCTGTCCCTATGGGTGCCCCACTTCAGGTGAATGTAGAGCAGTGCCCTCATAAGGATGGAAGGGACTTTGGATTGTGGTTCATTGCTGAGGCTAGTACCATGAGGCCTCATCTTGTGTCTGAGCTTGACCTGAGATTAATGCATAGTTGTTTGTGAATGTGTGTTTGGAGGTGCAGATAGCTGCCCTGCATATGTCTAGAATGGAACTGTTGTGTAGGAATGCTATGGAGGCAGATAAAGCTCTTGTTGACTGGGTTCTGATGGCCGGCGGGGCTTCAGAGTTGTGTAGTGAATAGCACATGTGGATACAGATGGATATCCATTTGGATAATCTTTGCGTGGATATGGTAGAGCCTTTAGACCATTCTGTTGTTGATACAAAGAGTTGGGGTGATTTTTAAAAGGGTTTCATTCTGTCCAGGTGAAAAGCTAAGGCACAGCACACATCCAATATGTGAAGGGTCACCTCTTCTGTGTTAGTATGTGGTTTTGGATGAAATGCAGGTACATGGATCGGTTGGTTGGGGTGGAACAAATATGAAATGTTTGGCCTAAATTTAGGGTGTGTTCTAATGCTTGAAGAATATTGTGTATGGGGAGTGAGCCATGAGAACCCTTATCTTGCTGACTGTCCATGCTGATGTAATGGCAACCAGAAAGGTCACTTTCATAAATAAATGAAGTAATGAGCATGTGGCTAAAGGTTCAAATGGGGCTCTGGTTAGCCTTTGGAGCACAAGGTTTAAGTCCCTGGCTGGTGTGTGTTCTCACATGTCTGGGTACATGTTCTGTATGCCCATTAGAAATAGTTTAGTAATGAGCAAATATTGAGGTCCCGTCTACCTCTTGATGGAAGCCCGTGATGGCAGCAAGATGAACGTTAAGTGAGCTCATAGCAAGTCTTGAGTTCTTTAGGGATAATAAGTATTCCAGGATTAGTGGAAGCGGTGCCCGTCTTGCAGATATTTGTTTGGTCTGGCACCATAAGAAGAACTTTTCCATTTTTGGAAAAAAGTAATATGTGTCTTCCTGCTGTTTATTAACACTTGTTTTACTTGTTCTGAGCAGGTTAGTTCATCGCATTGGAGCCATGCCTTCAGGTGAAGTCTCTCCAGGTCTAGATGGAAGACTTGACTGTCATGCTGAAAGAGAAGATTCTATAGGCAAGGGAGTGTGAATGGTGTGCAGATCACCATGTGTGACAGGCAAGGGAACCAAGTCTGTCTGGGCCATGTCGATACTATGGAGGATTATTTTGGCCCTGTTGGTTCATATTTTGTGTATTACCCTGGAGATCAGAGGTATCAGTGGGAATGCATATAGGAGGGGAGCATTCCATTTGATGAGAAAGGCATCTCCTAGGAATCATGCTCCCAGTCCTGCTTGTGAGCAAAACTTTGAGCACTTTGTATTTATTGTCATGAACAGATCTCTGTGCAGGGATCCCACACATGAAATATGTGTTGTAATATTTCGTTCATTTCCCATTTGTGTTCTTGGGGAAACAGTCTGTTAATGTGTCCGCCATTATGTTCAGTCGACCTGGGAGGTATGCTGTGGTAATAGTGATGTTTTGTTTTATGCACTAGTTCCATAGTTTTAAGGCCTCTGTGCATAAGGAAAGGGATGTGCTCCACCCTGGCAGTTTATATAGAACATACATGCAATGTTATCCGTCAGGACGCTTATCGTTTTGCCACATATAATAGGGAGAAAATGTAGGCACATGTTGCGGACCGTGTGAGATTCGAGCAGATTGATGTGTAAGTGTGTTTCTGTGGGGGAAAATTTGCCTTGGATTGTATGTTGGTTCAGGGGAGCTCCTCATCAGATCAGTGAAGCATCTGTTGTGATTTGTACGGATGGAGGATCTTATTGAAATGGGATGCCTGAGCAAAGTTTTACTGGGTTTGTCCACTATCGGGGTGGCCTCTGGGGTCGGTGTGAGTCTTTTGTTTAGAACGTGCTTTCGTGGGATGTATTCCAAGCTCAGTAGTACTTGCAGGAAGCACATGTGTAGTCTGGCGTGTGTTACAATGAAAGTGGAGGCTGCCGTACATCCCAAGAGTTGAAGGCAGGTGCATGTAGACACCCATGGGCTGTCTGAGACCACTCATATGAGGGAGGTCATTGCTGTGAATTGAAGCATTGACAGTTATGCTTTTGCCTCCACTGAGTCCAGTGCTTCTATGAAGTCAATTGTTATATACTGGAGTTAGAGTAGATGGATGGTAATGTAAAAATATGCATTTTGTAGGTCCATAGCTGAGAACCAGTCCCCCTCGTGCAGCATTCACTTTGTGGCTTACATACTTAGTTTATAGATTTTAAGTGTATATTGTAGCCTTTAAAGGCTCTTCCTTTTCTTTCTCAGCACTGGCTTTTCTCCTTATTTCTCCACATTCTTCCTCTCCCCAGAATTTACACTGTCCCCATTTTCACTTTGACTCTTTCACACTAGGAAGAAGTTGGATAGGATTCACTGCCACGTACACAGCAAGGGAAATGTCAGCAGAGAGAAGGGCTGCTGTTCCTACTGCTAAAGCCACCTTCCCATAGTAAGGTTAATCCCTAGTGGTCCCCATATACCCATACCAAACCTTACAGAGGTAGAATAGGAGAAAAAGTATATCATAAAACCCCACACTCACACTGAAACTAAGCCCACCAACTCTCCCACTGCAGCAACTAGGCCCACTCATCTCTCTGAACCTGCTTGCCCTCCACTGCTGTGTACTACATCTTCATGGCAGTAAATACCAGGTAACTCCTCCATAGGAGCTGCTGCTGCTTATCCATGCAGATAGGCATCAAGCCAGAGTTCCCCCGAATCCTTCAGAGAGCTGCAGAAGGGAGAGAGTTGGAGCCCAATTAGTCAGCAAAGGAGACTGAATATAAAATCAAGAGAAAAAAAATACAGGGGTGAGACAGAAAGCAAGAATCTAGTGTGAAGCCCCATCTCCCCTGTTCAACTCTGGAAGGACAAGAGATGATGGGCTCAGAGCATGCGTGACAGCATTCGGCCTCTGGACTACCTGAGAATGCTGCCTCACAATATGAAGCTCCTTTTGAGGTCTCTACAGAGCTTTCTAGGCCATTTTGCCACTGTGCTGACCAAGAGGTACTGATTAGGGAAGCACATATACCAAAGTGACCACAGGAAATAAAGCATCAGAGCTCTGACACTCTCCAGTGAGAGAGATGGGGCAGGAAGAAGAAATAAAATTTCATTACTGCCTAGAAACAAACCCAAACATGTAAAATAAAGTTAAAATCAATACAGGCAAAAAGAGGCCTGAACCTCAGCTTTTTCCACAGGGAGACAGAACTCTGCTGAGCTGTTTTGAATACCCACACAGACCAAAGTACAGACCAACAGCGATAGGGGCTGATATCAAGATCCAGAGAATTCACACTCCTTCTCTGAGGGATTAGGTGAATTCTAATAGATAACCCATATACAAAACAAATCCAAGTAAATTTAAAAGACCAGTGATAAATCGAGTACAAACTTATTCAATAGTAGCACATTATTGCACATCTAAATGGTTTGCCTAAGGTCAAATCCTTGTGTAGTAATTATGAAACCAAAACTATATGGCAGGACCCTTAATTCTGTTCCTTTGTTTCTCCATCTTAGGCATTGAATGAGGCAAGGGTCAGGGGGGAGGGGGAAGATGGGACGTGGGACGACCGTATGTGATCATACAATTAAAGACTTTATCATAATGCATATGGAAAAGATTAGAGAACTATGGTTGTACATTCAACTGCAAATTTGGTATTTCCTAACTTTCAAGTTCTTGACTTTGCAAACTAAATGACCTTTTCGTGTGTGTGTGTGTGTGTGTGTGTGTGTGTGTGTGTGTGTGTGTGTGTGTGTGTGTGTGTGTGTGACTGATTTCCTAGATTTTTCTTTAAAAGAAAGTAAAAACCAAATTCCATTATGTGCAACTCTGATCATCTACATCCCTCCCCCAAAACCCATCATGAATGATCAACAGGATTTGAGCCCTAAACCTTCACAGGGCAACACAGCATATGATTACTCAAGTTACCAGACTAACAACATTAACTGGCAGCAGGAGAATGTAGTTTTCCCAGAAGAGGGAATAGGGAGACAAACCTGTCTCTCTCCCCCACTTCCCCAAAGAAGAAGTAGCTCCTGACATATGTATTCCCTCACAGGAAGGACTGGCCACTGGCACCCTGTGCTGGGTACAGGATAATGTTTGGCGAGAGCCCAGCCTCTCCCTTCCTGCCCATAGGGGGAGTTGGGGGAGCTTCTGGCCCATGTGGGACCTCAGTAAGTGTAAATAGGCCACTGTGGCCTTACACTGGCCCAAGGGACAACACAGGGGAAGCCAGGCTATCTTCACTGCACACCACTACCACCACTTCAAAAGCTCCAGCTGTTCCCAATGCACAGCAGGTGAGAACCTAATCTTGGAATGTTCAGTGATTTTGGCAGGCTGCCAACATTTCATGAGGAAGACCAGTGAGAAAAGGGAACTTTATATCTGAATGGAATTTATGAGACAAAGAAACGGCATTTCTGTAGCTCAAGATGATTCCTTCTGCTGAACATTAAAAGTCTGATGCAAAAAAAAAATGGAGGTGTGAAAGCTTCTTAATGAAAAAGTTGAAAGAATCCTTTATAACAGAGATTCTCAAACTGGGGGGGGCACACCCCTGGGAGGCACACAAGTATTCTGAGGGGGAGGGTGAGAAGCTTAAGGAGAGTGGCAGCTGCTGGCTGGCTGGCCATACCATGACACTCTTACTTCTGTGCTGCTGCTGGCAGCAGCGCTGCCTTCAGAGCTGGGCACCCGCCCAGCAGTTGCCACTCTCTCTGCTCTGCCTTCAGAGCTGGTCAGCAGTATACGAACTTGTGCAGTGGGAGCTGTGGGGGAGGGAAGGAAGAGCATAAATGACTACAGACAAAGAAGGGGAGCATGATAAAATAAGCTTGAGAATCACTGGAACAGGCTGGGCAATGTAAGAAGAGAGATCACTACCAACTCACTCATATAATTATTCACATGCAATACGCACACACACACACACACACACACACACACTCCTTTTATACAGAATGCTTGTAACAAGAGGTGTTTGTTCTCACTGTTTAGTGATCTTCCTCTCTGTCTCTTAATGTTCTTTTAAGGGCAGCAGCATGGTACCAGGCAGAGGAAACCCAATAAGCTCCCCTTATGGAGAAACACAGAAGAAACAGACAGACAGAGAAGAAGGATGCAAAGATAGGTGGAAAGAGCTGGAGGAGGGTAAAACAATGGACATTCTGTAGATTTATGCAACATGCACACACAAAGGGACTTGCATAATGTCATTTGCTGCTATTTGCACAGCTGCCTAGTTGTATCATACAGACCTAGGCCTAGACTGGAAGCTATGATCTAGAACTGAAAGACTCAGTATCCCATTCTAAGGCAGTGGTTCCCAAACTCTTTGCCGCCCCATGACTCCATTTTAATTATTTATTATTATTTATTTCCAGGGCCGGTGCAAGGAAGTTTCACGCCCTAGATGAAACTTCCACCTTGTGCCCCCTTCCCCCTCAGCCCTGCGGCAGCTCCCCGCCACCCCCTCCACCCTGAAGCGCCCCCCCCCTCAGCAGCTCTCTGCCCTGCCCTGAGGCCCCCCCGCACCCATGGCAGCTCCCCCTACCCCCTGGGGAGCCATGCGGTACCTCCCGACCCCAGCTCATCTCTGCTCCGCATCCTCCCCGAGCACGCTGCCCCCACTCTAATTCTCCTCCCAGGCTTGCGTTGCCTGGAAGGCGGGAAAAGCAGAGCAGCGACCGTGTGCTCGGGGAGGAACCGGTTAAAAAAAAAATTGGGGGCACTGCTTTTTCGCACCCCCAAATCTTGGTGCCCTAGGCAACCACCTCATTCGCCTTCATGGTAGCACCGGCCCTGTTTATTTCCTTCCAGGACCCCAGACAACATGGAGGATGCTATTTTGAAAAGCAAAATGGTGTCCTCTAAACAGCATGACCTTGCACGCATGGTACATGTAAGGTCATGCCACATGGGGAATGTCATTTCACTCTACAAAATTGCATTTTCTGCATTGCATGACCCTGTATGTATGGTGCATGCATGGTCACACTGTGCAGACTAAAATGGCGTCCTCCACACACTAGGATCGCTGCAAACTCATCTGCTGATGGTGTGATTGACACAATCTTTAATGTATTTGTTCTTAATATACTCCTGAGAGGTAGGGCAGTCCTATTATCCTATATTACAAATGGGGAACTGAGACACAGAAAGGCCAAGTGACTTGCCCAAGGTCACTGAGGAAATCTGGCAAGATAAAAATTGAATCTGGTTCTCCCAAGACTTAGGCTAGTGCCCTAAACACTGGACCATCTTTACTGTGAGTCATTCACTATCTTGCGTCATCCAGTCCCAGCTCACATATATCCTGCATCCCTCTGTCTCAACACCTGACCCCATTTTGCCAGCAACTATTGCACTAATCCTTTCTGTTCATACTTACCGCAAAATATCTCCAAAGCCAGTGAGCAGAGGCTTGCTCTGGTACTCGATGCCATGTTTGGCACATAGTGACTTCACCAGGGGAGTCACTTTCCAGTAGTTGTGTCGTGGCATCCTAGGAAAAAGACTGTGGAGAAATAATGAGGCAGTTTTAGTGGGATCTAAACTCTTCAGAGCTCTGTAGAAATCCCATCCCTCCCTCAGGGGCCAGTACTCACTGGTGCTCCATTGAGAATTCCTGCCCTTTCTGCTGGATGCATTACCCAGTGGTGCCCCTGGGAGTTCCTTCCCCCTCCTGCTGAGACCTATTGCCACCAGTGCCCTCTGGGAATTTCCTCTCCTCCTGAGGTGCCTATACTCACTGATGCTCAATTTGGAAGTTCAGGTGCCCAGTTAACCAGTCATTGAACAGGGACTGATCCACGTTGCATGTCGCCTGGAGCTAGGAGAGAAAAATAGAGAGAAATGGAGTGTGGATCTACGGAAGTGGATTAATTGGTACCAACCCTTGACCTCCACTTTCTTCTAACTTGAGCAAAGTTGCCTGGGGGTGGTGTGGGGACTACAGTTCCTTGTTCATTAGAACAGGGAGACCAGGCCTGGGTGAGAATGGCATGCTATGATATGGAGTAGTTACTACATTAATCAGGCCCTCACTCGATTGGAGTGACATGGCCTTGTCAGTTGGACTGGCATAGGCTTGTTCTCCCACTCCTTATCTCATATCTTCTGTTGGGGAAAAATGGCCACAGGGTCAAGGAAGCAGAAAGGAGAAGAATATCAGAGCCTCTTATGCAAGGATAACTGTATGTGAGTGCCCTGGATCAGGCAGCTTTTACCTGCCATTCTCATTCTGGTTTTTACATCAATGCAGTCTCCATGTAACCCCCAATCAGTCCAGGCTTCATTCCCAACCACCCCACACAGATGATCACAAGTCTCCCAATATCTCATCATGCAGGGGCTCCTGGTTGACCTTTATCCCACTGCAAAATTTCATGTATGCTCCCAGTGTCCCTGCCCTGGGATTCATACTCACAGACCCTGGTAAAAGAGAGTCTCTTACCTGTGTAGAGAACCAGTCCATATTGTTATCATAATCAATGTGCATAGGGATGTGGTTCAATTGTGATATCCAGGTAAACAAGATACTCTCTAGGACGCTGTGCAGATACAGACAAAGCAGTCATTGCCACATATAGTCACAGTAGATGGAGACCCACACATGAAGTCAGCCCAAGAACTGCTCAGTAACTTGCACCCAAGCCAAAAGTTGCCAGATAAGATCCCCAGTCCAAACTGGCAACAGATAAGTAACTGGCCACCACACCCAAAGCACTGACTGCTAAGTAAAATGCCCATGCAAACTGGCAATGGCCAGTAAGAGGCCTGCAATCCCAAACCAATGTCTGTGTGGTAAAGCGCTTTCTGGCTAGTAAAAGGCCCCCTCAGACCCACCACAATGAGTGGCTACCAAGTATAACTTCTCTCTTATGTTCCACCCAGTGAGTCGTCAGTAAAAGGCCCCCACAAAAGTGAGGGCAATGTATGGAAAACATAATTTGTACTCTTATTAGAGAAATCAATGATGGGAAAGGAGAAAAGCAGAGTGGCTAGAAGCAATCACAGATGGGAAGGAATGAGCAATGAGGGCCGAGAAGAGGGGTCAGTCAGTCAGGTGTGAATACCAGTAGGCAGAGGGAGTCATGCCTAAAGTGAGGATTACTTGAGCAGCAGGAGGAATCCCAGGACACCCGTTACTCCCAGTAAGGGCTCGAAGAAAAGAAAGAATCGGATGAAGTAGGTCAGAGTCCAGGCAAGTTCCTGTGAGACAGAAAGAGAGAAACCTTCATCAGGACAGCAGTTTACAGCAGAACAGTACTGCTCCACCATCCCGCAATGGGAGGAATAGAAGTCCCAAATCCCCCCAGGTAAGGGTCCCTCTGTGTCTATCCTTTGCAGCTCCCCTCAATTCTCCACATCAGTGAGGACACAACTTGGGAAATTTCCTTGTAACCTGCACTAATGGTCTGTGTATTGTGGATTTCCCCCATTACCTCAAACCAGAGAGTGCCCAGGTGAAAAAAACCTCACCCAGAAAGGCCCACTCACTGTTCTTGCACTGAAACTTCCCTCAACTACAGTGGAGTAACAGGAATCCAGCTCAAGAAATCAAGTCTCTAAGCCCCGCTGGCTGCTCCTGCATTCTAGTTCCCTTTCATCACCTCACAGCAACATGAATCCAGCCCCAGAAGATGCCTTGGATCCATATGCTGTAATTCTCCTTCACCATTCTAGCCAAACAAGGGCCCGGTCCTAAAACCTCCTCAGTTAGAAGAGCAGCTGTCCGTTTGCAAAGGTTTGTGGGAAATACTGAGTGCACTTACCCTCCATAGTTTGCGCTGGAATATGAAGTACAAGGAGTACAACTGGAACACTGGAACCACAAGCAGGGGCATAGCTGGAGAAGAAAACAAGAAGAGCAGAGAAATTAACAGTCTCACCTAGTTAACGAACACCCTGGAAACCAGAATGAAAGGAGAGCTCTGTGCAGCTCCGGGGCTTTCTAGTGCTCATCACTGAACTATGCTTCCCAAGAGATTTCGCTCCTCATCTTCCTTCCTTACTCTCCTCTTTACTCCCCTTCCTTTCTCCCTTCATTTTATAGATTCAGAGGCCAGCAATACATAGACGACTCTCAACTCTGCACCTGCTTCCAACTAAATGCAAATTATACCATCTCCCTGCACCTGAGAGTCAGTAGGTGAACCTGATGCTACACACCATCTTTCTGAACTCGTCAATGCTTCTGAATACCCAAATAGCTACAGCAGTGAAATTGCTCTCTTCTACCCACTGGTAGCCTGGAGAGTGCACTCCTTTCTGTCAGATTTGGACTTGATCATGATGATCCACATTTTCATGACCTCCAGGCTTGACTCCTGTAATGCAATATATCAGAATGAGAGCAATATCTTGTAAAGTATTCCCACTGGCTCAAAATGCAGCAACACACACACACATATCAACACAGATCATGGACAGTGCATGACTCTGGGATTACACTGTATGCCATCTGCCTGTCAGATACTGAATGAAGTTCAAGGTTTTGATCCTGATCTTTAAAGCCCTCCATTGTATTGTTCCTATCTCCCTGACAGACCACCTCACTCTCCATAATCGCCATCTTGCATTAGGGCTACATTTGTCTGTAATAATGGAATTATCAATCACCTTGGCAGCACCTCTTCACCTCTGGACAGAGACAAAGGCTCTTCTGATTTATAAAATTTGCATCAATAAGGTGCTCAGATAGCATAGTGATGGTAGGGAATAGATGGATTCTCCCTCCATCCCCCTCATCTCCTCTCCTCCATAACTACTCCTCAGTTTCCTTTCATCTGTCCCTCTCATCTTATCTCCTTCTCATCTCTCCTCTCTTTCCTTTCACCTTTTTGCCATTGCTTTGTGTCAGCTGCTTTAGTAAATGAGGTGACAATTTCAGCCATAGATTGTGTACCCCAAACACTGTAATCTCCTATAAGACTGTCATGGGAGAGAAGTCCTCTCAGCCCCTGGGATTATTTAATAAAGGAGTCGGTGGTGAGTGTTAGACAAGGACCTGTTGGGCAAAGTAGGTATACTCACTGACGAAGAAATACTTGTGCTGATGATTGTAAGGCATAAACTTCTTCTTCTTCATGCCGAGCTGTTAAAAAAGAGGGGATCAGCCGGTCAGCTGAGCTAGAGAAACACTCACTCAAATAAATTTCATTGCCTCCTCCTTCTCGAGATACACCTGCTCAGACATCTAAATCCACTGAATTACAACAGCGTAAGGGAGATCAGAAGAGGCCTCATTACATTATAATATACTATTTCACAAACAATGCAATCTAATAAACATTTTCCATACAATCTCAAATACATACATGTAGCATCTTGTAATTTTTTCCCCCACTCTTGCATACTTAATGTCAGTGAAATACCAGTCCAGAAACTTTACACCCAAAATTGTCTTCTGTCTAAAGAGTATATTCTAGTAGAAGACCTTCCAGATACAAGACCAAATGTTTTCCTACAGAAAAACCTGAAGGAGGGCCTCCAATTGGGAGGAATACTCCACAAGATTCCAGTTGAGGAACCTTCTCCAAATTCTTCTCTTGTGATGCAGGGTTCACCACCCTCCAGAAGAAACTGGAGGTTCAGAAATTGCGGATATTGGAGATCTGCTGGCAGCCATCACCATTTGTGCTAAGGCCCTGTGCCTCCACATTAGCTGTGGGGCACCTGCCCCAACTCCACCCAAGTTTTCTAGAAGAAAGACCACCATTTCTGCACAGAGGGGGCTCCATGAATAAGTTAATGCAGTATCTGCCCACCACTTTCCCTGCAAAATTGCTAGCACAATGCTGTACCTGACCTCACCTACTGATCTCAGGACCCATGTGGAGGGACACGTAGCTGCAGAGGTGGCTGACTTCCCCACTCTTCCATGTGAAGTAAGTGAGAATCAAATGTGAAGGGGACCCTCCATGTGCAAATCTCAGATGGCTCATCATGATTAAAGGCAATAGTGGGTATTGGCAGATCTTTCCTCCTGCTGCTAAGAATACACTCTTGATCTTCTTTTGGGTTAATATGGGTACCTCTACATTGCGGCTGGGTGTGAGCTTCTCAATGCGGGCAGACAGACATGCACTAGCTCTGCTCAAGCAGCAAGCTAAAAATAGCAATGTTGCTGTGTGCAGCTTGGATGGTGGCTCAGGCAAGCTACCCAAGTACCCAGGGGGTTCAGGTGGGTTTGTACTCAGGCAGCTGCTGCCTGGGCTACACTGACTACACTGCTATTTTTCATGCACTAGTTCAAGCAGAGTTAACGCATGTCTGTCAGCCCATGCTGGGAAGCATGTAGATGTCCCTTTGTCTCTAAAAATGTCAGTGATATAGGAAATATATAAAACATAGTTCTGTCACAGTGAAGTGATAATAATATCACTCCAGCAGTTAATGAAGTTAGGCTGGAATTGTTAGATAGGTTTATAAGAGGGAAAGGTAGCAATAAGTAGCATTGTGCAAAGCTCTAATACAGTGGGTGTTAGATTGTGGCGCATGGAACACAACCAGGTGATCCACAGAGCTGCTTTTGTCACAGTGGTGAAGCACCAGGAGGTGTCACTGCTTGAATACTATCTGTCTTGATTTTTATACTAAGCCCATATTTTTATGGACTTCTTTTTATTGTGGGAAGGCTAAGCCATATAACTGAGTGCTGCACTTTGTCCTGAAGATAGTGAGATTTGTCATCCTCACATGTTCCAGGGCTGAGAGTTCTGTCTCCAATGGTCAATAATCTCATCCTTGAAGCTGACAGTTCCACTGTATCACAGGAACATAGCAGTAGTGAGTAGTTAGTCTCACAGAAAGAAACAGGGCTAATCCCTGGAGAGCTTTGAATATTGGGACCAAAACTCCACAAATCATTCTATATTACCTGGAGAGCCAACACAGAGAGAGGAGCACAGGGGCAATGTGCTCTCAGAGGCCTTGGCTGATGAGTAGGCAGCTTCTGCATCCTGAACCAAGTGGAGCTTTTTGCGGGGTCTGTGGTTTATTCATAGATACGATGAATTGCAATAATCAAGCGTGAAGTTCATAAATGTATGGATCACTATGGACAAACCAGTGTATTATACGTCTGGGTACACATTCTGACCAGTCATATAGACAGAAGAGGGCATTTTTAGCAGTCAGTTATTTGAGTTTCTCAAAGTAGTGGGTGGGTCTTTGCTTACTAGGTGGCTGTTCATTGGCAGGAAGGGAACATGGGCAAGGGTCTGCATCTTAGCAAAGAAACAACAAAGTTCCTGTCCAAGGAGAGTGCCTGATGCCCTGTTCCCAGCTGGAGAAGCTTCTCAAAGGAAGGAGAGGACTATAAAAAGAAAAGCGGGATGCCCCAAATGATCTTTCCCCTTGCTCTGCCCACGGCATTCACATCATCTGAAGAACAAAGGAAGCAGCATTGGACAGTGGGAGGGATCCTAACTGAAAGAAGTTCAGCCAATAGAACTGCTGAAGCATGTGGTGAGAGAGACTTTGCTTTGAATTTACTCATTTGTTAAGTTAGGCATCAGTTGCATTTTACCTTTATTTTACTTGTAACCAATTCTGACCTTTATGCCTTGTTACTTGTGTTCACTTAAAATCTCTTTGTATTTAATAAACTTGTTTTATTGTTTTATCTACACCAGCGTGTTTGGATTGATGTGTTTGGGAAACTCCATTTGTGATAACAGGCTTTGTGCACATCATTTTCTAGTAATAAAATGACAGACCTTCTATGAACTTGTGTTGTCCAGGAGAAAGCTGGGCAGTACAAGATGTACATTTCTGGGAAAAGCCTGGGATTGGGAGTGTGCTAGTGTCACACTGCAGTGTGGTTCAAGAGTGCCTGCTGCAGCACTCACACTATATAGCTGGGATTGACTTACATTCTGAAGGCTGTGTCAGAGCACATGGGGAGTGGTAACTACTGCAGGAAAACAGTCTGAAGGGTACCCTAGGAGAGAGGGCTTAGGTGACATAGCTGTTCATCAGTCTAGATTGTACCCTGGGCATGTCACAGCAAGGAAGTGGGAAAGGAAAATTAATCTGGTGTCTTAAGGGGACCGGGGTGAGAATCAGGTGTACCACATATCAGGATGGGCTATTTGATATAGGCAAATGTAGGCCACAACAAAAGCTCTCCCTCATTTGCTTGTTGCCTTTTGCTCTCACTGTTTTTCTTTCATCTTCTATTCTCTGTTTCACTCTTCCTTTTTCTGTTTCTGATAGAACCCAAAGAGATTTCAGGCAGCAGATCTGTATCCAATCCTTGCCCCTTGCACGATCCAGGGATTAGCTTTTTCCCAAACATACAGTCTCCTCATTTCTTTTAGCATCATATCTTTTCAGTGGTCTAAATAATTCCTAGCCCATCCCCACACTCACCTCCACAGAGAGTATCTTTCCCAAAGCAAACAAGGAAGGATGCATTGCAATATCAGGGTCTTTATGGAAGCAGTTGGGCTTGGCATGGTGCTGGGAATGGTGGAGAGTCCACCACTGTGCTGAAAGCCCCTGCAATAAACAAGGAGACCACAGGAATCAGACCACAACACTACTAAATATTAAAATCACCTCATCTGTCATATATTGATCATCTTTCCAATGCTGCACCACATTCTTCTAATTATATGTAGAGTGCAGAATGTCAGTGTAATGCTTTCTGAACTGAAAGGGGACCCCACCATGCTTGATCAGTTCTGCCAAAGCTGGGTGAACATCCCCAGTATCAGGCACTTACCTTCAGATGGCTCATCACAAACTCGTGAACCAAGTGGTTCCATTTGGTACTGCTGAAAACTGAAAGGTGCCCCAAATCATGCTGCAGGAAACCAGCCTGGGACTGAAAAAGAATAGAGATCATTCAACAAACAGGGCCAGGTTTTAGTACACAGCTGCATCAGGGCCAGGGTGGTGGTATGCTCAGTTCTACTGATTCCATGAAAATTGGGAGGTCTGTGCTCCCCAACTCAATGAGACTTCTCTTCCTAGTACCTGGGAGATGTCCATTCTCTAGAGGGATGTCCTCTCCCTGTACAGTCAGTGCAAGCCAACCTGATGAAAATGCCCTCTACTGGTATGAAGGAAACCTTTGTATTGTCAATATACTCTGTCCTAAGGTACCCCTTCGTGTGCAGTGTCCCCTGCCTGCAATCTGTTGAGACTCCATTCAGTGAACTCTAGGGCAATTGCTCCATTTTCACTATAAGAGCATTCGACTCCAGATTGGTAAAAACATGTGTTCCTGTAATCAGTAAAGGATTTTTTTCATGCTACCAGCTACTTTGGTGGGAAGAGAGTAGTGGGTGAAGCGAGGGTTGTGAACTAAGACTGGAGCTAAATCTATAGGAGTAGTCTGAACTCTGTAGACGAGTACCCTTCCTTTGAGAAGAAACCTCCTCTGGTTTGCTGCCATCTCCTCTGAGCATTAGTAACGCCAAAGGACCAACCAGGCAACTGTGTCTTTCAGTGCTTCTGTGTCCTCTGCTCTGGGGCACCTCATGCTCCCATTTGGGACACAAGAAAAAGCTTGGTTCATACACAGAATGTGTCTTTAAGTTCAGACTCAAAAGATCAAAGATCAGAAGCAACCTTTTTTTTTTCTTCTTTTTTTAAATAAGACGACGACCGTGTGGAGTGAGGTTGTCTAGCAGATTATGGGAAGGAGATGTACTGACAGTCCTGACTTCATTCACTCAGTCAGAATAAAACAAACATTCCATGGGGTTGAGTTTACTAGATGCAGCATCTCTACCTTAGGCTAACTTCTTTACACAAACTTCTGGGAGAAGCTGTGACTAGAACTGCTGTGAGCCCCTTAGAAACTGTGTTTCTGCATCATTGCCTACTGTACTTCCACCAGCTGGATGAGGCTGAGGACTTGAGAAATTGTGAGCTCCCCACATCCATCATTCCTATAACATTTTCTAAGGTTCCTCTGGCTGGGCAAAACAAGAACTCCAGTAACTGAACTCCCCGCAAATCAGTATTCCAACAGTCCTCTGACTACCTCTACCTGAACCTTTTATCTTTGGTACTGATACAACCTGAGGTGAAGAAAGAGCATCCTGCCAGTCACACCAAAGATAAGAGGGATGGCCATGTAATAGGAATATGTAACTGGCCCCGAGTGTAAGGAAGGGTAAGCTGGTCCCAAACTACATTCTGTGGGGTGAGGAATTTACCTGAGAAATGGTCAGCAGCACTGTAGAGATGAGGAAAGGCACTAAAGATGTCCCAAAATACCAAAGAACAAACCATCCAGCAACATCCAGCATCAGAATGTGCAGGAGAAGCAGGAAGAAGAAGAGGTGGTTGGGGTTGAGAAGTCCCATCCCTTCAACAGTGGTGTGCAGCTCCCGGAAGTCCTCCACCAGCAATTTCTGTGGGGAGACCCACAGAACCACTCTTCACTCTGGATCTGGCAAAACAACAGCCTAAGGAGCTGGCAGGGTTACTCTGCTCCTGCTCTGCAGAGGAGCCACCATGGCAGTGAAGGAAACATTTTACCAACAGGTTCTATTCCTTCTGAAAGGAGACATTGCAACTCTAGGGAACTGCTGACAGGCTCTGTCAACCCCATTGACAGTCTTTGTACCACAGGGAAGATCCTGTGGCTGACATATTCTTCTCTACTGTCACTGCTACGTGGGATTCACTGTGGGAACTGTGCATTGGGCAGAAGTCTGTGAGAGACTGGACCTGCCATTCCCAGTGTGGGTCACTATGACACCAGGGGAAGCTCTCAGCCAATGTTTCTTCAGCCCTTCTCCACCAAAAAACTCTGGTTTCAATATGCAATGTGAAGTATACTGGAGGTTCTGACAGACGGTACATGAATGGAAATGTGGATTTGCATTTTCCTAGAGAATCCTTCCAATTCCAGATCCAGTTGTGTTTCTGGCCTTTTGTACAAACTCACATTTTTGGTGGGCTCACAGCTTGGTTGATCCAGGGCCAGCTCCCCGATCTGCAATGAGCTCATGTACTTTCTCACCAGCCCCTTATCAATGTGAAATGCCTGAAAGGGATCCTGAAAAAACATATAAGTGAATGGAGTGAGAAAAATCCCAGAAGATATTAAACTAACATCTTATAAAGACGATATTAAGCTAGCTGAAGAAAATTAGGTCCCATCTCAGCAGGAAGCAACTCTGGATTAAAGTTCAGTACAATACTGTATGTTTCCTGTTCTATTCTGCATCTGAAATCAAAGCATTAAAATACTCATTAAAAAAAGTTTAACTTTTATAATATGCTAAATAGAGTATGCCTGCAACATTTAATTACAAATGTATACTTTCATATAAAACTCAATTTATTTCAACATATTAAATCATGTTAGATCTGTTTCAAGCATGAAAAAAAAAATCACAAAAAATATCAACATTGTTCCCCTTTCACTGGGTTCAAAACAGACCCCTTTTCCTTCCTTCCTTCCTTCCTTCCTTCCTTCCTTCCTTCCTTCCTTCCTTCCTTCCTTCCTTCAATTATTTGTGAATTTTTAAATCTAAACATTTATCCAAAACATTTTAAAAATGGTACCAGTGTTTCTGAAATGTTGTAAATAAAAATTCTATTATTTACAATAATGATTTGTATGAAATAAAAGTTTTGATAACCATTTCCATCATGTTTTTTGGTAACCCTTTTAATAATAAAAAAAATCCTGAAAAAAATCATAAAACATTCTGCAAAAAATGAAAAGTTTAAAAAAAGTGACTTTTTTGGGACAAATTTCATTTTCAAAACCAGGTAATATTTTCCGTGAAGGTCTTTTGGTTCAAAAACATTTCAGTCAGGACTATGTGCTGTATTTAAAAATAGCAGCAAGAAAAAATTCCATATGATAAATCTGTGCTCATACATGTACTCTTGAGAGTATTGGAGATGTAGCAATAAAGGGGTATAAAAATTGGTAAGAAAGAGTCATTCTTGGTAGTTTGTACAATATTAGATGGATTCAAAA
This sequence comes from Gopherus evgoodei, assembly GCF_007399415.2. Lineage (NCBI taxonomy): Eukaryota > Metazoa > Chordata > Testudines > Testudinidae > Gopherus > Gopherus evgoodei. Next base: position 123,212,097 of record NC_044325.1, on the reverse strand, counting down.
CATCTTGCTTCATATCTGGGTCATCTGAAAGAGATGCTCCTATTACAGAAAAAATAATCCTTGAAAATTTGAAAGACCTTGAAAGACCTCCTGAGGTCTCTTTCAACCCTAATATAATATAATAAAATATTTTGAGAGAAATGATCATTTTGTTTCATTTTAAAAGTATCTTTTAGTATCTAGAGCTGGGCAAATATATACCTATTTGCATAATCTAGTTGAAAATATTTGTAAAACATTTCTGGTAATTTATTCAACGGACACTGTAAGTGCCTTAAGGCGGGAACTGTCTGTACGTACAGTACATAGCACAATGAGGTCCCGGTCTATAACTGGGACTGGTACTACTATAATATAAATTAATTGTTAATGTTATCAGTACTAACACTATTTGACAAGCTCTAATGGGACTTGATCCTGCTGCCATTTAAGTCAATGGAAAAACTCCCATTCATTTGAATGGTGAAGGATTAAGCCCTTGGTATGCATCAACTGTCTTACTAATAAAGCTTTAGATGACTCAATTACTGAGACAGAGAGAAGATGAGTGAGGTAATATCTTTTATTAGACCAACTTCTTAGAAAATCTCTGTGCAGCTCAAATGTTTGTCTCTTCTACCAACAGAAGCTGGCCCAATAAAAAGTATTACCTCACCCACCTTGTCTCTTTCATATCCTGGGACCAACACCACTACAACACTGCAAACAACTTGTTAATTGCCAGTTTTACAACATTTCAGTTGGCAAAATGTTGTTAGAGCTAACAGGTTCCACATGCCCTCAAGATCCAGACACAAATCATTTGAACAAACCCAGTCATGAGCTCCCATGCTCTTTGACCTTAGTGACATTTTATATATACGTATCTCCTAGAATGGATCCTGAAAGGTCATTGAGTCCAGCCCCCTGCCTTCATTAGCAGGACCAAGTGCTGATTTTGCCCTAGATCCCTAAATGGCCCCCTCAAGGACTGAGTTTACAACCCTGGGGTTAGCAGGCCAATGCTCAAACCACTGAGCTATCCCTCCCCTTCAATCTTTGGGATCCATTACAAAATACAGAGGAACAAAAAAGTAGGATAGCAGAATATAATTTTTTTTTTTAAAAATGAACCTGCTCCTTTGTTATTTGTATTTTAATGATAGTTTCTCTTTGGAGAAGAAAATGTAATTTTCTTTCTCCTGTCCTGAATCTCACAAATATAGATAGATTAGATAGACAGATATTAATGAATGAATCAAACAAACAAACTGAAGGTCAGGAACAATATCTAGCTAGGCTGTGCCTTTCTGGCCCTGATCTTTAAGTCAATACTCACAGACATTGAAATTCTGCCTAGCTTCAGGTAGCCACTGACAAAGAGGCACCCGCTGATCCTCAAGAAACCCCAATTCCTAGCATCACTTGAGTGGAAGCCACCAAGTAGCACAACCTCCAGAGGATGCTGTGATAGTTGGAACCTGCAGGTGGTGTTTTGAATCAAAGATGCCATTAGCACCACAGTGTATTAGGCACATTTATCAACTATAAATCTATGCTAGTGATGCTGAAGTCAGGACTTGTGGTTGCACATTAACAAGCTGAGTGCTTTAAGAGAGACGGTATACTCAGAACCAGAAATATGTAACCTCACTTTGCCATCATAATCCAAGCCAAAGTCAACACCATCTGGCAGGACCTTTCCATTTCTTCATTCTCCTTCCCTCCTGAATTTCTGTCTTGGAATCCAATTTCTTTTATTCTGTTCCTCTCCAGCCTCCAGTTCCATAATGTGTGTCCTCAGCCTTGTCCACTCCCAGTCATTTTCTTATCCTAAATCTCTCCTCTGGTTTTCTCCCCTCTATCGCCAATCCCAAAATATCCTTTTGAGACCACCTGTCTCTTTAATACCCATATCCCTCCTCTCCTTCACCTCTAATATCATGTGAGCCCTCCATTTCCCTTCCTCCAGTTCTCTCTTTGACCCTCTACAGTATGAGCTTCACTCACTTCAGAGTAAATCTCTGTCACCTATATCCCTAACTACTCTTTCCTTTAGCCATTTCTAATGGGTCTCTTCTCCATCATCATTATCCTTGGCCTCTGCCATTTCAGAAACATTAGAACAAGATATAAAAAATTCCAATGGCGGAGGATGAAGCTAGACAAACTTGGACTAGAAGTAAGGCACATGTTTTTAACAGTGAGGGTAGTTTACCATTGGAATAACTCTGGCTTTGGTGGATTTTCCATCAATGGAAATGTTTACATCAAGATTGGATGTTTTTCAAAAAGATATGGTCTAGTTCAAATAGGAATTAATTCAAGAAACCTTATTGCCTGTAATATACAGGAGATCGGACTAGTTGATCACAGTGGTCCCTTCTGCCTTTAGATATTACAAATCTATGAAACAGGGCTTCCATTGTTCTCCACTTTCTTGGTATCCTCTTACATTTTTTACTTCTCCATCTTGGCCCTTCACATACTCCTTTCTCTGTCAGAGTCCTCCAGGTCTCTCTTATTTTCTCTTTACAGTCTCTCCTTTAGATAACTGTATTCAATGACTCTCCTGAGTTTGGTATCACCTCCACACTGTTTCCCAAATTTACCTCTCAATCCCAAACTATTACCGTCAGTCCAGTTCCACTTCTCCACCTATTGCCTATATTCTCCCCTTGGAAATCTCATAGCCACTAGAAAGTCAATGGGATAAATGGATTTTTGATCCAAGATCACTGACTTGGTGGCGTTTCACCAGGACTAATTTGGTCCGAACACAGAATTTATTTTGCCTTTCAAAACCATTAATATGTTTCCTGTCTTCCAAGTTCACATCATTGGCATCATCTTTGACTCTTCTTGCCTTTCCTCACATACAGATTCTGCAAATCCAGCCACTTATTTCTCAACAACAAACTAAGATTTCTGAGCAAAGGAAAGATTGGGAAAAAAGTACTTCCCCTCCCTCTGACCTTTTCTTGAATCACTTTACAGCCAAAATGGCAGAGGATTGAAAGCTGAAATTAGCAGGGAAACAACCCATATTGAAGGGCTTTTGAGACTACATCTACACTGCAGCAGGGTGGTGTAATTCTCAGCTTAGACAGATACATGTGAGCTCCGCTCAAGATAGTGCCCTAAATATAGCAGCATGGCCATGGCAGCACACTCAAATACAACCCCATCCTGACCCCATTTGAGTGGTCCAAAGAAAATTGCTTTTGATTTGACTGAGTCATGGGGCTTCAAAAAACATTTGCTGCATGTGCCCAATCTAGTTTGTATGAGTCTTCCTGCTAGACTCACACGAGGCACAGCTAAGGAAGACAACATCATGCATGAAGGTACAGCTAATGAAACTGCACAGTAAAAAGTGTTGACCGGGGTGTAAGGGCTGAGACAGGGGCTCCTCTCCTCCCTTTCTGTACACTAATTCCCTCCAACCCAAGACCTCTTACATCTGGGTATATAAATCTTATTATATAGGTCACTCTGTGCTCTAGACCCACAGTTCATAAAAATTAACAGAAGGGAGAAGGAGAGGAACTGCTATACTGGCCACCTAGTCAGGTAGGGAATGGATGTTAAACACAAACTGGTCAGGGGGCATTCAAACCCCTGGGCCACAAGTCAAAGAGTCACAGACCCTAGGACTTGTCCACATCAAGCAGCCACTCAAATATCCTCCACCCTCACTGGTGAGGCAGTCATTCAAAACACCCTCCCTTCTCAGTGCAGGGAGAAGGAATAATTCAGTCACTTCTCCCCCAAGTCACTTCTCCCTTCTCCATCAGTTTCTCTTTCTCACTGTGATTGAATGCACACCCTACTGTAATAATCTTTGTACAAAATATGCCTTGTAAGGTATCATTTGAAAACTAATAACTTACTGGTACATAATATCATGATAGAATGTATATAGCAATGTTATATGTAAAGTTATGAATTCCCCTCCAAATAATGTTGATAGAACCAAGGAAAATCTGCATTTCAGCAAACAGACATGAGAACAAACAGCATGAAACTTCTTTCACCACCCGATACCTGCTTACCTTCTTTACTGTTTGAATGAACTTTAACTAGGGGTAACCCCCAAGAAAATACATTTCAAAGGGTAACTGAACTATAGATGTGAGGGGCAAAAGACACCCCAAGTTCTCTCTCCTTGTCCATCTCTCTCTTTTTACTTAAGACAACAAAAGAAACAGCTGTTGGACTCTGGGAACAGATCCTGGCTTGAAAGTTTGGTCACCAATGTACTGAAAAACATGTGGTAAGAGATTTTACCTTGAACCAACTCTAGTTTAAGTTTAGAAAGCGTTTTATCTTTATTTTTGTAACCATTTCTGACTTTAATGCCTTCTTACTTGTACTCACTTAAAATCTCTCTTTGTAGTTAAAGAAACTTATTTTATTCTTCAATTAAAACTAATACAGTGTTGTGAATTGTTTGGGTAACCTCCATTTATGGTAGCAGACTGTTGTATGTTGATCCCCTTAGAGGGGAAATAGTCTGTCCAGGAGAGGGCTGGACTGTGGAGAACACATTTTTTGCAGGGTGGAAATCTGGGACTGGAAGTCTGTTAGGGTCACCTTGCAAGTAGTAACCAAAGCTGGTGGGAGCCAGAGTGTAGCTGGTGTTTTCTGGCAGGCTGCTGGGGTCAGAGCTGCTGCACCAGGGCTATGACTATACACAGAGACTCAGGGTGTGACCTGCAGGCTGACTGTGAGGAGCTTAGGTTTGGAGGCACCTCAGGTTGCAAGGTAAGTGGTGACACAGCCCCTCACTGGTCTGGATCACACCCCATAATATCCTACTTGCCCCTTTCCACCTGGGACAGGTGGTGTCTCTCATTCTCTCCCTCTCATGTTCATGACCCTACTCCCCAGCAGCTCACTCCCACCATTCCTCTGCTTGTTCCCATCTCTCCAGGTAGCTCCTAGCTCCTTCAACTGCCCATCCCAAGTGCTATAGAATCTGCTGGCCCCAATATTCTGCCCCATCCCCTGCTAATGGAGCATCACCCAGAAGATTCTGGTGCCTGTTTGAGCAACTGGAGGGAGGGGGGATTCCCCAGTTTACCTGTGCTACACAGATTGACCAGTGCCCAGTGTTGGTACCTGTCCCGATGTTTGTGGGACAGAGCCTGAGTTCAAAGGACTGCCCCATGTCCCTCTGTGCTGTTCTGTTAACAGCCCACTTTTTTCCTACTATACCCATGCATGGTGCTGGTCTTGAGGCAGAGCTGACGCTGATGCATACTTACAGTGGCAGTCAGGTGGCCATACCTCCCCCCCAGAGGACTGGAGCCTCCACCATTGCACTGCAGAACTGACAGCAGGGGCAGCACTTTGTGGGTCACCTACAAGCAGCTGTGACCACAGCCTGGAGACCAGACACCCCTGCAGTGCCTCATATCTATCCGTAGAAGGGACTGTGCAGGGGCCCCGACACAGTCAGCCATAGAGATTAGAAAAGAGCAACAGAAAGATCCCTGATCACACGTAGCTCTGTTGCCTGCACACACCAAGCAGCGGAGCTGAAGGTAACAGAGACCTGGAGAAGGGGTCTTGTGTCTGCACTGGCCTGGACCTGCCATCACATTCCTTCCAAGCCCCTGTATAGCAGATGACAGCACCAACTTGGCCCATTCATCCCTGATCAAGCCATTACTCAAGGTTAATGCCAGTCCAGGGCCAAGAAGTTGAATGTGCAAGTGATCACTCATGCTGGTGTTTGGACAGGGTTGGGGGGGATCATTTGTATATGTATATTGGGGATTATTTTTTCCAACATGTATTACTTTGAGCATTGGGCAACAAAAGAGTAAATGAAATTCAATCAGCTAGTTTTATAAGAGCCCTCTGCAACTCTTTTGTAAGAGCCCTCTTCCAATCAGCTTTGGATTTATCTATCTTGTAAAGTCTGCAAATAATACAACTTCACCATTCACCTCCTTTTCCCGATCATTAATGAATATGTTAAACAGCACAGGTCTCAGTACAGATCCTTTGGTTCTGTCCACCTCTCTCCATTGTGAAAACTGACCATTTATTCCTGTCCTTTGTTTCTTATCTTTCGACCAGTTACTGATCCACGAGTGGATCTTCCCTCTTATCCCATTTCTACTTATTTCCTTCACAGCCATTAGTGCCAAATATCACAAGACTCATGATAAAAATCACTAGGGTAGGCAACACTATTGTAGGCCTGCAACTTGTCTTAACTGAGGTAGCCAACATGTTTAGTCAGTACAATACAGGCCTGGGAGTCAGGAGAACCCAGACTAGTTCTTGTGTTTGTCACAGACTTGCTATGTGTCTTTGCACATCACTTAAGTTGTCTGTACTCAGTTTCTTTGCCTAAAAATATGGATAATAATCCTTACCCGCACTTGTAAAATGCTGCAAGATCTCCAGATGAAAGGTAATGTGTTAACCTAAAGTATAATTATTATATTTTCATCATAATCTCGGGGCTAGATTTTTACTTTAGGCATAGCCCTGACAAAGCTGCACCACTTCAGCTGTAGTGTTGGGATGCATTGTGACTCTGAGCCACAATTCTTTCCTCCATGCTCATGAGACCTATACCAACAGTAAACTACTTCCTCCTCCTGCTGGCTCAGTTACTCTGGCCCATTCACTTGCTTAGGGTGGTAGTAAGCAGGTGAGTAGCCACACTTACTCCTTTATAAATGAACCACATGTCCAGGTAGTTTAGTCATGGATGTATGAGAATTTCTTACTCCCTTTTAGAAGTGCGCAGTGCAGGTAACAATCTAACCCTATGTTTACAAAGCACAATATATAGGCAAACTGTATTTCTTAATAATTGTTTTGGTGTATAAATACTATGGTGATAGACACGTTACAAAGAGCTATAGTAGGATACACTTTAATGCCACCCACACCTCATCTGGTTACAAGGAACACAACAATAAAGCAGGAATGGAAGGTGAAAGCAGGTGATGGCTAGCTTTTGGTAATGGGCTGATCAGGGAAGGAAGAGAGAAGTGAAGATGGGGACCTAGAGCAGAAAAAACCTGCAGAACATCAGCAGTTCTTTTACTGGAGCTGACAGCTCTTTGGTATCATGGCACGAGGTAGTAAGACACCTTATGTAACTGAGTAGGTTGGATACACCTAAGGCTACTAGTTTCTCCATTTGTGTGTACCTGTTGGAGGGCCTGGATACACAGACAAAGCAGGAATGATGACATTATAGTTTAGACTAGACATTGTATCTTTCAAGGTGCTTCTATAGCCATTACCATAGTATCACAGTGCCTTAATCTTTTGTTCTATGGATCTGTACAACACCTCGATAAGTTAAGAAAGTGCTATTATCCCCATTTAACAGATGAGAAACTTCAGTACAGAGAGATTAAGGGTTTGGCTACACTTGCAGGTGTGCAGTGCTAGGAGTTACAGCTGTCTTCGTACAGCTGTGTAGGGAAAGCGCTGCAGTGTGGCCACACTGACAGCTACCAGCGCTGCAGTGTGGCCACATTTGCAGCATTTGCAGCGGTGTTGGGAGTGGTGCATTATGGGCAGCTATCCCACAGAGCACTTCTTCCCATTCTGGCGCCGTGGGTTGTGGGAAGGGGGCGGGTCATTCTGATTCCTGTCCCAACACCCCGTGATGCATCACTTCACATCCCAGCAATCCCTGTTTTTCCATCCACGTTTGGCGCCATCTTGCCTCTTTCAACGGTTTCTGTGCAGCTCGATTTCTGTGGGAAATGGAACCCAAACTGCTGAGGAGTACGCTGATGAGTCTCATGAGCACATCACGTTTGGCAGTTGAGCTATCCCTTAAGATCCAAGTGACAGTGAGGAGTCTGATGATGATAGCGAGTCACGTAATGCGTAAGACACAAAATTGCTTGTGGCATGCACGGACATGCTCAGCACTGTGGAACGCCACTTTTGGGCTCGGGAAACAAGCACTGAGTGGTGGGAGCACATCGTCATCAAAGTCTGGGATGACGAGCAGTGGCTGCAGAACTTTCGGATGAGAAAAGCCACTTTCATGGGACTGTGTGCTGAGCTTGCCCCCACCCTGCGGCACAAGGACACGAGATTGAGAGCTGCCCTGCCGGTGGAGAAGCGGGTGACTATTGCAATCTGGAAGCTGGCAACTCCAGACAGCTACCGATCAGTCAGGAACCAGTTTGGAGTGGGAAAGCCGACTGTTCGAAGCGTGTTGATGCAAGTTTGCAGGGCCATTAATCACATCCTGCTAAGAACAACTGTGACTCTGGGAAACATGCAGGACATTGGGATGGCTTTGCCCAAATGGGTTTCCCTAACTGTGGAGGGGTGATAGATGGGACACATATTCCTATTCTGGCACCACCCCACCTAGCATCTGAGTATGTTAATCAGAAGGGGTATTTCTCCATGGTTCTCCAGCCACTTGTGGATCACCATGGGCGTTTCATTGACATTAACACAGGCTGGCCCGGAAAGGTACATGATGCACGCATAGAATCATAGATTATTAGGGTTGGAAGGGATCTCAAGAAATCATCTAGTCCAACCCCCTGCTCAAAGCAGGACCAATCCCCAAATGGCACCCTCAAGGCTTGAACTCACAACCCTGGGTTTAACAGGCTAATGCTCAAACCACTGAGCTATCACACTTCCCCAACAGTGGCCTGTTCAGGAAGATGCAGGCTGGGACTTTTTTCCCAGACCAGAAGATCACAGTAGGGGACGTCGAAATGCCCATTGTGATTCTTGGAGACCCCGCTTACCCATTAATGCCGTGGCTCATGAAACCGTACACAGGGAGCCTTGACAGCAGCAAGGAACGGTTCAACTACAGGCTGAGCTGGTGCCGAATGACTGTGGAGTGTGCTGCTGGCCGTTTAAAGGGGCGCTTGTGATCTCTGTATGGGAAGCTGGACTTGGGGAAAGCAGCAGCCCTGCGGTTATATCTGCATGCTGTACCCTCCATAATATTTGTGAAGGGAAGGGTGAAAGATTCAGTCAGGCATGGACTTCTGAGGTTCAATGCCTGGATGCTGAATTTGCACAGCCAGAAAGCAGCACTACTAGAGAGGCCCAGCACAGGGCTGCAAGGATTAGGGATGCCTTGAGAGAGGAATTTGAGGCTGAAAACCAACAGTAATGTTTGGTGCCTTGCAGGGGAGTGAAGTGAAGTGGTTACAATGTTAATAGGAATCTGTGTTTGCTAAGCTGATTTGCAGTGCCTATTTTTTTCCTGGGCTAAGGTATCTTTGACTTTCTGCAATAATAAAGACTCTTTTCAAAGCCAAGAATTCATTTATTGAAAGGAAAATAACTTTATTGACAAACACAAGTTTTTGGGAACCTAAAAGGGCAGCAGGGTGGGGTGGGGAACTGTACAGTCACAGGTTTGAATATATCCTGTTTGGAGTGCTGTGCAAAGACTGCTGCACTTCAGGATGGCTACACTGCATGGTGAGGGGAGTTGAGTGCAGAGGGTAATGGTCGTAGTTCTCAGGGCTGCCTGGTGAACGTACAAGTGTTGGAGGCAGCTGGTGGTGGTGGTAAGAACCTGGATGCTGGGGAAAGGGATTTTGAGCTGACATGGGGACACAAGGGAAAGAGCTTTGGGACAAGGGTGGCAGTGGAGGCGGGCACGGTAGTGCTGCGCCTGCATGGCTACAAGTGCCTGGATAGAGTCTGCTTGGTGCTCCAGGACGCTTATCAGCTGCTTTGTGCTTTTCTTCCTGTCCGCTGCATTTCTCTGGCGGATCTTGCTTTCCCTTTCCCTCCAGTCCTGCACTTTTTGATTCTCTGTGACAGAGTGCTGCTTGCAGCATGTCTTCTTTGCGGCTTCTTCCGGAGGTTTTGAAGTCTCTCAGCTGATGATAACACAGGCAGCCAAGATGTCAAGGTTGCATCTGTAAAGGCAAAAATGGAACACTTAACAGAGGCAGCATTGTTTATACCAGACAGTTATTCCCCCGCAGTTAAGGAGGGTAACAGTCTTCACAATAGCATAATTTTCCCATCCCAAAGAGAGCGCACATAACTCACGAGAGCCCCGAAATGGTGAGTAAGGGGGACTGATTGCTTCAGGGCTCTACTGTCCTCAGGGTTTCTGTGCGTTGAGGAAAGCAAACAGCAGCAGGGGGCAATTACACTGAACACTATCCCAATGTTTTCCACAGGAGTTTATTCTGGAAGATATCTCGCTGTTGCGGGTCACCTGGGAAGCATGGGAGGGTATTCTACTGCAATGCGGATTCCACCCTGGCCCCTATGCAGCTTGCCTGTGTCTTATAATGGTCCCCCCACCCCTCGCAGCACAGTGGCACGGACATGTTAGCCTGACTGGGACAAGGACCACAGTGGCTCTCCCAAGAAACCTGCGCAAGTGAATTGCCCACGCTCTGGCTGAAACTTTTGAAGAGATTACAGAGGCCGATTGCAGTGACATGATATACCACATCAATGCGTTGTTCCGCATCTAGGCATGAATGCATGCAGCCCTAACCCTCCCTCCTTTCGCAAAAAATTTCAATCCTGAAAATTAAAGCCGCTTACCGGTAACCCACTCCTCTGCTTGTCCTCCACCAAGTACCGGCTGCTGTGACTGGCTACCTTTCTCTTGGCTTGAGAAAAGCTCCTGGCCGCATGCCTCCTGGGACTCCAGGGTGTCTCCTCCACCCCAGTCCCTCACTCTCACTTTCCTCCTCCTCCTCCTGCCCCTGCTTTGAAGTGTCCATTGTGGTCCTTGGAGTGGAGGTCGAGTCACCCCCAATATCACGTCCAGCTCTTTGTAAAAACGGCAGGTCATGGGGGCAGCACCGGAGCAGCAGTTTCCCTCACGGGCTTTGCAGTAGGCACTCCGCAGCTCCTTCACTTTAACCCTGCACTACAGCGTGTCCTGGTCATGGCCCCTTTCCAGCATGGCCCTCGATATCTGCCCATAGGTATCGTAATTTCTACAGCTGGAGCGCAGCTGGGACTGCCCAGCTTCCTCCCCCCAAACACTGATGAGATTCAGCAACTTGCCATTGCTCCATGCTGTGGCTCGTTTGCCACGTGGAGTCATGGTCACCTGGAAAGATTCACTGATTGCACTCTACACCTGGCTGAGCAAACAGGAAAGTGATTTTTAAAATTCTTGGGGCATTTAAAGGGCAGGTCTGATGCTTGGTCACCTGAGGCCAGGACAGTAGAGTTCGAACTGATGAGCAGAGTGGCTGAACAGGCATTCTGGGATACTGCCGAATACCTCTGGAGGCAAGTAACAGCGCTTTTGATGGCCACACTGGCGGAGCAGCGCTGCATCAGCAGCGCTATAGTCATTATTCTCCAAGTCGAGGTGGAGTACAACCAGCACTGTAGCCAGGGAGATACAGCACTGTATGCGCCTTGCAAGTATGGACAGTGAGTGAGTTGCAGCGCTGTAAAGCCACCACCGGCGCTGCAACTCTCCAGTGTAGCCAAGCCCTAAGTAACTTGCTCCATGTCTCACAGGGAGTCTGAGACAGCAGGAACTTGAACTAGTGTTCCCAAGTCCATTCTACTGCCCTAGCCATTGGGATAACTCCTTTCATTCACCTGGCGGCTGTAGAGTGGCAGTAACCTCTAATGGAGGCAAAGTCTCTAATGCACATTTTGGAAACGATAGTACTAACAAAGAAGAATCATGCGCCACAGTCTTAAAGGGACCATGTACTTTTTTTGTGAAATAATTTTATTTTAGATTTCCTTATTACCTCTGGCCAGCAATACTAGTGTTACTGTAGAGAAAGTAATTGTGCTATTAAGCAAGTACATTCAGATCAGTCTCCTTTTGTAAAAAACACAAAACAAAAACAAACAAACAAAACCACACACACACACCACACAGTTGAGCACACAGTCTGATCACAATGAGAAAAAAACAGCCTCCTCTGAATGCCAATCTCCACTACATCCCTTGGAGAAAGCCCACCCTCTGAGAAGAAGGCAGTCAGCATATCACAAAGCCACCCAGCTTCCTCACAAGCTGATTAGCTGACTGCTGGTTACCTCTTTCTTCTTCATTCCACTTCCGCTATCTGAGAGTAAGCAGGGAGTTCCCTGCACACATCCCTCCATGGGGAGAGCTTCCAGATCTTGTATGAAAATGACAAGGGAAGGAAACACACATGATCCCTTCTATCCCCTCACCCTTCTTCAGTGAGCCCCAGTTCCTTTTATTTCCTGCTTCTATTCCCACAGGCAAAAATCAAACAAATAAATACAGGATTGGTGGTGAAGAGGTGACATCCAGTTCTGAAGTAAGTCTGATATTTACCAGTATGTCCTGACTTGTATTTTATCACTTTTTCTAAGGAATATTTCTTTAAATCAATAGTGCCCCTCTTCCTTCTTATATTTCTCATGCTACCCTCAATGTAATTCCAGGGATGGTGAAGCAATTTTTAAGAGTGGGGGTGCTGAGAGCCATTTAACCAAACTGTAAGCTATATTATATATATAAAATGGAAACCACTTCAAGCCAGGAGGTGCTGCCACACCCCCGCCAGCACCCCAGTTCCAGCACCTATGTATGATTCCCACCTGTCAGCTATTCGATGTGAAACCAGCTGGGAGCAGTGCACAGCTAATAACATTAAGGGTGTATGGATCAGCTTTCAGGGTAGGCAAGTACAAACAGTGTTCTAAAATGCTTCAAAATTGGAGGAGGTTTAGATTCTGAAATTTATCTACCAAAAATGATATCCTAGCCCTCTGGATTGGCTAAAATATCCCAAACACCAGATGTGATTTATATGAAGGAGATCAATGTGCAACAGCAGTGATTTTTTAAATTAATTATTATTATTATTTTAGGAAGGTTGGAAAGTGAAGCAGGAAGAACACCATTTTTACCTGTTAGTTTTGTCTCCCAAAACACAATTAAGAGGCAGAAGAACCAATGAAACTGCAGACATCTTTAGCACCTTTCTAAACATCATTTTTTCTTTCACAAGTCCCCCAGCATCTGCAGGAGGGATAGCTCAGTGGGTTGAGCACTGGCCTGCTAAACCCAGCATTGTGAGCCCAATCCTTAAGGGGGCCATTTAGGGAACTGGGGTAAAAATCTGTCTGGGCATTGGTCCCCCTCTGAGCAGGGGGTTGGACTAGATGACCTCTTGAGGTCTCTTCCAACCTGATATTCTATGATCTGGTACTGTACCACTTAGCAACAAAAATGAATGATGAACCATTTAAGAAAAGGGTAATAGAGGAGTTCTCTGTATTAAAGAGCCACTAGGAGAAAGCAACAACAACAACAAAAAAAAGATAGCCACTCCAAAGGTGAACAAGAAATAAACCTTTATATGAAGAAAGTTGAGCAGAAATACAAAGAATTTAAATGCAACCCAGCCATAATGTAGCCCAAAGATTTCAGTGGGACTGTAGGTTGTAAGATGCAGCTGCATTTTCAGTCACAGGTGGATGCAGGGGCGGCTCTAGGCATTTGCTGCCCCAAGCACAGCAGGCAGGCTGCCTTCAGCGGTTTGCCTGCAGGAGGTCCCCGGTCCCACGAATTCAGTGGCAACCTGCAGGAGGTCCGCCGAAGCTGCGGGACCAGCGGACCCTCCACAGGCAGGCTGCCTTCGGCAGCATGCCTGCTGCCCACGCGGTGACCGGCAGAGGGCCCCCCGTGGCTTGCCGCCCCAAGCATGTGCTTGGTGTGCTCGTGCCTGGAGCCGCCCCTGGGTCGATGAATCAGAAACAATTTAGAAAAATACCTTTTGCTAGTAAAAACCATCTTGCTCGGATTGTTTCAGGTTGGGTACTAGCCAGCTGCCCAAGTCAGAGAGGGTGACATAAGACTGGAGGCCCCTGAAACAGGGAGTTACAAGGATATTTTTGTGGTCTGCACTGATGATAAGATGTCAGATAATTGAATGTCTGACACTGATTTAAAGAGGCTTATAACGGGACATCTACAGCTGGGCAGCAGGGACTGAGAGCAGGAAGCACTGCCTATGGAATATTGGGCTTTGGCTTTGTTTGTCTGCTCAGTGATATCTTTTCACATCTACATAATGTGCCAAGAGTTAACAGATTCTTTTCCACCCACAGAAACAGGAAACTCATCTCTAAGCAACCTGTGACACCTAGTTCCCCAAAACAGCAGAATGTTTTACCAGCCAGTTATTATTTCTCCCACAAGAATCCTTGACACTGAGGAGGGAGAGATCTGAGTGAAAAGAACATTTGTTGCTATCCATGAGTATTAGGAGAGGTAGTTTCCTCTGCCACTCAACTATCAGCATAAACCATCTCAAGTGACACATCTGTCACACTCCAGTGCAGATTGAATAGGGAAGTTCAGTCGGCTAGAAGTCACTTGAAGTCACCAACCTATCAGTGATATAAAGGATTAAATAAACGTGAAGTTTAGTGCGACTGCAGGCACAAATCTCTCTCGTATGACAAATACCTTTCTCCTCAGCCTGCCGCTAAGTCCTTGCCCGTCCTGTAACCTTGATAAATCAATCACTGTCTATAGCGCTCCAACAGCTGTCCTGACCGTACAGAGGCCTATTACTTGGGCTCTCCCCTCTGCTGCCACCAGCTGTGGCATCCTGTCCCACACAATGATTGATAACCCAACGATCCCATCCCCTGCCCGCCTGGGTCCCAGTTTTGCCCCCTGTCCTGCCCACGCTGATAAACCGGACGCCGCTGCCCCTCACCGTGGCGTCCTGCCCCGCGTAGCTGCTGATGACTCGGGCGCCCCCCGGGTGCCGCCGGTAGAACTGGCTGATGTCATAGACCTTCCTGTCGATCACCAGCCACCGCTCCTGCTGCGGGTGCCCCCGGCCCGTGCGGAGCCCGATCTCCTCCCAGGTGAAGCGCCGCGGGGAGAAGCCCGCACCTGACTCCAGCTTCTCCATCCTCGCCTTAGGGCCCCGCAGCGTAGCCATTCCCCCGCCCGCTGTCTCAGCGCTGAGACCCGCTAAGCCAGCCAGCTACTGAGCCGCGCCCGCTCTGCTCTATCATAACCAAACTGCGTATTGCGAGCGAACCGACCCGCCTCTGGCGCGCCCTTCCCTTAATCTATCCGCCGGGACGTGCCCTGGGGAAGCCATTGGCTCACGAAGGGCCACCCACAACTTCACTTCCCTAAACTACAGCCCATCCTTCAAGAGCCCATTGACTGCCCCGCTCTCTTCGGTCCTAAGCCAACTCACTGGCTATCCCAGCAGTCAATCAAATCCCAGCCGGACAATTTACTACTTTATTCTTAAAGGGGCCCACGTTGCTAAAATCACTCCCATTGGTCTTTTCCCGCAGCCTGTGGGAGCAGGGGAGAATAGCTGGAATCCCTAGCCTGAAGCTGCTTGTAGAGGGACAGGCTCAGGCTGTCAAGTGAGACTATCCTGCTGCCACCAGTTGTGGCACCCGGTAAATTCCCCTCTGAGCTTCACTAGCTGGGACAATACATAATGAAGGAGAGACAAGGTGGGCGAGGTAATCATTTGCTAGGCCAACTTCTGTTGGGGAAAGAGGTAAGAGTTCCAGTGAAACAGAGCTCTTCCTCAGAGTCTGTGTAAGCTCCAAAGCTTGTCTGTTTCATAGCAGTTTGTCGAGTAAAAGATACAGTATTATCTCCCTGGCCTTATTTCTATTTCTACTCAGATATGTTAATGTAAACCGCTGAAGATAATGGGGTTTACGCATCAGTCACTGAGAGCATTCTCTAATGATACACAGGCTGCAGAGATCAACTAATGATTTGACTAACCTGCAGAACTTTTACTTCTAGTGATGATGCACAAAATAGAAAGAGCCGGGACAGGGCTGTCACAGTCTAGACTTAGTTTTCTGGGCTGGCAATTAAAAATGTAGTGTAACTCATGTTACATTTGATACAAAAGTCACTGAAAGACAATAAATATGAAACCCCATGATGCCATCTTTACAGACCCTTTTTCAGAGTAGAACTACACTTTACCCAGACCATGATGTTTTAAAGATTGTTATTAACACCTTGAATTGTACCTGAAGTGAACAGTGACCAGCAGAGTGCATGGAGCATGGTGTACAATATCGTATAAACCAGAGGTGGGCAAACTACAGCCCAAGGGCCACATCCAGCCTGCAGGACCCTCCTGCCCAGCCTCTAAGCTCCTGTCCCAGGAGGCTAGCCCCTGGCCCCTCCGCTGCTGTTCCCCATTCCCTGCAGCCTCAGCTCACTGTGCCACCAGCGCAATACTCTGGGTGGCAGGGCTGCAAGCTCCTGGGGCAGCGCAGCTGCACAGCCGTGGCCTGACCCGATGCTATGAGCTGCACAGTGGCATGGCTGGCTCCCACCACATGGCGCAGCTGCCTGTCCTGGTGCTCTGCCTGTCCTGGTGCTCCAGCCATCCAGCACCGCCAGCTCTCCAGGCAGTGTGGTAAGGGGGCAGGGAAGGTTGGATAGAGGACAGGGGAGTTTGGGGTGGTGGTCAGGGGGTGGAGGTGTGGATAGGGTCAGGACGGTCAGAGTGTTGGGAACAGGGGTGTTGGATGGGGCAGGAGTCCCCAGGGGGCAGTCAGGAAGGAGAGAGGGGGCTGGATGGGGTGGTGGTGATTCCGGGGGCTGTCAAGGGACAGGGAACAGGGGGAGTTGGATGGGGCAGGAGTCCCGGGGGAGCGGTCAGGAGGCGAGAAGCAGGAGCGGTCAGATGGGGGTGGGGATGGGCCATGCCTGGCTGTTTGGGGAGGCACAGCCTCCACTTACCGGCCCACCACACAATTTTGGAAACTCAATGTGGCCCTCAGGCCAAAAAGTTTGCCCACCCTGGTATAGACGTATAGTCTAATATACAGTAATGTGGTATGTAGGTCCTAGTCCCAAGATGCAGGCAGGGTGGGTGTTTTTGAATATTTAATAGACATTTTGAAATGGCAATTGGCAAGTTAATACTGAAAAGCGACAGAAAAAATACATGTTTTAAAGGAGCATCTGAGTGAGAATAGAGCACATGGCTGGCACACAAGAAGAGGAAGGGTGCTCTAAACTTAAGGAGCAGCATGGAAGAAAGGGCAAATACAAGAATGGGTGGAGAATGTGACAAGGAGGACACTAAGGAAGGTATTATTGATTGAATGTCAGCAATGAGAAAGGAGCTCAGCAAACATAATGTATGACAAATGCTATGTTATAGGACAGTGGCTTTCAACCTGTGGTACATGGCCCCTGGGGGTTCACAGACTATGTTGAAGCGGCCAGTGAAAGGGGACTATGAAAATAGAGTTTCAGATCCCAGAAAAGGCATTCCATTTTTCTGACCAATCAAAAGTATGTGAATACTCCCACCTTCAGGTCAAACCCCAGAAATGTTGTTACCATAGAAGCCCACAGTTTAGCACCCTCTCTCACACTGCATGAAATGCCGTACCAAGCATATGCAACATTTATAGTTTAATTCTGTTCAGTCAGTTTTCAGTCTAAGACTTCTATGGTAGGAGTTCATGGACCATAGACAGAATTTCCAAAGTTGTCCACACCTCCCTCTGAAATTTTTTAGGGGTCCGCAAATGAAAAAGGTTGAAAACCACTGTTATAGGACATCGACATCTATAGAGTTGGTGGCTGTGAGCAGTCAGACAAAGGAACAATCACAGAGTGGTGGGAGAATCCATCACATAGAGTAGTGTTTATTAACCTTTCTGAATCCAGGGTTTGCTGCCTTCCTAAACTGTCATGGACTGTTTGAGAGAGCAGGAGGAAAAAAACAAAAAGCAAACAGTGTTTCACTGGTGTTTATTGCTGTTTTTTCAGTATTGCCAGGAGTTGCCTTTTTGTACTATCTGCATGTAAGATACTTCTTACTTGCTTACCAACAGTTCAACTAGTTATGTGATATGAAAAATGTTACCCTTCATTTGAAACAATGTTTAAAAATCAGGTTACCAATAATTTTGTCTATAACTGTATACCTCATTTTGTACATTAGAGATAATTCAATTGATTTAGTTTTAAAAAATAATAATAAACAATCAGATGGATTCACTCACCATACTGATAACAAGATGTTTATACCTGTCTTGAAGACACAAATCTTTCAATCCGGGGATGAATGTTTGACAAGGACACTTGGAGCATCTTTCCACTGCTCAGCCAGTTGCTGTATTTTGTTTTTGTTGCAGTCATCACTGAAAATCCAGTTTTGCAGAGATATGTGGAATGGAACATGAGCAAAATTTTGACATCTTGTTCATTGAGTTGTGAGTATTCACTCCTGATTTTGATCCAGAAAACAGATAGAGTCACTTAATAAAAGTGTAACTTCAGACCCTCATGACTTGACATTTCCAGCAACTTGTCCTCCAGTGATAGTGACAAAGAGGTCTCAGTTTCTAGAGAGGAGTATGGATCATGAACCCATTGTTTTCCTTTTTGTGGATCAGAGTCTGATGGGAAATAGTCCTTGAACCTTTGAAGAGTTGATTTTAGGTGGAATGCAATTATTTTGCATAGGCGAGGCAGATCCACATCTTTACTGTCATCAATATCTGAAAATGCAAAAGATGGGAACATGTCATAACAATCACTCCTGACTCTCTCTTTCCAGACTTGGAGAGTTTTTTTTAAAGGCCATGATCTTGTCATCCAATACAAAGACACTCAACATAGAGAGATTGAACTGATTGAAGTGATAAAATATATCTGCCAAATATGCAAGTTTGGCAAGCCATTGTAAATCCTGAAAGTATGCTGCCAGAGGATACTTCTTTTGAGACAGAAAGGCTTCAAGTTCACGTCACAGTTCACATACTCGGTTTAATACTTTGCCATGGGATAATCACTGCACTTCAGCATATAAGAATAAGTTCTGACCCCATTTCTCAACACATTGTAGCAAATATGTGACAATTGAGTCCATTTGATTTAACAAAATTCACAATTTTAACAACTGTACTGAGGACATCATTAAGCTCTGGAGACAATTTCTTGGCTGCCAAGACCTCTCAATGAATAAAGCAGTGTTGCTTGAGCAGTTAGTGCAATTTCCCTCACTCTTGCCTCTACACCAGAATGTCTGCCTGTCACTGCAGCCACTCTGTCAGTGCAAATTCCAACACAACGGTCCCACCAAAGTCCGTGTCCTGTCACATACTCATTTAGGACCCAGAAGATTTCTGCACCTGTTGTGTTTTGAGGCAATTCTTTACAGCAGAGTAGATCTTCATGAAATGAGCATTCATAGGCATAGGCGCTGCCTTTTGTTTTTGCTGGTGTGTCCTGTCAAAGAGGTATGTGTGTTGGGGTGAAGGGAGAAAGAGGCACTCTGCCAGCTGGGAGGAAGGCTATTTTCAGCATATTTATACACTTCTTTTATATTCTAGTTACTGAATGTGGGTATCATTGGTATCTTTACTATTTTAATGATCAAATTGTTATGAACTAAATAATTACATTATCATGAATTATAGTATATTAAAATCATTGCAGTCACCTACAAGCTGTCTTCGCTAATGTCCTAGTTAAAGACATTATGTCTCACCGTAGCTTTCTGGATGAAACAGTCAGCAATCTTATTTACATCTAGTTCCCTGGTATAGTCTTGATGCACGTTAAGGACAGCTACATTATTCAGTTGTGTCTGACCCACTGATAACTGGAGATAATTTTTAAGTCTTCTGAAGCTGTAGAATAAGCATTCTGCAGTTCAGGATGATACAGGCACAGTGAGAAGGATTCTTATAAATTTGCAGTGCTCTGGAAGGGTTAGGGTGAGGGTTCGGGTCCCAATGCCAGCTACAAAAATGCCATGCAAATACCTGTTCTCATTCTCTGATGACATTATAGACTCATAGACTCTAGGACTGGAAGGGACCTCGAGAGGTCATCGAGTCCAGTCCCCTGCCCTCATTGCAGGACCAAATACTGTCTAGACCATCCCATTGTAAATAAGAAGAGGGCAGCATTATCTTCTGTAAATATAAACACTTTTTTTTGTCTTAGCGATTGGCTGAACAAGAAGTAGGACTGAATGGACTCTTCCAGGCTCTGAAGTTTTATATTGTTTTGTTTTTGAGTGCAGGTATGTAATCAAAAAAATCTACATTTGTAAATTGCACTTTTATGACAAAGATTGCACTTGTACGAGGTGAATTGAAAATACTATTTGTTTATCATTTTTATAGTGCAAATATTTATAATAAAAATAATATACACTTTGATTTCAATTACAACACAGAATATGATATATATGAAAATGTAGAAAAACATCCAAAATATTTAATACATTTCAATTGGTATTCTATTGTTTAACAGTGCAATTAAAATTGTGATTAAATACAATTAGTTTTTTTGAGTTAATTGTGTAAGTTAATGGTGATTAATCAACAGCCCTACTTGCAACAAACCCACACTTAATTAAGACTAATCATATTTTTGATTGAAGGCTGAATGTTTCCTTTTCTTTTCTAATCCTTCTTCCTTATCATGTTCAGAGACACTCACATCTCTATTCTGTTTTTCTGAACTTTTGTTAGTTCTGAAAAATAGATTCAGAGGTAACTGCTTTGACAATGACATTATCTGATTTAGCTAAGTAAACACTTTACTAGAACTTAAATTTTGCTTGCTGCTTTCTGTTAATTACTTCCTTTCAACAAATGTGAACTAATGTGCTTTTCATATCAGCACCATGGCAACCAATGTCAGCTCAATCAGTTTATTTTTTAATGTTCAGAAATAACTGAATGAATACAGTCATCTAAAATGCAATACAAAAAACCTTTACATTTTAAATATTAATATTCTGTGTCAGGAAACTCTCAGGCACTGGCAAGGAGGCTGCACAGACTGGCACTGGTCCACTGACCAGTCATTGAGAAACTGACAGTATAGTGTGCCAGTGATCACCCACTATATCAAAATAACGTGTTTCTGACGAAGTGGGTATTTACCCAAGAAAGCTCATGCTCCAAAACGTCTGTTAGTCTGTAAGGTGGCACAGGATTCTTTGCTGCTTTTACAGATCCAGACTAACATGGCTACCCTCTGATACTTGATGTTTCTGTTACTCTCACACACACAGGTCAGTATGATATACAGTCTCAGAGCCATAAACACAACCCATCCCAAGAGGTAAATAAAATAGATCGCAAATACCCTGATTGGGAACCAGAAGAGAACACAAACTGAGCAATCCACATTTGTTTATACAAAATGACTGCATATGTAACTGTCTACAATGGAAAACTTGCCCACGTACAAATACAAACAAATACTAGCATCAGCAGCCTATAGGTTTTCTAAGCATATTCTTGATTTGCATGGGATTGCCAGAACAGAGTGTTCAGACTCTGGGTGTGTCTACACTTTTAACTTGGCACACATTTTGTTTTTCTGTATTAAGTGATCTGCAACAACCATTGCTCAATCAGCTCATACACACCACATTGTTATCTTGTGACCAAGTTAATGTTGCGTTATATCTATGTGGCCATGCAGCACAGCACAATGAGTGCTCAGCATTCTGGTCAGGTTTCCCATGGTATATTGTTCTGCAGCTCTGCTGCATGCCTTCTGAGATGTTTTGAGCTCTGCATTCTGATATTTTTACTGGAAAGTAATGGAATTATGGAGTTTGTAGTCAAACAAAATAATTTCCGTGACTCCTTGTTTCACTATGTGGTACGGCAGATCCCCACTTCACCCCAGTCAGAAAGGCATTAGAGCATCTCTGGGCACAATCTGCCTCAATCCAATGCACTTGTATGCCTGAGATGGGTGGATACCTAAAAGGGAGCCTGCTCAGGATGTGTGTGGGGGGAGGGGCACTCTGAAGAAGCAGGTCTGTAACTCTGAGCTCCCTGGCTCCTGGAAAAAGAGATTGCTGACTGGGGAAATGGCTGGAGAGCCTTGACTGTCCAGGCCTTCTCAGAAAGGAGAAGAGCTGATACTTCCATCCTTGGCTTCCTGAAGCTGTAGGACTCTGTTTTTTTGCGGGCTGCAGAAGCATATTGACTTTTTTTATTTGTTTTACTCTGACTGCAAGGAGGCACACACCAAAAGGAATACTAGAGATGGATAGCCTGCCTACCTCACCTAATCATCCTGCCTGTTTCTATGATTGAGTGCCATTTTTAAGGCACTGTCAGGCAGCATGGAAGAAATGCAGATGATCACTGTAATCCTCACATACTCATGAATATAAACAGACTACTGGTAGACTATCTAAAGACATGCAGTGACCGTAGAACCAGGGTGATAAGACCCCCTAAGGATGCAACAACAGACACTTCTCTTACTTACATCTTTTCCTGGAACAGTGTCTCATGGTGGAGCACTGCATTTGGCTCAGTCAGCTAATAATGACTGGTGGGACAGGATAGTAATCTAGACCTCCGATGACCAGCAGTGGGAGGCAGAACTTCAGGATCTTAAAAGCCACTTTCTTAGAACTCTGTGCAGATCTTACCCTTTAGCTGCAGCAGCAGACCTCCACACATGACAGCCCTCAGTGTGGAGAAATGCATTGCTATTGCCATTTGGAAACTTGCCACTCCTGATTGCTACCAGTCAGTTGCTAACCAGTTTGGTGGCAGTAGAATCAACTGTCAGGGCTGTTGTAATGAAGGTATATGCTGGTATCAAGAAGATGCTGTCCTCCCATGTCATAAGATTAGGCAATATGCAGGCAGCTATTAATGACTGCATGGTTAAGGTTCCCTTATTGCAGAGGGTTCATTGATGAGATTCATGTGCCTACTCTTTACCCCCCACCCCCAACACCAGGCCTTGGAGTTCATCAACAGAAATGGGTATTTCTCCATGATACTGCAAGGCCTTGTTGATCGTCAGGAAAGGTTCACCAATATTTATGTGGGGCTACCTGGAAAAGTCCATGATGACAGGAAGGATCTTTTTCAGTCATTCTAGGGGATGCAGCTTACCCTCCGCTCTCCTGGCTTATGAAGCTTTCACTGGACAACTGGATAGGTAAAAAAATATAAAACAAATTTATTAACTACAGAAAGATAGATTTTAAGTGATTATAAGTAGTGAGTATACAGATCAAAGCAGATTGCCTAAGAAATAAACAGAACTTCCTCCTCCTGGTGTGATGAATGGCCATTTTGGTCAGCACCCAGAGGAAGTTGATGAGGAGGTTCTGGAGGAGTCAGAGTAGGGATGCAACCTGACACACCCTATATAGATGTGTGCCAAGGTCGTCTTCTGAAAAAGGGGCAGGTGTCAGGAGAGTTCATGAACTACACCAGGTACACACCAGTGCTCACAACTTTATGGAGAAGCCACCTGCTAATATCACCAGCAAGCCATGGAACCAGAGTGGAGTACAGGGTGCCCCAATGCGCCTTTTCACCTTCCTCAGGTAGCAAGTTGACGTCAGGGTGGGAAACAAGGGTGAGCAAGTGAATGGTATGAAGCACAAGCATGTACAGATGTTCTCTGGGTGTGGTTTGGAGGCAGACTGGCTGGATATTATGCTGCTAACACAGATAGTGCATCAGGGATGGCCAGGCAAGATCACACTGCAGGGGCCTAAACACAAATTCCTCAGGACTTGGGGTGAGGAGTGGGCAGAAAGCACTTTCCTGCAGTTCCTGTTCAAGGAAAGGAAAAGAAACAGGAGGCAAGGCTGTCCTCATCTCCTGGAACATGCTAGGGAGCCCTTGGTGTGGACAAACACATGCACTGGCTGAGTGCCACAGAGTCCACCCAGTCCCTCTGACTGTAGTCCAGGAGGTCTCAGATTCTCGTGCCATCAGACAGGACTAACCTCCAGCACACCAAGAGGGATTCTACCACCTACATATATAAATGGGGTTGTGTAGCAGGGGTTCTTCCAGGAAGTTGTCCCTCTCAGTGGCTGCCATGGACGGGGTTGTTGAAACTAGTTCCAGGTCTTCAGGCAGTCCTGGTAAAAAACCAGCAGCTCAAAGAAGTCTTGGGAGACCTTGGGAGATAAAAGAGCTGCCAGTCATATTGGAGCCCTGAAAGTTGGTGGAGGAAGGTGTGCACCAGTATGCTCCATGCCAGACTACCTGCACTATAAAGGAAACTCTGAAGGATATGGAGGTGGAATGAATGGACCTGGCTGTGGCTGAAGACCAGGTCTTGTTTTCCCTCTCTCAGGGGGAAGCTCAAAATACCTGCAGAGACCCAGTGCAGCCCTGGCCAAAAAAACTCCAGGACCTTCATCGGAGGTTGTTCAGGAGTCCTAAGGGTGGGCTCAAGTTGTTGAACTGTTGCCAGAGCATGGACTGAACCAGCTTGTTGAGTACCAGTGCCCTCCCTTGAAAGGAAGGCAGAGGAGCAGCCCCATCCACCTCTGCAATAGGTCAGACACCCTGGCTTCTACACTGGTCCACGTCTCCAGTGGGGAGGGATTGGTGGCAGAAAGATATACATCCAGATAGAGCAATGGATCCACACCATACAGAATGGTACAAAGCATGGGTGGGAGGGAGTCTGCATGTCATCCATCCCAGACCATCAGACCAGAGTTCTTGACTCAGTTGACCTGGGCAGAGGAGGCCACTGAATAGATGGCTTGTCAAGCTTCCACACATGCCAGGTCCACCACCATGAAGGGAGAGCAAGCCTCACTGAGTGGGTGTGGGTTACATAACCTAATCCTGAGACCTACCTTCCTTCTCTCCCCCTGCTGCCACTAGGTAATGACCTGTGTTGTTTTCTCTTTTTCAGTGTATTTGAGCAGTATTGTCAATTCTAGATATTTTATCATGAGTCTCACAACATTTTATATTTTGGTTGCTGTTTAATGGAATCATTTATGCAATAAACTACTACAAATTAATAGATAAGCTACAATGCAAGGTACACAAGAAAACCATAATTTTCCATAGCCTTTTACTAAAGTGTAAAAGCATAGCCAAGATAAAATAAGGAGTGGCAAAATTTTCCCCTTCTACA
The DNA here is from genome assembly GCF_007399415.2 of Gopherus evgoodei. NCBI lineage: Eukaryota > Metazoa > Chordata > Testudines > Testudinidae > Gopherus > Gopherus evgoodei. Next base: position 123,187,220 of record NC_044325.1, on the reverse strand, counting down.
TCCCATAAAACAACTGCAATGCTTATGATCCAATCCACTGCACAACCCTCAATAACAGCTGGATATACAGTTGCACATTTTCAGGTTTCAGACTCAAGAACAAAAGGCATTGTAACACTACACCCCATATCCTTCACGGGAATATTGTTATAATATAATTATAGCATATCTAAGATGTATTTTGATACACAAGATGGGTCTTGTGAGGTAACATTGGAAAGGTTATAATTTACTGAATACGATTTTCATATTTGTATGCATGTATCATTTCTGTATCTGAAGTTAGAAATATTGACTGTATCAATTACAAGTGGGTCTACACCTGGGGAATGCCCACCAGACAGAATGCAATCAGTCTGGATGGGCCATTAGGGAGAACAATAGGTCTTTGAAGATACTATTCTCCCACCTTCCTGAGAAGTTTCCTGGGATGCCACAAACAACCATTAACTTATGGCTGCTTTGACACTGCAGAATCATGTGATCATGTCATCTGGTACTGGATTCCATGATAGAATACCAGTATTTTTCCACTGAGGGCAGGGGAAACAAAGGGTTCTTGCCGTATGTAAAACCTATTTAAGGCCAGGGAGTGATTTAATCAGGGTTCATTTTTCTCTGAATCCCCACCCAGGGTGACTGCTGGAAACATCTAAGGGCTTGTCTACATCAGAAAGTTGCAGCGCTGGTGAGGGAGTTACAGCGCTGCAACTTTGAAGGTGTACACATCTGCAGGGCATCACCAGCGCTGCAACTCCCTGTTTGCAGCGCTGGCCGTACTCCCGTTTTGTCTCGGGTGTAGAGGATCCAGCGCTGGTGATCCAGCGCTGGTAATCCAATGTAGACACTTACCAGTGCTTTTCTTGACCTCCGTGGAAGGAGGAAGCCTCTGGTAATCAAGCTGGTCTCCTTCCCCGGCTTGCTCTCGCATTCCCGGAACCCCGAGCAAGCAGGTCTCCTTCCCTGCGGTTTGCAGGGTGGTTGGGGGAACGCGAGAGCAAACCGCTGCGAAGCTGGTCTCCTTTCCCGGTTTGCTCTCGCGTTCCCCGAACCACCCTGCAAACCGCAGGGAGACCTGCTTGCTCGGGGGTTCGGGGAACGCGAGAGCAAACCGCGGCAAAGCTGGTCTCCTTTCCCGGTTTGCTCTCGCGTTCCCCGAACCACCCTGCAAACCGCAGGGAGACCTGCTTGCTCGGGGGTTCGGGGAACGCGAGAGCAAACCGCGGCGAAGCTGGTCTCCTTTCCCGGTTTGCTCTCGCGTTCCCCGAACCAACCTGCAAACCGCAGGGAAGGAGACCTGCTTGCTCGGGGAACGCGAGAGCAAACCGCGGCGAAGCTGGTCTCCTTTCCCGGTTTGCTCTCGCGTTCCCCGAACCACCCTGCAAACCGCAGGGAGACCTGCTTGCTCGGGGGTTCGGGGAACGCGAGAGCAAACCGCGGCGAAGCTGGTCTCCTTTCCCGGTTTGCTCTCGCGTTCCCCGAACCACCCTGCAAACCGCAGGGAGACCTGCTTGCTCGGGGGTTCGGGGACCGCGAGAGCAAACCGCGGCGAAGCTGGTCTCCTTTCCCGGTTTGCTCTCGCGTTCCCCGAACCACCCTGCAAACCGCAGGGAGACCTGCTTGCTCGGGGGTTCGGGGAACGCGAGAGCAAACCGCGGCGAAGCTGGTCTCCTTTCCCGGTTTGCTCTCTCGTTCCCCGAACCCCTGAGCAAGCAGGTCTCCTTCCCTGCGGTTTGCAGGGGGGTTCGGGGAACGCGAGAGCAAACCGCGGCGAAGCTGGTCTCCCCGAACCCCCCTTGAAGCCGCCCAACAGCGCTGCAGTGTGGCCACATCTAACACCACTTGCAGCGCTGGTTGCTGTAAGTGTGGCCACTCTGCAGCGCTGGCCCTATACAGCTGTACTAATACAGCTGTAACAACCAGCGCTGTAAAATTTTAGATGTAGACATGGCCTAAGAAACAAAGACAAAAGGGGGGAGAAGAGCTGATCCCAGGCTGGAAAAAGTGTCTGGCCTGTGAAAGAAATGTTTAAAACAACATTTAAGGTGAGAAATTACTACTTGTAACCAGTTTCTTTAGTGTATTAAGCTTAGGGAACGTCTACACTACGGGATTATTACGATTTTACATAAACTGGTTTTGTAAAACAGATTGTATAAAGTCGAGTGCACTCGGCCACACTAAGCACATTAATTCGGCGGTGTGCGTCCATGTATCAAGGCTAGTGTTGATTTCCGGAGCGTTGCACTGTGGGTAGCTATCCTGTAGCTATCCCATAGTTCCTGCAGTCTCCCCCGCCCCTTGGAATTCTGGGTTGAGATCCCAGTGCATGATGGGGCAAAAAACATTGTTGCGGGTGATTCTGGGTACAGCCTCACCCTTCCCTCCATGAAAGCAGCAGACAACCATTTTGCACCTTTTTTCCTGGGTGAACTGTGCAAACGCCATAGCACAGCAAGCATGGACCCTGCTCAGATCAAGACCGCAATCGTGGACATTGTAAACACCTTGCGCATTCTCGTGCAGTCTATGCTGAACCAGGACCTGCAAAGCCAGGCGAGGAGGAGGTGGCTACGGCAGAACGGTGACGAGAGTGATGAGGACATGGGCACAGAATTCTCTCAAACTGCGGGCCCCTGCGCTTTGGAGATCCTGCTGGTAATGGGGCAGGTTCTAGCCATTGAACGCCAATTTTGGGAAACAAGCACAGACTGGTGGGACCGCATAGTTTTGTAGGTTTGGGACGATTCACAGTGGTTGCAAAACTTTCACATGTGTAAGGGCACTTTCATGGAACTTTGTGGTTTGCTTTCCCCTGCCCTGAAATGCCATAATACCAAGATGAGAGCAGCCCTCACAGTTGAGAAGTGAGTGGCAATAGCCCTCTGGAAGCTTGCAATGCCAGACAGTTACTGGTCAGTCGGGAATCAATTTGGAGTGGGAAAATCTACTGTGGGGGCCGCTGTGATGCAAGTAGCCAAAGCAATCATTAAGCTGCTGCTACAAAAGGCTGTGACTCTGGGAAACATGCAGGTCATAGTGGATGGCTTTGCTGCAATGGGATTCCCTAACTGTGGGGGGGGCGATAGAAGGAACCCATATCCCTATCTTGACACCAGAGCACCAGGGCACCCAGTACGTAAACTGCAAGAGGTACTTTTCAATGGTGCTGCAAGCACTGGTGGATCACAAGGGACGTTTCACCAACATCCACGTGGGATGGCCAGGAAGGGTTCATGACGCTCACGTCTTCAGGAACACTACTCTGTTTAAACGGCTGCAGCAAGGGAATTACTTTCCAGACCAGGAAATAACAGTTGGGGATGTTGAAATGCCTGTAGTTATTCTGGTTGACCCAGCCTACCCCTTGATGCCATGGCTCATGAAGCCATACACAGGCAGCCTGGACAGTAGTCAGGAGCTGTTCAACTACAGGCTGAGCAAGTGCAGAATGGTGGTAGAATGTGCATTTGGCCATTTAAAGGTGCGCTGGTGCACATTACTGACTTGCTCAGACCTCAGCCAAGCCAATGTCCCCTTTGTTATTGCTGCTTGCTGTGTGCTCCACAATCTCTGTGAGAGTAAGGGGGAGACCTTTATGGTGGATGGAAGGCTGAGGCAAATCACCTGGCCGCTGATTATGCGCAGCCAGACACCAGGGAGATTAGAAGAGCACACCACGAAGCGGTGCGCATCAGAGAAGCTTTGAAAACGAGTTTCATCACGGGTCAGGGTACGGTGTGACTGTTGTGTTTGTTTCCCCTTGATGAATCCCCCCCTTGATTGACTCATTCCCTGTAAGCAACCCACCCTCCCCCTTCGATTACAGCTTGCTTAAGGAAATAAAGTCACTATCATTTAAAAATCATGTATTCTTTATTTAAAAGTCATTATAAAAAGAGGGAGAGAACTGACAAGGTATCCCGGATGTGGTTTGGGAGGAGGATAGGAGGGAAGGAAAAGTCCACTAAAAATATTTCAAAGTAATGACAGCCTTTTGGTTGGGCTGTCCACGGGGGTGGAGTGGGCAGGTACACAAAGTCTTCCCCCACACGTTCTTACACGTCTGGGTGAGGAAGATATGGAACATGGTGAGTGGTGAGGGTGGTTACGCAGGGGCTGCAGTGGCACTCTGTGACCGTGCTGCTGTTCCTGAAGCTCCACCAGACATCGGAGGATGTCAGTTTGATCACGCAGCAGCCCCAGAGTTGCATCCCGCCACCGCATATCTTCCTGCCTACACCTCTGATCTTCCTGGCGCCACCTCTCTTTTTGAGCGTCCCTCCTGTCCTCACGTTCACTGGCATCTTTCCTGTAATTCGATACCACGTCCTTCCACTCATTCAGATTAGCTCTTTCATTGCGGGTTACTTCCATGATTTCTGAGAACATTTAGTCCCGTCTTTGTTTTCCTCCGCCTTATCTGAGATAGCCTTTGGGTTGGAGTAGGGAGGCTTGAAAAATTTGCAGCTGCATGAGGGAGGTAAAAGAGGGAGAGAAGTATTTAAAAAGATACATTTTACAGAACAATGGTTATACTCTTTCACAGTGAACAACACTATTCACCTTACATAGCACATGTGATTTCACTACAAGGTCGGATTTTGCATCTTAATATTGAGTGCCTGCGGCTCTGGTGTTAGAGATCTCACAGACACAGGTCCGGGCAGCAGAATTCAGCTTGCATGTGGCCATGGTAAGCCATTGTCTTTCGGCTTCTGCAGCCTTCATATACACAGTGCCCTCCTTTCCCAAATACCAAGCAAAGCCCATTCAGTGCTGCTTCTTTCCTGTTAACATGCAGAAGCAGAAACCACCCCCCCCATCCAATTCTCTGGGATGATCGCTTTACCCCTCCCACCACCATGTGGCTGGTATCATGGAAGATCACTGCTAATCACCCCCCTTCCCCACCACCACCGCATGGCTGGTAGCAGGGAAGATCCCTGCTAGCCAAACGCGAAAAATCTCAGTGCCATTCCCCCCCTTCCCTCCCCCCACTGGGCTACCTGCAAGGAAGGATTTCTTTTAAGCAACAGGCAAACAGCCCAGTAGGAATGGCCATCTCTGTCCCCTTAATTAAATTCCTGAATTTCAACCAGGTTACCATGAACGATATCACTCTCCTGAGGACAACACAGCGAGATAAAGAACGGATGTTGCTTGAATGCCAGCAATCACTGGGACCATACCCAGCTAGGCTTTGTCATGCAATGATACCAGATTACTTGCTACATGCATGGCATGGTCAAGTGCCCGACCATGGTGGACGGAATAAGGCTGCCTTGCCCAGAAACCTTCTGCAAAGGCTTTTGGAGTACCTCCAGGAGAGCTTCATGGAGATGTCCCTGGAGGATTTCCGCTCCATCCCCCAACATGTTAACAAAACTTTTCCAATAACTGTACTGCCTGCGAATGCATCCCAAGTCCTCAGGGCAAATCAATCATTAAAAAATGCTTGCTTTTAAATCATGTTTTATATTTACAAAGGTACACTCACTAGAGGTTGCTTCCATGGCTTCATTGTCTGGGCTAGTGGCTTGGGAGGACTGGGAGGGTAATTCCGTCTGGGTGAGAAAAAGCTCCTGGCTGTTGGGGAGAATGGAGTGCTGTGTGCTCTCTGCAAGCTCGTCCTCCTCTTCCTCCTCCTCATCTTCCCCGTCCTCAGAATCCTCAGGCATGGCTGAGATTACCAACCCCACCTCGGAATCCACGGACAGGGGTGAGGTAGTGGTGGCGGACCCCCCTAGAATTGCATGCAGCTCAGCGTAGAAGCAGCATGTTTTCGGCCCTGCCCTGGACCTTCCGTTTGCTTCTTTGGTTTTCTGGTAGGCTTGTGTGAGCTCCTTAACTTTCACTCTGCACTGCATTGAGTCCCTGGTGTGGCCCTTCTCCAACATAGCCTTGGAAATTTTTTCAAATGTTTTTTCATTTCGTCTTTTGGAACGGAGTTCTGTTAGCACAGAATCCTCTCCCCATATAGCGATCAGATCCAGTACCTCCCGTGCGGTCCCTGCTGGAGCTCTTTTTCAGTTCTCAGGAGACTGCATTGTTACCTGTGCTGATGAGCTCTGCGTGGTCACCTGTGCTGGTGAGCTCTCCATGCTGGGCAAACAGGAAATGAAATTCAAAAGTTCGCAGGGCTTTTCCTGTCTACCTGGCCAGTGCATCTGAGTTCAGATTGCTGTCCAGAGTGGTCACAGTGGTGCACTGTGGGATACCGCCCGGAGGCCAATATCGTCAATTTGTGGCCACACTAACCCAAATGCGATATGGTAATACCGATTTCAGCGCTATTCTTCTCGTCAGGGAGGAGTACAGAAACCAGTTTAAAGAGCCCTTTATTTCGATATAAAGGGCCTCGTTGTATGGATGGGTGCAGCATTAAATCAGTTTAACTCTGCTAAAATCGGTATAAACGCGTAGTGTAGACCAGGCCTTAGTTTGCATGTTTATTTTATTTGTTCAGTAATCTGCTTTGATTTGTTTGGAATCACTTATAATCCCTTAAAATCTATCTTGTGTAGTTAATAAGCTTGTTTTTGTTTTCTCTAAAACCAGCTTGTGAAATTCATAACTGGGAGGCAAAAAGCTGTGCATATCTTCCTCCATGCTGAGGGAGGAGGCGAATTTCAATAAGCTTGCACTGTACAGTTCTCTGTTCAGTGCAAGACAATACAGTTTTGGGTTTGCACCCCAGAGGGGGTGTGCACTTGAGTCTTGGGCAATTCCCTTTCTTAGTCTTCCCATCTAGAGCTGATTTCAGTGTCTGTCTCTTTCTGCAGCTGGGTGTGTCCCTATCTGTGTATGTGCTGGAGAAAGCTTGGTGGCCTGGCTCAGCAAGACAGTGTAAGGGAGCATAGGCTGGTGGAATAGGTGGACTCAGTGGTACCCCAGTACATCAGATGGCACTCCTCAGAATGGCAGGTTACCTATCACAGGCATACCTGAGAATATTGGGCGGGGGCGGGGGGGGGTTATACTTTATAGTGGATGATCCCTGAGTAAGTCTCTGCACTTCAGGCTCCCACCCATTTTTTCTCCCTTACTCATGAATATTGTGCAAAGTACAACATGCAGCTATAATCCCAGGAAAGTTTTGTTCTTCAGCTTCTAACCCAGCCCTAAAACATCACCTTCTTGCTTTCAGACAGCCAAATGAACACTGCACTGTGTGGAAGTAGAGAAAGAACTGACAGGGATTTGTAGGGGGTTTCAATGCATGACAGTCTCTGTTAGCAAGAGTTAGGCTAGCTGTAACCCTACTAACGTGAGATTTGTAGAAGCGAGGATTGTTTGAGGTGAGTGGGAAAGAACTGTATGAGAAGTTGTTGCGACCTTGTGTCGATAATAAGGAATGTAAATTGGCATCTAAATAGAAGTGAGAAAAATAAGATATCAAGATGGCCTATGCATAAACAAAATGCAGCTGTCGCTTATTATTGTTTGTAACAAAAAGTATAAATGCTTGCTGTAATTGTTTACCTGTGGAGAGACCTGCCTAGGACTGGGGCAACCCTGTGTCCTAGGGCACTCCCTCCCTCTATACAATTGTAAAGAGAAAATAAAGTATCTGACTCTGCTGCACCCAGCCAAAAAGTGAGAACTAAGTTTTTCTCTGACAATTGTCATTCTGCGACTACGGAGGTGATAGTTAAACAGTTCCTATCTTTTGTCCAAGTGGCCTGTAAATGGCTTCATAGTCCAGGGAACAGAAGACAAGACAGGTCCCCAGGATAACAGGAGCAATGTTCACACCATTAATAATGAGCGGTCCTGGGGGCTGTTGTAATAATTTAGTCTACACATTTACTCTACCTGTAAACTTAACTGTAAGAAAAAACGGTTACTCACTTTCTCATAACTGTTGTTCTTTGAGATGTGGTGTTCACGTCCATTCCAATCAGGTGTGCACGCTCTGTGTATAGAACTGATGAATGAAATCGTTTTTATTGTTCACTTTATCAATATAACTTCTGTTTACGGTTTGCCATCCACTACACTTGTCTATATTGTAACTTCTGTTCACTGTTTTCCATATTGAATTCAAACCCCATTTTAAAACGCTCACTCCATTTTGTGAAAGCTTCCTCTAACCTTCATTTTGCAAATCCTGCTGTACTCTTATTAGTTAGTTTAGATGTGTGAATGAGGTACGTATGGATGATGGAATCAACCTCCAGCCCCAGCCTGTCCCGATGAAATAAAGTTCAAACACCAACGGCTGAAGATGCAGACAAGAGCCCTAACAAAATAAGAAGAGTCCACCCTAAAAAGAAAAGGTACAATAGAAGGAAGATCAAAGCCAGGTCTGAGCCTGAAAGTCATGCCTGCAATTGACGGGTGATCAATCACCAAACCCAGAGGCAGCGTGACACAGCAAAACCTGTAGACTTGAATTCAAACAAAAGCTTAGAAAAAGGATGAGTGAGATGGAAGACTTTGGAGGGTAACATTCTGCTGCCAACATGGACGGGCATCAGTGCATGCCCAACAGAGACCCAGCTCGTCCTTGTGCCCGGCTTTCCTGGCCAGTTAGCCACCCAAGCTACGAACCCAAGCTGCAAAATCAAACCACGAACTCAAGCTATCTGCAGGACTGGTAACTATGCAGCAGCTGCAGAACATGTGATGGATATGAATGTGTGTGTGTGTGTGTGTATAGGTATTAGGTATAATGCATGTGTAGAAAGATTAACATATTAATTATTGGTCATAAATCAAATTATCAGAGGGGTAGCTGTGTTAGTGTGGATCTGTAAAAGCAGCAAAGAATCCTGTGGCACCTTATAGACTAACAGACGTTTTGGAGCATGAGCTTTCGTGGGTGAATACTCACTTTGTCGGATGCATGTAGTGGAAATTTCCAGGGGCAGGTATATATATGCAAACAAGAAGCAAGCTAGAGATAATGAGGTTAGTTCAATCAGGGAGGATGAGGCCCTGTTCTAGCAGTTGAGGTGTGAAAACCAAGGGAGGAGAAACTGGTTTTGTAGCTGGCAAGCCGTTCACAGTCTTTGTTTAATCCTGAGCTGATGGTGTCAAATTTGCAGATGAACTGAAGCTCAGCGGTTTCTCTTTGAAGTTTGGTCCTGAAGTTTTTTTGCTGCAGTATGGCCACCTTAAGATCTGCTATTGTGTGGCCAGGGAGGTTGAAGTGTTCTCCTACAGGTTTTTGTATATTGCCATTCCTAATATCTGATTTGTGTCCATTTATCCTTTTCCGTAGAGACTGTCCAGTTTGGCCGATGTACATAGCAGAGGGGCATTGCTGGCATATGATGGCGTATATTACATTGGTGGACATGCGGGTGAATGAAACGGTGATGGTGTGGCTGATCTAGTTAGGTCCTGTGATGCTGTCACTGGTGTAGATATTTGAGTAGAGTTGGCATTGACGTTTGTTGCATGGATTGGTTCCTGAACTAGAGTTACTATGGTGCGGTGTGCAGTTACTGGTGAGAACATGCTTCTCACAATAGCTGACTATGCTGAATATGCTGGCCACACAATAGCAGATCTTAAGGTTAACATTGCTTAACACGGTTTTATGTTGGACAGTGACAGGGTCATATTAACACTTTTGACTCTCTGGGCCCATTTAGTCCATCAAATTAATAAAACAGGACAAAGTCTTCATGATTCATTAAAGTAAACAGGTATGCACGAGTTCCAAAAGATCCTAGCATCATGGACTTTTCCAGAACTCCCTGCATTTATGTTTGTGAACTTGCCATGATAGTCTCTGGAGCACCATGTAGAAATATCCCTCTGTTTATAAACTTTGAGCTCTGGTGCAGGGGGCAAATGATGGGACAAATTGATGGGACCCATAATCCTAATACATTTCAGGAATCCGAGGCATGCAGAGCCATAAGTAATGTCCCAAGCATTACAACCCAGCGGAACAATATCTTCTGCAAAGCAGCACATACCTCTATGACAATCCCAACAGTCAATCTCCCTATACTAAATTGGTTGGCTACCGATCAGTAACATTTGAGGGTGGCCAGCTTCCAAATGCCAATGGCGACCCACTTCTCAACAGGTGTGAGACACTGAATGTTGGTACACTGCTGCTGCAGCTCCAAGGCTAGTTCAGAATAGAGCTAAAAAAAAAAAAAGAGTAACATCTTGCTCCATGAGCAAAAAATCTCAATTTGTCAATGATTTTCGCTTCAGCATCTATTTCCCAAGCTGCATGCTACTGTTCCAGCTGCTGCCTGTTTAGTTTGGAGTAAGATTCTTGCTTACTCATTATGCACTGCTCTGTATTAGTTCTTTTGTCCAAAATAACCAAACAAAATAACAGACCATAACCTTTTTCTTTACTTGTTTCCAACCTTCTCACTTGTGAATCTCTCAGTAACTATATTATCTGGTGTATAAGTGCCTGAAGTGTGATCTTTAGCTGAACAGCCAACTGGTGTAGATACCACCATCTGCGCCATTGTGACCCTTCTTGGGGATATTGTGAGCACCTCAGTGTGAGGGAGCCTTGTCTGTGCCTACCAGAGGTCAGCATCGCAACAGTCCCTGCCACAGTACTCCCCTCTTAGTCCATGTGGGCTCCACTATCCTTCATCCAGGTTAGCAACAGATACTCTCCAATCCAAAGAGTCCTTTTGAAGTGTCCAACCCCTTATCCACTGGGCACTCACAGAATTACCAAATCCTCTATTTCCAAAGGAACAATACACCACAGCTTACTAGCTACACCTTAGAACAACTCTGCTTAATATTAGACCACTGTGACACAGGCTTTCAGTAGAAACCATACATGACATTCTTTGGTGAACTAGAATGTAAACACCAGACCCAGGGGATCCCTCTTATACACTCCTGTACCCTCTGCCAGCTGGCATCAGGAGGTCCTTGGGTCACATTTGAGTTCAAATCCCTGTTAGTAGTAATAAGCTCGATAGTATTCATCACCATGCAATTTTGATAGGTTTCCACGCCCCTTTTAGGGCTTATGTCCCGCCTTCCCACCCCCCATTTCCGTTGGCGTGAGAGTATGGTGCCGTCGGCCATTTTGAAAAAAGTGTGCGTGTATGTGCTTGACTAGGGGAAGTGTTGTGTATCTCTGTGCTTGGTGACATGAATAAAAAGTGTATTAAATATCAGGGTGGATTAAGAAAAAAGTTAAATAATATTGAAAGCTAGGTTTTTAAAGGGAATTTTCTAAGGCAAAACCTGTTTGGTAAGCACAGGATAAAAGGCATTGAAACTAGTCAATATCAATGTAGGTTAAGAAAAAAACATTAAAAACTAAGTTTAAAAGGATAATTAACTGAAGCAAAACCTGTTTAGTAAGCACATACCCAAAAACTATAAAGAAATACTAAAAAAGCATTTAAAAATTAGGTTTAAAAAAACTTGACAAAGCCAAAGCCTGTTTGGGAGGCCCAGGGTAAAAAAGTAAATAAAAAGGCATTAAAACTATTGACTACCCATGTAGGTTAAAAAAAAAGCTTTTTAATATTATTAAATAATATTAAAAACAATACAGCTAGGTTTAAAAGGGGAATTGACTGAAGCAAAACCTGTTTAGTAAGCACATGGCCAAAAACTATAAAGGGGTACTAAAAAAGGCATTTAAAAAACATTAAAAACTAGGTTTAAAAGAAAATGTACTAAGGCAGTGTAATAAAAGTAAATAAAAAAGCATTAAAACGATTTAATATCAGCGTAGATTAAGAAAAAAATAAAAAGCTCAGGGTAAAATTTAAAAAAAAGAGAGAAAGAAAATGTTTACCTTTGCAGCCTTTTGGTAAAACGAGGCAACTTTTTTGGTTTAGACCCTAGTAAATAAAACATATTAAAACTGTTTAATACCAGCGTAGGTTAAGAAATACAATTAAAACTATTTAATACCGGTGTAGGTTAAAAACTAGGTTTAAAAGAAAATGTACTAAGGCAGTGTAATAAAAGTGAATAAAAAAGCATTAAAACTAGTTAATACCAATGTAGGTTAAAAAAAAACAAGGTTAAAAGGAAAATTGACAAAGGCAAAGCCTGTCTGGTAAGCACAGCATAAAAACTCTATAAAAAAGTGGCTAAGAAAAATACAATAAAGCTTAGGGTAAAATCAAAAAAATGTTTACCTTTGCAGTCTTTTTGTAAAACGAGGTAGCTTTTTTGGTTTAACCCTAGTAAATAAAACACATTAAAACTAGTTAATACCAATGTAGGTTAAGAAAAAACGAGGTTTAAAAGGAAAATTGACAAAGGCAAAGCCTGTTTGGTAAGCACGGGGTAAAAAAGCATTAAAACTATTCAATATCAGTGTAGATTAAGAAAAAAGAGCAAAGATAGAGAGCACATGGCGGAATCAGAATGTAAAAGAGAGAAGCAGGCAGAGTCTGTTTAGTAAGCACAGGGTAAAAAAGCATTCAGGTTACAAGACAAGAAAAGCGAAGAGAGAGTCCACTTTGCAAAGAGCAAAGATAGAGAGCACAGGGTAGGATTAAAGAGAAAGAGAGAGAATTGTTACCCTTGCCCATCTTTCTGTAGAATGAGGCAGATTTCCTGGTTCAAACCCTCTCAGGCTTGTTATCTCCGCCTTTGGATCGGACCAATCAGAGGTGGTTTTACAACAGCATCATAGAATTTATTTTCCTGAACCAATCCTAGTGTCCCAAGATTTTAAGCAAGAGCCAACTCCGCCCTTCTTTTACCCACCCCCTTTTTTCTTTTTTCCTCCCTTCCTTGTAACTGTTTTTTTCTTATCTAAAGAAACAGACCCGCAGCATTTTCCCGCCACGTAGCCCTTTTACAAAGGGCTTTTTAAATAAAAGTTAAAACCATAAGCTTTTAGTAATACACCATTTTTAACACGTTAAGGTTACCTCAAGTTTTGCAAAGGAATAAGACACAATTTTGTATCTGTTGTAATAAAAAAAAGCAGGCAGAAGCACCCCAAATTTTTAGTAACAAACAATTTATAAACCCCTTATTTTGTAAACCAGTAAATTAGAAAGACAAAGAAGCAAAGCGCCTGTTAGCAAAGCAGACTTTTTGCGAGTGAGCGGATTAGAGATAAGAAGGCTGCTGCTGACCCATGCTTTTTAACAAGTTACATTAAGTTTTACAAAGGGATAAGGACTGAAAAGACAACCCTTTTGTATGTGTTGTAAAATAAAAAAAACAGGCTTAAAACCCCAGGTTTTTAGTAACAGAGGGTTTATATTCCCCTTATTTTGTAAACCACTGGATTAGAGAGAAGAAGATTGCTTTTTTTCCCATTTAACAACAAAGAGAGGTAAAAGACATGCCAAAATGAAGGCACAGTCCTTTGGTATAGGTGTTTTGTTAAAAAAAGAGCATGCACAAACAGTCTAGGGTTATAAAAGTAATGTATAGTGACAAAAAAAATTTTTTCCCCCTAGGTTTTAGACTAGCACTGCTTATTTTTTAGTAAAAACTGTGAAGCTGCAGCAGAGCCCTGTTCTGCTCTTATCTAAACAACCAGGACCCTGTAACAATAGCTGATCAACACATACTATAAACCATTTTAAAACATGTTTTTTTGAAGTAATGTCTAAAACCTCCTTTTTTTAACGTATTAAATACATGAAATAACAAACCTACCTGAAGACACACTTTTTTATTTACCATCCCCTTAACACCAGTGTTTTAGTAAAAAAAGAGCCGGCAAAAACACCCTGGGGTTTTTTAGTAACGAACAGTTTATAAACCCCTTATTTTGTAAACCACTGAATTAGAAAGACAAAGAAGCAAAGCGCCTGTTAGCAAAGCAGACTTTTTGTGAGTTAGTGGATTAGAGATAAGAAGGCTGCTGCTGATCCATGCTTTTTAACAAGTTACATTAAGTTTTACAAAGAGCAGGCAGAAGCATCCTAGGTTTTTAAGTAACAGATGATTTATAGTCCCCTTATTTTGTAAAACAGTGGATTAGAGAGAAGAAGATTGCTTTTTTTCCCCACTTTTTAACAAATAAAGGTGAAAAGGAATAAAACCCTTGAAAAGACAAGCCAACCTGAAGACCCATAGCCTTTATTTAGGCATAGGTGTTTTAATAACATGTAAGTGTGCAAAAACAGTTTAGGGCTATAAAACTAATGTGTTGTAACAAAAAAGTTTTTTTTTTTTTAATTTTAGGCTAACCCGGGCCATTTTAAAGTAAAAACAGCAGGCTTTTGCAGCAGCTGTTAGCAAAAACAGCCTCTGTAAGTCAGTAAATTAAAAATAAAACATAACAAGGTCTTATTTTAAAGCAAAAGAATGCCAAAAATTGGTATTAAAAAGCATAGTAACTTACTTACTATCAAAACTAAGCTTTTTAACCATTAAAGTTTAAAGGCTAAAGTGTGTAGCCAAAAACCTTCCCGCCTTTTTTAAAAACCAACTAAGACAAACCCCCCTCTGCTCTTATCTAAACAGCCAGAACCTTTGGCTTTTTTTTTTACCCTGTAACAAAAGCTAAATACCGTTTTAAAATGTGTTTTTTAAAGTAAGACCTAAATTTTTAACTTACTAACAATGTAAAATAAGTTTTGTAAAAGTTTAACGTGGTTTATTTTTAAATTAGCAATTTTGTTTTAAAAACCAAGGCCATAAAACAAATTAAAAAAATACAGGTTGCAGTTTTTAAAAACTTTTTGGTTACAAAGGTGTAAATGGGTATATTACCATTTAAAAAGGCTTTTTATTAACTGTTTAAACACATTTACTATTAAAAAATAACATTTTAGCCATTAAAGCTAAAGTATATAGGCACCCCCCAACCCACACCCGCCTTTTTTCCTAGAAAAATGCCTTTTACACACCCTGTTTTTTTAAAGAAACGCCTTTTTAAATATTAATTTTGGGGGGTGGGGGGCAAAAACTTTTTTTAAAAAAAAACAAGTTTAAACCTATAAATAGGGGGACAAAAAAACTGAACAAGGCTGTTAAAGAAATATTGCTAATACAAGACTTCTACCGTTATGGGGAGCAACAACATGATATGAAATGTTACTATGATTTGTGTGGGCCGCCAAGGTATTACACCAGCGTTATGCTTAGTTAAAAGGCAATATTTTTTCTTTTAAATAGGACGAGGCCTTTTTTCTTGACATTCCAGATGCCGCGCTAGAAGCTTTAAATTTTGGTAAGCTAATTAATATGCTACACAATTATAATTTATTTTTAAGAAAAAAGGTTTTAAAAAATTTTATTTTTTTAATTTAGAACAAGATGGAAGTCAAAACCACCCAATAGGTTTTCCTGAAATTACAGAAGAAGGTGTGAACTGTTTTTTAAATATGTGTTTAAAAAAAAAAAAAGCTGTTGTTGGAAATAGTGTGCATTTTTAGAGGCTTGTTTGTTATTGTTAGGAAAAAAACCCTTAAAGGTTTTACTGTACAAAAGTTGCCATTGTACCGCCCCAGGGTGGTGTAAGCTAAAAGAGCGCTTTATTTTGTACATTGTATTTAAATGCGTTTTTTAGACCCCCATACTGCAAAAACGTTTTTAAAATATATATATTTGGGGAACATGTTAGTAAAAAAACCCGTGCTAAAAAACATTTTGTTTATGTGTATTGGCAGACTTATCAAGTGTTATTCCTCAAGAAGAAATGTTGAAGGGGAGCACGCTTAAAGGGACCAAGAAATTTCCCTCTGAGGCAGCGGCAGTTAGAAGCAAGGGTATTAAGCACACCGATTTTGAACAGCCCTGCACGTCCAAATCCCTTATTGCACAAAACCAGCCGGCCTTAAAAAAGCCCAAAAAGTCTACCTCTAAAACAGCATCCGTTTTCAGGGCGGGGGGAAAGGGGCTCAGGCCCCCCGATTTTGAACCGCCCAAAGCTACCTCTACAACTTCCAGGAACCATGGTAAGTGAGGCAGAGGAGTTAAAGCCCCTAGTTTTCAACAGACCTATGCCTCCCCGACCCAAAATAAATTAGCTTTAAAAACAAACAACTCTGTAGAAGCAACCGTGTTTAGGGGTGGGTTTGAGCAGGGTGAAGAAGTTAACCCCCCCGGCTTTTGGAACCCGCAAAACCCTTGCTACAAATAACAATCTTCCTGTGGGGCTGGCCGCATCAGTTGCTGCTTGTAACGAGCTGTTTAGTGTTTGTACGTCTCTAAAGCGTTTAATAGATAAAAGTTTTCAAAGCTACTTCTTGAGGTGTTTCAAAAACAAAATTTTCCAGAAGAAAGGGTGGTTTTAGACCAAAAAATAGCAGATACCCGGGCACTAATTGAAAAGGTGGAAAGCGCATTGAAGGGGGAAGGAAGAGTGTGACTAAACATGAAACCTAAAAATGTAAAGAGAGGTTGGAAAAAAAATGGAAAAAATCTAAAATATTAAGAAGGCTTTTGGCCAAAAAAATAAAAAAAGCCAAATCTATTTTAAAAAAACAACCCCCCAACCAAGAAAGGGAAATAGACCCTCCCACCCCTTCTTCTTCTGAAGGTCCAGATTCCCCCGCTCCTGATACATCACCACAGGTGTATTTGGAGCGTGTAAGACACTGGATAAGACCCCGAAGAGAGTTTAACGCTTATGAATATTTTCAAGAATTTCGTTTTGCTAATTTGGACAGAGTAACGGGATTCACAGAAGCCATGGCGGCCATCGACATCGCTATTCAAAATTTGCTAGATGATATTAATAATCAGGTGGGCCCTTAAGATTCTGTACAGCTACGCTTAGATGCCCCGGGGCTAAATCACCTGCTCTTTTCTTTACGGAGGCCTTGGGAAAATTTAAATGCCGTAGATTTTTTAAATAACATCGTTAATGTGTTGCAAAGTAACGCAGAGATTATGGGGTCCAGAACTTTACACCTGGTTGTTACAATTATTAGAAACAGGGTTGGTGGATTTGGGTCTGTAAGACCCCTAAAAATTATTACGTACAGTAAAATTATTGAAAAAAAAAGAAAACATTTAATTGATTTAAATAACCAGGGTAACAACCTGTGTTTTGCCGGTAGCGTGCTGGGTCTTTTATCAGATAAAAAACTTACAGATGCCCAGCTGTTAGAGGGGGCCAAACACCTTCATCAGGAGTTGGGGTTTTTGGACCAAAAAATGATTAGCTTGACAGACGTGAGCTCTTTCGAAGAGCGCTTGGGGGTAGCTATTACCGTTATGTATTATGAAAATGGAAATTGGTGTTTTTTTACAACGGGGAGTGTACAGCGTTCCCAAACTGTTTTTGTTTTGTTACATAACAAACATTATTACGGCATTTTAAATATTAAAGCCTTTATAGGCGCCCCGTATTTGTGCAACTACTGTTACGCTCCCTATAGCCACAAACACCAGCACGCCTGTAAAATCCACTGCTGTACATGTAATAGCGCCGAGTGCCTCGAAGTGGCCGGTGAAAAAAAGAGATGCCCCAGCTGTAAGCTATTTTGCAGGTCTGACGCCTGTTTAGAAAGGCACAGCGCTTTGGCGACCAGCGGTAAAGTTGATTGTAAAAACAGAAGTTTTTGCTATAAGTGCGGCTTCTACATGGTTAAAAATCACAAGTGTACAAGCAAAAGTGTCCCCAGTGCTATCAAAAAACCAACAACATAGAGGGTCACGAGTGTTATATGCATAATATTTGGTCTCCAGAAGAGGGAAAGGATTATGTGTTTTATGATTTTGAATGTATGCAAGAAACGGGGGTACACGTGCCAAATTATGTTTATGCTTTGCATTTAAATAAAGAAACTAGCTGGGAATTTAAGGGGGAAGAATGCATTAGCGAGTTTGTTTTAACCTTTGTAGACAAGCGCTTTAAGGGATACACTTTTATTGCTCATAACGCTAAAGGTTACAATAGTTATTTTATTCTTAGGCAGTTAATTAAAGAAAAAATGGCTGTTAGCACCGTAACGCAAGGGGGAAAACTTATTTGCGTGACGGTGGTAAACTTAGACATTAAATTTATAGATTCTTTAAATTTTCTCCCCATGAAACTTAGCAAGTTACCCAAAGCTATGGGGTTTGAGGAAGCGAAGGGGTACTTTCCGCACTTTTTTAACACCGTTAAAAATCAAAACTATGTGGGACCTATGCCCGAAATAGAGTACTTTGGAGTAGACTACATGATGCCTGAAGAAAAAAAGGAATTTTTAAACTGGTACCAGCACAATCGCCAAAACAGCTTTGATCTTCAAAAAGAACTACGCTATTATTGTCAAAAAGATGTTGAAATTTTGCGAGAGGCTTGCGACCGGTTCAGAAACGAAGTTATAAAAATGACAGAAAAGCAAATTGTTAAAAACCCCGGAAAGGATAATGAGGAGGTGGTTACTAAGTGTATAGATCCCTTTCAGCACCTCACATTAGCCTCGATTTGCATGGCCATGTACCGGTTTAATTTTTTAAAACCGCAAACCATAGCCCTTTTGCCGTTAGACAATTACCACAAACAGCAGAAGAGATATTCCACGCCGGCCATTCAGTGGTTGATGTACGTAGCCCACACTGAGAATATTTACATTCAACATGCTTTGCAGGGTGGCGAGTTTAAAACGGGGTCCTATTTTTTGGATGGTTACGCCATTATAGCTGGTAAACCTACGGCCTTTGAATTTAACGGGTGTTTTTTTCACGGGTGCCCCATCTGCTATTGCGAAAATGATTACAACCCGTTGCTTAAGGCAACCTATGGACAGCTGTACAACCAAACCATCATTAAGGCTGAATTTTTAAAAAGCCAGGGGTTTGAGGTAAGGACCATGTGGGAACACGAGTGGCAGGCCATGCTAGCAAACGATAACCGGGTGGAAAATTTTTTACGAGAAAAAAAGCTGCCACAGCCTTTGGTTCCTAGAGACGCCCTTTACGGTGGTAGAACAAACGCCATTTGCCTTTATTACAAACCGCAGCCCGGGGAGCAGGTTCATTACTACGATTTTACCAGCCTCTACCCTTTTGTTAACAAAACTAAACAAAACCCTGTGGGACACCCCGTTATTGTGTATGAGGGTTTTGGGGATATCTGCCAGTACTTTGGCATTGCCAAGGTTAAAGTGTACCCTCCAAGAGGTTTGTATTTTCCTGTGTTACCATACAGGGTTGATGGTAAACTAATGTTTCCCCTGTGCGCCCTTTGTGCAGAAACAAAACAAAAGGACCCCTGCAGGCACAGTCAGGAGGAGAGGGCTTTAACAGGGACTTGGTGCACAATAGAGTTGGTGGAGGCTTTAAACAAAGGGTACAGAATCGCTGAAATTTATGAAGTCTGGCATTTTAACCGCTCTTCAGATGCCCTGTTTTCAGACTACATTAAAACACACCTAAGACAAAAACAAGAGGCCTCGGGGTTCCCTCACTGATGTACGGACAAGTTTAAAAAAGAACAGTACGTTAAAGAGTACCATGAAAAAGAAGGTGTGTGTCTGCGTCTAAACAAAATTAAGGTAAACCCCGCAAAAAGACAAATCTCAAAGCTGTTTTTAAATTCCTTGTGGGGAAAATTTGGTCAGCGAACAAATTTGACTAACACTAGTATAGTAACGGACCCCGACGAGCTCTTCAGGTACATTTTTGTACCTTATTACGATGTGTCATTGTGCGAGTTTATCGATGATGACACAGCCGTAGTGTCTTGGAAGTACGCAAAAGAACACTGCACCCATTCCAGCAACACTAACGTGTTTATAGTGTGCTTTACCACCACTTATGCCCAGCTAAAGCTCTACCGCTTGTTAGATCGTTTACAGCAGCGGTGTCTTTATCATGATACGGATTCTGTAATTTTTGTAAGTAAAGAAGGGGAGTGGAATCCACCCCTAGGGGATTATTTAGGAGATTTAACTAGCGAAATACCCCCAGATGAACACATTGTGGAGTTTGTGTCTGTGGGACCTAAAACATACGGGTACAAACTGTCCAGGGGTAAAACCTGTATGAAATTAAAAGGAATCACACTTAACTCAGGAAACAGTGAAAAAATTAATTTTGAAAGCTTAAAAGAACTCGTCTGGGATTACCCCGCGGGAGAGGACCCAAAAGAAATCGTAATACAGCAGCCAGGAATCGTAAGGGTAAAAAAATACTGGTTAATAGAAACAAGAACTCTAAAAAACCCCCAAAAAGTCATTTACGACAAAAGAGCCCTCGAGGAGGCTTTTAAAACTTTGCCGTATGGGTATTAATTATTATGAAAAACCACGTTCAGTTTGTTCATCCCTTTTCCTGTTTGCTTTGTGGTCCCTCAAATTCTGGAAAGTCATATTTTATAAAGCAGTTGTTAGAAAATGGTCATAAACTGTTATCATGTATGCCTGAAAATATTGTGTGGTGTTATAGCTGTTGGCAACCACTGTATACAGAGTTGCTGCAAAAATTTTCATGTATTACATTTTTGGAAGGCTTACCTAATACTTTTAATGATGAACATTTATTTCCTAGTAATAAAGTGAATATGGTTATTATAGATGATCTAATGGAGTCTGCTTCTGAAAGTGGTGAAATTGAAAAAGCCTTTACAAAATACGTACACCACAAAAACATAAGTATTATGTACATTGTGCAAAATATGTTTTGTCAGGGAAAAAAAAGCCGTACAATTAATTTAAATACTAAATATATGGTTCTTTTTAACCCCCCCCCCCCCCGCGATAAACTACAAATTACCACTTTGGCCTGGCAAATGTACCCTGGTAAAACACAGGTTTTTTTGGAGGCTTTTGAGGACGCTACCAAAAACCCCTACGGGTATCTGCTGGTGGATTTAAACACTTCAACGCCCGAAAACCTCAGGTTAAGAACAGGTCTTTTCCCCCCAGACTGGCCCTGTGCATACATCTTTAAAAAACCCATAAAAAATAGTTATTTTTTATTAATCTTTCATTTTAAAAAAAAATCGCCACCCGAACAAACATATCTAACCGTGTGCAAAAAAACCTGGCTCTTTTAAAATTTCTTATCAAAACCAAGCCGCCTCAAAGAAAGGCTATTCTCTGTACGGCTTCTGACGACCTAGTAGCGGCCATCTCAGAAATAGCGCTTAACACTTTAAAAGGAAACGTTCCTCTAAAACCTCGACAAATAAGCATCCTTAAAAAAACCCGAAAAATTATTAAAAAGCTAAGCGATAAAAAGCTATCCCTGAAAAGAAAAAAGCTTATTGTAAAACAAACCGGTGGCTTTATTGGCCCTTTGTTAAGCTTTGCACTCCCCTTGCTGTCAAGCCTTTTAATTAACAGATAATGGAACACGCTGAAAAAATGTACCTCATTCCTAGCCACCAGTTGGAACAAATAAAGCGGGCTTCTAGCGGTGAAGAAAATATCAGAACCACAATCACTCACCAGTTGGATTCAGAAATGAAAGACATTCTTCAAAGAACCGGTTTATCCGACTACGAAAAGGCTAAACTCTACGAGGGGGTCCTGCAAAGATACCTGGTATTGGCCAAGCGTGGTGAAATGGAAAAGACTAAAATAAACCTCTTTTTTTCCCCCGAGCAAGAGGAGCTTCAACCTCCTAAAGTTCAGGGGGGTTTATCGGACTTTGTTATTCAGGAGGTGTTGGAGGGGGTAAATCCTCGCTATAAAAAAAAGCTGAAATATTGTTAAATAAGCTTAAACAACGTAAAGATGTTTCTTCTTGGGCTGATAACGGCCGTTTTGTGTACCGGGGGAAAGCGATTGAGGGGTCTCACATGCTTGATTTAGTCAGGGGGGTAACCGGCTCTTATTCTTTTGCTAACAAGAGGACTCCTAAAGGGTGGCATGTTTTTATGAAAGCCTTGGCGGAGCTAAACGTGCCTATGGCCGTCGTAGAGCATGTTACCAATAAACAATTTTTAGAGCGTCTAAAAATAGGGCTAGAGCCGGTCATGGCCACAAGTAGCACCACCCCTTTTAAAAATGTCCCTGTTAAAAAACGAAAAATCAACTGGTTAACAATGTAAAATAAAAGACGTAAACAAAATTAAAAATTGTGTTTTATTGGTGCACCTCTTTAAACACACGACAAGACAAACACGTTTGAACATGTTGAAACATGTTTAAAACAGGTCTGGGCATGCCGGGTCTTTTTCCTTTTACAAATTGCACCACCAAGTGATCATTTTCTGGTAAATCATCGGTGTACAATTTTAAAATACAATCAAAAGATAAACCCTTACTACGTTGTTTTAAAAAAAAAATACAATGATAACCGCAGGTTACAGCTAGGGGTCCTGTAGTTGTCTCTGATGAAACACAACATTATCACAGTTACGGTTTAAAAAAGTTATAATAGACTTAGGAAAAAAGTTACTGTCTGGGGAAAAGCCGTAGGAGTCAAAAAACTCGCCGGGCCCCCGTTTTGGTAAATAAAGGGCCAGCCAATGTTCCCCGGGTAACTTATAGGGGTGGGTGTTAACAATAAGCCCCAAAGGTCTTCCGGACACAAAACCTTTCGGAAGCAAGTCACTAGAAAAAATATCTAAAAAAGAAGGGTCCTTTGATAAAATATCTCGTAGCTGCACGGTGTTCATGATTACCTATAGTCAAACAGAACATTTCTTCTATGATTTACTTCGAGCACGTTATCAAAAACCCCGTACACTATCATGTTAACTGTAGAGGGCAAAGCCGTTGCAAACCGAATTTCAGCTCTCAGGTTTCTAGTTTTAATTAAAGAATAATGATCGGCGCACTCCTGATCCGGGGTCAAATCAAAGGCGTACAGCGTATAGCCCTGGGCAAATTCATCACGGTTAATTAAAAGCGATCGGTCTTTTACATATTTTCCAGTAGCCTGCACGAGCTGCATGTACTCCCTCACGCAGTTTCCATTTTCAAAATCGGGTTGTAGGGGTTTTGCTGGCACCTGTTCGCCATCCACATACAAGGCCACAAAATTAATGTTATAATTTTTAAAGTTAAAAGGGTTTTTAACGTAGCTGCCGCTGAAGGCATCGTTATCTATAAAACCGATTACTAGCTGCTTGGGTAGCTGTCCCAAAAAAAAAGTTTTCTTGGTTACTGACACGACCGCCGGCCGGTATGCTAAACACCTTTATGCTTACCCGGTCTACGGGGTACTTAGCGTTGGCGGTCATTAAAGCTTCAGCGTGCCCCAAACGAACCCCCGGGGTTACTTTTACACGTTTTACAAACAGGGACACCAAAATAATGTGTACTTTATAATTCTGGTTGGCAGTCCCGCTCATGAGGCAAAAAACATCTTTGCTACATGTTAGTTTAATTTTTAAATCCACGCCGTTTAGCAGTAGTTTTTCTTGAAAAAAACAAATCGCTGTGTAAAGGTCCCAACAAATCCAGCTTCCTGCTGCTGGCCGTTAGTCCGGCCCTGTGTATAAACCTCTCATTGGCCTGGCCGACCAAAAGGGTGCTTTCGTGGTCCCCCGCCGTGTCTTTATAAAATCCGCCTGTCGAAAACTGCGTAGCGAGGGTGTCGTGGCTGTAGTTTAAAATTAGCTCTATTAAGGCTCTGTAAGGGTAACAATTGTTGCTCTGGCTAATAAGACGATCGCCTAAAGTAACATCCAGCTGGTTAAAAAGAGTGGCGATAGGGTAGTTTGTTAGGGCCACCCGGGCATCATCATCAATGTCTGAACCGTCTTCTTTTCTCATCTTGCAGCACACGTACAGCAGCGTGTTGTTAAGGTCTAAGTAATGATACCCATGTCCCGAAATAAAAAATTCAAGAGGTGTGTTTACCGTTAAAGCGGCCAAAGGAGGCACCTCTACATAAAAGCTATTTTCGATACTGGTTTGTGTGGGGGCTATTTGAAATAAATCCAGTTCCGATTTGGTGCATTCGTCAGAACCGCAATGAATAAAAGCCATTTTAAAATATATCCCTTTTACCGCGGGTAACGCGACGCTTCCTCTTCTTAGAACGCCTTTTAGGTATATGGCTAAGACATCTTCTGACAGCTTTTTTTTTTTTTAAGGGTCTAGGTGGTCCTTTAAATGGCTGGCGCAACGCTGCTCTTTTTCTTCTCATTACCACTAAACCGGAACCTTCCTGTGGCATGTGTGCTCCTATTTTGTTTATAACCGCGCTAGACACGTGGTTTACGACGTCTTTGGTTATATTTTTTGCGGCTGTTTTCATGTGGGGTTTAATAATGTCAAAACTTCTTTTTAAAAGTGGCACGGCTTTTCTAAAAAGACTGCGAAATATCCCTCCTAAACCTGCCCCGTACATAACGGGATATCCTTGATATCCTGGTAAGCCATAGCAAGCCTGGGCCTTGTAGTAGTTTCTATACAAAAAGGGGTCCCCGTAGTTTTTCATAGTCACCGTTCTTCAGCTTTTTTGGGGGCGCAGATGTAGTTTAACAATTACCTTTCCAAAACTAAATGAAACGTGTTTATTTTGATCCGTCTTTATTTCAATAATAATGGTTCCGATGTGCTGCTTACTTATGGGGACGTAATGCAGTTTGTCATACGTTATGGTAACAAATTCGTTGTTGCTATCGCGGATGGGAACGCAGCGCAACAGCGGCACATAGTAGTCCCCCACTAACTGATGTTCCACTATGTCCGTTTACACGTATAAAGAGTTAAAACCCCCCGTAATGTCTGCGGGGTACGGTGCTATCTTACATGGATGATTTGAAAGCATTCCCAATATTGTTGCCAATTTACCCCCTGTAGAAAAAAAGTACTTTCCATCGTTTGGTTTTAACTGAACTGTTCTAGTCACAGGGTTGTAAATAATGTAGGCATTTGGTTTTTCGGCATCTTTGTCTATATTCTTGTTGATGATTTCTATTAAATGGTGAATGCTTGAATAGTAGCCGGCATCCATGTTGTAGGTTCGAATTTTTTTTTCCGATGCTAACGTAAATGCTGTATTGTAAAGAAGCGTGTTCCAAGAGTGACAATAATGAATTTCCGATAAAGCGACATCCCACCGCCCTATTAAATTTAAAGGCTTGGCTAGTTGTATTGTAAAATTGGAACTAGTATTTTGAGGAAAAGCCCCCGCTGAGGTGTTGCTTGGTAAGGTCATGTAAAAACTTTGTTCAGTCATTTTTTTTCATTAAAGGTCGTGCACTTGAGATGCTTTAACCCAACTATTAAATTTTTTAGGCCAGCCTTTCCATTTTACAAAAAAAATTTGTTTTTTCCCCGACCTTTTTTTGCTAAAATTTTTTCTACCCTGTAAACATGGTCCTGGTTAGGGTTTACTTTTTGTAATTCTTCAGGGTAAAAAGACCCCGCGACTTCCTCCCCTTCATAATCTTGTAATGCATACACCGGTCTTTGTCCTCTTAATAAAACCCCTGACACGATAAATATTTCATCGGTAAAGGTTTGCTGATAGCCCTTTTCAAAAGTACCCTTCGTTTTTGATACTCTTACGTGATCCCCTTTTTTAAAAATTACACGTTGCATCTTTATTTTAAAACTACCCCCCGTAAACGGTTTTCCACACGCTTAGCGCATTAGCTTGTGTCACGTCAATTGGGCGCCCTCTGATAGTTCTGTGATAACTTCTGTTGTAACCCTCTATGAAGGCCTGCAGCACATCAATGTAGCGAAAGGTGTTACGGGTGGTAAAATACCTCCACATCTTTGATTTTAAAGTTCTGTTAAACCTCTCCACGATTCCCGCTTTAACTTCGTTATTGGTAACAAAATGGTGTACCCCATATTGCTTAAACAAATTCTTTAAAGCTTTGTTTAAAAACTCTTTTCCTCGGTCTGTTTGTAATTTTTGAGGCACGCTCCCCTTTGTAAAAATAGCTTTAAATGCCTCTGCCACCTCTTTCCCTGTTTTATTTTTTAGGGTTACCTCCCAGGCGTATTCAGACAAAATATCTATCACTGTTAAAATATATTTACGGTCGTCATTGTCTTTAGAATAGGCAGCCATATCAACCAAATCTGCCTGCCATTGCGTATCCACATTAGACACCACTGTTTTATTTCTTTTAAATTTAAGCCTTGCTGGTTTATGTAAAGCGTAAGCATCTTGATCCGCAAGCCTGGCGGAAACCTGCTTTCTGCTTAAGGTTTTACGGTGTCTTTTAGCGGCCTGAAAGAAGGGTGTTATGCCACCAAAACTACCAACTTTTTCGGGTGAGTAATAAATTTTCTTTAGCAACTTTGCCATGCTTACCCCGTCTTGCTTTAAAACACACGTATACACAAAAGTTTGTTTCTGCTTTTGTTTTTATTTAACACAACAACGTCTATACACATTTGACTTTTAAAGCAGCAGCAAAGTAATATACGGTACAATTACATACATTTTTAATGCATAAGGAAATTAATATATATTTTTAAGCCTCTAGGGTCACAAGCTTGTATGTAAAAACTTTTATAATCCAGTTTACAAACCCTGCTACACACCAATCGGCCAAGTAATATACGGTACAATCACATACATTTTTAACATATAAGCAAAATAATATAAAAACTGTAATACAAATTTTTACAATGCATCTTAATTAATATATATTTTTTAAGCCTCTAGGGTCACAAGCTTGCATGTAAAAAGTTTTATAATCCATTTGACGAACCCTGCTACACACCAATCGGCCAATATCGGGGGCCACCTCTTTTGACAGGTCTACCAGCAAGGCCACCGGGTCAGATGTTTTTGCAACCTCCCTAATCATTTTAACAACTTTGGTTATAGTTTCAGTGGTTATGTTAAGCTTTTTCAGTTTGTAGCCTTCAGCTATAATTATATTTACAAGTTGGGCCACGTTCAGTTTAGAAGAAATACGTCTAAGCTGGTAAAATACTTCTGAGCGATCCCAAAAAAATACAAGGGTGACTAAAAGGTTTGGACTTATTTACAGCGCAGCCTGCACAGTTTTCCAAAAGTTGTTTTTTCAAACAGTGGTAAAAGGCTTTTACTACAACAGCTCTAATAATATCAACCATAACGGCATCTTCTTCTTCTTCACAGCTTTTCTGGTCACTCTCCTTACTTTTTACAGACTTTTTTTTAACATCTTGCTTCACACAAAAACAACAGGTACATATTACGGTTGTTCTGCTTAAAGGTCGCCTCTCTTCATCCTCTGAAGATGTCTGTTAAAAACATTGTAAAAACATATTTTAAATTTTTTGTTGCAAAAATTTTAAAATAAAAAAGCCTACAGTTTATTTGTGCTACCTCAGTCGTACCCTCGTCTGATTCTGAATTATCATCATCCACAGCTGACACGCCGTCGGACCCCGTAGCACCTTCCTGTTATTAAACACAAAACATATAGTTTTATTTTACTGCTCTTATATATGTTTATAATTATATTTTTTAAAAATTATTTAAGTAACTTTTATCTCGCCGTCTTCTTTGGGTTTTACCATTGACACCCCGTTTGTATCCTTTGTTTCTGAATCACCTCCGGCAATTATAGTTTCAGCAGCCTATTATTAAACCAACGGTATAATAACGCTTAATTAGTGTCATACACAAATATATATATATATATATATTTCAAATAAGTTAAGCTGTCTTTACCTCCACAGGTGTTTCTGTCTCTGCAACTGTTGGCCTTTTGTCGCACACCAAAGCAGTAATCTTGTATGGCCCCTGCTTGGTTATCTGTTAAAAAATCAAAAGTCATTTTTTTAAAGTGTAAATACAATAATTTTTTTATTTTATTTTTTTACAATGAGTAAAGCTTTTACCGTAACAATATCACCATCTTTCCATAACTCGGGGTCTATCGGCTGGTTTTCAACACTGCTATCCTGCGGCGGTTCCTCGGTTGCCATGTCCTCATATATAGGCTCTTCTTCCATTCCCCCCTATAAAAACAAAAATATTTAACCCTTTATTTTTATAAAACATTTTGTAATTTGTTATTAAAAAAAGGTTTACCTCTGCCTTTAATTCTGTTTTTTCCAAATCTGACAACAATTTTTTTCGCACTTGATCTTTTTTCTCTTTTACAAACGGCTGTGGCTCCTCTTTTTTCAGTTCTATTTCAGAATAAAATGCAGGGCTCGGCAACAACCCTTTCTCATTGGCAAAATAACTGTAAAGGAGCCTTCTCTTCTGAACACGGACTGGTGCACCCAGGGGCAATTCCGGCTTCTTGGCTTCTGTAGGTGTTTTGTACAGGGACATGCCTTTGTGTTTAGTTTCTCTGTGTTAAAAAACCCGCTCGCAAAACCACGTGTTTTTATACACAAAAACACGTGCTCATTGGTAGACAATAGCTGGTTTTTAAAAGGCTCTTGCTTAAAATCTTGGGACACTAGGATTGGTTCAGGAAAATAAATTCTATGATGCTGTTGTAAAACCACCTCTGACTGGTCCGATCCAAAGGCGGAGATAACAAGCCTGAGAAGGTTTGAACCAGGAAAGCTGCCTCATTCTACAGAAAGATGGGCAAAGGTAACAATTCTCTCTCTTTCTCTTTAATCCTACCCTGTGCTCTCTATCTTTGCTCTTTGCAAAGTGGACTCTCTCTTCGCTTTTCTTGTCTTGTAACCTGAATGCTTTTTTACCCTGTGCTTACTAAACAGACTCTGCCTGCTTCTCTCTTTTTCATTCTGATTCCGCCATGTGCTCTCTATCTTTGCTCTTTTTTCTTAATCTACACTGATATTGAATAGTTTTAATGCTTTTTTACCCCGTGCTTACCAAACAGGCTTTGCCTTTGTCAATTTTCCTTTTAAACCTCGTTTTTTCTTAACCTACATTGGTATTAACTAGTTTTAATGTGTTTTATTTACTAGGGTTAAACCAAAAAAGCTACCTCGTTTTACAAAAAGACTGCAAAGGTAAACATTTTTTTGATTTTACCCTAAGCTTTATTGTATTTTTCTTAGCCACTTTTTTATAGAGTTTTTATGCTGTGCTTACCAGACAGGCTTTGCCTTTGTCAATTTTC
Organism: Gopherus evgoodei; assembly: GCF_007399415.2. Classification (NCBI taxonomy): domain Eukaryota; kingdom Metazoa; phylum Chordata; order Testudines; family Testudinidae; genus Gopherus; species Gopherus evgoodei. Next base: position 123,158,428 of record NC_044325.1, on the reverse strand, counting down.
CTTTTAACCTTGTTTTTTTTTAACCTACATTGGTATTAACTAGTTTTAATGCTTTTTTATTCACTTTTATTACACTGCCTTAGTACATTTTCTTTTAAACCTAGTTTTTAACCTACACCGGTATTAAATAGTTTTAATTGTATTTCTTAACCTACGCTGGTATTAAACAGTTTTAATATGTTTTATTTACTAGGGTCTAAACCAAAAAAGTTGCCTCGTTTTACAAAAAGACTGCAAAGGTAAAAATTTTCTTTCTCTTTTTTTTTTTTTAAATTTTACCCTGAGCTTTTTATTTTTTTCTTAATCTACGCTGATATTAAATCGTTTTAATGCTTTTTTATTTACTTTTATTACACTGCCTTAGTACATTTTCTTTTAAACCTAGCTTTTAATGTTTTTTAAATGCCTTTTTTAGTACCCCTTTATAGTTTTTGGCCATGTGCTTACTAAACAGGTTTTGCTTCAGTCAATTCCCCTTTTAAACCTAGCTATATTGTTTTTAATATTATTTAATAATATTAAAAAGCTTTTTTTTAACCTGCATGGGTAGTCAATAGTTTTAATGCCTTTTTATTTACTTTTTTACCCTGGGCCTCCCAAACAGGCTTTGGCTTTGTCAATTTTTTTAAACCTAGTTTTTAAATGCTTTTTTAGTATTTCTTTATAGTTTTTGGGTATGTGCTTACTAAACAGGTTTTGTTTCAGTTAATTATCCTTTTAAATTTAGTTTTTAATGTTTTTTTCTTAACCTACATTGATATTGACTAGTTTCAATGCCTTTTTATCCTGTGCTTACCAAACAGGTTTTGCCTTAGAAAATTCCCTTTATAAACCTAGCTTTCAATATTATTTAACTTTTTTCTTAATCCACCCTGATATTTAATACACTTTTTATTCATGTCACCAAGCACAGACATACACAACACTTCCCCTAGTCAAGCACATACACGCACACTTTTTTTCAAAATGGCCGACGGTGCCATACTCTCACGCCAACGGAAACGGGGGGTGGGAAGGTGGGACATAAGCCCTAAAAGGGGCGTGGAAACCTGTCAAAATTGCATGGTGATGAATACTATCGAGCTTATTACTACGCCTGTTCTACATCAGGTAAACAGGGATTTGAATCTGAGTTTCCCTCCTCTCAGGTGAGTGCTCTAACCAGTGGTCTAAATGTTACAAGGAAAAGAGGGGTAACACCGTCTCATTTTTTTGTGAGTGAGAGTTAGGTGCCTAACTCCAGGAGTGGGTTCCTCACTGTGAATCCCAAACAGAGGGGAGTGTTTCCCTCCAGACAATGGAAACCTGCCTGAAAGGCTGAGTTCTGTCAGAAGCCTGCCTGGGTTCCTTCAGAACGTTGGGAAAATCAAACTGTCTCCACAAAACATTTAGACAAATCAGTAAAATTCTGATAAAAAAAAATGTTTTGTCATAATTTTTCCAACCAGCTCTACTCAAGAGCTCTTCTGCTATCAGCAAATAGCTGTGAAACCCACTGACAAAGTGCATCTCATCCCTCCTGTAGCACATGATACACGTGGAAGATAATAGCTTAGTACTACCAGTTACTCTATTAGCTCTGGTAGAGAACTGTGCTGTGGATCTACATGTCTCAGCCCTGACAATGACCCAAGTGGGGGTCAACATGGTTCCACAGAATGGAATTATTCTTTTTTTTCCAGTTTCATTAAAAAAAATCCATGAAAAGAAAGATAAGGTTGCAAAGTCAAGCTTTCAGAAGTTAGAAAACATCAGAATTCAGGTTATTGTTGCAATTCCAATTTCTTCAAGTTGAATCAAAACTGCCCTTGGGACATGTGTTTGGGAGTTTTGTATGTACATCAAATCAGTCAGGTGATGCGTCAGTCCTGAAAAAGCTTCTAAGGAAATCTAATTTAAAGTAGATTTTGTAACGTATGTGTTTGTACATGCTCACAATAGCCTCCCAGTTGGACACAGATATACACAATAAGCGATTGCAGCTAATACTTTCAGGACTGAAGCTGTGAATCTATGTTTAGTCTGAGTGGTGATCTCCTGGCTGTGGGTTTGCCAGGAATACACCCTCAGCTAATTTGATTATACCTTTACTAAGGAGATTGCAGCAGCAGACTTAATTTTAGGCAGATTAATGAAGAGCTTTTTGTCCCTAGGTACAAATATGTCTTAATAGAAATTCCCATTTTACCATTATCACAACCTGATAAACCAGGTCAGAAAAAGTTTCAGAGCTCTTTAAACTTTGCAAAGTTGTTTTTATTTGTGGTTTTGCTGGGGTGGGTGGTTGTTTCGTTTTTTAAAAACATAAGAATCCATGAAGTTAGAACTGCATTTATGCTTACTTGCTTAATTCTGGGAAGCTTAGCTGCAAGTCTGAGGAATATCGCTGAAACTCCCAGTTTTAAAGATTTCTGCTCTTTAGAGGATGTAGAGGGGAGACACTTTCATAAGAGATTAAGACTTTGCTCACAAGCTGTGTCCCTGTAAGAGGGAAAACATGTTGCTAGGAAGATTTATAGGACAGTCTACAGATACATATCCTATATGTCTCAGTGAGGAAAACAGCATCTACTCCATGACCGCCTGAAAAGGGAGGGGAGGTAGATCCATGCTCCCTGATGTTGTGTCCAGGCTGAGTAAGGACCAACCACACAGAATGAGCAGTGAGCCAGAGTCACTGGAGACAAATGACTTGTGTATCAAAGAAATTGTAGGAGCTGGGAGAATTCTGCACCAGTGCATGTGCACCGAATTCATGTGCCCTGCAGATTTCTTTGCTTCCCCACAGAAAAATGATGGGGAAGCAAAGGGAAGCCACAAGAGTAGTCACGTCCCCTCCACAGCAACACAGGCATGTCATTTTGGGTGCCTGGAGCAGCAGGTGGAGAGGTAAGTCAGCACAGGAGGGGGCTGAGGGAGAGACTGGGGATACCCTGGCTAGTGGCTCCTACCCTGAGCTGAGTTGAGAAGGGTGGGACATCCTCTTCCCCTGCAAGAAGCAGTCTGGGCCAGGGCCAGCCCATCCTAAGAAACCTCCCCCAGTGTGCAGGAAGCTGTTCCCCCATCTGCCCAACCTTGTGCATCCGGAGACCTCCTGCACCCAGATCCCCCCACTGATCCCCACCCCCCTACAGCTGCAGAACCCCGATAAGACCACCCGAAGCCTGGACCTCCACCCTACCATGCCCCACTCCCTCAGCACCCGGACCCACTGCTGAGCCCCAACCAACTTCACCTGGAATTCCCTGCAGAATCCCATTCCCCCTGCACCTGGATTCCACAAACAAGGTCCTGTGCATCCAGATCCTCCCCTGCACCTGTGCATCCAGATCCCCCACGAGCCACCTACACCCAGATTGCCCCACACAGAATCCTCTCACTGCACACTAAACCTCTCTATACTTGGCTCCTACAGGGCTGAGTCTGCCTGCTCCACACCTGGATTAGGGGCCCGGGCTGGGCATGCATGTGAGATGCTGATCCTCTTGCTTGCTATCTTGGTACATCTGGCATGGAGTGGCAGAGCCCCAGGGTTCTTTCTGGGACACACCCAGCCCTTATGCTGTGTCAGGGTTGGGTGCAGCCTCACTGCTGAGTCTGTGTTCCAGGGGGTGGGGGGCTGCAGGGTGATTTCAGACCTCTGTTCAGCCAGTGGCTGTGCTCCCCACTACCATGCTGGAGCCTCCATATTTATTTATTGGCAAATAAAATATGCAGAATTTTAAAATATTGTGCACAGAATATTTTTTTTTTTGGCACAGAATTCCTGCAGGAGTAATAACACTGATTCTGGCCTGGTCACAGTGAAAGAAGTTTCCATTTGGCCTCCTGAGCTGTCTCAGTGTGTACCTCGCCCTCATGCTGGCAAGAGCCAGGTGTTCCCAGGGCCGCCCGGGGGGGGGGGCAATTTGCCCAGTCCCTGGGCCCTGCAGGGGCTCCCATCAGAGTTTTTTGGGGACCCTGGAGCGGGGTCCTTCACTCGCTCTGGGGGCCCTGGAAAACTCTCACGGGACCCGGGCCCCCAAAGCTTCTTCCATTCTGGGTCTTTGCGGAAGGACCCTCACCGCCGAATTACCGCCGAAGCAGGACCCGCAGCCGAAGTGCCAGGTCTTCGGCTGCACTTTGGTGGTGGGGGGCCCCTGCCACGGGTCTTTGGGGCACTTCAGCAGTGGGTCCTGGAGCGGAAGGACCACCATCGCTGAATTACCACCAAAGCGGGGGTCCCTCGCCGCCGAAGACCCCAGGCCCCCTGAATCCTCTGGGCAGCCCTGGGTGTTCCTGCAGGCTGTTCAATTCTAGGCATGGACCTCACTCTCATGCAGGCAAAAGCCATGTTTCCCTACAGGCTGTGCAACTTTCTTGATGTGGACTTCGCCCATGTGCTGGTAACAGCCAGGTTTCCCTGAAAGCTAGTTGACTCTTCCATTCACATGACGGCTGGGAGCTGGGTTTCTGCATCCTGCTGTCTATCTTGTATTCCTGACTGGGGAGGGGAAGTTAGGGCTGTCCTTCAAACCTTCCCAATAAAAAAAAATAAGTTTTTTTTATTTTTTGTTTAGTGGTTTTGAGAAGGGAGAGCCTACAAGCCAATCATGAAACAGAGAAATGTAATTAAAAATATTTTTAAAATCCTGTGAAAGCTCTGCTACAAAAGGACACTGGGAATCTTCCCAGTGCTGCTTGGAGGCAGAGAATTCTGCAGAGTTCATCCTGCTCTACACTACACAGTCAGGTTGACACAGGGCAACTTATGCTGACATAACTGTAGATATGCCTTCACTTAAATTTGGCTCCTGCCGTTGTAAGTGTCTTGCTACTCTGACTTAATAACACTATCTTCCCAAGCACTATAGAGTTATGATTGATGTAGTTAGGTTGACGCAGTGAGGGTGTAGACACTGTTACTCACTTTGATCATTAATGGCCTCCAGCTTGGGTTGCTAACCCTCTAGGATTTGTCCTGAACTCTCCAGGAATTAAAGATTAAACTTTAATAAAGGATTATGTCATGTGATGAAACCTCCAGGAATATGTCCAACCAAAATTGGCAATCCTACCTCCAGCAGCTGTCCAACAATGTCCCACAATGACTGCTCTGGTCACCATTGTGAACTCCAGTGCTCAGGGAGCCACTGCACATTTAGAGCCCCATGAATTTTTAAAATTTCTTTTCCTGGTTGCCCAGCTTGGCGAACACCTAAGCAGCTTTCCATTGTTGAGTGTAATGCCCAGCTGACTGTGCCAGCTACAGGCTCCTGCCTGGAATAGACAGTAGATATTGGATCTCCTGTTCCTGTGGGGAGAAGAGGCTGTCCAGGCATAGCTTTGATGCAGCTGAAGAAACAGACATCTATGAGCAACTGCTTGGGGGATGCAGAAGAAAGGCTACAACAGGGACTAGCAGCAGTGCTGCTTGAAAGCCAAGCAGTTGTGGCAGGCATACCAGAAGGCCAGGAAGGCCAACAATAGTTCCGGTGCTGAGCTGCAAACCTGCCACTTTTACATAGAGCTACACGCCATCCTTGGCAGAGACACCACCACCTTTCCAATACCACCGTGGATACTTCTGAGGAGCCTGCCATGAACAGCTAGGAGGAGGAGTATGGGGGACAGGCGACTTAGGGACCTAGCTCCAAAGCAACCCAAGATCTGTTTTTGATTCCACTTTAGTCCCACCAGTCAAGCATGGGAGGACCTGATGCAGGGGCAGGAACCTCTGATAAGTATACAGTTTACTTTGAAATTACAGTGATGGCACTCCCAAAGTAGCAGGACACATCTACTCATTTTTACTTATGCTAGAAGAGGTAGGGGAACAACCAAGAGAGGTAGAGTTCCTATCTGCTTTTCATTCCCTTCTAGAGCTAGGTGGGGCAGCCAAGCAGAGTAGTTTGTTTATGTGCATGAGATTGCCTGTGAATCCTCCATAGAGATCTACATGAAATTTGTATGGAGATACTCTGAAATCCTCTGCTAAAGTTTCTGGGTAGGGCTGCCTTATTTCTTCCGCCACAGAAGGACACTTTCCCATGCTACTCAAAAATTACTTCAGCAGGCATCATTGCAGTACAAAGGTTAGCAGCATACAGGATGCCAGCAGCAGCTGTGGTCTGTTACCCTCAGGAAATAAAGAAGGAAAGAAAAATAGCTGACAAAACCTTTTTTAATCTCCTTTGCTCTTTGGACTCTCATGGGGCCGGAGTTACAAAACTGAAGCAGAGATCTCAAGGGTCAACCTAATTAGCCATAAAAGACATTCAGAGCTGATAAAGTACTACAATTCTGGCACTTTTTAAAACCATAGACTGTAACTCATTAATGTATGTTTGCCTATTTTAACCTTGTAATAAACTCATTTCTTTTCTTAATTAATAAATCCTTAGATAGTTTACTATGGGATTGGCTACAAGCATTGTCTTTGGTGTGAGATCTAAGGTTCAAATTGACCTGGGGGAAGTGACTAGTCCTTTGGAACTGGGAGAAACCTGAGTACTATTGCAATTTTGGTGTAAAGTAAATCATCTATTGCTAAGTCCAGCTTGCCTGGGTTGCAAGATTGGCCCCATAGGCACTCCAGTCTTCCTGTGACTCCATAGTAAGATCTTTACAGCTTTTGGAGTTCACACTTGTTACTGGGTTGGTGATATAAAACACAACCAATTTGGGGTCTCTGCTCTGCTTCTTGGCAGTCTGCCCTGAGGTTGGCACTCGTGGTTGTAAGCCACTCTAGACAGTGTGACACCCAGCAAGTTGTGTAAATAGCTCATATTGTTCCTTCCAATGTGCATTACACTACTATAATTGACACTGAATTTTATCTGTGATTGTGTTATCCATTTAAACTTTGTTACATTGCTCTGTGGTTCCAATGTGCATTACACTACTATAACTGACACTGAATTTTATCTGTGATTGTGTTATCCATTTAAACTTCGTTACATTGCGCTGTGGTTCCTCATACTCTTCTCCAGTCTTGACTAATACATTTTTTGTGTCACCTGAAAATTATGTCACCTCACAGCTCTCCTGCTTTTCCAGATCACTACTAAATATTGTTATGGGAGGCATCACCAGGTGCCACTTGAAACAGTTTCCAAGTGTTTTTTCTTAGCTTGTGAGCAAGTTTTGATTTTTGGGAAGACATGCTTGGTTAGTTTTTGATTATGCAACATTGCAGAGCAGAGAGGGAACTATGCAATATGTAGAAGAATTTGCTATCTGACTTGTGCTCTCATTAAAATCAATTCTTGAGGCAGAGTTGCTATCTGAAAACCAGGCATTAGTGTTGGACTGAGATTCCTGGAAGAAGAGGTTGCAACTTACCTTATTTACATATATATGCACACCAGTCCTGACAATAGTCCCACAGACTATATCCACTCTCCCTGGCACTGATTTCTCCTTTAGTGAGACTCCAGCATAAGGCCCTAGACATCTGCTATTGCATGGCAGTGGGGAAACACTAGTGTCAGAAACAGGAGCAATAATGTTTTAAACAACGCCAATTCTAGCACATATCCTTGTAGTAACCTTTTATCATGATGAAACTTTACCATTTATTACTACTTTTTGGTTTCTATCTCTTAGCCACTCTTTGATCCATGGCAGTATTTTGCCTCTTATCCCACGACTAGTGTCTTTAGTAGCCTATTATGGTGACCTTTTGGAGCTTTAAATTATGTTATCTAGTTATCCTTTATCCAGTAGTTTACATATTTGAAAAATTCTAATAGATCAGTGAGGCACAAGTTTCCTTAGCAAAAACCATGCTGGTCAGAACCTCTTATAGTTTGATTTTCTAGGTGTTTTTCATTTCTATTTTTTATTATTGTTTTGTTCAGAGGTAATTCTTACTAGTTCGTAATTCCCTGAATAATCCCCTCTAGAGCATTTTAAACTATAATGACTGGCAATGAAAAAGAGCCAAGACAGAATACAAATGTGTAAAACATGATGGAATGACAGTCAGTGGGATACAAGAATGCCAGAATAAACACTATATAGGAAAGGTAGGTTAGGTGGTTGAGGTGGGGGAATAGAACTAGCTATAAAGGATTCCATGGATTCTAATGCAGTTGGATTTCTGAGTGTATAGGACTATGCATAGATACAAATCCAGAGTCATAAGGATAGAATTATAATATTGGGGTGTAATACAAGATTCCAGACCAAATATGTTGACTTTACATATCAAGAGGTGATTTTGCTAGCTGCTGACAGCACTGAAACTCCACCCAGGATTTTAACCTACCTAAATCCTTTGTGTCTTGCAACATCACTGAGGATCAGGATTTTCCAACTGAAATTAAGTAACAGTTTTTAACGATGTTCAAGGATAAGAGTAATCTCCAGCTGGTTCCCTATAGCCATCTTGGCACTATTAACAATAGGTGAAATCCTCATCTGACTGAAGTCAATGGGAATTTGGCAACTGATGTTAGCGGAGCCAAAATTTCACCCAATGAGAGTAAAAAAAAAGTTTGTGTCAGTGAAACGAACAGGCGCAACTCAAAGACACATGAGGAGCAAATTTAGTAACTTATTTTTGAGAAACTTGTGTTGGTCTTCTATGGACATAGCTCAGGGTTCAGAACCCAAACAGCACAAAGCTGCAACAACAACTATACATCAGTGGATATGGTTACATTTTTCTTTTGTTGGACAAGTACTTCTGTGATCAAGACTTAACTCTTGTCTACACAGGAAAGTGATTCTGAAAAGCTAGGATGTGAATGTAACATGCAGTAGCTATTCTGCTTTAACTCCTTAGGCGGACACTCTTATTCTGCAATGAGTGTGCCTTTTTGTGGTTTAGTTTAATCCACTTCCAAAGCATAATTCCACAATATCTGTTCCAGTCTATTTCCCCACATAGACAAGCCCTTAGATCTGGAGTCCCACCCAGAGAACACTGTTAATATAGGCAATACCAATTTAAGTTTAAACACAGTTTTTCTTCCATAGGAAAGCTTTACGGACATTTACCAAACCATACTGCTCCTGAGAAAGAGTTCTTTGAGGCCAGTGGGTCTCACGTATGTGATAAATTATGCTAGACTCCAGAGGAGACCATTACAGTATTAGCTGCCAATGATTTAAGCTCCAAATATAGATGGGGAAAGCAGTGGACGTGATATATCTTGACTTTAGCAAAGCTTTTGTTACCGTCTCCCACAGTATTCTTACAAGCAAGTTAAAGAAGCATGAATTGGATGAATGGACTATAAGGTGGATAGAAAGCTGGCTAGATCATCGGGCTCAACAAGTAGTGATCAACAGCTCGATGTTTAGTTGGCAGCCGGTATCAAGCGGAGTACCCCAGCGGTAGGTCCTGGGGCCAGTTTTGTTCAACATCTTTATTAATGATCTGGATGATAGGATGGATTGCACCCTCAGCAAGTTTGCAGATGACATTAAGCTAGGGGGAGAGGTAGAAACGCAGGAGGATAGGGATAGGGTCCAGAGTCGCCTAGACAAATTGGAGGACTGGGTCAAAAGAAATCTGATGAGGTTCAACAAGGGCAAGCGCAGAGTCCTGCACTTAGGACGGAAGAATCCCATTCCCTGCTACAGGTTGGGAACCAACGGGCTAAGCAGCAGTTCTGCAGAAAAGAACCTGGGGTTTATAGTGGATGAGAAGCTGGATATGAGTCAGTAGAATGCCCTTGTTGCCGAGAAGGCTAACGGCATATTGGGCTGCATTAGTAGGAGTATTGCCAGCAGATCAAGGGAAGTGATTATTCCCCTCTATTTGGCACTGGTGAGGCCACATCTGAATATTGCATCCAGTTTTGGGCCCCCCACTACAGAAAGGATGAAGACAAATTGGAAAGAGTCCAGCGGAGGCCAATAAAAATGTTCAGGGGGCTGGGGCACATGACTTATGAGGAGAGGCTGAGGGAAATGTGCTTGTTTAGTCTGCAGAAGAGAAGAGTGAGGGAGGATTTGATAGCAGCTTTCAGCTACCTGAAGGCTGGAGCTTGGCTGTTTTCAGTGGTGACAGATGCCGGAACAAGAAGTAATGGTCTCAAGTTGCAGTGGGGGAGGTCTAGGTTGGACATTAGGAAACACTATTTCACAAGGATGGAGATGAAGCACTGGAATGGGTTACCTAGGTAGGTGGTGAAATCTCCATCCTTAGAGGTTTTTAAGGCCTGGCTTGAAAAAGCCCTCGCAGGGATGATTTAGTTGGTTTTGGTCCTGCCTTGAACAAGGGGTTGGACTAGATGACCTCCTGAGGTCTCTTCCAACCCTAATCTTCTATGATTCTATGATTCTACAACATTGAGGCACCTCTGGACGTTACTCCAAAATTTAAATGTCTCAATTAGTGAGAAATAAAGGACAGTTTATTGAAAGACGTTTTTCTTCAACCCTTCCTCTACCTCAATAGCAATCATTAAGGATTCCACAATTCATGGTCAGTGGAAGGTTTATGGTCAATGAAACATAAAAGCTCCACATAAATGTTTTAGAGCTACAGGCTGCAGACCCTCAGATGGCCTCCACAGTTCTTTCTGTTTTTAGTCATGGGCTGACTATTCCAAGTGTTGATAGGTAAAATATTAGCAGTGTTCTAGATCAACAAGCATGGAATGTTTGATCCCAGACATTTTGTTAGGAAGCAATGGCCTAGGGGAGTGGCATCTGGCTGACTAAATTTCTCCAATGTCCCTCCACTTGACCAACAGAAATATTTGTTGATGGATAAGATAAATTGCAGACCACAAGACCATCATACGTCATCTCTGAAGGAGTCAGTCCTGGGTTGGCTGTTTAGAAGGTGATGTTATCCTGCATCCTTTGTCACAAGGAGCAATGCAGTGTATCTTTAATTTTGTTTCAGAGCAACAATGGACAGAGATTCAATAGATGCATGGCTTATTTCTCCTCCGGTAAGAAATAGACCCATTTTAAAGTCCCAGCCTCTACCTATGACTGCTGAGATCAGACAACATGAGCTGTCTCTAGGAGCTATAATTTGTTCCCATTCCAGTGCACAAAAACATACACATCTATGGTAGTATCTTGAACAGATGTCACAATGTTTCCATCATAGAACCAGACAAGACAAGACTAGCACACAGAGTCAGGGCTAGAACCCAGGTCTCTTGTGGTTAGAGAATGGATCTGGAATCAGAAGACACAGGATGAATGCCAGGTAGCCATGAATATGTGTATTAAGTTCTGTAACTTACACATGCATCCCACTTCACTCAAGAAAGAAGAATAGCTAGGCAAAGAATGTCAGAGATAGGGAGATATGCACTAGCAGCTCCTCGGACTGGAAAAAGCCAATCTAGAGAATAAATAACTGCTTAGGCAGGTCTGCCTGGTGTTGGTATCTGTTTCTATGTGGGCATGTTGAAACACCCATTTCTGTGACTTAGCTTTTCCACAATCACTGTTGTTAGTGTACTCTCACATAGTGGGAGGGAAAGGGGAAAAAATCTATTACCTTTCAGGCTTCGCCTTCAGGCAGAGGAGGGACAGAGTTTTGTTTATTGCTTTTTCCTTTACCAAAGTGGAAAGTGCTCAGACACAGCTGGCCAACGTCAGGCACCTGGCGTGACACTCACACATTTGGATGTCCTGTCGCAACTGAGAATTGCTGGCTTTTTGCACTAGTGAGAAATGAAAGAAATGGTTACTAACACTGGTCTACAATTTTTGAGAAGTCGTCTGCTTCAGAGATAAAATGTGCTATTTATTATGTATTTTGATGTGCTGAATTCAAACATGACAATTAAAACAACTGATTGGCTACTGTTTCTAAGATATTTAAGTTTTTACATTTTATGTCTATGTATATTGTGTAGATAGTAGAGTTTTAATCATAAATTGTAAACCTAGGTCTTTTCATGTGTTTATGGTTGCTTTACATGATAATATTTCACTTGTCCTGTTTATGTAACACTTTAAAAATCAGCAAAAGGGTTATATAAATAAAATTTATTATGAAACAAAAGGCAAAAAACTATTATGTACATAGTTTGGTCCTATTCAGTGTCTACTCGGCACTTCTTGGCTTGTCTCTTGTATTCATTAAATGGAGCATCTCTTGTCACTGTCCAGCAATAGTCTGCAAGCAGTGATGGGCTCCATTTGCCCTGATAGCCTGCCAGGAGATTCCACTGCTGTAGTCTGGAACCCAACAGCTCTGCCTTACTCTTGGGTAGTTCCAAATCCCTGACAAGGTCATTCAGTTCACCTTGTGTTATGAGGTGTGGTTCAGAGGAGGAGGATGGGAGAAAATGTGGGTCCTGTGACATTGATGGTTCAGGACCAGAAGTTTCATCCTCTTCCTCTTCCTCATCTGACTCAAGTAAGAATGATTCTGGTGCATCAGGAACCGGCAGTCCTTAACCATAGTGGTTATACTGCGCTTTTGTGATGCAAAAGTCACTTCACCACCAATATAGCAGAAGTTATCTGTACTGTTCACACAAGTACGAGGCATCTCTGCTCACTTTGGCTAAACAGAAATGTGTCCCTTTGCAAAATCAAACACTGACAAATAAGAGAGCACGACACTGTATGATTTCTAGAGCTGATATAGGGCAATTTGTTCAGCAGAGTGATGTAAGCTTCCTTATGATTGCATCATCCATGACTTCTAGGAATAACATGATGCAATTCATATCATGTATGATGCAATACCAGCTTCAGATTACATCATTCATTGTTTTGCCTAAAAAAGCAAGTACTGTCCAAACCCAGTCATAGATTTATTCTTAGATCCAGTCAAAGATGTATTTTAGTCATTTCTGGTGTAAATTGAGATCCCTTCCCTTTATAACTCACTTATCCGCTGCCATTCCCAAGTCAAGGGTCGTATATACTGACCCAATAGCATATCTTGAAAACTAGAGCCAATCAACAATTTTAAGCATCATTTTCGTTCTCAGTGACCCAGAATTAGTAAAGTTGGACTACATTTATTTCAGAAGCATTTTGGCTGTAGAGCAGTGTAATCTGTTCCATAACTGTTATTCTTCATGATGTGTGTGCACATGTCCATTCCACTTTAGGTGTGAGTGCATCAAGTGCAGTTATTGGAGATTTTTCTCTCAGCAGTATCTGTAGGCTTGGCACGTGTGTCCTCTGCTGCTGCACAATGGTATAAACCCCAACTTTCCTCAGTTCCTACTTACCAGACAGATTCCCATACAGAGAGGAATGAGTGTGGGTTATGGAATGGACAACATGCAAAACATCTCAAAGAACAACAATTAAGGAACAAGTTAATCATTTATTTGACTGATTTCACAGGTCCATTCCACGTCAAAGGACTCATAAGCAGTTTGATTTAGAGGTGGGCTCAGAATCTACCTGAATGATGCTTGGAAGACCACACATCCAAACCCGGCATCATCTCTAGAATGCTGAAATCTGGCATAATGTGAGACAAAGGTATGCACTGGAGCCCACATTGCCACTTTACAAATGTCTAGGATAGGCACTTGAGCTAGAAAGGCCAGAGAGGCCGCCTTAAATCTTGTTGAATGTGCTATTACTCTGCTTGGCAGAACTACATTGGCCAAGTCATAACACAAGCAGATAGAGGAACATATCTAAAATGAAATCCTCTGAGAAGAAACTGGGAGTCCCTTCATCCTGTCTGCCACAGCCATAAACAATTGTAAGGATGATGTAAGATGTTTGATCCTGTCCAAGTAGAATTCTAATGCTCTAACATCCAAAGTGTGAAATTTCTTCTCATCATTATGACCATGAAGCTTCAGGAAGGAAGAAGGTAGATCTATTGATCGATTGACATGGAAGTGAGACACCACCTTTGTCAGAAACTTTGGATAGGGACATAGGTAAATCTTGTCTTACAGAAGGCTGTGTACGGAGAATGAGACATTCACCTGGATCACCTGGATTGATTGGTCTTCAGCTGTTGTTAAGACTGCGCTGATCACAACACATCCGCCATTCTTCTCGCATTCTTGCCTTTCTTCTCCATGTTTGCCCAAAACATTTTACAATGTCATCTTCCCATCTTCTTGGAGGCCGACCAGGTGGTCTTTTCTGTTTTCGCGGGTACCACTCAGTAATGATGGCGGTCCACCTATTGTCGTGAACCGTGCTATGTGGCCTGCCCATCGTATCTTATTATATCTGCTTTCCATAACAATACCTTTCACACCACTGCGTTCTCTAATCATTTCATTTGGGATACAATCCAGAAGGGAAATTCCCAACATAACTCATTCCATTGCGCTTTCAGCTACCGACAACTGCTGTTCTTCTCTCTTTGTCAGTGCCTACGTTTCACTGCCATACAGCATGGCTGGCAGCACTGTTGAATTGAAGATATATGTACGTGTAGTCTTGTCGATTTTTCCTTTGAGGATATCCTTGATGTAATTAAACACACACCATCCTGCCCGAATCCTTTGTGAGAGTTCTCCGTTCATGTCTTGGCACGTATTAACTTCTTGGCCCAAATATATGTACTGTTCCACTTCTTCAATTTCTTCTCCTGTTACCATTATTCGGGGTTTTTGTCGCATGTATTTTATTTCACAACAGTTAATTTTCAGAACAACCTGACTGCTTTTCTTGTCAAGTCTTCGTAGCATGCTCTGCAGTTGGTTGGTGCTTTCAGCAATTAGTACAATTATCATGAGATAATCGTTCACCATCTATATTAGCACCACTCCTCCAACTGATCTTGTTCATAACCATTTCAATGCAGGCGGTAAATAGTTTTGGTGAAATCGTATCTCCTTGCTTTACAGCTGTCTCGATTGGGATGCGGAGGGGAGTTTTGAGGAGAGTAATGTCTGTTATACATCCAGTATTCACTTCCTTCAACAAACTGATGTACTGTGTGTTAATGCCCTGCTCTGCGAGCGCTTTTAATATTGCATTGAAGTTGACACTACTGAAGGCCTTTTCATAGTTGACAAAAGCAATGCACAGCAGGAGTTTGTATTCCCTTGCTCTTTCTAGGAGCTGGCTAAGGATAAATATATGGTTGATCGTGCTGAAATTTCTTCTAAACCCTGCCTGCTTTCTCAGCTGTTGTTCATCCAAACTCTGTAAGAATCGGTTTGTTATCACATTTGTAAAGAGGTTATAGATATGAGAGAGCAGGCATATAGGGCGATAGTTCTTAAGAGTTTCTCAATCCTCCTTCTTGTACAGCAAGATGGTATTTGAATCCTTCCAGCTTGATGGTATTTTTCCTTCTTCGAGGTATCAACTGAATCTTAAAGAGAGGTCCTTCCAAAGTTTCTCGCCTCCTGCGGAAATCATTTCTGACATTATTCCATTTTTGCCTGGAACTTTTCCCTTCTTCATCTGGTGTAGTGCACTTCGGACTTTGCTGACGATTATTGGGGGGACGTGTTCTTCTAACTCTTGGAGCATTGAGAGAGGGACGCTGATTCTTGATTTGAATAGTTCTGTATAGAAGTCCTTGCAGACTTCTTCCATCCCTACTCTGTCAATTACTGTCTCTCCATCCTTGTTCTTCAATGCTGTTACGCTCAATCTATACTGTGCCAATTCCTGCTTGCATGTCCTGAGGCTCTTGCATGATTCAGCTGTTTTAAGGGGTTTTTCCTTTCAGAAGTTCTCAAAGTCATCCTTCAGTTTTTGCTGTATAAGCTTGCATAGAATGGAGTACTCGAGGTTGTTATCCAAGCTCCTTTTCATATTTCTCCGCTTCTCTAACAAGCTTTTCGTTTTGTTTGAGATTCTTCCCTTTGCCTTCTTCATCTTTTCAATTTCAGCTGCTTTTATGCGACATCTCAGATTGTCAGCAAAGATACTATAGTCCTTGTCACACTTTTCTGTCTGGCTCCAGTCAAACCCAGAAATGGCTTTCTTCAGCTTTGCTTTATCGAATGTCTTTGGGCGCTGTTTCCTGTTTGCCATCTGTAAAGCTTTCTTTTCCACTACTTCATCGAAAATCAACTTCGCTCTTAGCAAGCGATGGTCACTGCCAGTGTTGAAGGGCTGCACCACAGAGATGTCTTGAACAATGCGTCTTTTATTGACTAAAATCTAGTCAATTTCATTTTTACCCTTCGCGCTTAGCACGATCCACGTCCACCTTTTTGCAATCTTCTTTTTGTATCAGGTGTTTGCCACATAAAGTTCTTTCGTTTCTGCCATCGTTACCAGCTTTTCTCCTCTTTCATTTCTTTCACTGCTGCCGTATCTCCCTATGAACTTTTTGCCAGCTTTCCCTCCCCCTGACCTTGGCACTGAAATCTCCCAGCATGACAGTGTAAGTGGAGTTTTGCGCGAGGGTTCTTTCGAGCTCTTGGTAGAATTCTTTCACTTCTTTGTCCTCACTTGCACTTGTGGGAGAGTAGGCCTGGATGACCTTGAGGATAGCTTTTGACTCCATCTGAAGATGCAGCACACCAATACGTGATGATATTAACTGGCATGATATGACTTTCGAAACCCAATCCTTACTGATGATAAATCCAACTCCTCCAAAGGTTCTAGCGTCATCTCCCTTTTTGAGCCTCACAGTGCTTCCATCCTTCTAGTTGACTTCCAACTCCTTTCGTCGGGTTTCGCAGATACCGAGGATATCGCATCTTATCCTTTTCTTCTCCTACACCAGATGGTTTAACATTTCCTCTCTCGCCAGCAACCTACCATTGTAAGTGCACACAGCGAGTGTTGTCCTTTTCCATGTTGGTCTAGCACCTGACATTTTTAGTAACCTCTCGTCGCTCAATTTCCACCCCACCACTGAAGAATGGTTTGATGAGACGCAGGGAATTAAGACCCATTTACTCGTGTTGTTTTAGCCATTAACTTTGAGCCATCCTGCTGGCTAGGTGGGCAGGCATACGTGCCTTCTCAAGCTCAACTAGCCTTCAACCTCTAAGGAGAAGGAAAAACGCTCTGTCCTCTGGTAGAGCAATCCCCCTCCTTGGATTGGATAGTCTGACACCTTTGTAGCATGGTTAAACCTACCAGGGCATACACCCCGCTACCATAGTTGTCTGACGGCCACGGTCACCGCTGCACCATGATGAGGCACTGAGGTAAGATTTCGCAGCAGGACATTAAAGCCTATAATTCACCAACTCCCCTGGCTGAGGTGATTGCCACCAAAATGGCTACCTTCCTTGAGAGATGTAGCAAGGAACAGGTAGCTAAATGTTCAAAGGGAGGACCCATTCATTTTGACAACAACAAGTTCAAGTCCCAAGGGGGAACAGGTTCCTCTACCTGATGCTATAATCTTTCCAGACCCTTTAAAAACCTTATAGAGATAGAGTTGTAAAAAGACAGGAAAATTATCATTCAGAGGGTGGAAAACTAAAATAGCTGCTAGATAAACTTTGATTGAACTAATGGCCAGGCCTTGTGGTTTTAGGAATAACAGATAGTCCAGAATATGATGCATTGGAGACTGGAAACACGTTTCTGCTGGGACTAGATGGAGAATCCCTTCCACTTAACCAGTTAAGTGTATCTAGTGGATAGTTAGCCACAGAGCATCCAGGCTGTCAGGTAGAGGACCTGCAGCTGGGGTGGAGGAAGCGACTAGGATCCTGCTATATTACGTCTGGGTTCTGAGGTAAAGAGAATGGAGCTTTGACCAAGAGGAACAGCAGAGTGAAATAAAAGCAGTGCTGTCAAAGCTACACTGGAGGTATAAGTATAATCTAAGTCTGGTCTTCCTGATTTTCAGTAAAATTCTGGGTGACTTCTGGTTGAGATTTAGTTGTATTGTTGATGGTGAGATATTAATGCTGCTGAGATGTAATTGTATTGTTAGTGGTGTTAGGCATCTTTTTAGTTATTATTTAAATTGAGATAAAAATAAAAACAATAATAACAGTAATTTCCACATGTCCATCCTCATGATGGCTTTCAGAAACAGTTGGAAGTGTTTGGTGGGCTTTCCAGTGGGTGGCAGCCACAGCACTACTGAGTTATAAAGAAGCAGTCATTATGCTCAAACTCTTCTAATGGGGATTCCCACCTTCACTTCAGTCAAAGGCATAATCTTCCACCTCACTGATATGCTAACTGCTTCCAGCTGTCCTAGAATCTTCCAGAACCTTCTCCCTCAGTTCTTGTGAAGTCATGCACCAAGCCAGACTTCTGTAAGAAACTGGCTGATAGTGAAGACTCCTTTGGCCACACACCTTACACCACAGACCACACACCCATAACCTTATTTCTGACCCTCTACCAATCTTCTAGCATCTCTTTCACCAAACTGCTCTGTCCAAACATCCAGAATATTATACCAAATATCCACATGTAGGTTTTGGAAGGGAAGTCATGCAGAAGGGAAGGTTGAGGGGCAGTGTTCTGTGTTTGGAGAGAGAAGTTTGGTGAAGAGGTTAGTGGAAGGCTGGTCTCCTTCTTGGGGCAGAATTAAGGTTTTGTTCAGTGATCTACTACTGTGTCTGTCTTTGTTTCTGCTTTCCCTCCACTCTATCTCTATGGTCCTTCTCCTCTCCTATCTGGCCACCCATCCTGTCTCACTGTCCCACACTGCTCTTGTCCAGTGCCCAGTTCAGCTCTTTCTCTAATGTAAAAGCAATCCCTATGCTGTCTGGGATATTGGAATTAGACTCTGAAGACACCTCCCTGCCCCGCCACAAGATATTGCAATTCTCAACACAGCAAACAGACAGCAATCACTGTAACAAATACTTTCCAGCAAATTTCAGAGTTTTAGATCTACCAAGTAGGAGACTATAGTGTGATGCCTTGTGAGGTCACAGTAGCCTGGCATAGTGACAGGGAAATGTTCAAGGGAACAGTGGCAGAGCTGAAGAGGTCTGTTCTCCTTTGCTGGCAGCTGCTGTGACCAGGGCAACAGGAAGCATTCAACCTTCTCTTAGTTAAACTAAATAGATTGAGCTGTGAGTCTACAGCCAAGGCATGTTTTCTAATCCTTTAATCATTCTTGTGGCTCTTCTCTGAAGCCTTTATCAACAAACTTCTTGAATTGTGGACATCAGAACTGGACAAAGCAGTTGCACCAGTGCCAAATTACATAAGTAAAATAACATCTCTGCTCCTACTCAAGATCTCCCTGTTTATGCACCCCAAGATTGCATTAGCTCTCTTAGCCACTGCATCATACTGGGAGGTCCTGTTCAGCAGATTATCTATCATGAATCCCCCATTGTGTAGGCATGGCCTACATGGGGGAAAGCCGACTGCTGCAGAAAAGCATGTGGATCGGACACAGACTTCTTTTAGGGGAGAGTCTGATGATAGAGAATCTCCAGGTTATAGTCAGGAGCAGAGGATGGAAGAGGATAATGTAAGGGCCAGATCAGATGATAAACAGTCACATAAAAAAGAATCTGACACATCAGAAAAGGGCAGACAAATAAACAGAGACAAGTTTTTTTAAAGTTTTAAAAGTTTTAAAGTACATAAATGCTAGAAGTCTAAATAATAAGATGAGTGAACTAGATTGCCTTGTGATAAAGGAGGATATTGATATAATAGGCATCACAGAAACCTGGTGGACTGAGAGCAATCAATGGGACACAATCATTCTAGGGTACAAAATATATCGGAAGGACAGAACAGGTCATGCAGGGGGGTGGGAGTGGCACTATATGTGAAAGAAAATGTAGATTCAAATGAAGTAAAAATCTTAAGCGAATCCATATGTTCCATAGAATCTCTATGGATAGAAATTTCATACTCTAATAAAAATATAACATTAGGGATCTATTATCGACCACCTGACCAGGACAGTAATAGTGATGATGAAATGCTAAGGGAAATTAGAAAGGCTGTCAAAATTAAGAACCCAATAATAGTGGGGGATTTCAATTATCCCCATATTGACAGGGAACATTTCACTTCAGGACAAAATGCAGAGATAAAATTTCTCGATACTTTAAATGACTGCTTCATGGAGCAGCTGGTTCTGGAAACCACAAGGAGAGAGGCAACTATCCTGAGTGGAGCGCAGGAGCTGGTCCAAGAGGTAACTATAGCAGGACCGCTTGGAAATAGTGACCATAATACAATAGCATTCAACATCCCTGTGGTGGGAAGAACATCTCAACAGCCCAACACTGTGGCATTTAATTTCAAAAGGAGGAACTATGCAAAAATGAGGGGGTTAGTTAAACAGAAGTTAAAAGGTACAGTGACTAAAGTGAAATCCCTGCAAGCTGCATGGGTGCTTTTTAAAGACACCATAATAGAGGCCCAACTTCAATGTATACCCCAAATTAAGAAACACAGTGAAAGAACTAAAAAAGAGCCATCATGGCTTAACAACCATGTAAAAGAATCAGTGAGAGATAAAAAGACTTCCTTTAAAAAGTGGAAGTCAAATCCTAGTGAGGCAAATAGAAAGGAGCATAAACACTGCCAAATTAAGTGAAAGAGTGTAACAAGAAAAGCCAAAGAGGAGTTTGAAGAACAGCTAGCCAAAAACTCCAAGGTAATAACAAAATGTTTTTTAAATACATCAGAAGCAGGAAGCCTGCTAAACAACCAGTGGGACCCCTTGATGATTGAGATACAAAAGGAGCACTTAAAGACAATAAAGTCATTGCTGAGAAACTAAATGGATTCTTTGTTTCAGTCTTCAGGGCTGAGGATGTTAGGGAGATCCCCAAACCTGAGCTGGCTTTTGTAGGTGACAAATCTGAGGAACTGTCAAAGATTGAAGTGTCACTAGAGGAGGTTTTGGAATTAATTGATAAACTCAACATTAACAAGTCACCGGGACCAGATGGCATTCACCCACGAGTTCTGAAAGAACTCAAATGTGAAATTGCAGAACTATTAACTAAGGTTTGTAACTTGTCATTTAAATTGGCTTCGGTACCCAATGACTGGAAGTTAGCTAATGTAACATCAATATTTAAAAAGGGCTCTAGAGGTGATCCTGGCAATTACAGACCAGTAAATCTAACATCTGTACCGGGCAAATTAGTTGAAACAATAGTTAAGAATAAAATTGTCAGACACATAGAAAAACATAAACTGTTGAGCAATAGTCAACATGGTTTCTGTAAAGGGAAATTATGTCTTACTAATCTATTAGTGTTCTATGAAGGGGTCAACGAACGTGTGGACAAGGGGGATCCAGTGGACATAGTGAACTTAGATTTCCAGAAAGCCTTTGACAAGGTCCCTCACCAAAGGCTGTTACGTAAACTAAGCTGTCATGGGATAAAAGGGAAGGTCCTTTCATGGATTGAGAACTGGTTAAAAGACAGGGAACAAAGGGTAGGAATTAATGGTAAATTCTCAGAATGGAGAGGGTGTTCCCCAAGGGTCAGTCCTAGGACCAATCCTATTCAATATTCATAAATGATCAGGAGAAAGGGGTAAACAGTGAGGTGGCAAAGTTTGCAGATGATACTAAACTGCTCAAGATAGTTAAGACCAAAGCAGACTGTGAAGAACTTCAAAAAGATCTTACAAAATTAAGTGATTGGGCAACAAAATGGCAAATGAAATTTAATGTGGATAAATATAAAGTAATGCACATTGGAAAAAATAACCCCAACTATACATACAATATGATGGGGGCTAATTTATCTACAACGAGTCAGGAAAAAGATCTTGGAATCATCGTGGATAGTTCTCTGAAGATGTCCATGCAGTGTGCAGAGGCGGTTAAAAAAGCAAACAGGATGTTAGGAATCATTAAATAGGGTATAGAGAATAAGACTGAGAATATATTATTGCCCTTATATAAATCCATGGTACGCCCACATCTCAAATACTGTGTACAGATGTGGTCTCCTCACCTCAAAAAAGATATACTGGCACTAGAAAAGTTTCAGAAAAGGGCAACTAAAATGATAAGGGGTTTGGAGAGAGTCCCATATGAGGAAAGATTAAAGAGGCTAGGACTCTTCAGCTTGGAAAAGAGGAGACTAAGGGGGAATATGATAGAGGTATATAAAATCATGAGTGGTGTGGAGAAAGTGGATAAGGAAAAGTTATTTACTTATTCCCATAATACAAGAACTAGAGGTCATCAAATGAAATTAATAGGCAGCAGGATTAAAACAGATAAATGGAAGTTCTTCTTCACGCAGCGCACAGTCAACTTGTGGAACTCCTTACCTGAGGAGGTTGTGAAGGCTAGGACTATAACAGCATTTAAAAGGGAACTGGATAAATTCAGGGTGGTTAAGTCCATAAATGGCTATTAGCCAGGATGGGTAAGGAATGGTTTCCCTAGCCTCCATTTGTCAGAGGATGGAGATGGATGGCAGGAGAGCAATCACTTGATCATTGCCTGTTAGGTTCATTCCCTCTGGGGCACCTGGCATTGGCCACTGTCGGTAGACAGATACTGGGCTAGATGGACCTTTGGTCTGACCCAGTACGGCCGTTCTTATGTTCTTAGATAATTACAAATAACTCAGTTTTGTTAACTGGCAAAGGAATTCTAGAGGGGAAAATGCGCTTTCATTGTCCAACCTCACTCTCTGCAACTGCTTAGTGAAACAGGAAACACCTAAGACATTCAGAGAAATCAAAGCTGAAGGTGAAAATTAGGTTTCCTGGCTTCTTCCCCTGTGACCTGGAAATATGGTCAGAGGAGCAGGGTGGATAACATTGATTTTATTTAAAAATAGAAAAATAAAAAAAAATATTTAATTCTGATACTGTTATTTAAGTTATGGTTTTCTATCTAAAAAATAACCTGTTTAAAATGAAATCTGAATTTAATACAAAATATGTTAATGCCTAAATTATAATCTCTTAAAACACTTTGGTAAAAAAATAAATATGCTGAATCCATAAGCCTCTATCAAAAACTTTGAGTTAAAGCCTGTTTTACTACATAAAGAAAGAATCAGAGATGGGGGAGGGGATTAACTTTTGAGGTCAAGCTTTATAAAAATAGCATGTACTGTATTAAGGGCTTGTTCCTGCGTGGGAATCAAAGACTGTACTACTTAGTGCAAGAGACTGGCAAAGTCATCAAAAGCAGAAAAACTTGTCTCTTTTCCAGTCTATAAATAAAAACAAGGAGGGAGGGGATGAGATCTAAATTTTAAAAGTTTGAAGGACAGTCTAAGTAACTGAGGAGACTGTTTCAAAGATTTAGGTGAGTAGAAACTTATGCTCCACTCACTTTCACTTGGGCATTTTTGAAGATTTTCCCAGGTTGGCCTGAAATAATCAGTTTAATTCATTTACTATGGTTACATATAAGAATGGTCATACTCGGTCAGACCAATGGTCCATCTAGCCTAGTATTCTGTCTTCCAACAGTGGCCAGTGCCAAATGCTTCAGACAACAATGTAATTATCAAGAGATCCATCCCCTGTCATCCAGCCCAGTTTCTGGCAGTCAGAAGTTTAGGGACACCCAGAGCATGGAGTTGCATCCCTGATCATCTTGGCTAGTAGTCACTGATGGATTTATCCAGTTCTTTTTTTAACCCACCCATTTATACTCTTGGACTTCACAACATCCCCTGGCAATAAGTTCCACAGGTTGACAGTACATTGTGTGAAGAAGTACTTCCTTAAATTTGTTTTAAGCTTGCTATTAATTTCATAAGATGACTCCTAGTTTTTGTGTTATGTGAAGGGGTAAATAACACTTCTTTATTGACTTTCTCCACTTAATTCATGTTTTTATAGACCTCCAGCATTTCCCCCCTTAGTCACCTCTTTTCTTTTCATAATGAAGCTGTTCCACATCCTTAGTCATTTTTGTTGCCCTTCGCTGTACCTAATATGTAATCCCTGTTTAATAAATCATTTAGTTGTAAACATTTTTGATGAGACGTTTATATACCAAAACATTTAAGGTTGTTTTGTTTAATAAAATTAAGTCTTATATGTTGCTTTGTGTCCAGTTACCAATCTACTGCAGCTTAACAAGTCATCAGCAAAAAGTTAATTATCTTTTAAATAAGCATTATATTAGTCACCATTGTCTAACATACTAAAATATACAGTTAATCTGAAAATATAAATTATATAATAGCTTAAATAAATGTACACAGTTATAGCATACCCTCGCAGGCAGCAAAAAGATATACTCAATCTAATGTAAAGGCTCTACTTAGTTGTAATTCAATGTTTTAATGGTTAGATCAACCAATGAGAATGCCCCATTCTTTAAAAAATAATGAAAGTACAAGCGAAAAAGTTAATTAAAATCAGTGATTTGAATCAAGGATTTCTACGTGGTGGTTTAAATTGCTCGATTTAAATCAACCCACCCTGGAACAAAGACTGTGACCAGCTCCACACCTGCATCTGAGACATGTCAGAACAGGGGTTTGAGACACTGACCAACAACATCCACCCCCTGCCAGATTTTCAGCAGGGTCCGTAAAACCCAGTGGTCAGAGGCACTAACAGTGGCTCGTAGACAAGTCACACAGGGCTCTCATTGAATTCAGCCAGAGCAGCCTTGGCCCCACTGGCCCAGAGAGCACTCAGACACAGGGGACTGGGCTCTGGTGAGGGACTCTTACCTTGTAGCTGAGGTAATGCAGTTACTGCCTCAGTTTCCCCCAGTGACAGGTTGGTTCTTCAGGGAGCTGGCTGAGGAGTTAGTGCTGGTCAGTCTCCCTTTCTGAAGGAGGCCAAGGAAGGTATTTATATCCCTGCCCCTTTCCCAAGATTCCTTGCTTCAGCCCCCTTGTCCCTGTAGGAACAACATTCCCCAGGATGCACCTTGGTTCTGGGCTGACACTGGAACAGGCAGGGCTGGACCTGAGGCCTGTCCTGACAGGACCAGCACACCCTGCTGCTCGCCTCATCAATGCCAAGCTGCCCGCATGGGTAGGGGGGAAGTTCAGTGAACACGAGCTGGGCCAGGCAGCCATTCGTGCACCGTCACTTCCCACCCTCAAGACGCAGCTGGGAGTAACGTTTTCCCCACGGGGGTTCCTCAGTCTATTTCTTTCTCTCAGTTCTCCCCCTGCCTCTCACCCCTTACTGACCCCCCTCCCCCGGCTTCTGCTGCTCTCACTGCACTTACTTCACGTAAGTTCCTACCCCTCCAACTGCCAATCCCAACTGCCATGGAACCTACCGGACCCAACATTCTGCCCCACCTGTTTGAATGGGCGAAGGGAGGGTACGTCTCACCCTGGGTGTTACCGTCACATGCAGACTGACCAGGAGGCAAGAGCTGCTAAGCTCCCCTCCCCAGCCCAGTGAAATTGCTACAGCTGTTATCACTAAGAATTGGGTGTGGTAGTGGAGCTTCAAAACACCTCATTGGCCTCGGAGCTGAAGGCAGCATGGTGATGAGAGATGCTGCAGCAGCAAGGTGCCCCCTGCCCAGCAATTCTAGCACTGCAGAACAGACCTTGTTGAGAAGACCTGTGCCTAATTGGTGCGTGGAGGACAGCTGGAAGGCTAGTTCAGCCATCAGGGAGAGGATACAAAACCAGACAGGACGAAGGCAGTCGGGGGAAGAGTCAGTGAGAGATTGATTGATTGTATTTTCCTGCTTGTCGCAGGTGCTGAGGGCTCCCTAAGGATGCATGCTGTACAAGGGTGGTGTGGGAACCTACATTGTAAATAAACTGCACCAGATGTTTTACCAGTATAAAGGTCTTTGAGCTGTTTGTGGACTTGAGTAGAGACAGGAGCGAGTTGCGCTTGCCACAATGTGCTAAGAGGACATTTGTCCACTGTAAGGTGGGGAAACTGAAGCAAAAGCCTAATGCCCAAGTTACTGTGGGGTGGATGTAGGAATCTTTGTGGTTTAAGGAGAGTGTTCTTCCTCAGGGGAAGAGCTGGATCTGATGAAGAAAGAAGAGTTAGTAGGATGCTTTTTTAGGTTCTCGTGTGGTTCCAGGCCTTTCTAACTTTCTTAATTTTCTTTGGTTGTTTAGGAGAAAGACTCTCCTCCATAACAAGGGTTTGGTTCCATTTCTTAATCCCAGGGCCTTGTTCCTCATCTGCATATGTAACTGAAGGGGTGGGGTATATCCTTGTACAGGCTCAGTTCCTTCTTTTGGGAAGAAGGGGAGTCAGATGGAAGGCAATTTAAGCACAAGATAGGACCCTCTAGCTTTTCCTCATAGAAATGAATTGGCCCTCTCGGGGTTAAAGAACAACTTTGGACTTAATCCAGAGAATGTCTGGATGAATATGACACTGACTTGTTGAGCCCTGGTGTTAGAGAGGCCTTATAGAGGTATTTTCAGAGGAGTTTTGGCTGGTGTAGGGGGATGCAGAGCCCCTATATGACATCCAGACTCTGAGCCCTGGTAGCCTGAGGGGCCATGGTTTGGAGTAACTAATAGCAAAAATTCCCTTCTGTGGATTCTGAGATGGCCTCCTCACAGATGGAGCATCTTCTGGCCACTGGTATACTCTGTATAGTCCATTCCTCTGGGCTGGGGAGAGGGAAATAAAGAGAAAAACCTCTACTAAGCACAATCCTATTAAAAATTGTACAATGAAAGAGGGAAACATGATTTTTGCTCACTGCTACCTTAAAATTAGCTTGGAAAGCAAGGATGGAAATACATAAAGTGAGAGTACAGAACTGTTGCTTTGTTTGCATATGCAGAAAGAAAATCAGGCATGTGGGCAGAAGGAATATATCCAAGCACTGTCCCCTAGAACAAGTCTGAACTGCCTCCAGAATTTGCTTGGAAACAGGAGAAACACACAGTTGTCCAGGTGGAGAGAAGTGGTCAGGATCTAGAAGGGGAAAAGCTATAATAAGAGCCCAGAATCATTAGGTTCAAAGTACATTTATTCATAGGCTCCCTCTGGGTGTCTTTACTCCTCCACACTTTGCTGTAACTGAAACAACTGGTATAAGAAGCCACACTCTGTCTTAAAGCCCTAAATTTTTTATATACAGTTGTAGTATCCTTTGATTACACAACTACTGCATATGGGTTCATAAGTATAGGTGTCTGGTGTTTTCCCATTAAGCATTAACATACAATAGGCAGGGTGTTGTGCTGGGATATTGCTGAGTTTTGGGTTATTTAGGAATGATGCTAAAGAATGAATGTGAAAACCACCTGAAATGTGTCAATATCTTAACATTACACACATGCCCAGAAGATCTCAAACTGCCATTATATTGAAATTGAGCCAATTTATTAATGATTTTGATGAAAATTGGGAAAACTGGAAAAGTGTGATTTCCACTAAAATCCAACTGCATAATCCAAAATTAATTGCAGCTCAACCCAATTTAAGCCTCAGGAAATTTCACAAGAGTAAATTTCAATCCTTTGCCATATATTTTCCTAGGAAAAAAATCTCAAATTAATTTAAGTACTACTAATGGAAAGGTGTTGATATTTATTTCATATATATATTGAGCTACACCTACCCTTCATAGAAACCAAGTATTTCTCTGTGGTGCCAGCCTCATTTACTGTTGGTTCCCATAGACTCACCCTCTAGGGACGTGTTGTGGAATTTTACCTTAATTCATGTTTGGTTATGCTTACCGTAATGTTCTGTAAGGTTTCATATGATTTATTGAATGTTTTGCTATGTTTGCAGTTGATGTAAGGTTATGGGGATTCAAATCCAAGATGGAGTCTGAACTTTCAAATTGGCATTTGCCAAGAAGGACAGCAGTGACTCCATATTGGTACCCCATCTTCATGGACAGTTTCACATGAAAAGTAACTGACTGTGGGGTGACCACTTTTAACTGGCTCTACCACAGAATCTTTGTGCCACTAAGGTTATAAATAGACTGCGCAAAACAGACTGTCTTGCTGTCCATTCAGGAGACAGCCAAGTGCCATATTGTTTGCATGGGCAACAGACCAAGATTCATCAGATCCAGAGGGCAACAACATCATCTTACCTGCACCTTACCTGTGGTATCCTGATTCCTGATCCATCCTCCATCTGTGGGTCCAGGTTCCAGAACCATCGATCCAGGAACTCCTTCCTTGGACTGAGCCTGGCCTGGGACAATTGAAAGTCCTGGGTTCAACGATCTCAAGCTGCAAGCAAGGCACTCACCATCATCAACCTGTCTATAAGTCATAAGACTGTAATAGAGTATTTGGGAGGGTTATGTTTTACGTTAGGCTGTTACCAGGTAAGGGGTTGTTTGGGGTCCTGAGCTTCTGGCTCAATCGGGGAAGCAACCATATCTGCACGTTTAAGTTTTTCCCCTGTTATCCCATACTTTGTTCCCTAATAAACCTGTGTTTGTTTGCAAAGAATATCTTTCCCTCTCGCTTTTCTATTTTACTGTGCCACACTGGTGGGAGGTGGGACTGGTATTACTGCTCCACAGGTGACAGACCCTGAGTCTCAGACAAGAACCTAGGCCCTGTAAGCCAGGAGTAGATTCTTCCGTTTACAGATAGGGGAGGGAAAAGAAGCAGGAACACAGCTACCTTATATCCTTTACATCAGAGGTTTGCATGCTTTATTTGCTGTGCCCCCCTTGGAGATTCATGTCCCTTGTGCCTCTGCCACCATGGGAGATAGGAGAGGGATAGACCAGCCAGCGAAACTGGCAATGCTGAGGAGAGCAGGAGACAGGGAGATGCAGGTGCCTGGAAGGGTGCAGAGGTGGTTGGAGCCTGAGGAAGGTGGGGAGACAAGGGTGCCTCCCATTCACTCTCACCACCTTCCCCCCCAACACACACCCCTGTCAGGAGCAGGTTAGCAGAAGCCCAGCCTATTTGCTGCCGAGCCCAGCAAGATTTTTTGCAGCTGCCTAGGAGGCTCCACCTGCTCTGCGTTGCTTCTTTCCCACAGCATGAGGTTATGGTGACCCCTCCCGGTCCTGCCAAATCCGGCACCTTGGCAGTGCACATGTGCAGGTACCTCAGGGCTGCTGACCTGACCCGGACTGGAATGAAGCCCCCTCCCTGAGCTCAGGCCAAATTTCCCATTGTCTATGGCAATGGTCTCCTAATGGCACCATCAGGTAGGGTCTGCAGCAGCCTGCAAGATGCATCTGATTTGGAAGAACTTCTGCTCTGTGCTGCTCACAGACCGCCTTATAACTTATTTGTACCTCCCTCCCAAGGGGTGCACCCCACCTTTTGAAAACCGCCGCTTTCCATAGTCATCCACAGTACATTGCTTTCTTACTTGTAATGTATCTCTCTGAACGTTGTTTTCTTTTGTAGCTTGTGTGGGCAGACCAAAGAAGAGGCCTATTAAGCTGTCAGAGTGGATTAGAGAACCTCCTGAACATTTCTATTCCATTCTTGTACACCCACACTGATTACAGTTCCATTTGAGTAACTCAGTTTACAGTATAAGCTCATGCATTGAGCAAACCATGTTCAGCAATCCTTCCCAGTCCTCGGTGCATGTCCCAGAACTGACACTTCAGGTTTCTGTGAATATTTCTATAATCTCCTTCCTCACTTTGCTGGTCAGCCCTTGTATTTGGCTGACACATTTAAGAGTTTCTGTTTGGGCAAACTGTAGCATCACATCATGATGTTTAAGTTGTTAGCACATCTTGACATGATATGATGACACTGCAGCTGGGCTGCCAGCTTGTCATGGAGCAAATTCATGATATGCTGATCTGTAAGGGGCTGCTAAAATGGTTTAATGCCCCAGCAGTATCCATTAAGCACTGCTTGCATGATCAGGTTCACCCTGCGAAAATGATGATGATGCACGGAACTCTGGGAAAGGTGGCAACCCGAACCCTGGTTCTTGACTGTTCTTGCAGCACCACAACATTTCTGTGATATTATGGCTCTCAAAAAGGAAAATGAATTATACTTACATAGTGTAATTGGACCAATAACTTGGTATGAGCAGCAGTGAAAAGGAAAATGTGGATGCCAGATGCTTGAGGAGCATTAAGGCCTCGAGTATAGAGACACACTGAATGTGTTGCAGTCCCAGAGCATTGAGGGGGATGTTTGCAGCTAGGTGAGGGAATCAGAAGTAAGAGTCAACCTTCCTATGGGACCATCTCTACACAAGGATTTGGTCTTGTGCCCTCTTGGGCACCCATCAGTATGATGTCAAAAAATATCTCCATCTTATCAATGATCTTGGAAGAAAGTATAAAATCATTGCTGGTAAAATTTGTAGGTGACAGAAACATTGGTGGAATGGTAATAATAATGGGAATGGGATCAGTTATACAGACTTACCTGGGTCACTTAGTAAAGTGGGTTCACTTGAACAATATACATTTTAACACAGCTAAATACATCTAGGACCAAAAAATGTAGATCATGGTTGTAAGACAGAGGACTCTATCCTAGAAATCTGACTCTGAAAAGGATGTTGGGGTCACAGTAGACAACCAGTTGAATATAAGCTTCCAGGGTGATGTGTGAATTGTCATACATGGTACTGCATGCTTTCTTGGTACCATCATGGTACCATCACATAGCAAAAAAACAAGTTGAATCCATTCTGGAGTCTGGCTGTGTTCTGATTGGTCAGTTGGGCCTCTTGGGTAAAGTGTCTTGGTGCCACATAGGTGTGACTCTTTGTACCTCGGGGGAACACCCAGCATCCCCATGTTCATCCTTGTAAAATGATTGTGTGGTATCCAATGCAAAAGTTTGTCATATCAGGTGTCTTCGGAAGGCTCATGATGCACTGAGCATTGTTGTTATAGTAATGTTATAGATTATCATTTCATGTATATAGTTATGAGGCAGAAAACATGTCCTCATTGCTTAAAACAAGCCCAGGCAAAACTCTCCAGGAGCAGAGGGGCAGTTCACGCCTCATCAGGGCATATATGGGACAAACCCAGCCCAACCTCACAGCAACAAAGGATGCTGGCCTAGACAGCAACAAAAGGATCTGTTGGACTCTCAAGGAAGTCACTTCCCTTCCTTTGGTCGGTTTGGGACTATGATGAGGTAATGCTCACCCAACTCTGAAGTGAGGGGGCAAAGCCAAGAAAGAAGAAAGAACATGATAAAAGGGAGAGATGTTTGCCATGCTCTTCCTCTCTCTTCCATCTATATTTACAGACACCACAGCAAGTGACTGAAGTGCTGATCAAAGGGGAGAGCCTGGCTGAAGAGCAACCAGCCAGCCTGTGGTGAGAATCATCTAAGTTTGTAAGGGCATTAAAAGTGTAAAGATCAGCTTAGAATGCATTTGGCTTTTATTTCATTTGACCATATTTGACTTGTTATCTTTGACTTATAATCACTTAAAATCTATCTTTATAGTTAATAAATCTGTTTGTTTATTCTACCTGAATCAGTGAGTTTAGTCTGAAGCATGTCAGAGACACCCCTTGGGATAACAAGCCTGGTACACATCAATTTCTTTGTTAAACTGACAAACTGATATAAGCTTGCAGCGTCCAGTGGGCATAACTGGACACTGCAAGATGGAGGTTCCTAGCGTTGTGTCTGGGATCAGAGATATTGGCTAGTGTCATTCGGTTTCACGATCAAGGAGCAGCTTACATGCCAGAGGCTGTGCGTGAACGGCATAGGAGTGAAGGTTTTCACAGCAGAGCAGGGTAAGACTGGTTCCCAGAGTCAAGGATTGGAGTGACCTAGCAAATCACCGGTCCGGATAACACCAGAGGGGAACATCACACTAGGTACTTTTGGAAATCTTACGGGGTGCCTATCTCCATCTTTAGGCACCTAAATATCTTTCAAAATCTGGAATGCAGGCTCCTAAGTTATTTAAGGTGAATCTGCATTGCTTCTTTCAGTGGCATGTATTCCACATACCTGTGTAACCCTCCTAGCACGGGTATAAATAGCAGTGTAGAATCATAGAATCATAGAAGATTATGGTCTGAGGAGACCTCAGGAGGTCATCTAGTCCAACCCCCTGCTCAAAGCAAGACAAACACCAACTAAATCATCCCAGCAAAGGCACTGTCAAGCCAGGTCTTAAAACCTCTAAGGATGGAGATTCCACCACCTCCCTAGGTAACCCATTCCACCGCTTCACCACCCTCCTAGTGAAATGTGTAGATGGTAAGGCTTGGCTTAACTGAATAAAGACATGACTGAAGGGTGCGGTGATGCCTTTCCCACTACCTCACCTCTGCCAGAGCCATTCATTGTTGTGTAGTTACATGCCACAGTGTAGGCAGGACATGCTTTTCACTGTGGCATGTAGGTACACTACACCTACACAACACACTGCCAAAACAGATGTGCAGTGAAGATGTAGCCCCAGATACTTTTGAAAATTTTACCCCTGGACTTCATGTTAGGTCATCTTTATATTTGGTCATCGTTGTCATTGGTGTTCTCCATATTCAGTCATCATTGATCTTTATAACTGGTTGTCATCCATCTTTTTTTGTCAGGTCATCATCATGGCCCAAGTAGACGAGATAGCCAAAGTGGACTGGGGGTAATGAATGGTCCAGGAGGATTGGTGTGATTGGGGGCAAGGGGCTAATGGTGGCCCTGGTTTTGCTTTTTTTTCTGGTGTTCATTTGTCTTGCTTTGTTTTTTGCATTTCTGATTTAGATAGGTTAGCGATATAGTGCCCTATTTTAAAAAAAACATTAAAAAAACTCTCTATTTAAAATTTCACAACATTTCATTTTTGAAAGTTACCTATTTCTAAAATAAACAAACATTTTGAAAAACATTTTGCAAAATAATTTTTAAAAATTGGCCTGTTTCAAAAATGAATGGAATGAAAATGGTTTACATATTCACACACTTTTCTTTTTGATTTTTGGCCAGCTGTAGGAATTATTTGATTGTAGAACGTTTAATATGTTGATTATCCTAAAATCCATTAATTGCAGACAGGATATATAGAATATGGTTTCCAGGAAACTGTATGTTCTCAGGCTGAGAACCAGGTAGATCTTGGCAGCCTATGTCCAGTTCATAACAGTTTGCTCACAGATATCAACAACCTAACCACACAGGGGGTTATTTTTAATTTAATTAAATTCAATTTTTATTTACCTTTTATACAGAGAGAATATTCTTTCCATATTAAGGCTGTAATGAGCTCTCCATTATAATCCTGATTTAGACACTTCCTCAAATCAAATCCAATCTGCATGACATTTTCTATTTCAATTCTTTGACATAGATTTTTCTCTCTCCCAGATTTGAGGCAAATCAGACAATGCATCTCAGAGACAGGTTACAGATTTTCCACTCTTTCAATATCACTTTATTTTTAAAACTATTTATACATTTTTCTAGTTTTTAATTAACTGTAAACACTAAGGAAAAGACCAGAATGTCACTGTGGAGTACTCATTGAAAACTTTGGCACAATTCATAAAGAAAATATTATAGTTCATTATATGAATCACAGGTCAATCCTTACTTAACTTAATCCTTGCTTAATTTATGTCAAAAACATATAGCAGAAATGTAAGGGATCCAGATATGGACTTTGAAAGTGAGTAGAGGCATAGGGAGACTTCCATTTGAAGAGAGATTGAAAATATTGCAACTGTTTAGTACAGACATGAGACTAATATAAGAGGACATAATAGTTATACAAAATAATAAATGGTTGTGATGTTCCCCTGGTGTTATCTGGACTGGTGATCTGCTAGGTCACTCCAATCCTTGACTCTGGGAGCCAGCCTTACCCTGTTCTGCTGTGAGAACCAACACTCCTGGGCTGTTCATTCACAGCCTCTAGCACGTAAGGTGCACCCAACTACATGAGTGAGCAGTTTTGGCCAGCTGCTGCTTGGATTGTGCAACCGAATGACACTAGCCAATATCTACGGTCCCAGACACAATCCTAGGAACCTCCATGTTGCAGTGTTCAGTTATGCCCACTAGGTGCTGCAAGCTTATATGAGTTCATCAATTTAACAAAGAAATTGATATGTACCAGGCTTGTTATCCCAAGTAGAGTTCCTCTGACACATTTCAAACAAAATACACTACTTCAGGTAGAATAAACACACACATTTATGAACTACAAAAGGTAGATTTTAAGTGATTATAAGTCAAAGCACAACAAGTCAGATTTGGTCAAATGAAATAACAGCAAAACACATTCTAAGTTAATCTTTACACTTTCATTGCCCTTACAAACTTAGGGTATGGCTACACTTACAGTTTTGCAGTGCTGGTAGTTACAGCTGTGTTAGTACAGCTGTGTAGGGCCAGCGCTGCAGAGTGGCCACACTTACAGCAACCAGTGCTGCAGTGTGGCCACATTTACAGCACTTGCAGCGCTGTTGGGTGTGGTGCATTGTGGGCAGCTAACCCACAGAGCACCTCGTCCCATTTTGGCGCTGTGGCTTGTGGGAAGGGGAAGGAAGTGTGCGGGTCTTTCCGCTTCCTGTTCCAACGCCCCATGGTGCTTTGCTACACATTCCGAGCAGTTTGGCGGCATTGTGATTCTGCAGCGCGATTTCTGCGGTTTCTGTTATAAATGGAGCCTGAGCTGCTGAGGACCTTGCTGATGAATGTTGCCAGCACATCATGCATGGCAGTGGAGCTATTCCTTCAGCTGCAAAGTGAGAGTGACAGTGACAGTGAGGAGTCAGACGATGATATTGAATCGCCTGACGGTGAAGACACTAAATTGCTTGTGGCAGCAACAGACGTGCTCAGCACCGTGGAACGGCGCCTTTGGGCTCGGGAAACCAGCACTCAGTGGTGGGATCACATCGTCCTGCAATCTTGGGATGACGAGCAGTGGCTGCAGAACTTTCGGATGAGAAAAGCCACTTTCATGGCACTGTGTGCTGAGCTCGCCCCTACCCTGCGGTGCAGGGACACGAGATTGAGAGCTGCCCTGCCAGTGGAGAAGCAGGTGGCTATTGCAATCTGGAAGCTGGCAACTCCAGACTGCTTCCGATCGGTGATGAACCAGTTTGGAGTGGGAAAGTCTACCGTTGGAATGGTGCTGATGCAAGTTTGCACAGCCATTAATCGCACCCTGCTAAGAAGAACTGTGACTCTTGGGAACGTGCAGGACATTGTGGATGGCTTTGCAGAAATGGGTTTCCCTAACTGTGGAGGGGCAATAGATGGGATGCATATTCCTATTCTGTCACCACCCCACCTGGCATCAGAGTACGTTAATCGCAAGGGGTATTTCTCCATGGTTCTGCAAGCGCTTGTGGATCACCGTGGGTGTTTCACTGACATTTACTCAGGATGGCCTGGAAAGGTGCACGATGCACGCATCTTTCAGAACAGTTCCCTGTTCAGGAGGCTGAGGGCCGGGACTTTTTTCCCAGACCGCAAGATCACAGTAGGGGACGTCGAAATGCCCACTGTGATCCTTGGAGACCCCGCTTACCCCTTAATGCCATGGCTCATGAAACCGTATACAGGGAAGCTTGACAGGAGCAAGGACCGGTTCAACTACAGGCTGAGCCAGTGCAGAATGACTGTGGAGTGTGCTTTTGGCCATTTGAAAGCCCACTGGAGGTGTCTTTATGGGAAGCTAGATTTGGGGGAAAGCAGCATCTCCGCTGTTATATCCGCGTGCTGTACCCTCCATAATATTTGTGAAGGGAAGGGTGAAAGTTTCAGTGAGGAATGGACCTCCGAGGTTCGACGCCTAGAGGATGAGTTTGCTCAGCCAGAGAGCAGGGCTAATAGGGAGGCCCAGGAAAGGGCTTCAAGGATTAGGGATGCTTTAAGGGAGCAATTTGATGCTGAGTGCCAACAGTAATGTTTGGTGCATTTGATGTGCTTTGCTGTACCTTGGGGTACAATATTTACCACTTCCAGCAATAATATAACGTAGTGAAAAAGAAAAAAAATCCTTTATTCAACATACAGTACATAAAAGGCAAGGGGGTTGGGGTGGTGGACTGTACATTCACAGGTTGAAATATGTCCTATTTTGATCACTATTCAATGTCTGCTGCACTTCAGGATTACTATGCTGCAGGGTAATGGGGGTGGAGTGAACAGGGTAAGAATTATAGTTATCAGGGCTGGTAGGTGATCGTACAGGTGTTGGGGGCAGCTGGGGGTAATAAGAAACTGGCTGCTGGAGAAAGTTGTTTTGTGGAAATACTGGGGAACAAGAAAGAGGGCTTTGGGAGGGCTGTGGGTTACAACGGTACGTATTTATCTGCATGGCTACGAGAGACTCGAAAGACTCAGTTTGGCGAGCCAGGAGGCTTATCATCTGCTTTGTGGTTTTTTTGGCAGACAATTCCTTTCTCCTGCTTTCTGTTTGCCTCCATTCATGTACACTCTGTCTCCATTCATACATTTTCTCTCTCCATTCCTGTGTCTTCCTACTTTCTCTGTTGTAGTGACTCATAACTGATTTGATCAATTCCTCTTTTGATTTTCTGGGATTTCATCTCAAGTTCTGCAATCTACGTGAGGCCGGTGATCCGGCTGCATTAGTCAAGGTCACTAGAAAAAAGAGAGATAGAACCATGTAATACACAGAGGCTACATTGTTTATTATCACACAGTGAAGGACTTTTTAGACTTTTGGTGGCATCCTTCTCACATACCTCACATAACACAGAGAGGGCAGGGAAGCTAAAGTCATGGCAAGCAATGGGGTGAGTGGTTTTCCCCCGAGTTCCCCTTGGGAGTGGGAATTGACCGATGGGTCACTGGGGTTTATCTGCAATGGGTACAGGAGGTAGCTGGTGTCCTGAACAGGGGACAGTAGTGAACAGGAAGGTGGCGAGCTGCTGGGGGGGGGTTGGGCTTTGGTACGCGTTCACGCCGTCCTGCTGGTGAGTGTGGGGGGGAACGCACCGCGGTGCTGGATGCCTGCTTGGAGGGGGGTGCATAACACCGGAGCACACCGCGGGGCTAGCTACGTGCTGGGAGGGGGGTGGGGAACACCGGAGCGCACCGCGGTGCTGGATGCCTGCTTGGAGGGGGGTGCATAACACCGGAGCACACCGCGGGGCTAGCTATGTGCTGGGAGGGGGGTGGGGAACACCGGAGTGCACCGCGGTGCTGGATGCCTGCTGGGAGGGGGGTGCATAACACCGGAGCACACCGTGGGGCTAGCTACGTGCTGAGAGGGGGGTGGGGAACACCGAAGCGCACCGCGGTGCTGGATGTCTGCTTGGAGGGGGGTGCATAACACCGGAGCGCACCGCGGGGCTAGCTATGTGCTGGGAGGGGAGTGGGGAACACCGGAGCACACCGCGGGGCTAGCTACGTGCTGGGAGGGGGGTGAGGAACACCGGAGCGCACCACGGTGCTGGATGCCTGCTGGGAGGGGGGTGCATAACACCGGAGCGCACCGCGTGGCTGGCTATGTGCTTGGAGGGGGAGGGGTAAACAACAGAGCGCAATGGGCTGGGGAAACACGAACCTGGCGCCCTGCACTCAAGTATCCCTAAATTCTCAACAGGGTTTCCTACTGCCAGACATATCACTGCTGCGTGTTACCTGGGAAGAGAGGGAGGGTCTTCTACAGCAATGTGGATACCGCCCTGGCCCCTATGCAGCTTGCCTGTGTGCAGCCATGGTCCCCCCACCCCTCGCTGCACAGTGGATTGGACGAGTTAGCCTGACCGGGACAAGGACCACGGTGGCTCTCCCGATCAACTTGAGAAAGCAAATTGCAAACGCTCTGGCTGCAACTTTTCAAGAGATTACCGAGGCAGATTACAGAGATGTGATAGAGCAAATCAATGGGCTATTCCACGTTTAGACATGCATGCAGGCAGCCATAACCCAAACCCTCCTCTCCCAAAACATAAAAATCTGCTTACCCCGAGCACGATCCTCAGTTTCTTCCTCACCATCAACTTCCTGCTGCTGCGACTGGCTAGCCTCCTCCTGGCTTGAGAAGAGCTCCTGGCTGCATGTGTACTGGGACTCCGGGGTGTCTCCCTCCACGCCAGTAGCCTCACTGTCGCCTTCCTCTACACCCTCCCCCACTTCTCCCTGCTCTGAACTCTCCATCGTGGTCCTCGGATTGGCAGTGGGGTCACACCCAAGTATGGCATCCAGCTCCTGGTAAAAATGGCAGGTTGTGGGGGCAGCTCCTGAGCGGCAATTTCCCTCACGAGCTTTGCAGTAAGCACTCCTCAGCTCTTTTGTTTTGACCCTGCACTGCAACACGTCCCGTTCATGGCCCCTTCTCATCAAGGACTGAGATATCTGCCCATAGGTATCATAATTTCTCCTTCTGGAGCGCAGCTGTGCTTGCACAGCCTCCTCTCCCCAAACACTTATGAGGTCCTGCAGCTCTGCATTGGTCCATGCTGGGGCTAGTTTGGTGCGTGGAGGCATGGTTGCTGATTGATTGATTGAGTAATTGCACTCCACACCTGGCTGAGCAAACAGGAAGGGGATTTTTAAAATTCCCGGGGCATTTAAAGGAGGGGTCAGGTGAGCCCAGGACAGTGGAGTTTGCATGATTACCAGAGAGGCTTCTAAGGTATGCTGGGATACCTACTTATGCCACGGAGGTCAATAAAAACGCTGGTGGGTGTCTACACTTGCTGACCAGCGCTGGATCACCAGCGCTGGATCCTCTACAGCCGAGGCTCGACCGGGTGTACAGCCAGCGCTGCAACCAAGGAGTTGCAGCGCTGGCCGTGCTGTGCAAGTGTGTACACATCCTAAGTTGCAGCACTGTAACCCCCTCACCAGCGCTGCAACTCTGTAGTGTAGCCAAGGCCTTAGATGTTTTTCACCACAAGGCTGGCTGGGTGTCCTTCAGCCAGGCTTTCCCCTTTGATCAGCACTTCAATCGCTTGATGGTGGTGTTTGTAGATGGAGGTGGAAGAGACAGAGCATGCCAAATGTCTCTCCCTTTTATCATGTTCTTTTTTCCCTCTTGGATTTGCCCCCCCCACACACACACTTTCAGGGTCAGGTGAGCATTACCTCATTGTAGTCCCAAACTGACCAAGGGAAGGGAAGTGACTTGGTCGAGAGTCCAACAGATCCTTTGTTGCTGTCTAGGCCAGTGTCTTTTGTTGCTGTAAGGCAGGGCTGGGTTTGTCCCATATATGCCCTGATGAGGAGTGAATTGCTCCTCTGCTTCTGGAGAGTTTTGCCTGGGCTTGTTTTAAGCAATGAGGACATGTTTTCAGCCTCATAACTATATACATGAAATGATAATCTATAACATTACTATAACAACAATGCTCAGTGCATCATGAGCCTTTCAAAGACATCTGACATGATAAGCTTTTCATTGTATACCACACAATCAAATTATAAGGATGAACATGGGGATGCAGGGTGTTCCCCCAAGGTACAAAGCATCACAATGGCATGCAGAGAGTAATTTGAGTATATCTTTTCTCTTATGAGAAGAGACCAAGGTAACGTTTAATTAAATTGAAAGGTGAGGATTTTAAAGTTGATAAAAGGAAACCTTTCTGTTTCAACACACAACATAATAAATGTGTGGAACTCATAGCCACTACACACCATTGAAGCTAAGAGCTTAGTAGACTTTAAAAGAAGAGTAGACATATATATGGTTAACATTAGGCAGTATAATAACCAAATACATTAGGACCATGAACCATCAAGCATCAGAGCAAAAGTCAACACCTAACTTATGATGGTTGGGAGATGGGAAAGATCCCCATTTACTTTCATAGAATTATAGAAGATTAGAGTTGGAAGAGACCTCAAGAGGTCAAATAGTCCAAACCCCTGCTCAAAGCAGGACCAACTCCAGGTAAATCATCCCAGCCAGGGCTTTGTCAAGCTGGGTCTTAAAAACCTCTAAGAATGGAGATTTCACCACCTCCCTAGGGAACCCATTCCAGTGCTTCACCACCCTCCTAGTGAAATGGTTTTTCCTAATATCCAGACTAGACCTCCCCAACTGCAACTTAAAACCATTGATTCTTGTTCTGTCATCTGCCACCAATGAGAACAGCCTAGCTCCATCCTCTTTGGAACTCCCCTTCAGGTAGTTGAAGGCTCCTATCAATCCCCTCTCAGTCTTCTTTTCCACGGACTAAATAAGCCAAGTTCCCTCAGCCTCTCCTCAGAAGTCATGTGCCCCAGCCCCCTAATCATTTTCATTGCCCTCTGCTGGACTCGCTCCAATTTGTCCACATCCTTTCTGTAGTGGGGGGCCCAATTTGGACGTAATACTCCAGATGTAGCCTCACCAGTACCGAATAGAGAGGAATAATTATTTCCCTTGATCTGCTGACAATGCTCCTACGAATGCAGCCCAATATGCTGTTAGCCTTCTTGGCAATAAGGGCACACTGCTGACTCATATTCAGCTTCTCATCCACTGTAATCTCCAGGTCCTTTTCTGCAGAACTGCTGCTTAGCCAGTCGGTCCCCAGACTATAGCAGTGCATGGAATTCTTCCGTCTTAAGTGCAGGACTCTATATTTGTCCTTGTTGGAACTCATCAGATTTCTTTTGGCATTTCTTTTGGCCCAATCCTCCAATTTCTTTTCGTCACTCTGGACCCTATCCCTACTTTCCACCATATCTACCTCTCCCCCTGAGCTTTAGTGTCATCCATGAACTTGCTGAGGGTGCAATCCATCCCATCATCCAGATCATTAATGAATATGTTGAACAAAACTGGCCCCAGGACAAACACCTGTGGCATCCCACTTGATACCGGCTGCCAGCTGGACACTGAGACTTTGGTCACTACCTGTTGAAACCAATGATCTAGCCAGCTTTCTATCTACCGTATAGCCCATTCATCCAATCCATACTTTTCTAACTTGCTGGAAGGAAGATCTAACTTTGGTTAGATCCTTCTGTAATTCCCTACAGTCTTATCCAATGTTGACTAACCTACATAATTTTGTGTTCGCTACCAATTTTGCTATAGTGATTCACCCCTCTATTACAGGTCATACTCCCCTAGCCATAAGTGCTGAAACTAGGGTTGCTACCGCACCCACTGGCTTGAAGAGGTTTCTGTCATATCAGAGTTTAGAGTTTGGTTCAATGGCTTTCAGCACCCCCACTATACACATTGTTACAGCACCTCTGCCTTACTTAGATAGCCATCAAGACACCAATCTTGGCAAGACATTGGGCAAACTACGTGACTGTCCTTTCCAAATTTGATCAAAAAAAGAAAAAGAGCTCAGTATTATTAGGATACTGATGGAATTGCAGCCAAAACTATGTCATTGTTTCCCTCAGCAATTTCACATTATTCATAGAGCTTAATGTCAGAAGGGACCATTAGATTATCTAGTCAGACCTTCTATGTATAACAGGCCATTAAAATTCACTCAGATACCCCTGTACTGAGCCCAAGAATTTGTGCTTGGCTAAAGCATATTTTACAGAAAGGCATCCAGTCTTGAGCTGAAGACATCAAGAGATGGAGAATCTACCACTTCCCTGGGCAAAATAAACAGTAACAAAATAAACTTACAGTGTCCCGCATGAGACTCCTTAACTGAGAGGAATTATTCAATACTAATTTATGGATATTTTGGACTGTCTCCAATGCCAGAGCTAGTAAGAGCAGAGCACTCTCTGTATTACCACTATGTCTTGAATCAGCTAGATAATGAGAAACACTCAGTTCAATATAATAAGTGAAGGTAAGGCAGATTGACCAGGCTATCTACCATCTAGAATGATCCCTTTTCACTACTGAAGTCCCAATCAGTGAAAGTGACTGTTTCCTCTTTGCTGGGAATTACATTGTCATTTCTTATCAAATTGCCCTGTGTTGCATCTAGGCTTCATTTGAAATCACAATTAGTTTCCCCTTTCTTTCTGTACAATAGTAATTGTATTTATTATATAGGCTACTGAAGGAACATGTTTTTCCATCTTGTTCTCTTATCTAATTCAGTTTCTCTCTAGTAAAAGAGGACTTTATAGTTCTTGTTGTTTTTTGCAAATTTATACATTATAAGACAGTCTTACTATTTTTTTCAAAATTACCCTGTCATAGCAGAAACTCCTCTTACATTCACAAGATTTTGCAAGCGGATTACTTCTTGCACTGTGTGAATGCCAGAAATCTGCTTTCATCTGTGTTCTGTGTGTGCAGCTTCTTAAAAGTTTGCATTGTGCTCCCTGCTTTCTTTACTGTAGCAATACCATTCGTTAATTTCTCTGATGGGTTTGCAAGAGTTCAATGGGGATAGCAGGCTATAACTTGCCAGAGCTGCATGTTCCTGTGAGTTAACTAATTTTTCTCTTTGCTTATTCTTGGCATCATTTATTATATTTATGGTTCCGTATTTAGGCCACCAAGGTCTATGAATGTGTTCGTATATTTCAGTAAGCATGCGTTGCTTTGTTGTTAGTTACAGAACCATAGCAATGTTGGGCTGCAAAGGACCTTGAGATATTATGTAGTCAAGACCCCTGTGCTGAGGCAGGACCAGGTATACAGGGTTATACCTGCACACACGTCAGATATTTCTGAAAAATGTACTGTTCTCGAAGAGTGGATTTAGTAAGACTCCTTTGCAGTTTCCCAACATGACTATATTGTCAGTTCATAGAATGGAAAAACACTTTTCTCTCACAAGCACATGCACACACCTATACATAAAATCATGAGATTTATTTAAGCGTTTTTTCTTTCCAGACCCTGATTTTTGACCTCCGTGTTTGAAATCTTACTGACTCCTACTTGTATGCCTGTCTCAGAATGAAAATTCAACCTCAAACAAACAGGAAATGCGCATGTAAAAATGGGAGTGGGGGAGGAACTTCCTTGTCTTCCTTCTAAGAAGGAGCCTCTACTTTCTTTCTGTTACCTTTGAGATGACATCCCTTCACTTTATGCACCTTGCCCTTAGTACTTTCTAGCATCCTCAATCCTGCTTCTCTTCCCCCTTCTACATTTCCTCTAGCCCTTCTGAGCCTACTGCCCCAACCCCTCAAACTGCAACCATCCCTGTTTGGCCATAACTAGCCTCTAACAGACCCCATCCCTAACTGGCTCTTGTTTCCCCTGCCTTGTCTTTGGCACATTCCAGCTCTCCTCACTTTGGTTCACCCTCCTCTACGAGAAACTGCAGCAAACCCCTTACTCCTCCTCATACCACCGCAGTAGACTCCAGCACCCCACCCTATTCCTGCATTTCTAGTACTGCCAAAAAAAAAAAGCACACCCATCGCTGCCAGGATGACTTTGTGTGAGAAGTAGGAAGAAGAGAAACAGGACATGAGGGGACGTGGACAGCAAGCAGGATATTGGAGGATCACGTACAGTAAGAGCCAAGTAGTAGGATGTAGTGGAAGTTGGGGATGGAAGGGCAGAAGAGGTGTTCCATAGAGAGTGCAGATCGGTGGATGCCACCTAATAACAGGGAAAAAGAAATAGGATACCAGCCAAGTGGCTATAACATGGGTAGTGGTAGTAGGGGAAGCACATGGGGAGGCTCGAAGCAGAAGAAAAAAAGATAAATTAGAGATCAAAATGTATATCAGTGAAAAAGAATTGCAGAAGAGAGAGAGGACTGAAAAGAGAGAAGATAAATGAAGTTAGAGAAAAATCTGAAGGCTGGAAAAAAGAGAGGAAAGAGAAGAGAGAACCAAAATTAGGAAACATAGTCAGTTTAGTTAAATTCTGCTGTTAAATGTATGTGATGCATAATCACCCTTGCCCTAGCTGCCGAAATATCTGGTTTTATATTTGTGTCCCTACCACCTCTGTGCCCCAAGACATTATTTATATAATTAAGTGACATGAATATAGTTCACGATAAGAGGTCCCATTCTGTGCACATGAAAACATGGCCACAAACACATCGAACATTTGTTCTATTTGTGTCTTAAGCATTCTGTGACTGGTGAGCGAAGGGAGGTCATCGGCATTTAGAGCAGAGTGGGCAGCAGAGGAAATGCAAGTGAACAGCGGCCCCTACAGGCCACAGAGGCAAACTTCAAACATCTTGGCAACAATTCCTTGACTGCTTGAGCCTTTCGTTAATGAACAATATTTACAAATTGTGGGACTTGTATAATGGAAGAATAAACCTTGATACCATGGTAATGAGTGAGCTATTAAAATCTAGCTTAAAGAGCGAGATGGTCATATTGGTTCACATGATAGTCCCATGTCTAAAAGACCTTATGGAGATTTAG
Source organism: Gopherus evgoodei (assembly GCF_007399415.2). Lineage (NCBI taxonomy): Eukaryota > Metazoa > Chordata > Testudines > Testudinidae > Gopherus > Gopherus evgoodei. Next base: position 123,114,566 of record NC_044325.1, on the reverse strand, counting down.
TGTTATTCATTAACTGCTTCTTAAACCAGGGGTGCGCAAACTACGGCCCGCGGGCCGCTTGCAGCGCGCCAATCGGGGGAGCGGATCCGCGGACTTGTCGCGCTCCTGCTGGAGGTGCGGGGCCCGGGGCTTGCAGCGCGCCAGTCCGGGGAGCGGATCCCCGGAGTTTTCGCGTTCCAGGCAGGGGAGCGGGGCCGCGGGGCTTGCAGGGGATGAGCCAGGGTAGCGGGTCCGCGGACCTGTCGCGCTCCGATCGGGGGAGCTGGGCCGCGGACCTGTTGCGCTCCGGCCGGGGTAGCGGGGTCGCGGGGCTTTCAGCGCTCCAGGAGGGGGAGCGGATCCGCGGACTTGTAGCGCGCCAGCCGGAGGAGCGGTGCCGCGGGACTTGCGGCGCTTCGGCCAGGGTAGCGGGGCCGCGTGATTTGTCGCGCTCCGGCAGGGGGAGCGGGGCCGCGGGGTTTGCAGCGCTCCTGCCGGGGGAGGGGGCCGCGGGGTTTGCAGCGCGCCAGCCGGGGGAGCGGATCCGCGCTCCGGCCGGGGGAGCAGGGCCACGGACTTGTCTCGCTGGGGCCGGGGGAGCGGGGCCTCGGAGTTTGCAGGGAACCAGCCGGGGGAGCGGATCCGTGGACCTGTCGCGCTCCGACCGGGGGAACGGGGCTGCGGGACTTGCGCTCCGGCCGGGGGAGCGGATCGGCGGATTTGTCCCGCTCCGGCTGAGGGTGCTGGCCCGCGAGGCTTGCAGCGCGCCAGGCCAGGGAGCGGATCCGCGGACTTGTAGTGCTCCGACCGGGGGAGCGGATCCACGGACTTGTCACGCTCCGGCCGGAGGAGCGGATCCGCCGGACTTCTTGTGCTCCGGCCGGGGGAGCGGGGCCCCGGGGCTTGCAGCGCGCCAACCGGGGGAGCGCATCCGCGGACTTGTAGCGCTCCGGCCAGGGGAGCGGGGCCGCGCTCCGGCCGGCACGCCAGCCCCTGGGTACCTTTGGACCGTCCAAGTCCTTCTGCTCCCCAGGGGTCCCTGCATTGAAGCAGGATGCATAGACCATTCTTATGGAGGACGTTGGAGTTCATATTTCCTCGGGAGAGGACTGTCATACGAGTGTCCTCAGAGCACAGGCCCCAAGAAGAAATCGAAACCACCCTGTCCAAACCACCCGCTCGGTTCCATCATGTTCCTGATGTTTATCTATTGAAAATGGCCCAGAAGCCTGTGGCTGAGCTAATGAATCCCACACATCAGGTGCGCCAGCGTGAGGGAGCTCGGGAGCTACTGATCATGATTTAGGGAGAGGGGGGCAAGGAAAGAAACCAGCTAAAAGACTTTTTAATTGCAGATGCCATTTCCCTGAATTGCTTCAGATTCATCTCGGCTTCTTGGGCTATTGTCCACAACATACCACAAGCAGACAGGAAAATCAGTGAAACTGCGGGTGTTTTTTGAATGCCCCTAGGCCAGGGGTAGGCAACCTATGGCACAGGTGCCGAAGGTGGCACCCGAGGTGATTTTTCAGTGGCATTCACACTGCCTGGGTCCTGGCCACCAGTCAGGGAGGCTCTGCATTTTAATTTAATTTTAAATGAAGCTTCTCAAACATTTAAAAATCCTTATTTACTTTACATACAACAATAGTTTGGTTATATATTATAGACTTATAGAAAGAGACCTTCTAAAAACGTTAAAATGTATTACTGGCAGGCAAAACCTTAAATTAGGATGAATTAATGAAGACTAGGCACACCACTGCTGAAAAGTTGCCTACCCTGGCACTAGGCATTGGCCTTTCTCCTGTCACACCATAGCAGCTGCTGCACTGCTATAGCACTTTGAGTGAAATTCAGTGTTAATTTAAAGACTGGGAAAGGGGGAGGAGGCATCTGCATTAACCTTCTGAAAGGAGAAAATGAGTAAAAAACCATTTGCTTCACATCCACCTTTGCAGTATCTCCCACCCCTGTTGTGCACTCTATGTTCCACGATCCTCTCCAGTCTTCCCTCCCTCCTCTAGGCCTTCTGTCCTCATTCCATTGCCCTTTCTTTCCCTCTGCAATGTCCCTCCTTCTCAGGGCTCACAGTATTAAAAAATAATAATAAAGGAAAAACCCATGTGGCCATCTGCTAAAGCATCTTTGTGCATCACAGCTGCAATGCAGCCGAGCGATTCCGGGAGGACACGTGAAGGGGGGAGCTTTTTCAGATATAGATCAACAGTCCTCCAAAAATTCTGGTGAGGTGCGGGGATGAACATGAAACAATTCAGAGCAATAGTGTTTGCAAGCAAAATCTCTCTCCTCTGATTGTTTCAGCACAGTCCCACATACTGGGCTCTAGTCAGCAGCCCCAGTCAGTGGGTGGGGTCTGACAGTGGAAGCAAGTCAGTAAATGACGACCCGCTTGAAGGAAGACGTGGCATTTCCCACATCCCTGTAGGAACAGCTGTTTTTTTGTCAACACTGACTTCTGAGACCCCGATTTTGATGGCTTATGTGATGGGTCTTTCTTTTAAAAAATGAATATTTGTGTAAAAGTAGCACCAGTTTTGAAACAAAAAAACCTTTTTTTTTTAATAAAATAACTCCATGGAAATCGTCAAAAAGAAAGAAATGGGTTTATTTCGAAAAAGTACAGGATGGAAATGCCTTCAAAATTTTAAAACTTCCCACAAGTTTTTTCTCTTTTTGGACCACATTTCTTGACTACCCTATCCTAAAAGAGCTAGATCTTAGCAAGGTCCAGTCACAAACTGAGTGGCTAGATGAGGGAGGAAGAAGTCTTAAAATGGACAACCAGCTTTCAATTGACAGTGATGAGGCAGGCTGCGGGGCTATGTCCACTATCATTAATGCAAAGACCCAGGGTATGTTCAAAATGTCCAGTTTACACATTACTGCCACTGAAAGCTCCATTGTGTTGCTCTGGGCAACAAACTGATGGCTGTTTGCATCAGCTGAAGGCAAACTTGCTCACATGAATAATATGCACCAGGGATCATACTTAGGGCAAATAAATCTACTGAAGGGCATTTGATGCAGACAAATACCAAAATCTTCCCAATCTCAAATGGGTTGATAGTTATCAACCATCATTTCCTTGGGGGGTAATATGGTTTAAAACAGCCCTTCAGAGCTACCATATATGACCATGCCTGAGCTTAACACTGTTCTAGGGTGCTGTTTGAGGTTCAAATCCAGCTTACACAGTGGTTTTTATTGAGTCTTTTGAAGATAATTATATAAGTAGCTGGGTGCCTGATTTTAATGTGCTCTCTCAAGGCTGAGATAGAATCTCCAGATTTTGGATTGCCACAAGATATTTCAGGTTTGCCAATTGTTCCACTTTGGCTATGTGAGAGTCACAGACTGAGAAACTAAAAATATATTTTTAATTTTGAATTTTATAAAAATGCACAAGGGTGAAAGTTAAAGGAAGATGTAACCCAACCAGATACAAGTCACTCAGGCCATGTCTACATCTAAAATTTTGCAGCGCTGGTAGTTACAGCTGTATTAGTACAGCTGTATAGGGCCAGCGCTGCAGAGTGGCCACACTTACAGCAACCAGCGCTGCAAGTGGTGTTAGATGTGGCCACACTGCAGCGCTGTTGGGCGGCTTCAAGGGGGGGTTCGGGGAACGGGAGAGCAAACCAGGAAAGGAGACCAGCTTCGCCGCGGTTTGCTCTCGCGTTCCCGAACCCCCTGCAAACCGCAGGGAAGGAGACCTGCTTGCTCGGGGTTCGGGGAACGAGAGAGCAAACCGGGAAAGGAGACCAGCTTCGCCGCGGTTTGCTCTCGCGTTCCCGAACCCCCTGCAAACCGCAGGGAAGGAGACCTGTTTGCTCGGAGTTCCGGGAACAAGAGAGCAAACCGGGAAAGGAGACCCGCTTCGCCGCGGTTTGCTCTCGCGTTCCCGGAGCCACCCAGCAAACCGCAGGGAAGGAGACCTGCTTGCTCGGAGTTCCGGGAACGAGAGAGCAAACCGGGAAAGGAGACCCGCTTCGCCGCGGTTTGCTCTCCCGTTCCCCGAGCAAGCAGGTCACCTTCCCTGCGGTTTGCTGGGTGGCTCCGGGAACGCGAGAGCAAACCGCGGCGAAGCTGGTCTCCTTTCCCGGTTTGCTCTCGCGTTCCCGGAGCCACCCAGCAAACCGCAGGGAAGGAGACCTGCTTGCTCGGGGCTCCGGGAACTAGAGAGCAAACCGGGAAAGGAGACCCGCTTCGCCGCGGTTTGCTCTCGCGTTCCCGGAGCCACCCTGCAAACCGCAGGGAAGGAGACCTGCTTGCTCGGGGAACGGGAGAGCAAACCGCGGCGAAGCTGGTCTCCTTTCCCGGTTTGCTCTCGCGTTCCCGAACCCCCCTGCAAACCGCAGGGAAGGAGACCTGCTTGCTCGGGGTTCCGGGAACGCGAGAGCAAGCTGGGGAAGGAGACCAGCTTGATTACCAGAGGCTTCCTCCTTCCACGGAGGTCAAGAAAAGCGCTGGTAAGTGTTTACATTGGATTACCAGCGCTGGATCACCAGCGCTGGATCCTCTACACCCGAGACAAAACGGGAGTACGGCCAGCGCTGCAAACAGGGAGTTGCAGCGCTGGTGATGCCCTGCAGATGTGTACACCTTCAAAGTTGCAGCGCTGTAACTCCCTCACCAGCGCTGCAAGTTTCTGATGTAGACAAGCCCTCACTTTGTTCCATGCAAACTCGAAATACAGGCCATACTCTGGACTACACCATTGTCATTACCATGGTCTCAGAGCATCTGTACATATATTCTGAGTGATGTTCTTACTGGCTGCTTGATTGACCAATCCAATGAGTGCCCTCAGTTGATGTGACAGGGGAATATTACTTAATCTTTTGTCACTATTCAAGCAATCTTGGGGATTACCTACACTTAAATTGCTGCAGCAGCTGTAGCGCTTAGTGAAGACACTATCTATGCCCACAGGAGAGCTTCTCCCATAGCATAGGTACCCCTCCTCCCGGAGAGGTGGTCACTATATCAATGGGAGAAGCCCTCTTGTAAGTTGGCCCAGTAAAAGATATTACCTCACCCATCTTGTGTCTTATATCCTGGGACCAACACAGCTACAATAACACTGCAATAATTCTGGGATGTCTGTGATACCAGAAATCTCCAGGACTCTTCTGGAATGGGTGGCACTCCAGGATAACACACGTCCCCAGGCATCTTTAAAGAACATGAAAGAGCCAGTGGATTTTCACAGAGAGCAAAAATATTGTTCAAATTTTAAGTTTTAGATGAGATCTTTTGAAACTAAGGCTCTGTCTGAACAGTGAAACTGCAAGTCTCTACATTACCTACTTTTGTGGTATCTGAACAGCCTAGAATGATGAAAGCTGCTATAGAAAGGTAAGATTATTACAATTTATTTCTGCTCTAAGATCATCCTATAGCTGGGTGACTTGGAGCAGAGTCGTCACATGCAACATTTCCGGCCTTGACTCAGTCTCCCTTTTGGTTTTGCACTTTAAGGCTTCTGCTCAGTTGTTTCACCTCTGTTTGCTATTTCAGTGCACACTGTATTTCCAGGTGAGCTGGGAGATGGGGTCACTGCACTGTGGATACTTCTTTTGCAGTGTGACAGAGGGAGAAAACGCAGAGTTCTGAGAAAAGTTCTGGACAGCCCCAAGCCTGGAAGATGTTCACTGGTGTGTGACATTACACTGCATATTCTTTATGGAAATATGCTTATGATATGAATATGGCATAACTGAGATGTATTTTATGCAAGATGGCTCATGTAACTTATCGGAAAGATTATGATTTACTGAAAGTGATTATCCAATTTGTATGCATGTATCATTTCTGTATCTAAAGTTAGGAATATGGACTATGGAACAATTACAACTGGGTGTGTATTGGGAAGACACCCACCAGACAATAGGCCACCAGCTTTGATGAGCCATTAGGAGAAAACAACAGGACTGTGAAGATACTAATCTCCCTTCTTCCTGGAAGGCATCCTGGGAAGTAGCTCTGACACTATGAGGTCAGATGGTCCTATCACCTGATACAAAATAGCACCTTGGCACTGCTGGTACTTTTCCCCTGTAGGGGGATGGGAATCAAACAAAGGATTTTCGCTTTATGTAAATCTTATTTAAGGGTGGGGAGAAAGGCAAACAGGAATCTCCTCCATTGCCTACCCAAGACGGAAGACTGCTGGAAGTACCTGAAGGGACAAAGGAACAAACCTGAAGGGAAAGGCAGGGAACAGTCCAGACTGAGACAGGGGTCCAGTCTGTAAGAAGAAATAACTGGAACTCTGAGCTACAGAAACTCTGCATCCTGCCTAATTCAACATTTAGGCTTAGCAAGAAGCTGTGCATATCTTTCTTCACACTGAGGAAAAGGGTGAATTTTTATGAGCTTGTGCTGTGCAGATTCTTCTATACAGTGCAAGACAGCATACCTTTGGGTCTGCACTTCAAGGGAGGTGGGCACCTGAGTGCTGGGGCAAGTTGTTTAAACTGAGTCTTCCCAGAACTGATCTCTAGGCTGGTCTACACGGGGGGGGGGAAGAGGTGGTGTCAAGCTAACATACGCAACTTCAGCTATGCGAATAGTGTAGCTGAAGTCAAAGTATCTTAGATCGATTTACCTCGGGTCCTCATGGCATGGGATCAATGTCCGTGACTCCCCTGTCGACTCCGCTACCGCCACTCGCTCCAGTGGAGTTCCAGAGTCGATGGGGAGCGCGTTTGGGGATCGATATATCGTGTCTAGATGAGATGTGATATATCGATCCCTGATAAATCGATCGCTACCCGCCGATATGGTGGGTAGTCTGGACGTACCCTCAGTGTCTGCGTCTTTCTGCAGCTGGGTGTAGCCCTGCCTGTGTGTGCTCGAGGAAGCTTAAGAGCCTGGCTCAGCAAGACCGGTTAATGGGGGCCGAACATGATTTACAGCCCATGCTGACAGAAAATGATTTACGGTGGGAAGAGAGCCTCCACTGGGTAAATAGCTCAACAGATGAGAGAACTCCCTTCATAGATGTGCAAGGATTCTTCCAGATCCTGAGAACTTGGCCAGAGAGTAGATTATCAGGGTAGAGCAGCCACAGCCACTGCTGCTGCAGCATGGATAAATAGTTGTTCCCCCTAAAGATTCCTTTGACTTAATGGGTTTTATTCTAGTCTTTATAGGTTCTTACCCTGCCCTCACCTCCAGATTATCTCAGCACCTACCAGGTATGCATTCAGCGATATGACTAAATTCTGTTAGGTGTGATCTGTTTTCCCTCTCATTCTCACCCCATGGGGGAGATTGGTGTGTTGAATTTTGTTCTGGTACAGTTTTGTTGGTTTGCGTAAAATGAACCTGCTGCTCTGTGTTTATGCTAGTGAAGGCGAGGTTGAAGAAATGCACCTTGACCTTGGAGCAGAAGGTAGCAAGTTTTGTGATGGTCCTTAGCTACTGCAGCAGCTTACTCCATAGTTACAGACCAGCCCCCACAAAGCCATGTTTCCTGCACAGATGAGATTTACCCTTATGATAGAAGGGATTGGGGAAGATAGCAGGTTTCCTTACTAATCCCCCACATGAAAGAAAATGATGGGAAAGAAAAGGGACAGAACAGGAGAAAACAACCACTGGAGCCCAGACGACTTCATTTAATTTACACTCTTTATTCAACACTCCAGACCTATGATTTAATTAAATTGCCATTATTTCCAATAAACAAAAATAAATTCCCATCCCAGCCATTGTCAAAGGTGAGGTGACACTGCCCACTTCACAAGCCCTCCAGTCTTTTGGATGGTGGCCTCAGAGCGGAAGTTACATTTCTTTCCCAATCTCCTTTAGTACTATGACCAAGTCTACACTAGGAGCACTTTGCTGGCATAATGACACACAGTGGAATACTCTACTGCCAAAACTTGCCATGTGTGGATACAGCTATACCAACAAAACTGTGCTTTGTAATGGCATATCTTATTCCAGCCCCACCCTCCTCCCTCCGGCAAAGCCAGCTATCTAAGGAAAAGCACAGTTTTGCTGGTATAGCTGTGTCTGTAATAGGGGCTTTTGCTGGCACTGTTGTGCTGGTCAGAGATCACCTCTCTTCTCACCCCTGACACAGTTGTGCCCATATAAGTCTGTGGTGTAGTCATGGCCTGAATCACCTGTTACCTTAGTTGGGAAAAGCTGTCATGATGCTGGCTGGCTGCAGGATGAGTGAGGGGAGGACAGGGAAGATGGGGAGAGTCCTTGCGTCACACTTATCCATTTAAGAATCCCAGAGAGATGGAAAGAAGTTGGACCCAGACCTGAAGAGGAGAGGTCCAAACACAAAGAAGTGATGCAGATAGGCAGGGGTGGCTCCAAGCCCCAGCACGCCAAGCATGTGCTTGGGGTGGCATGCTGTGGGGGGCGCTCTGCCGCTCACCAGTAGGGCGGCAGGTGACTCCGGTGGACCTCCCGCAGACGTGCCTGCGGAGGGTGCGCTGGTCCCGCGGCTCCGGTGGAGCATCCGCAGGCATGCCTGTGGGAGGTCCACCGAAGCTGTGGGACCAGCGGATCCTCCACAGACATGCCTGCGGGAGGTCCACTGGAGCTGCGGGACCGGTGACCAGCAGAGTGCCCCCCCCGCGGCATGCCGCTGTGCTTGGGGCAGCGAAACGGCTAGAGCTGCCCCTGGGGGCAGGGAGGGTGCGAATGATCAAACTGCAGCTTTTAGAAAGGTCACGCGAGGTGCTACATCTACTTTGGCAGTTGGGCTGTTTGCCCAATGCTACCTACAAGGCCAATGCCGTAAGGCTAATTAATACTCTGGCAATGTTACAGTGAAGTGCATACCCTTTCAAAGCATGTCTTGGAGGTACATTACCTAATAGGGTATGTCCACACTGCAATCAAAGACCCATGGCATGGGGCTTGCAGGGCGGGTCTTGCACTCTGGGCTCTCGCCTGAGCCCAAACAGCCATACTGCTATTTTTAGCCCCACAGCCCAAGCCTCCCCATGGCCAAGTTAACTGACTCAGTGCTGTGGGTTTTTTATTGCTATGTAGACACACATACCCATAGACAACCAGAGGCACAACTTACTGGCCTGTGTTTGTGTGTGCACAATGTGTGTCCCCCACTGCCCTCTGCTGGCTGGAATGTTAGACATGTTTAAGTGGTGTCCTGAACCCTAATGCCTCAACAGTGGAAGAAGATTTGCCTGTAGCTCACATGGGAGCATCCTGTGCTTTAGATACAAAAAATCCTGAGTTCTCTCCCTATTTACAAAGTCCTCAGTAGCCAAAGGGTGCAGTATAATGAGTGTACACTCCCAAGGGGCCAGTCTTCTTCCTAACCGAAATTGCTGGGGGCACTGTAGCAGTTAATCTGAGAGGACTAGAGGTTCCCCTTGCATTAATGTCTATTTTGAGTATCAGTAACTGGTCCATCAACTCTTTCACTTTTAGGGTATGGCACTGTGGAAGCTACTCATGCCATCTCCACTGGAAGTTGCAATATGATAATTAACCCAGAGATCCAGGGGCTCACCATCCTACCTCTACAAAAAAAAAATAAAGCACTCAATATATGGAATATATGTAGCAGCATTCTCATTGGGCACAGCAAGCTAAACACCCCACCTCTAGGAAACAGCTCTAGCATCTCACCTGTGCCTGCACTGCAGTTTGGTCTCTCTTCTCACATTCATCCTGCAAAGTAGTCTAAGCCCCTGCCTGGTGCTTTGGCCTTTCTTCTCTACCCCACTGCCTCAAAGTTTGGGCACACGGTTTAAACGCACAATGATGTTTAACAACATAGCCCCTACACAGTTTCTTCTCTTTCCCACACTTACATTTCTCCTTATTGTTCCCTCTTCCCACCACCCCAACTTCTATCTTCAGTGCTCTCAGACTGCCCCAGCTTCCTTGATTCTTTCACATGGGGAAGGAGCAGAACAAGGGTTAGAAAACAAGCTGCCAGGTGTTTCAGAAATATCTGTGTTAGATAAAAGATTTCTCTCCTACAGACACAGCAAGTGAAATGTCACTAGAAAGAAAGGCATTCGTTCCCAGACCTACAGGCGCCTCCTCCTTCCTAGCGGGTGGTCTCCTCCATTCTGATCCTCTCTATTATTCAGTCCCAAAAAGGAAGAGCAGGAGAAGCATGAGAAGGATTGAAAAACAAACATCTTAAAAAACCCCACACTCATTAGTGGAATTAAGCTTGCCCAGCTCCACACCCCTGGCTCAGCTGGCTCTCTTTGTCTTCATGGTGACCACCCTGGGAGGCAGCAAGGGTGGAGAATACCTCTATTTGGAGTGCTGCTGCTTATTTATGTAGATAGGCATTGAGCCAGAGCTCCCCCGAATCCTTCAGAGAGCTGCAGGGATAGAGAGAGTCTGATTAGTTTAGAAACTAATGATGAAATGTGGCAGCACAGTGACAGTGAAGATCAATAAAGCAAATTTGAGGTGGGGGGCAATAAAATCTAGTGTTATATTCAAATCCCTTGTCTGGAACACATCATGGAGATCCTCAAAGACACAGCGATTCACGCTACAGATCCTGGGAAAGGCATAGGACAAGTCCCTATGGAGTCACAAGGGACTACTGTATATGATCTGAGGGTTAAACAACCCAACAGGAGACAAAAAGGACAGAGGCAAGCAAAGGAGAAGACATGTAAGGTCAAGTAAGGTTTCAAGTCCACAAATAAGGGCTATAAAAAGACAGATGGAATGAATGAGGCTTGTGACAGACCTGTCTAGGAGACTCCCAACCTGACATAATCCTAGAGCGACAGTAAGGGAGGCATCTGGGAGAGAGGTGGGAGAAGGGGCTGCTGGCAGAGTGTTCTCCATTAGAATGTTCACACTAGCTATCTGCAACTGATTGAAACCAGTGGCAAGATATAAAAAAAGTCCATATCCCATTCTCAGTCCCATGAACCATCCAATCCTATTTCTATTGCATCTCTTCTGTTTCAGCGATGGCCCGCCCGCCCCACATCCCTAGTGGACCTGTCTTGCCACAAGGCCCAGTGTCCCCATCTTGTCAAAGGCTACTGCACAACATTTTTACATTGACAGATACCTACTGCACAATGTCTGCAAAGGCAGTGAACAAGGGCTTGGACTGGTACTCGACGCCATGCTTGGCACACAGGGACTTCACCAGGGGGGCCACCTTCCAGTAGTTGTGTCGAGGCATTGTGGGGAAAAGGCTGTGGAGAGAGAAGTGGGCTGATTCAGTGAGATCTCACAGACTCACAGGCCAGAAGGGACCATCATGATCATCTATTCTGACCTCCTGTACATTGCAGGCCACAGAACCTCACGCCACCCCACCCCATCCCACTCCTGTAATAGACCCATAACCTCTGGCTGAGTTACTGAAGTCCTCAAATCATAATTTAAAGACTTCAAATTACAGAGAATCCACCATTTACACTAGTTTAAACCTTCAAGAGAGCTGGTCTCTCACTTAGTGCTTCACAGGCTTCCTGCCTCCCCTCAAGGAGTCAACTTTACAGGTGCCTTATTCTCATCTTGAGTCTGGAATCAATTAGTGCCCTATAGTGGTCTCTTCTCACTATATTCAGTGCCTGTACTCACTGATATCCCATCCAGGTCCCATTCCATCTCCCTCAATGGGTATAGTCATTGATGCCCCAGAGAGTTCCTGCCTTTCCATCTGACGCCCAATACAGTTCCCACTCCTCCTCCATGTCCTGTACTCCATAGATTTCGTGCCCTTTCCTTTGTGCCTGTTTTCACTGATGCCGCACACAGTCCCTTGCCCTCCCCTGGTGCCCATAGTGACTGGTGTTCCTTAAGATTCCTTCCCTCATCCCTGCGCCCATACTCACTGGTGTTCGATCTGGAAATTCAGGTGCCCGCTAAACCAGTCATTGAACAGAGACTGGTGAACATTACATGTTGCCTGGAGCTGGGGGAGGAAGAAGGGCAGTGAGTGTTGTTCCATGAATGCTCATCTCTCATTTGCCTGAACAGCAGGATAACCTGGTGCCACCTTCTCATCCTCACTCTCCTCTAGCCTGAACAGATTCATTTAAGGATGGGGATGACAGCTCTCACTCCTGAGGACAGTGTGACCAGGCCTGGGTGAGAATGGCATTCTGGGATATGGGATCATAGTCCTAACCAATACAGAGCTGATCTCACTAGCAGGATTAGGCCAAATCTGCCCTGACTCTCCTCTGTGGAGACCTCCTCACTGTTACAGAAACAGGCACAGGGTCAAGACACAAGAATAGAGGACATAGGAACATCTTGCACCGGGAGAGCTCCAGGCAAAACCCCAGATCACCCTGCAATCACCATGTCACCCCCATGAGTGCAGACTCCCACTCCATTACCACAAATTTCAGTGCTCACAAGGCCTTTCCCTACTGAACCCTGTACCACTCTGCAGGTGCACTGCTGACCCCGAGCATCTATGGCAAAGTGCCATCTGGTCTGGAATTTACACCCACAGGCCCACAGCTCCCAGGGAAGCAGAAGGTCATACCTGAGTAGTGAACCAGTCCACGTTCTTATCATAATCGATGTGCATGGGGATGTGGTTCATTTGCGTCACCCAGACAAACCAGTTACTCTCTATGAACCTGTGCAGACAAACACACACAAAGCAGTCACTCACCACATGCCCACCTAAGTCTGTGACAGCCCAGGAACAAGCACTCATCCTGGGCCAAAGCAGTTACTGCTTGATGAAACCTCTCCCATGGACTCCAACCAACTGGACAGCAAAAGGCCCACACAGGTGATGACACAACAGGGAAAATAATCTCCCCTGTCAGGTCACAGAAAGTCAGGATGGGCAGAAGATTCAGGGGCAGATAGGAAAAGGAGAGATGGGCAGGGTGGCTAGAGGCTAGGGAAGGGCAGAGCAGAGGGATTGATAAGAAACAGCTGTGAGCTGAAGCAGCCACAGGGGGTAGCAAGTTGAGTGATACCTGACCAGAAGAAAGAGCCCCAGGAGCCCTTTCGCCCCCAGTAATGGCAAGTAGGTGAGGAAGAATCGGACGTAGAAGGTCAGCATCCAGACCAGGTCCTGCCAGAGAGGAGACAGAGAGAAACCTGCATCGAGGGTGTAGATTACAGCTCCTGCCCACTGCCCTGCACTGGCACCCTCAGAAACCATCATTATAAATTCCCAGTCTTTATCTCCCTTCCATCCCTAGCATGTGCCATCTGAAATGCAGCCCTGAAGACACCCCCTTCCCCGCTTACTGCCCATATGCTTTAGCTCCCCTTCACTCCCTGGCACGTAATCAGCCTGACCTGGGCCATGGGCCAAAAAAAGGCGCACACTGAAGGGCCATATCTTGTTCACCTCTGAAGCCAGAATGGGCAGAAAGAGGAGACTTGGGAAGTGGAAAAGCAGCAGCAGCTATTGACAGCTTCGTTCTGCCTCATTTCCCTCCCACCATTCCTTGTTCCTCTTCACTTTCCTGTGGGCTTTTCTCTGGTACTTACTCTCTTTCCTGCAATAATCCTCTCATTACTTCTCTCAGCAGTCAAGACTTCCTTGCGCCTAAATCTCAAGTGAGAGCTCTTCCTTTTCTGCATTTGCCTCCCAACCCCCACTATCCCTCCTTGTCACAGCACACCCCCCCCACCATGCTCCTGAATCCCCCCCCATATTCTCCTTTGCCCAGTCACTCTGTGCTGCTGGAGCACTGGGTTCTAGGCCACTGGGAAGCCCAAACAGTGTAAAGAGGGGATAACAAGAGAGCTTCTGGGGGCAAGGAGAAGTGGCAGATGCGGCTAGGTCTTTGGTACAGGAGCCTGGTGCTGCTCTGGGTGGTTTCTCATGCTGGGCTGTAGAGCATGAGCCTGGAGACCCCACCACTGAGCTTGGAGACCCCACCACTGAAACTGGGGGAACTAGGAGCAAGGGGCCTTTCCCCCCCAAGGAGAAAAATCTACTTTTTTTTTTAAATGTAGTTGTCCCAGGCAGATGAGGCACTGAATTCCATTCTCATCCTCTCTCATTTCTACAGCTTTCCTCCCTGCTCCCCTCAGCTTTCAATGGTTTCCCTCCTCCTGCCCGCACCCACCGGCAGCCACAGAAGATTAAGTACTGTCTCCCTTCCTGCCCAAAGCCAGCCACGTGTGCCATTTGATGGTCAGGCTCCACAGAGCTGCACCAACCCCACAACATGATGAGAAAGCCCCCGAAACCCTTGGTGACTGATGACCATCCCTGCACAGCAGCAGAGCCCAGCTCCCTTTGTTACCAGAGCAGAAGCTGATCCCTCACAGACTGAGAAGCACATGCATTAGGAGGAAGACACCCACTCTGCTCTTCTATCAAAGGATTCAGCACCAGTCATACACCCATCCACTGTGTAACAGTGAGATATTGTGACCAGCCACTCCACACTCAGGACTCCTCCCTCTGACATTTCAGTCCCAACTCCCCACACCAAACCTTATTCAGAAAACTAGGGAAGGCACTGCAGGGTCTGGCAAAACTGGACATACTCACCACCCACTGTCTGCGCTGCACTGCGAAGTAGAATATGTACCACTGGAAGTAGAGAGGCACCAGGGCTGGGGGTCCAACTAGAGGAGAGAAAAGGAGAATACAGAGACATGAAGCAGGTAATCATATTCCAAAGGAATTAATTCGGAGGCTTCTGGTGATTCACAGAATCCTAGAAGATTAGGGTTGGAAGAGACCTCAGGAGGTTATCTAGTCCAATCCCCTGCTCAAAGCAAGACCAATCCCAATTAAATCATCACAGCCAAGACTTTGTCAAGCTGGGCCTTAAAAATCTCCCTAGGTAACCTATTCCAGTGCTTCACCCCCCCTCCTAGTGAAATAGTTTTTCCTAATATCCAACCTAGACCTCCATGACTGCAATTGGAGACCATTGCTCCTTGTTCTGTCATCTGCCACCACTGAGAACAGCCAAGCTCCATCCTCTTTAGAACCCCCCTTCAGGTGGTTGAAAGCTGCTGTCAAATCTCCCCTCCCTCTTCTCTTCTGCAGACTAAATAAGCCCAGCTCCCTCAGCTTCTCCTCAGAAGTCATGTGCCTGAACCCCCTGATCATTTCTGTTGCCCTCCGCTGGACTCTCTCCAATTTGTCCACAGCCTTTCTGTAGTGGGAGGCCCAAAACTGGACACAATATTCCAGATGTGGCCTCACCAGTGCTGAATAGAGGGGAATAATCACTTCCCTCAATCTGTTGATAATGCTCCTACTAATGATTGCTGGTACTGCACAGGAGTGGAGATACTCACTGATGAAGAAGTACTTGTGCTGGTGGTTGTAAGGCATGAACTTCTTCTTCTTCTTCCCGAGCTGTGAAAGGAAAAGGGATCACAGTAGGTTACCTGGGCTACAGAGACACTTATACAAGCACTTCCATCAGCTTCCCTAGGAGAGAGGCTCACAAATCCCCTACCAACTCCATCAGGAAAAATGTCTGCATAAATACCTTCCCAGTGAGAGATGGTATCAGGCACCCACCAGTTCACCCACAGCACTACTTCACTCTATTTTAAATCTTCTAAAGGGACCCCTCCCCGCTCTGTCTCTGATTCACAACTGTCTAGTCTAGGCCCTTGAAATGTGAATTCTGACCTGCACAACAAGCTCTTCCCCAATAGGGGGCGCTGGAACCACATCACAAATGTGATTCCATTTATTACTATGACCACGACCAGGGTTTTGTCTTATCACAAGTTCTCTCAAGTATCAGAGGGGTAGCTGTGTTAGTCTGTATTTGTAAAAAGCAGCAAAGAGTCCTGTGACACCTTATAGACTAACAGATGTATTGGAGCATAAGCTTTCGTAGGTGAATACCCACTTTGTCAGACGCATGTAATGGAAATTTCCAGAGGCAGGTATAAATATGCAGGCCAGAATCAGTCTGGAGATAACGAGGTTAGTTCAATCAGGGAGGATGAGGCCCTCTTCTAGCAGTTGAAGTATGAACATCAAGGGAGGAGAAACTGCTTTTGTAGTTGGCTAGCCAATCACAGTCTTTGTTTAATCCTGAGCTGATGGTGTCATATTTGCAAATGAACTGAAGCTCAGCAGTTTCTCTTTGAAGTCTGGTCCTGAAGGTTTTTTTTTTGCTGTAGAATGGCTACCTTAAAATCTGTTATTGTGTGGCCAGGAAGGTTGAAATGTTCTCCTAAAGGTTTTTATATATTGCCATTCCTAATATCTGACTTGTATCCATTTATCCTTCTATGCAGAGACTGTCCAGTTTGGCTGATGTACATAGCAAAGGGACATTGCTGGCACATGATGGCATATATAACATTGGTGGACGTGCAGGTGAATGAACAGGTGATGTTGTAGCTGATCTGGTTAGGTCCTGTTATGGTGTTGCTGGTGTAGATATGTGGACAGAGTTGGCATCAAGGTTTGTTGCACGGATTAGTTCCTGAGTTAGAGTTGCTATGGTGCGGTTTGTGGTTGCTGGTGAGAATATGCTTAAGGTTGGCGGGTTGTCTGTGGGCAAGGACTGGCCTGCCACTCAAGGTCTGTGAAAGCGAGAGATCATTGTCCAGGATGGGTTGTAGATTACTGATGATGAATTGGAGAGGTTTAAGCTGAGGACTGTAGGTGATGGCCAGTGGAGTTCTATTGGTTTCTTTCTTGGGTTTGTCTTGCAGCAGGAGGCTTCTGGGTACATGTCTGACTCTGTTGATTTGTTTCTTTATTTTCTGATGCAGGTACTGTAGTTTTGAGAATGCTTGGTGAAGATCTAGTAGATGTTGGTCTCTGTATGAGGAGTTGAAACAGATACGGTTGTTCCTCAGTGCTTGGCTGTAGACTATGGATTGTGTGGTGTGTCTGGGATGGAAGCTGGAGGCATGAAGGTAGGCATCGCGGTTGGTGGGTTTTCGGTATCGGGTAGTGTTAACATGACCATCACTTATTTGTATTGTGGTGTCTAGGAAGTGGACCACCCGTGTAGATTGGTCCAGGCTGAGATTGATGGTTGGGTGGAAGCTGTTGAAATCGTGGTGGAATTCTTCCAGAGTCTCCTTCCCTTGGATCCAGATGATGAAGATGTCATCAATGTAGCATAGGTAGAGAAGAGGCGTGAGTGGATGAGAGCTGAGGAAGCGTTGTTCCAGGTTAGCCATAAAAACGTTGGCATATTGTGGGGCCATGCAGGTGCCCATAGTGGTATCACTGGTCTGGAGGTATATATTGTCACCAAATCTGAAATAATTGTGCATGAGGATAAAGTCACAGAGCTCAGCAACCAGTTGTGCTGTGTCATCATCAGGGATACTGTTCCTGACAGGTTGTATTCCATCTGCGTGTGGGATGTTTGTGTAGAGAGCCTCCACATCCATGGTGGCTAGGAAGTGTTTTCTGGAAGATCACCAATGCATTGTAGTTTTCTCAGGAAATCAATGGTGTCACAGAGATAGCTGGGAGTGCTGGTGATGTAGGGTCTAAGTAGAGAGTCCACATATCCAGATAGTCCTTCCGTGAGATGATCCTCTCAAGAGACCACAGAGCTGATAAGAGTCACACAGACAAATAGTGGCACTCACTACTGAATAATACACCCAACAGCAGTCCATATGCTCATGTTTTCCTGTGCTCTCAGGGTTAACTCACCAGGCTGTTAACCAAGAGGAGAAGATAGCAAAGATGGAATACAACACACAGCCAAACCTCTCCAGGATCCTGACCATCACCCAATCCATATCTTTCAACTCAGAGCCACTGGGGCTCAGAAAACAGGAATGTTCTGATGTGTATGCTAAGTTATTAATGTTTGCAGTGTTGTTGCAGCCATGTTGATCCCAGGATATTAGAGGGACAAGATAGGTGAGATAATATCTTTTAGTGGACCTGCTTCTGTTGGTGAAAGAGACACGCTTTCGAGCTACAGAGGGACCTGAAAAGCTCTGGTGTAGCTCAAAAGCTTCTCCCTTTCATCAACAGAAGTTGGTCCAATAAAAGATATTACCTCACCCACCTTGTCTCTCTGTTAGTAAGACAGATCTGTAGCAGGCCCTGATTAGAGCCGTCACCTTTGTAGAGAAGGATGGATGGTCCTACTCTGCTCTACCTGCCTCCACTGAAAGAATGACAATCAGCAAAATGGCTCCATGTGGATGATACTAATCCAGAAAGCTCCTTTCACTCTGACATGCACAAAAGGTCCCACCACATGGTCACAAGAGAGTGCTTATCATCTGGATAATACAGATAAGCCAACAGATCCAACTGTAGCTGAATTTTGCCTTCATTAATGCTCTGGAATAAACCAGAGAGCAGCAGGGTCCTGGATCTGGGATAGAGTCATCTTCACCTCCAACAATACTCATGTGAGTAGTCTCGTTGAAGACAGTGGGACTACTTATGTGTGTAAAGTTAAGCACATGCTGGCCTGGGGCCTTACTCTCCACTGTAACTCGCTATTGGTAGCAGAAACTGGCAATATCTAAGTAGGCTACCTTCTAGTACAGCTGCTTAATACAGTTCCTAGCACTGGAAAAATGCATATGATACAAAGCATAATTTGAATGCTATGCAAAAATACAGAAGCCAAAATAAAACATGATGCTACTAATATGTGGCAGTGTTTAGAACACCCACCCATATCAGATTAGCCTCCAAAGCAGAGACAGATAACTACCTAGACTGTAGATCATCTCCATGGAAACAAGGGTGAATAGATTTTCCTATCTTGGAGACTCTTGATTTTCAATGCCTTATGTACAGATAAGTGAGACCATATCACTGCCATCCTCAAACAACTCCACTAGCTCCCCATAAACCAATGGTCACATCTGGATATGGAAATTGAATGGTGGGCCATGAATGCTCACAAAATCGGGGGTTGGGGTCCAGGAGGGGATGAGGCTCCAGCTGGGGGTGTGGGCTCTGGAGTGGGGTTGAGGGGCTGGGGATGCAGGAGGGTGCTTTGGGCTGGGACTGAGGGGTTTGGAGGGCAGGAGGGGGATTAGGGCTGGGGCAGAGGGTTGAAGCATGGGAGGGGGGTAGGGGGCAGGCTCCAGGCAGCGCTTACCTCAAGCAACTCCCAGAAGCAGCAGCGTGTCCCCACTTTAGCTCCTACGCGGAGGTGCAGCCAGGCAGCTCCACATGCAGGGCTGGCTCTGGGCACCAGAAAACCAAGCACATTCTTGGGGCAGCACACTTTCAGGGGTGGCATTCCAGCCATCTTATTTTTTTTGCTTCGGGTGGCAACAGCCTAGAGTCGGCCCTGGCAGCAGCAGGGCGTGGTGGGCGCCTGGGGTCGCTGCAGTTTGCGCCGCCAGGGAGCAGTGCCTGCACCTTGTGGCTAGGCCGGGCAGGCTCTGAACAGGGGACACGCAGGTTTGGGGCAGTCCTGTGGGGGCACACAGAGCCGCCTGCAGGTGCCGCAGGGCGGCCACTCCCCAGCACCGCAGCCAGGGCTGGGCGAAGTGACCCGAGCCTCCCAAGGACTGTGGCAGGGCAGCCAGAAGCAGCAGCAGCGGGGCCATAGAGGGCGGGGCGCTGCCATGTGGCGCCCGCATCCCGCTCTCTGGGGCTCCACTCCCTCAGGGGCTACCCTGCCCTGGTTCCTCAGCCACCGCCAGAGTGGTCCCACAACTCTGCCCTCTCAGGTCCTGGAGGCGGGAGCCCTGGATGGAGAGACCCTGGGCTGAGGCGCAGCCTAGGAGCCCCGCTGATTACCTCGCCCTACCAGCGCCGGACCAGCTGGAGGCGAGGGGGGAGCAGATGGAATCAGCACTTGTGGAGGGAGGGGGAGCCCTGGGCTGGGATGGCAGGGGGAGCGGGTGGGGGAGCGCACTGGTTGGTGGGGGTGAAAGCCCAGGGCGGGGGTCGGAGGCAGCCAAAAAATTTTGCTTGGAATGGCAAAAAACCTAGAGCCGGCCCTGTCCATGTGCTGCTCCCTCCGCAGACGCTGCTTCTACAGCTCCCATTGACTGTGGTTCCCGGACAACAAGAGCTGTGGGGGCCACGGTTGGCGTGGGGGCAGCATGCAGAGCTTCCTGGCTGCCCCTACATGTAGGAGCCGGAGGAGGGACATTCCACTGCTTCTAGGAGCCATGCAGAGTGGGGCAAACCCCTGACCCCTCTCCCCAGGCCGGATTAATCAAGGGCCGGATTAAAACATCTGGAGGGCTGGATGTGGCCCTCAGGCTGTAGTTTGCCCACCCCTAACATAAGCAGAATCACAGATTCATAGTAACATAAGGCTGGAAGTAACTTGGACAGGTCATCTAGTCCAGCCCCTCACGCTAATGCAGGACCCAGTGTACCCAGACCATCCCCAACAGATGTTTGCCTAACCTGTTTTTAAAAACCTCCAGTGATGGGGATTCCACAACCTTCTTGGGTAATCTGTTCCAATGCTTAACTATAAAGTTTTCCCTAATATCTAACTTAAGTCTCCCTTGCTGCAAATTAAGCTGATTACTTCTTGTCCTACCCTTGGAGGACACTGAGAACAATTAATCGCTGTCCTTTTCATAACAGCCCTCAACACATTTGAAGACTTATGTTCCCCCTCAGCCTTCTCTTCTTTAAACTCCACGTGCTCAGGGGTTTTTAAACCCATCTTCATAGGTCAGATTTTTCTAATCATATAATTTTTGTTGCCCTCCTCTGGACTCTCTCCAATTTGTCTACATCTTTCTCACAGTGTGGTGCCTAGATCAGGACACAATACTCCAACTGGGGCCTCACCAGTGCCGAGCAGAGTGGAAGACTTACCTCACAAGTCTTACATATGACACTCCTGGTAATACATCCCAAAATGATATTTGCCTGCCCGCCCCCCCCCCCCCAACATCATCACACTGTTGACTCAGTCAATTTGAGATCCATTATAACCTCCAGATCCTTTTCTCCAGTACTACTGCATAGCCACTGATTTCTCATTTTGTATTTGTGCATTTAATTCTTCCTTCTTAAGTATAGTACTTTGCACTTGTCCTTACTGAATTTCATATTACTGATTTCAGACCAATTCTCCAATTTATAAAGATAATTTTGAATTCTAATCCTGACCTCCAAGGACCTTGCAATCTCTCACACCTTGGTGTCATCTGCAAATTTTATAAGCATACTCTCCATGCCATTATCTCAGCCATTAATGAAAATACTGAATGATACCAGTACAGACCTCTGCAGCACCCCACTGGATATGCCCTACCAGTTTGACAATGAGCCACTACCTACTTTTTGAAAACAGTCTTTTAACCAGTTCTGCATCCATTTTACAGTAACTTCATCAAGACCATATTTCTCTAGTTTTCTTATGAGAATATCATGGTGGAACTGTGCTAAAAGCATTACTAACATCCAGATATATCAAATTTACTGCTTCCCTGCACTGAGTAGGACAACAATTCCTTAGTTCCAGGGGGAAAAAAAAAAATATCAGAAAGTCTGAGCCAGTCACTATATTCATTTGGGTTCATGTTTTAAAAAACCCAAATGTCAAAACCATTTCTGGAAGTGTTACACCAGGGATGCATTTGCACTCCAGCTGGGACCAATTCCAAATCTCACTGAAATTGACTGATAGATTCCCAATGATTTCAGTGGGCCCGTAGGTCCAGCACTGAATTAGCTAGTGTTTTGGCTGAAATGCATAGGAATCTTGAATCATATTTATATGCTAGCTGGTGTTTCACTTCCTGGAGCACCAAAATTAGCCAAGCTAATCTAAAAATTAACAAAACAAGCAACTTGTATCTACATCTGTATCTTGTCATAGCCTTTCTTCAGCTGAGAAAATGAATACTGGCTCATAATCATGAAGCAATCTTTAACACATTAAAAACATAGCAAAAAAAGCAACTTTTAATGAAATTTAATTGTATGGAAAGTTTAAGGAAGTTGTAACAAGTTGTTTGGAGCTGGGGAAGGCAAAGTAATGTTAAATATAAGACAATATTTCAAATCTGGGTAATTTTTATACTGATTCAAAAGCAGTTTAATTAACCCTTTTGCCTCCAGAGTAGAGCTGGAAATTTTCCAAGTCAAAGTTATCTCAGGACACCAAAAAAAAAAAAAGGAAGCTGGTTTCAACCACAGCTACAGGGAGGCTACTGCCACTCCATGATCTCTCACTTCCTCTCTCTCACAGGAAATTGGATTTTAAGCAAGAGGTCCATCCCTCCCAACCCCTTCCCAGAATGCCTGAAATACAGAGCCAGCCCAGCTGTTCTGCAGCTCTGCATGATAGTCAGTGTTCTCCCCAACTTTATGCTGCTTCCTGATTTTGGATCCTTTTAATGCTGCATACTTCCAGTGACCCAACCTGACCCCAGACTCACCTCCACAGACAACGTCTTTCCCAAAGCAAAAAATAAGGGGTGCATGTTAACATCAGGGTCCTTGCAGAAACAGTTGGGTTTGGCATGGTGCTGGAAGTGCAGGTGATTCCACCAGCTGGCTGGCGCACCCTGCAGGAACAAATGAGACCCAGAGGATTCAAACTTCAGTGCTGCCAAAAATAAGTCATCTCCTCCACTTATTACCCCTTCCCAAGAGCTGCACCACATTCTGCTCCCTGTCATGTTTAGGGAACGAGAGGCTTCTTGAACCTGTGGGGCTTCCTTGCTCATGAGTCCTGTTGAAACTCTGGCGATTGCTCTCAGCACCAAACACTTACCTTCAGATGGCCAATCACAAACTTGTGAACCAAGTGGTTCCATTTGGATTTGCTGAACACCGAGAGGTGCCCAAAATCATGCTGAAGCCACCCAGCCTGGGCCTGGAAGACAAAAGGAATCACGAGAAAACAGCCAGAGTTCAGTGAGCTTCTGCAACAGTGTTCTTTCTCCACATGTACAGTCATAGGAACAACACTTCTGCTCTCCTGACTGTTCATCTCAAGCAGGTGAGAGCACCCTGTACTGGTCACAAGGAGATATTTCCATTCTCCACACACAATCCCAAACAATCATCGCTCCCTCACTGTACTGCCACTAAACTCCAGCCCAGACTGGGTGAGATTACAGAGCATTGGAGAATTGTTTATGTGGGGAAGAAGGGGCCAGGAAGAAAAGGCTATGGAACTAAGAATCAGGGCATTTATTCTCTTCAAACTGGTCAGAGCACCGTAACAAAGTAGCCTTTGAGGAGAAGCCTGCCTCCTCTGAGCATTTGTAATTCCAGAGGAACCACCTGGGCAGAGAAGGAACAGCTGGGGCTTTCAGAGCGGCTATATCCTCAGCTCCAGCGCATTACGTGTTCCCATGGGAACACAAGGAGGGAGTGGCTACTGCCTGGTGTGTCTCAAAGTTCATACAAACCAGAGCAGAGAAATATAGCCTTGTTTCCACTATAGCAAGAAGTCCAGGACGAATGAAGCGCTCTAGCAGACTATGGGGAGGAGATACATAGAATACCAGTTCTAACTCTGCTCACTCAAAACGCATGCATTGAGGAGCTGCATTCCCTCCTCTCAACCAGACTTTGGGAAGGAGGGGACTGGAATTCTTGCGAACCTGCCACATCCAGAGCTTCTGCTGCATTTCCAACAGCACCTCCTCCTAAGAGAGGCTGGGTCTAAAATATCTGGGAACTTCCCACAACCACTGCGCCTTCCATTCCAGCTCCTCCTGTTAAGACAGGTAAGGAATGGAGAAGCTGTGAGCTCCTCACATCCAGAACTCCTACACTGCTCTTCATAGTGCATCCTGCTGGGAGAGACCAAAAATGCAGTCGTTTTCAGCTCCCCACTCCCAACATTTCTGAAGCATTTTCAAGTGTATCTTTCCTTGGCTCACCAAGTGAAAGTGCATCACAAGTACTGACAGAAGCACCCGGGGATACACCATTGGTCCTGAGTTTGTGGAAGTACAGGAGGATCCCTTAGCAGTTTACCTGGACGGTGCCTAGCAGCAGTGCAGAGAAGAGGAAAGGCAGCAAGGATGACCCAAAGTACCAGATGGTGAGCCACGCGGCAGCATCCAGCAGCAGAATGTGCAGGAGAAGCAGGAAGAAGAAGAGGTGGCTTGGGTTGAGGAGTCCCATCCTCTCGACGGTGGTGCGCAGCTCGCGGAAGTCCTCTAGCAGCAATTTCTGCAGGGAGACCAAACATTCAGCATTCTCCCATGGGTGTCCAGACAGCAGCCTCAGAAGCTCTGGGAGCTCCAGGCAGTGGAAAGCAGGGGTCCCCTCAGAGGCAGTAGCTGTGACATCAGGGAAAGTAAGCAGCTGACATGCTATAACCCTTGGGTGGGTGAAGGGTCTCTGTGACATCAGGGAGAGCCTATGGCTGACTGGATCTGCCCTTCTCACTCCCACTCTCAGGTGGGAGTCACTAGGACACCAAAGGGATCCCCAGGTCAGTAGGAGCTGCCCTCTCCAGTCTGCATCCCTGTATCACTGAGGGGAATCTGTAGCTAACATGTTTTGTTCCCTGCCTGATGAGTGTAGAGGTAACACAGGAGGGAACCCGTGACCAATAGGCCCTGTTTTTCTAGGCCAGTATTGGTGGACACCAAGGGGATGCCTCAAACAGGCATGAGTCCAAGATGCAACGTGATTTGCCATTTCCTGGGAGTTCTGGTTGCCAGTAAATGAGGGATATCAGCACATCCCCACTGCTGCCCTAATCCCATCCTAACATCTGACTTTTACGACACTCACGTTTTTGCTGGGCTCAAAGCTAGGTTGATCTGGTGCCAGTTCCCCAATCAACAGTGACTTCATGTACTTTCTCACCAGAGCCTTGTCAAGGTGGAATGCTGTGAAGGGATCCTGAAACACAGACAAGAGAATGGGGTGAAATAAATCACACATTGGGGCAGGTGGCACTGCCGGACCCTTCCTCTTTCCCTGCCCAATGCCTTGGCGATCTCTTCAAAGCCAAAACAGATACCTTGCAGTAGGAGCTCTCTGCCACTTTCTATATAGCTATTTCTAATGCACATCACCATGTTATCTTGGCCCTCTTCCTCCCTACCTCTGAATCAAAAGTCTTTTCCTGTCCAACCCATAACATGCATCCTTGACCCCATTCTCTTCTGAATCCTGTTTCCTCTCATTTCTCTCCTTTTGTGCACCACCAGCCAGTCCCTCTTCTGGATCCAGCCTGTCCACTTTCAAAATATGAACCAATGTGCCCTCTGCTGTACTCCACCTGGTTCTCTAACACCTTATTTCCCCCTCTCCTTTGCCTCTACTTTGCATTCCAAGCAATAGTTTACTCCCGTTCCCTCCACTTCCCACACTTTCAGCTGGGCTAAGGGCAGACAGCAAGGCTTACGCTGCAGTCGCTCCCCCTGATCACAGGAACTGCTGTGACATCTCCAATGCACATTGCTTGTTTGGATGCTCTGCACTCTCCTTATTGGACTAACCAGCATGGTTCATCCACTGCAAAGGGCTGCCTCAGTGACCTGCAGAATGGGTGTACAGGAGCTAGTAGGGAGGCTGGGGACTGGGGCAACTGGAGGGTAGGGACAGGACTGGGCTGGGCTGGCTGAATTGAAAAGGCTAATCAGGTGACGGAGGCGGGTTGAAGAGGTTCCCCCACCTTTACCCCAGGTTCTGCCACTCACTGCAAACAAAACCCCTAGGCTGTTCTAGGTTTGTCCCAACTGACAATCTCCCACGGGCCCATCCCCCAGCTTCACTGCTTACTACTGCTCCCCCTCTAGCTGCCTTTGGTTCCCTCAGGTGCCTCCCCCAACATTACTGAGCAGTGTGTGTAACACGCTCTTGACTCCCCCCAACACCTGTGCACTGCTGCTTGGGAGAGCCCTGCCAGGAAAATCAGTGACTTCTTGTCACTTGGGAAAATCAGCAATCACTTAGCAGCTTTATGTTCCCTGTGCCCTCTCTGGGAAAGCATGGCCACAACCAAGCAAGTCAGGGTTTATATACACCTGTATCACTATATTCATAGTCCACCTTGCTTTAGATTCCAAACCCAATGGAGGGGGTTCACATGTTAGTTTGGTGCCTCACTCCCACTGAAAGTCTCCACTTTGACTCTTGTTACATTTCCTCTCCCCATGTCTGTCCTAGCATTGCAGTTACAGTCTTCCCAGGACTAACTTTGCTTTCTCTTTTCAAGGGAATCCCTGCCCCCACTCCTGGTTTTCTTTGTTTCCAGTTCATTGCTCAGCAAAACACGTGCCAACATGGCTTTCTGTTCTTTAGGAAAGTGCTGGCCCTTTAAATGGCACCTAGCCAGGAACAGTTTTTGAATGTGGCTGATGCAGCCAATTCCAGCTCAGCTTTGTTGTATTTAATCAGGAAGGAGAGAGGGCATCCTCTCAGCTCAGGCTTACCTAAACAGGGGAGAAGGAGAGGGGTATTTTCATCTCTGTTCTCCTATTGGAAGAGGGAGAATAAGGGGGTTGTACATGGGCAGACCAGGAAACGGTGGCACCACAAGTTTAGACCAGTCACTACAGTGATAATCATGGTACTGAGGAAGCAAGCCACGCATTTAAGGGGGAAGTGCTTTTCCTTTGCTTTTGGTTTTTTCTAGGAGTCTGATTTTGGATTTCCAGTACAGAAAATATCCAAAAAAAGCTGGGATTCACTCCAGCTCAGCTACTTCAGAGGTCAGCAGTTCTGTTTCACCCAGTTGTAGTTACTTTCTGAAGATAAGAAAGTGTAACGCTTGTTGTGTGTGTCACAGTTCAGGGCAACTGTTCCCATATTCCCTCCATATAGTTCAGCAAGGGCATCCCATTCTAGGCTTCTGGCTCGCCAGTCTTGCCTCTCTTGCGTGGAAACCTGCTTCTCTCTCCCTTCTGAACAGGGTATTTCCAGGCTGAACAGTTGCCTGCCTACACTGTGTTATTCCCCAGCAAGGCAGACTGCCTAACAGGCCAGGGTCTGTGTTTTGCTTTCTTTTCAGAGACTAGCAACAGGGTAATTGCCAACAATTATGAGTTACCATACAGCTCTTTCTAAGCAAGCACTTCAATTCTTAAGGGGAAAGTATTACAGAGAGAACATATTTTAAAACAATAAAAGAACCTACAGGCTTGGTAATATGCTTACCAGAGGTCACCTCAATTCCAGCATGGGCTCTGGGAGGCTAAGAGTCCTTCAGACCCCTCCCAGTGGTTCTCCGATGGTTTCAGGTTTATAACATCCTTTGCTCAGAACAAGAATCCAAGTTTTATGGGGCCTCAGTGGACCAAAGACCTCCCAACCCTCTCCTAAGGATTGCCCCTCCTCCCCCTTGGATAAGAGGGCCTGGCCTTTTGCTGGATCAGAAAGAAGGTCCAAGTCAGTTTTAACTCAGGCTATTTAACCAAAAGTCCTTTCTTTGTCTGTTGATCTCTGGAAAATCCAGTTTATGCAAACCTCATCAGGGAAGGGTGCTTCTCTGAAGATGTTATAACCTGTACATCTTTGACTAATCACCGTTTCCCTCTTTTCCCAGTTCCTGAAGAAGCTGTATTTACTCTTCCTGTGAAAATACATATAATACCTCGCCCACAAGGATATATACACCACTCATTTAATACAATGGACTGCAAAGATATTAAACACAATTGAAGAAAATAAGGTTTATTGCAGCTCAATAAGGTTTGTGTAGGCTATTGCAGGATATTATCATATCTGTCACAATTTGCTCTACGGGTCTGTTAATACCGGACAGCACATAAATCCAACACAAAGTGCCTGTGACCCTTATGACTGACCCATTTCTCAGACACTCTTTTACTGGAACAGGGCTTAAAATGGATGGAATTGTCATGATCTTGTGGAGGTTGTGAAGGTCCGCACATTGCCTTAGGCTGCTGGCTATGCCCATATTGTGCAGCTCTAGAAGGCATTGGGTCCCAAATTCTATTCCTACTCCAGTTGGTGTCTGGGATTAAAAGGGACATAATGAAATTGAAATGTCATCAATCACAATCAATTAAGAGTAGTTTCAGGTACTATGTCTGCCCCTAGTCCATGTGCCAAACTTTGTGGTTTACAACCACATCGTCTTAATTTTTTAAAAACCTTTTCTCTCCCCACGTGTGAAAGACTCAGAGAGAAACTGACTACACAGGGAAAGAGCAAATGTGATGTGTGTATTTGGTAGCACCTACATGGGTAGTCACATTTTTCCAGTTCCAGTAATCTTAGCTATTGTTTTTGTAAAAGTAGCAGGGAAAACATTTTCAGACACCAGGGTGATTTTTAAGTTGATAGTACCCTTTAATAATACTCTGCAATTATATAGCTCTTTGCAAACATGGGGCTAGATTTTCAAAGGTACATTTGCACGTTTAATTTACTCAGATAAATAATTGGTGTACCTTGTATGCACAAGTCAAATATTTGTATGCAGATGTGGCCTGACTGTCCGTGTATGAATGCATGTGTGCAAGACTGCGCACCTAACCTTGAAAATCTGGCACATTATGGAGACTGCATTTGAAAATCTTCCAGTGTTGCCTTAGATAGTTTTACCTCCTGTGAACAGCTGTTTATACCCACCACAGTATCTTCTGCTTAGTATAGACAATACAGTATAATCTCAGAGAGAGTTACGAACACCCTGAGAATGGAGGTTGTTTGTAACTCTGAAATGTTCGTAACTCTCAATAAAACGCTATGGTTGTTCTGCGAAAAGTTTACAACTGAATATTAACTTAATACAGCTTAGAAATTTTACTATGCAGAAGAAAAATGCTGCTTTCCCTTTGCTTCTTTAGTAGTTTACATTTAACAGTAGTACTGTATTTGCTGTTTGTTTTTTGTCTCTGCTGATGCCTTATTGTGTACTTCTGGTTCCAAATAAGGCATGTGGTTTAACACTGCAAATACTGATCTTATCTAAAAGAACTGACAAGTCATGTGCTCTTACCTAGTACTTCATAACTACATACATAGTGTATTTTTCATTATCTCCTTATTATAGATGAGGAAAGCGCAGCTGACAGAGGTTAAGACCCAAGACCCTGACCACGCAAATACTTACCTCAGTGGGACTACTCAGGTAAATAAAATTAAATGTGCAGAAGTGTTTACAGGTTCAGACTCATTGATTTCAAAAGCGTTCACTAATTTTGTATGCCTAATTAGAAAACAACAAATAGATGGATACCAGTGAGCACCCTCAGTCAAAAATGTTGGCCTTAACCTTTCTGTGCCTCAGTTTCCAAACATGTAAAATGTAATACCCACATGTGGCTGTGCAGATTTCAGTATTTTTGGGGGGGTGTTCTCTCTGGTAGAAGTTCTCATTGCCACTTCTCAGACCCAGAGAGTTAAACTGCATTATTTGGGCTGGGCATGTTGTAGTCTACTGGATCAGGAATGGAGCAGGCAATTAAAATTGCTTTTTGAGTTCTCACATCTCACTGCAAAAAAAATGGTCTTCTGAAATCTTTACAAAACTTCAGTTTGTGGGTCTGCAAAAACCACACAAAGTGAACTGTTGAAAAATCTTACGTGTGAAAATCTTTTTACTACTTTCACCCAGCCCAAGTCCTACCCTCTGCTGTCAGCTCCCCACATTGAGATGCTTTAGGACAGCTGACAGTTGGGGTGCACATAGCCAGGGCATACACGCAAAAATATGTGCCATGCTTTAATGAAGTAGGCATTCATGCGCTGGCCAGTAAAACCCAGAAACCATATGTGGCGTTAACAGACAAGTGATCTCATGAAGCATAATGGGCATGTCAGCTTGTGCTTTAAAAGTGAAAGCTCAGCAGAGTAGGGATTTTGGTCTCTGTCTAGCATCAGTTACCTAAATACCAAGTACATCTACACTGCTAGATAAAAAAAAAATCAGAACTAAAATCCTGGAAAGCAGATGCACTTTAGAGACCCAGTCCACCAAAGCAGTTAAGCATGTGCTTAAATTTTAAGTGTGTGAGCAATCCTGCTGACCTCATGTTTAAAAATAAGCATATGCTTAAGTGCTTTACTACACTGGAGCCTAAGTGATGGAGCTGAGGATAATACTGACAGCAATACCCTTGTAAGGGGTAAATAAGAAACCCCCATCTCCCCAAATTATCTCTCCCCTGCTGAATCTAGATGTTCAGCAACATGCTACCAGGACTATGCTGGTGGGGCCTTTCCTTCACCTTTCATATCAACCTCTAGCTAGCACATATATGGTAAATTTACAAGTCCAGTGCTAAACATACTGTGACCTCCTTTTTTCCTCAGACTGCAGCTTTAAAATCTCTGATTCACAATCAGAATTAAACAAATAAGCCAAGCTACCACTTCAATGGAGATAAGCAGATCCCACTACTTATCTCCCTCTCCCCATTAGCACATCACCTTGCAACCACTGGGGCACGTGTTCTACTGAACCTGCTCTTCCTTTTTTCCCCTCCCTGTCTTACTACAGACTTTCAGGATCCCCATCACCATACAGCTGCTCCAGAAAGCCCCTTTCCCAGACTCTCACTTAGGTACATAGGAGAACTTGGACCACACTGTCAACCTCCTGGTCTTTACCAGGATCTCTGTATGGGGACTAGTGATGCTCACAGAACTGTGGAAGTATCATCATCATCACATGTACAGGGCTTAAAAGAGCAGGTGGCCCTTTGGAACTGGGCTAACTCAGATGTTCCACCATCTGTGCCCCATACATACTCCATGCTGCTCCTTCCTCCCCTGATTTGCTCTCTCCATTCCTCTCATTTCCTGGCATTGCCTCTAGCTCTAGATACAGCCCTTTGATTTTTCCAACAGCCCCACCTACAGGGAATAAAATCCCTGCATCTAAATCCCTTCTCGCTCTCTCCCCTTTCCATAACATTTAGCTTGTGCCTAGTATCGCCTCTCCCATTAGCTCATCCCCTAGGCTCTGCTACCTCCCATCCCCACCACCCCTGCTGATCTCTCCACCTCTTCAATGCTTGCCACACGCAAAACCTCCCCACAGCGTGCTAGCACCACAAGGCAGGGCACAGCCACAGTGTGACCCTCACACCAGCGCCCGCGATGACCCGCTCGCCGCCTGCCCCAGCGCGGGACTCAGCGCTGCACGGGGAATGAAGGGAACCCGCTAGCCCCGGCCCTCACCGTGGCGTCCTGCCCCGCGTAGTGACTGATGACTCGGGCGCCCCCCGGGTGCCGCCGGTAGAACTGGCTGATGTCATAGACCTTCCTGTCGATCACCAGCCACCGCTCCTGCTGCGGGTGCCCCCGGCCCGTGCGGAGCCCGATCTCCTCCCAGGTGAAGCGCCGCGGGGAGGAGCCCGCACCCGGCTCCGGCTCCTTCATCCCCGCTCGCTGCTGCAGCCGCGCTCAGCTGGTCTCTGCCGGGTCCGCACCACCTTTATCCACCAGAGCAAGAGCGGGGCCCTGTCCTAGGACACGCCCCCTCTGAGCTCATTGGCTAGCACCCTCCTCCAGCCCCGCCCATTAGAGAACACATTGGGTAGCTGTTCCGTAACTCCGCCCCCATAGCCGTCCCGCCGAGAACTCGTTGCCTTCATCCCGGCACATTGCAGTACGCCCTGCAGCGGTTCGCAATGTCACTGGTTCTTGAGTCACTCCGGGCCCCCCAAGGCTGGTCTTTGTCATTTTATTGGCTTATTTTCTTGTCAATCATCCCAGACACGGAGCACTATGCTTTCCGCATTTCTGCTGTGAAGGGAGCCCCCTGGGTCTTAATGTTAGTCTTTCCCTCTGGCTGCCAGCGGGGCGGAGAAAGGGGGAGCCCCAGCAGGGAGCAGCTCGTGTGTCTGTGCTCTGGATTCCTCTTTTTCATCCTTCCTGCTGCTCCCTCCTGCCCCCCCTTAAAAACCAGCGGATTTCAGCACAATCAGCTCACAAGAGTCAGGGTACAAGTCCTTCCCTACCCCACTGCCCTCCTGGGACGGGGCTGAGAATGGGAACTGGAGTGTCACTTCTCCACCAAATGGCAGAAGAAATGGATGGTTGTTTCCCCAACTCCCCTGCTCCCTGACTAAATCCTTCTTCTGGCTTCATTCAGCCGGTTGCTTCCCATGCTGCATTTCAGGACAAAGACACATGGCGACTTCTACAGGGTTTACCAAGATGTGAGGGAAGATCCAGTTGGGTTTGGTAACAGGCGGTGTGGGGAAAGGAGAGCAAGTGAGTGAACACGCTACCCATTGTGAGCACAGGGTATGGGGAGGAGGACAGCAGGGGATGGTGAACAACGTTAAAGGAGATAAAATGGTGAACAGAGATAGGAAATCAGCTACCAGAGATCAGAGATGAGCAGTGTGTGGCATGATGAGGTGGAGAGAGGCACCAAGGCAGATGACTCTAGATCACTGGTCAACCATTTGGGAAAGGGAGAAGAAGTGAATGGCCACACCATCAGACAAGGCAGCAGCCTGGAAACTGAAGTCACCCAAGATAAGCATGAGAGGAGGAAGGAAAGCTGGGGAGCCAGGCTGTTAACAGGGGAGCAACAAGGGAGGAGGGCCCATGCCCCCTTTGGCACTTGACCAGAGCTGTCATAAAAGTGGAGTTCTTCCCTGCTAGAATGACAGAGGGGTGGCTGGGCCAAATTTGAGTGGTGTTGCGACCCCATGCACCAGGTTGCAACACCACTCAAATTTGAGGTGGCTGGGCAGGTAACACCTCCCCCCCCCACATACACCCTCTCTCTCTGTTTTCTGTTGCTGCCTTCCCTTTTTCTATTGGTGGGACCACAAAGCAGCTAAACCACCTGAGCTGTTGCCACTTTTCACTGCCTCTTATCTAAATTAATGATGCACTTAAATAGTTAACACACCTCCTTCTTCCCCACTTTTTTCTGGGGGGTGGGGAGCTGTGGCAGTTGTAAGGGATGTTAACTTCCCCAGCACCAGCAGAGACTAGTCTTCTGTATAAACCTGCAGTACTGATTTTCAAATTCCCCTTCTGTTGCAGGCACAGAGGGTGCCTGAGGCAAGCAACAGTGGTTCGTGCCCTGAGTGCTTGGCGCCAATGAAAACACACCAGGGTGGAGAAGCAAGCAAAGTTTATCTGAGATCTCAAAGTGGTGGTGAGAAACTTCTCAAAGTGGTGGTGAGAAACTTAGCATGCCTCAGATCCAGCACACCTACACAAGCGGCTTTTCCCTTTTTATAAGTTTTTTTTCTCTTTCTTCTTTCTTCCCCCACCCTCCTCCTTCCTCCCCCTGTAGCAATTATGTAAGCGCAGGTGCATTAAGTAATCTTGGCAGCGGCAGCTCGTTAGTAAGTTTTCCTTCTGCAAGTTATCTTGTCCTGCTGCTAAAGGTGCACAGGCCTCATTATTTCTGGTTTAGACCAGTTAGAACTGTTGCAACTGATAATGACTGTTACACCTGGCTTTTTAGATCGATTAAAGTTCAAACATGGAGGGACTCTTGTCTGCTGAGGCCTAAAACCAGGAAGGCTCCATACCCTTGTGGCCTTCCACCCTCCCGAGTTACTTAGGGTTATGCTTAGTGACACCAACACTTCCTCTTCATTCACAATTTCAGCCCTGAGCTGTGCTCAGAACATGGGCCCAGATCCTCTCCTCAGAGATATTTAGATGCCTAACTCCCACTGAAAATCAATTGTGTAGTAAGTGAAGGCCCTGGTAAAGGCCCAGTATAAGGCCTGAGGCCTGAACTAAAATAATGGCCAAGACTTTGCTAACATAAAGCAAAGTGAAGCTGTGAGCCAGAGGCAGGCCCTGCTCACAGAAGCTGGCAAGGAAAGGGCTGATGCTGCAAGAAGATACGTACCTAAAAGGTACTGAACACTAGAGATCAGAACATTCACATACTTGTACATTCCACACAGATAACAAGGAACAGACTGACCCATCCCAATGACAGATGCAAAAGGGTAATATGATGGATAGAGTTGTTTTGTTCAAACCAACATGTACAAGGTGAGAGGCGGCACCTTACTACGTAGAGGGGTTGCACCTTACTGCATAAAGGGGTTGCACCTCAATACGTCAGGAGTGATGTGTAACTTGTTTGTACCTGTGTATAAGAATGCATCCTTGGGGCGACGTCTTTGTCCGGCCGAAGGGGCAGTGGAAAGTCCCGCCACTAACTGAGCCGAGTCCATTGACCATAGTACATATTCGTAGTATGCCCTGAGTTAGGCTAAGAAACCTACAGGGAACTATTGTTGTATCCAATACAGCAATAAACCTGGACGACGTGCCTTCGTACCTTCCTAGACTCTGTGGTCATTGGGGGTTCTCTTCGGGTCTGCTGTGTCAGCTATCTGCAGAGCTGGGGCAGCACACAGAGGGAACACACGCACGCAGCCGAGAGATACCAACAAGGAGAGAGCAGAGCACCACACCGGTAGCATCTGAGAACACATCTGACAACAGATGGTACTTGCTAAACTTGGAACACGGGTTCCAAAACCCCATGAGGGGAGAAAGGTTGGGGACTGGTGTGTGTACCTGATGGTATGGGCCCCTTTTGAGGGCCTGGAACACCAATTGCACATCCTCCTCTCTCCAATGTTAAAAATAAAGCTAGTTTTTGATTGTATTAGGAGTCCATCTAGAGACTGCTAAGCTGAATTCATGTTGGGCCAATGGGGCACCAGCACCAGGGCTCCCCTGCTAAGAGCTGAAATCACTGAAAGAGCTGAATTGAGATTACAAAGTGCTGTGTTAACTAGTGGGGGAGCCTGAAGACCCATTGTTAAGCGGCTGGCAGAGTAGAGCAGTTTGCAGTGTGTTGGAGCAGCCCATGGAACAGTGAGCAGAGTGAAGCAGTTTGCAGGAACAGCTGGAGGAGCGGCACAGCTGATGTGGTGAAGCTGGTCATGGTGAAGGCTGCAGCAGAACTCCATGGAGAGGTGGAGCAGTTGGCCCTGGCCCACGTAAGATGCCCCTTAACACCCTGTGTGGACTTCCCCCCAGCCCCATTTCCACCCAGGCTAGTGGGGGGGTGGTGTAAAACTCTGCAGATAAACTCTCGAATTCTGGGGTGGCACTGACCAGAGACTTTGGGGTTGTTGGACTTTGGGGTGATTGGACTTAAGACCCTAAGGGAAAAAGGACATTGCCAAACGTACCTGGGGATGGGTTTTTTTTGTTTGTTTATGGTTTGTGTTATAATCCTGTTTGTGGTGTTTCTCCAGTGGAATGCCACATTGTTTCCTTCCTTTATTAAAAAGATTTTGCTACACTCAGACTCCGTGCTTGCGAGAGGGAAAGTACTGCCTCCTAAAGGCGCCCAGGGGGGTGTGGTTTGTAAGTGTCCCAGGTCACTAGGTGGGGGCTCGAGCTAGTTATGCATGGTGTTATTGAAACGGAACCCCTGGATACTAAACCCGGCCCTTGTTGCTGCCAATTCAGAGGGGCAGAAGGGTTACATTTTTGGGGACTCGTTCGGGATCCCTGGGTCAGTACCCCACGCAAGCACCTGTTGAGTGTTGCACTGTATAGGAAAATAATTGTGTTTATATTTTGAGGAAATTGCTGTTTGCATAATGGCTAATATGTCGGGTTTGTTGGGCGCCAGTCCTATAGCCTCTAGCTCATGGGCGGCAGATGCAGCCTATGATTGGGCAAAAGCACTGGGGCATATATTGGAAAAGATTGTGTTGGTTACGTCAAACTCTTGTCGTAAGTTAAGGTTATTTGCTGGGGAAGAGGAGTTTGAACCCTGGTTAGAGCATACCACTGAAATGCTGCAGGAGTGGAGTGTACCCGATGTAGAAAAGCGGCGATGTCTAATAGAGAGCCTTAGCGGCCCAGCATTAGATATCAGAGGGGTAGCCGTGTTAGTCTGGATCTGTAAAAGCAGCAAAGAATCCTGTGGCACCTTATAGACTAACAGACGTTTTGGAGCATGAGCTTTCGTGGGTGAATACCCACTTCCTCAGATGCATTAAATGTAATTCGCACCCTGAAGCTCATTGACCCTGGGGTCAGTCTGAAGGACTGCCTAGAGGCCCTTGATAATACCTTTGGGAGCGTAGAGGGCCCTGTCATAAACAGATAGCTAAGGGTTAATGTCTCTTTCACCTGAAGCACCTGACCAGAGGACCAATCAGGAAACCGGATTTTTTCAACTCTGGGTGGAGGGAAGTTTGTGTCTGAGTCTTTGTTTTCTGTCTGCCTGCTTTCTCTGAGCTTTGGAGAAGTAGTTTCTGCTTTCTACTCTTCTGTTTCTAAGTGTACGGACAAAGAGATCAGATAGTAAGTTATATGGTTTCTTTTCTTTGGTATTTGCATGAATATAAGTGCTGGAGTGCTTTGATTTGTATTCTTTTTGAATAAGGCTGTTTATTCAATATTCTTTTAAGCAATTGACCCTGTATTTTGTCACCTTAATACAGAGAGACCATTTGTATGTATTTTCTTCTTTTTATATAAAGCTTTCTTTTGAGACCTGTTGGAGTTTTCTTTTCTGGGAAATTTCAGGGAAATTGAGTCTGTACTCACCAGGGAATTGGTGGGAGGAAGAAATCAGGGGGAGATCTGTGTGTGTTGGATTTGCTAGCCTGATTTTGCATTCCCTCTGGGTGAAGAGGAAAGTGCTTTTGTTTCCAGGACTGGAAACGGAGAGGGGGAGTCACTCTGTTTGGATTCACAGAGCTTGTGTCTGTGTATCTCTCCAGGAGCACCTGGAAGGGGGAAGGGAAAAAGGATTATTTCCCTTTGTTGTGAGACTCAAGGGATTTGGGTCTTGGGGTCCCCAGGGAAGGTTTTTCAGGGGGACCAGAGTGCCCCAAAACACTCTAATTTTTTTGGGTGGTGGCAGCAAGTACCAGGTCCAAGCTGGTAACTAAGCTTGGAGGTTTTCATGCTAACCCCCATATTTTGGACGCTAAGGTCCAAATCTGGGACTAAAGTTATGACAGGCCCTGAGGATAGTTACTGTAAATTCCTTAATTTCCGACAGCAAAGGGGTGAGAAAATTTCAGCCTATATACAGAGGCTGGAGAGACTGCTTCAGAGAGCTATTATGAGGGGAGCAGTAACTGCTGAGCAGATGGATCAGACCAAACAGGCTTAAGTTGTAAAAGGGACTCAGTATCAAAACCCAATCCTATTTCATCTCCAAATAAAAGAATGGCAGGAACATCCCCCAAGTTACTCCCAGCTAATAAAGGAGGTCAGGGAAAGACCCAGCAAAGTTTGATTTTGGAAATTCACCATTGTCCGAGGAGTGAAAAGATCACCTAAAAAGAAAACTTTGTGAAAAATCCAAGGTGTTCTCATTGCATGAGTGAAATGTGGGATGTGCAAAAGGAGTAAAGCACAACATCAGACTACATAACTCTCGACCTTTCAGAGAGAGATTTAGAAGGCTTGCTCTCTCTGAGATGGAAGATGTGCGACAACATCTTCAAGAGCTGGCTGCAAATGGCACCATTATAGAGTCCTGCAGCTCATACGCCTCACCCATTGTGGTGGTCCATAAAAAGAATGGGAAAATCCGAATGTGTATTGACTACCGCACCCTAAACCGCCGTACTGTGGTTGACCAGTACACAATGCCTCGAGTCCAAGATGCCTTAGACTGTTTGCTGGAAAGCCAGTGGTTCTCTGTGTTGGATCTTCGGAGTAAATACTACCAAATCACCCTGGGTAAAAAAAGTTGGAAAAAGACAGCCTTCATCTGCCCATTAGGGTTTTATCAGTTTGAACGCATGCCCCAAGGGATTTCTGAAGCACCTGCCACATTTCAACATCTTACGGAGAAAGTTGTGGGAGACATGAATTTACTGCAAGTGTTAGTTTACTTGAATGACCTGATTGTGTTTGAAAAAACTTTAAAGAAGCATAAAAAAAAAAACTTCTTAAAGTGCTTGATAGGTTGAAGGATTATGGTTTAAAGCTTTCAATTGACAAACGCCAGTTCAGCAGGATTTTGGTAAAGTATATGGGTCACATCATGTCCCAAGAGGGTGTAAGTACTGATCCTGATAAAATAAAAGCACTCACCACATGGCCACGTCCAAGTAACTACAGAGAACTCAAAATTTTCTTTGGGTTTAGTGGCTACTACCGCAAATTTGTAAAAAAACTATGCTACAATTGTAAAACCCCTCAATGATCTTACCAGGGGATATCCGTCCAGCAAGAACAAATCTAAAACCAAAAATAAAAGGCCTTCCATGCAGAGACACTATGGTCCCTTCGAACCCTTTGGGCTACGGTGGGATGAGAGATGTGAAAGTGCTTTTCGAGACATCATTACTTGCCTAACTCATGCCCCAGTCCTAGTCTTTGCTGACCCAAGCAAGCCATTTATCCTGCATACTGATGCCAGTTTGGAGGGTCTGGGAGCAGTACTGTACCAGAAGGTGGAAGGCAAGCATAAACCTGTAGCCTTTGCCAGCCGAGGACTGTCTGATAGTGAAACCCGCTATCCCACCCACAAGCTGAAGTTCTTGGCCTTAAAATGGGCCATCACTGAGAAATTTCGAGACTACTTGTATGGGGCTCAGTTCCAGATGTGGACAGACAACAATCCACTAACTTATGTGTTAACAAGTGCTAAACTGGATGCTACAGGGCAAAACTGGGTGGCCGCTTTGGCTAGCTATGACTTCAGCATTCAATACTGATCAGGGAGAAGCAATGTAGATGCAGATGCATTGTCCAGGCGTCCACAGGCACCAGGAGTTGCTGTGATACCCATGGATGGAGTAAGAGCTATTTGCAGTGTAAGTCGCCGAGAGCCGGAGGCCCATGAGAGCCTTCATGGATGTGTTGCTGAAACTCTGGGCCTACCCCCTGAATGCGTGCCTTCTGCTTCAGTAAACTAGATTGCTTTGGACCAGTCTCCCTTGCCCATGCTCAATGAGGCTGACTGGCGGGAAGCCCAGCTGCAAGATATTGACATTCGTGATACACTACTTGCCAAAAGGAAGGGGCGAGGCCCAGCTGCGGTTGTCCCACCTACCCCAAAGGGCAAACTACTATTGAGAGAATGGACCAAACTAAAACTGATTCAGGGAGTGCTACACCGCATGATCACAGACCCTCTACAAAAGCAACGAAATAAACTAGTGCTGCTGAAAAAATACAGAGCCCTGGCCATGAGGGCCCTGCATGACGACTTTGGACATTTAGGAATGAAGAGGACCCTGGAACTTATTC
This sequence comes from Gopherus evgoodei, assembly GCF_007399415.2. Classification (NCBI taxonomy): domain Eukaryota; kingdom Metazoa; phylum Chordata; order Testudines; family Testudinidae; genus Gopherus; species Gopherus evgoodei. Next base: position 123,075,598 of record NC_044325.1, on the reverse strand, counting down.
ACAATAGATTCTATTGGCCCCGAATGGCTAAAGATGTTCGCAGAAAATGCAAGACCTGCGCGCAATGTGTTCAAAAAAAACCTCTGCCCACGAGGGCTGCATATCTAAAGAACATCACCAGCAACAAACCTCTGAAGCTTGTTTGCATAGATTTCTTGTCTTTAGAAGTGAACAAAAGGAATATTGGGAACATTCTAGTAGTGACCGACCATTATACGTGATATGCGCAGGCATATCCCACACGTAATCAGAGGGCCACCACTGTCACTCAAGTACTGTGGAAAAAATATTTCTCAGTTTATGGATTCCCAGCCCTGATACACTCGAATCAGGGACAAAACTTTAAAAGCCACCTTCTAAAGAAGGTGCTGAGAATAGCAGGTATTAAAAAGTCGAGGACAACGCCTTATCATCCACAAGATGACCCTCAGCCAGAGAGGTTCAACCGAACCCTATTAGATATGTTAGGGACTTTGCGGCCAGAGCAGAAGGCAATCTGGAGCCAACAGGTCGCATTTCTGGTGCACGCCTACAACGCCACAAAGAACGATGCCACGGAAGTCACCCCATATCTCTTGATGTTTGGGCGAGAACCAAAACTACCCATAAATCTGTGCTTTGGTGTATCAAAGAATGGCGATAGCTATAAAACCCATCAGCAATATGTATCCCGACTACGAGAAAAGCTGTGGGATGCCTATCAATTAGCTACGTCTGCAGCTCGGAAGAACGCAGACCGCAACAAACATCAATATGATGCTAGGGTGCGTCTGCAAAAGCTCCAGCCAGGGAACAGAGTCCTGCTGCAAAATTTGGATATTGCTGGCAAACACAAAATAGCTGACAGATGGAAGGCAATACCTTACTTGGTGATAAAAAAGCTAGGAGACCTGCCGGTCTACAAGATCCAACCTGAAGAGGGTCCAGGGCAAACCAAAACCATGCATAAAAACCTTTTGCTCCCTGTGGGGAAATTGGTAGGCAGCCCTTATAAGAATGGCGCCACACAGGGCAACTGGGCAAAACAAAGGTGCTGTACCAAAGCCGCCCTCCAATGTGGACAGCCGGCCTTTTGCAGCTAACTTTCCCCTACTCAGTACATGTGACAGTGAGTCTGAGAAGAAAGACACAACCATGGTGTCTCCTGGAATAAAGACAAAATTTCAGTCTCCATCAGCTAAATCAAAACAAAGCACCTCCTCTTCCACCCTAAACCCTATGGCAGACATATTTAGGCCCATTCCTGACACTCCTGAGCCACTGGGGGGACCCCCGTGTAATGACATGCACAGGTTGTCGGACGGTGGCAACATGCAGATGGAGGATGTCCTGAGCACCTACGACCCTCCACTGCTGGAGCTGGAAATGCAGGGGCCTATGCCAATATCCAAAAAGAACTCACAGGAAATCTCCCCATCCATCATTTAGGAGGATGTCCCCCCTACCACAGCAAGAGGAATTCTCAATAGGCAAGACAGAGTAATAAAACCAGTGAAACGGTTAACTTACAATGCACCTGGGGTAAATAGTAAGAAGCCAATACATTTAGCACACAGGTTTGTAAAAACTAAAGTAGGCTATCTAAGGCCCTTTGAAGGAAACAAATAAGTTGGTATAGTAGGAAATGTGATTTGTCGGGACGACAAATTTTCGGCTGAGGGGAGGATGTAAGCAGAGTCAGGATGAGCGCTACCCTGACATCTGGTGGTAAATTGTAAAAAGTGTGGAAAGAATTTTAAGAATTTGCATTGGCATCCACCCCCCCCCTCCCACTTAGCATAACTCCACAGCAGCTTGGGATGGTGATTTTAACAGCTCTGGAATCCCCAATTTCTTTGTTATTGCGGCAGGAAAAAAAAAAGTTTGTCACCCTGATTGTGTGAATGGGGAGCTGTGGGACTGTTTTGTGACAGAAATGACTCAACCTCAGTTGGATGGTACTTGCTAAACTTGGAACATGGGTTCCAAAACCCCACCGGGGGGAAAGGTTGGGACTGGTATGGGTCCCTTTTGAGGGCCTGGGACACCAATTGCGCATCCTCCTCTCTCCCCAATGTTAAAAAGTAAAGCTAGTTTTTGATTGTATTAGGAGTCCATCTAGAGACTGCTAAGCTGAATTCATGTTGGGCCAATGAGGTACCAGCACCAGGGCTCCCCTACTAAGAGCTGAAATCACTGAAAGAGCTGAATTGAGATTACGAAGTGCTGTGTTAACTAGTGGGGGAGCCTGAAGACCCATTGTTAAGCGGCTGGCAGAGCAGAGCAGTTTGCAGTGTGTTGGAGCAGCCCATGGAACAGTGAGCGGAGTGAAGCAGTTTGCAGGAACAGCTGTAGGAGCGGCACAGCTGATGTGGTGAAGCTGGTAGTGGTGAAGGCTGCAGCAGAACTCCATGGAGAGGCGGAGCAGTTGGCCCTGGCCCACATAAGATGCCCCTTAACACCCTGTGTGGACTTCCCCCCCGCCCCATTTCCACCCAGGCTAGTGTGTGTGGGGGGGAAAACTCTGCAGATAAACTCTCGAATTCTGGGGTGGCACTGACCAGAGACTTTTGGGTTGTTGGACTTTGGGGTGATTGGACTTAAGACCCTAAGGGAAAAAGGACATTGCCAAACGTACCTGGGGGTGGGTTTTTTTTGTTTGTTTATGGTTTGTGTTATAATCCTGTTTGTGGTGTTTCTCCAATGGAATGCCGCATTGTTTCCTTCCTTTATTAAAAAGATTGTGCTACACTCAGACTCCGTGCTTGCGAGAGGGAAAGTATTGCCTCCTAAAGGCACCCAGGGGGGTGTGGTATGTAAGTGTCCCAGGTCACTGGGTGGGGGCTCGAGCTGGTTATGCATGGTGTTATTGAAACGGAACCCCTGGATACTAAACCCGGCCCTTGTTGCTGCCAATTCAGAGGGGCAGAAGGGTTACATAAAGGTTGGTATCACCTATACAGCAAGACTAAACTGGGTTACATGGTGTCCCAGCTTGATAAAATATCTGTTTTGAGTTTGTAAGACATAAAGACAAACATTTTCTGTCATTTTCAGTAACAGTTCTACAGTGAAATATTTTTCTGATGCATCCTTTAGTTCCCATCTTCTAGATATTCAATTAAGGACCCATAAAATGAAAACAAAATAAAATTAACCCCATTCCCAGCACTTCACCTAAGGGTCAAAGAAGTGAATGATACTGCACAAAGAAATATAAAGTACATGTGGGAGAAGTAGGGGACTAAACTGTGCTCTGTTGACATTCAAGTCAGCCTGCACTTTGACGCTGTAATCCACATGGCTCATCCAGTGCCCACTCTGGAATGTAAAACTCAGTCCAGCAGTGGAAACACAATCAGACTGTCTATCTTCTGTTTGTTGGGCTTGTATAGCTGGTCAGTTCCAGCCTAATATCCCACGGCTGCGCAGAGCAGTGCCAACTCAACAGCTTTAAATCACACTGTTAAACAATAGAATACTAGTTAAAATGTATTAAATATTTTGGATGGTTTTATACATTTTAAAATATATCAATTCCAATTATAACACAGAATACAAAGTGTACAGTGCTCACTTTGCAAATATTTGTAATAAAATAATATAATGTAAAAATGATAAACAAAAGAAATAGTATTTTTCAATTCACCTCATACAAGTACCATAGTGCAATCTCTTTATTGTGAAAGCACAACTTACAAATGTAAATTTTTTTTGTTATATAACTGCACTCAAAAACAAAACAATGTACAACTTCAGAGCCTACAAGTCCACTCAGTCCTACTTCTTGTTCAACCAATCACTAAGAGAAACAAATTTGTTTACATTTACGGGAGCTAATGCTGCCCTGCTTCTTATTTACAAGGTCACTTGAAAGTGACAACAGACATTCACATGGCACTTTTGTAGCCAGCACTGCAAGATATTTACATGCCAGATCTGCTAAACATTCATATGTCCCTTCCTGCTTTGGTCACCATTCCAGAGGTCATGCTTCCATGCTGATGATGCTCATTAAAGAAATAATGTGTTAATTAGATTTGTGACTGAACTCCTTGTGGGAGAATTGTATGTCTCCTGCTCTGTGTTTTACCCTCATTCTGCCATATATTTGGTGTTATAGCAGTCTCAGATGATGACCCAGCATGTTGTTCGTTGTAAGGACATTTCACTGTAGACAAAACGCAAAGAAGGTACCGATGTGAGATTTCTAAAGAGAACTACAGCAGTCGACACAAGATTTAAGAATCTGAAATGCCTTCCAAAATCTGATCGGGACAGGGTGTGGAGCATGTATTCAGAAATCTAAAAAGAGCAACACTCTGATGTGGAAACTACAGAACTTGAACCACCAAAAAAGAAAATCAGCCTTCTACTGGTGGCATCTGACTCAGATAATGAAAATGAACATGCTTTGGTCTTCACTGCTTTGGATCATTATTCAGCAGAACCAGGGCCGGCTCTAACATTTTTGCCGCCCCAAGCAAAAATAAAAGAGCGCCGCCCTGCCACCGGAAGCGCTGCCCAACCCCTCCTTGGGCGCTGCGTCACCCCCCCCAGTCCCCGCTCCCCCAGCGCCGTGCCACATCGGCCCCCCTGATGCCCACCCCCCAGCACCACGCCACCCCCCCAGTCCCTGCCCCCCCGAGCATTGCGTTGCATCCCCCAAGTCCCCACCCCCCCAGCACCACGCCACCCCCCCAGTCCCTGCCCCCTCGAGCATTGCGTTGCAGCCCTCAAGACCCCGCCCCCCCAGCACCACCCAAGTCCCCGCTCCCCCCCAGCGCCACCTTGCCGAACCAAAAAAAAACAAAAACAAATCCCGAGCACCACCCCGTCCCAACGTGCCGCCCCAAGCACATGCTTGCCAGGCCGGTGCCTGGAGCCGGCCCTGAGCAGAACCCATCAGAATGGATGCATGTCCTCTGGAATGGTGGTTGAAGCATGAAGGGACATATGAATCATTAAAAAGAACAGGAGTACTTGTGGCACCTTAGAGACTAACGAATTTATTTGAGCATAAGCTTTTGTGGGCTACAGTTTATGCTCAAATAAATTTGTTAGTCTCTAAAGTGCCACAAGTACTCCTGTTCTTTTTGTGGATACAGACTAACACGTCCGCTACTCTGAAACATATGAATCTTTAGTGTATCTGGCATGTAAATATCTTGCAACACTGGCTACAACAGTGCCATTCGAACACCTATTTTCACTTTCAGATGACATTGAAAACAAGAAGTGGGCAGCATTATCTCCTGCAAATGTAAACAATCTTGTTAGTCTGAACAAGAAGAAGGACTGAGTGGACTTGTAGACTCTAAAGTTTTACATTGTTTTATTTTTGAATGCAGTTATATTTTTGTACATAATTGTACATTTGTAAGTTCAACTTTCATGATAAAGATATTACACTACAGTGCTTATATTAAGTGAATTGAAAAATACTATTTTATTTTTACACTGCAAATATTAATAACAAAAAGTAAAGTGAGCGCTGTACACTTTTTATTCTGTATTGTAATTGGAATCAATATATTTCAAAATGTGGAAAATATCCAAAAATATTTATGTAAATAGTATTCTATTATTGTTTAACAGCTCAATTAATCATGATTAATTTTTTTAATCTCACGATTTATCGCAATTAATTTTTTTAATCACTTGACAGCCCTAATTTTTAGAAATGTTTTAACTATCTTTTCAGTTTGTCACTTAAATATTTCTTGGCATTGTGTCTCCTCGAGAGATTTGCAGCTAGCCCAAAGCACTCTGTTCCAGGCAAACCTTTCCCAATGGAGAGAGGCTTCCATCCAGATAGCTTGATAGTGACCAAAAATCCTTACCACCTGACAGCTGTGTTGCATGTGTGAAATAAACTGAATCTCAGTCCAACTTCCTCTGGACATTCATATCCACCTCACAAAAACAACCACCACAGATGTCATTAACTAGGCTTATTGTTTGCAGTCTCAAAAGAGAGTGAAGTCCTTTAACCTCAGTGAAACAAAGATAATAACAACTAGAATCTCCTCTATTTTTTGCAAATTAAATGTGCACCTCTAGACTCTGTCAAGTTGCAAATGTGGCCCTGAGTCAGGCAAGATTTGAGTGACACCCTTGCCTTAAAGGTACATGAAAATACTAGTGTAGCTGATGAGCTGAAAGATTGTGAGGATGGAGTCTGGAAGACACTTCCCAGGTTTCAGATCAAATCCTCAGACTGCCAAAGGGCATGGAAGGTCAATTCTTGAGTTTCTTCCTTTGGATCCTGGATTCTCCAAAGCCTGGACTTGTTTACAACACACACCTACATCAAAATCACCATCATACCTAGCCTGAGAAAGGATGAACAACTTGAGCCTGTAAGCTTTCCAGACAGTATAAGATGCATATGGAACTCCTGGTCCTATTCATCACTCCTATTCAGCAACAGAAGATTCTGCTCCCCTCAGGAGTTGCTCCGAGATGAAGGGAATATCATGGTACTTAATGATGACCCTCTTAGCCCCAGGGTCATCAGCCCTTCAGAGCCCCTCCCCTCCAATTGCAGGGAGAGAAGCAATAACCTAGCATCACTTCTTTCTCAGGCGTGTTTCTCAGGGCTATATTTTTAAAGGTGTTCGGGTGCCTGAAGATGCCAATAGGCACCTCAGCACTTTTGAAAATCCCACTAGGTGCCTCTCTGCATCTACAGGCTCCTAAACACCTTTAAAAATCTAGCCCTCAATCTGTTTTTCTCCCTGGGACTGGTGAGTTCTCTCATTCTTTCTCCACATTCACATCCCTGGCCCCCACACATGCCTTCCCCAGCTCCTTATTCCCCCCACATCTCTCTGCCTGCTCCCCACCTCCAACTGCCAAGGCCAGCTACCATGGAATCTTCTGGCCCCAACCTTCTGCCCCATCCTCAGCAAACGAGGCATCACCCAGAACATGCTGCTGCCTGTTTGAGCAGCTGGAGGGAAGGGATGTCTCACACCCTTACTCGCTCATACCAGCTACTCACGTATTGTGTGGGATTTCACCTTGGTGTAACGGACTGTGAGGAATGTGATTTAACAAAACCAGTAACCATGGATACACTCATAGGCTATGTGCACAGTTGCTCCCCTCGTCCAGTTTTTCTGGAGCTGTGCTGTTTATTTCACAGCACTGTAGGAAACACCAGTTGGTTCAGTTATAGCTCATGACACACACCTGATGACCCCAATCTAAGCTGCTTGGTCACAGCACACTTTACATTCTCTAGGGTAGCAGGTGGAGCATCAGGAATATTGCACTCCAGGACATTAGGACAATGTTTGATGTACTTCCTTGCCATCCCCTAGTTTAATTTGCACCTGCGTACTTCCTCCTGTCAGTTGTTTTTTGCCACACTCTTCTGACCTCTTGGCATATGTGATACACCAGTTTAGACTTCTCTAGACTCACTGAGCCATATTCACAGGTGATGTTTAAGGTTACATAAGTGACACCTGCTTACTGACGAGTGTGAGTGAGTCTAAGAATCTGATATGCTGAGTAAGGAATTATAGAAGGTGTAAGCTTGAACTCCATAGAATCATCTCTGAATCTTCTTCACTTCTATTTTCACACATCTGAAAAAGTTTTATCAATTTTCATAGGAATAACATCAATAGGATTTTACTGACATTTAATAGGATTCTGCAAAAATTACCCTGCACACCTTAACAAAGAGTGAAAGCCTTTCTGATATTTTTTAAAACAATTTTTTAAGCAAATGCTAAAGCAGGAATATAAAATTCCATAGAAGGGATCAAAAATAACTTATAGGAAGGTGATAGTCTTTTATTAAATTTGATAGGACTTTTCCATCGAGATCTCTCTCTCTGTCACACACACATGCACACAGACCCACAGACACACACACCAGCTCTGTCTATCCATCTCATAGCCACTTCAGCTGTCTCTTTCTCCTCCTCTATCCTGCCTCTTTCACCTCTCTCCCTCTTTTTTCCTCTCTCCCTTCTTCCTGCTTATATCTTCTCTCCTCCCCCATCTCTATGTCTTTCTCCTGCCCTTCATTACACAGGATCTTTTGTGTAATTAAAGCTACTCTGTGCCCAGCTCCCAAGCTTCAGCAACAATGAGAACAGCCTTTAACCTACTTGGCTGCTGAAACTGTTGTCAGAATAAATAGTTCATTTCCACTTCTTCACTGACTGCTTTATTCTGGTTGAACCAAACCAACTCATGTCCCAAACTTGATGGTGGAGAGGGATGAAAATAATTCCTGACAATGCCAAAGGGCTGAGTTGTATAATGGTGATAACGCTGTTCCTCTGGCAATTACCACCAGGCAACTAGGCACCTTTCAGTTATTTCTGATTAAATTAAACAGCTACCACTGTAAACCATCCAGCATGACAAATGGACAGGTATGTGGACAGGTGCTACAACAAATATACCTGCAGGAAAAGGTCAATGGCTTTCCAAACCTACCTGCTTTCTCATCAGCATGTTTATTTCAAGAGGATCTGCTCATGTAGAAGAGGCCTGAGGCTGAGTTTAAATATGTAACCAATCCTGCTTAGGCTGTCAGCAGGTTTGAACTATTGACTTTCACCACTAGGAAGGTGATTCCCCCCTAGACCAAGTCCACTAGCTGGAAAAAATAACACTCCAACCATTTAAGCAGATCACCCACTAAGGGGGGAACAAAGTTGTGGGAGTGGCCACCCCACATGCTTAGCCTGTCCTACAGAGAGAGAGAGAGAGGCCATGTCCACATTACAGAGTAAAATTGAAATTAATAAAATCGATTTTATAAAACAGGTTTTATAAAATCGATTTTACGCGTCCACACTAGGGCACATTACTTCGGTGGTGTGCGTCCATGGTCCCAGGCTACCATCGATTTCCGGAGCGGTGCACTCTGGGTAGCTCAGTAAAAGAATGGGACCAATAACTTCGATTTCCGTCCACACTAACCCTAAATCAATATAGTAATATCGATTTTAGGGTTACTCCTCTCGTTGAGAAGGAGTACAGAAATCGATTTTAAGACCCCTTAAAATCGATTTTAAGTGCCTTGTAATGTGGACAGGTACAGCGTTAAATCGATTTAACGCTGTTTAAATCGATTTAACGCTGTAGTGTGGACCAGGCCAGAGAGACAGAACTTGATCTGCATAGTTTAGAACAGAGAGACATCTGTGGCATTTTGGGAAGGTGGTGCAGAGCACAACTCCTGCACTTCCATGCACCTTGTGGGAGAGGCACTGGATCTGGGTTCTCAACAGTAACAGAAGTAGAGGGGGTGATCCAGCTCTAAATAGCCTCATAAGACCACTCAAACAAGATATCTGACAGTGTCCATACAGGTCCTCTAAAACATCATCAGAGAAAAGAAAATACAAAAACTGAAATAATGCAAACCAAAAAGGTAGGAAAAGAGATCATGAATTCAGCTCTGTAACCTACAGGAACACAAGGATTGCCATACCAGATCAGAACCAAGGTTCATCCAGTCTAATATCCTGTCTTCAACAAAGGCTAGAACCAGATGCTGCAGAGAATGGTGTGAGACTGCAACAGTAGGCAGATGTGGGATAATCTGCCTGTGACAGGTTGGATTACAGACACCCCCTTGGGGTTGCCAATTGATGTGCCAAGACTACTTCTGCCCCTGCATTCCTGCCTTGGCAGCTTGAGACGTCAGTGCACTGTCTGGTTTGAGCCAAACTCGCTAGCCTGCTGCAAACCCAGACCCAGGTCTGAACCATGTCCCCTAACAGCTGTAGGCTTAATTGAAAGCAGTTTAAGAAGTGTACCTATCTTTAACACTCAGATGCCCAACTCCCAATGGGTTCCAAACCCCAAATAAATCCATTTTACCCTGTATAAAGCTTACACAGGTAAACTCATGAATTGTTTGCCATCTATAACATTGATAGAGAGAGATGCACAGCTGTTCCCCCTCCCCCCCACAGGTATTAATATATACTCTGGATTAATTAATAATTAAAAAGTGATTTTATTAAATACAGAAAGTAGGATTTAAGTGGTTCTAAGTAGTAACAGACAGAACAAAGTGAATTACCAAGCATAAGAAAACATGTAAGTCTGAGCATAATACAGTAAGAAAACTGAATACAGATAAAATCTCACCCTGAGTGGTGTTGCAGTAAGCTTGCTTTTACAGACTAGTCTCCTTCTAGTGTGGGTCCAGCAATCATTCACACCCCCCTGTACTTACTGTCTTTTGTTCCAGTTTCTTTCAGGTATCCTTGGGGGTGGAGAGGCTATCTGTTGAGCCAGCTGAAGACCAAATGGAGGGGTCTCCCAGGGGCTTAAATAGACTTCCTTTTGTGGGTGGACACCTTTCCCACTGCCTGTGTAGAATTCCAGCTCCAAGATGGAGTTTTGGAGTCACATGGGCAAGTCACAAGTCCATGCATGACTCAGAACTTACAGGTGGCAGCCATGGTTCACATGCTACCTTGAACCTCCTCAAGCAGACTTCTTATGTGGATTGCAGCCTTCCAAGATTCATTGTCCATTAAGTGCTTCTTGATTGGGCAATTAACTTGCACATTTCTTTCTCAAGAAGCTGACCAAATGCTTAACTAAGGCTACTTAGAAATCAAGCAAGTATACAGTCAATATTCATAACTTCAAGTACAAAAAATGATACATGCATACAAATAGGAGGAATGTATACAGTGGATGATAATGTTTACAGAGATATGTTACATGGCATATGTAGCATAAAACATATTCCAGTTATGTTATATATACATTCATAAGCATATTTCCATAAAATCTCACAGGGTGCAACGTCACACCTGCCTCCTGAACTTACTGCCAGAGACTTGGACACTGTCCACGGCAGAGGCAGTACATGTAAAATCCCTGTTTGTCTTTAGTCACACTCCTTTTCAGTACCTTTAAACCATATGATGTCATTCATAAGTTTTCCAGCAAGTTTTGGGGTGCCTGAAAACAGGCTGGGGTGTAGTATTTCTAACAGAATGCAGTCAGCAATATCTGTTAATGTGTAGGTGTCTTGGCATCGGTGGCTAAATGCCAAGACACCTACACTTTAAGATTAACAACAAATCCTTCTCCTGGATTGGGTCCCTCCAGATCACAGAAATTTCAGCCCCCGTATCTCTCAGTCCAACGAGTAATTTAGCATTAAGTTTAAAAGCATGCATACGCTCACTGCTTGGTTGTGTAGAAGCAAGCTTTACAGATCCTGTGTGGAAAGAAGCAGCAGCCAGGCTCTGAGAAGCAGCAGCTTCACGTGTTACTTGCTGCCTGTTTCTACTCAGCAAGGGACACTTACTCCTCAGGTGCCCAGTGAACTCATAATTATAGCACCTCTTGGGCATTTCTGCTTGTACAGGATATTTGGGATGGGTAACAGGGGAATGGAGAGGTGAACACCCAGTCTCCTTTCTCCCAGGGGTGAAATGGTGATTCTGCTTTCCCTCAACTCTGTACCCCTCTGACAGTGGTTTATGTTTAACTGAAGCTTGTGCTTGCTCATAACAGTCTGCAAACCCTGCCAATTCACCCACTGCATTCACCTTTTTGTCCCACAAATACTGTTTTACATCATCACTGCACATATTCAGCAATTGTTCCTGAGTAACCAAATCAAACATTTCTTCCAAGCTTGTAATGCATTTCTCCCTCACCCACTTATCTACCAAATTTCTAATTTCATTTACATAAGACACATTACTCAATCCAGATCTCCTCTTAAGACTCCTGAATTTAACCCTGTAGGTTTCAGGTGTAACCTGACACCATTTCAAAACCAGTTCCTTAAATTTACCATAGTTTGAAGCATCATCAATAGGCATCTTATTGAATATGTCCAGAGCTCTGCCATTCAATTTTGCTCTCAATGTGGTCATCTTTTGATCTTCAGGGATTGCATGGAGGGTGCACAGTCTCTCAAAGGTGATGAAATATTCAGCAATATCACTGGAATCATCATACTGTGGACATTGTCACTCCCATTTGTGGATTTTTGGGGAAGTGGAACCAGCAGCTGGAGGGTTTTGTCTCTTCAACTCCATAACAGCCAGTTCATGTTTCTGGGCTTCAGTCTGGGTCTCCATAGCTCTCCTGTGGGCAGCCTTCTCCCTGGCTGTTTCTGCCTCCATAGCTCTCTAGCAGGCAGCCCCTTCTGCATTAATTTCTAATTGTTTTAATTCCATCAATCTTTTCTGTTTGTTTTCTTTCTCAGCCATTTGCAACCTGTGCAGTTCTAGCTTTTTCCGAGCCTCACTCTCACTCATGTTGCTGATTTTCCTGCCTCTATTCCATTCCCTGAAATAAGCAAACATAAAATAACAGACCAGTAACTACTTCGTTTGTTCTCCAGCCACCACACCCAAAACTCATTAAAATCACTACCAGTATCTCAAGGCAATCAGCTATGCACAGATCCTGCTGACTACACCACTGTGACAGGTTGGATCACAGAAACCCCCTTGGGGCTGCCAATTGATGTGCCAAGACTACTTCTGCCCCTGCTTTCCTCCCCTGGCAGCTTGGGACTTCAGTGCCCTGCCTGGTCTGAGCCAGATCCGCTAGCCTGCTGTCAACCCAGACCCAGGTCTGAACCATGTCCCCTAAAAGTAGGATTTAAGTGGTTCCAAGTAATAGCAGACAGAACAAAGTGAATTACCAAGCAAAATAAAATAGAACACGTAAGTCTATGTCTAATACAGTAAGAAAACTGAATACAAATAAAACGTCACCCTCAGAGGTGTACCAGTAACCTTCCTTTTACAGACTAGTCTCCTTATAGTCTAGATCCAGCAATCATTCTTGCCCCCTGTAGTTACTGTCCTTTCTTCCAGTTTCTTTCAGGTATCCTTGGAGGTGGAGAAGCTATATCTTGAGCCAGCTGAAGTCCAAATGGATGGGTCTCTCAGAGGTTTAAATAGACTTTCTCTTGTGGGTGGACACCCCTCCCACTGCCTGTGTAGAATTCCAGCTCCAAGATGGAGTCTTGGAGTCACATGGGCAAGTCACAAGTCCATGCATGACTCAGAACTTACAGGTAGCAGCCATGGTTCGCATGCTACCTTGAACGTTCTCAAGTAGACTTATGTGGTTTGCAGCCTTCCAAGATCCACTGTCCATGAAGTGCTTCTTGACTGGGCACTTAACTTGCACATTCCTTTCTCAAGAAGCTGACCAAATGCTTAATTGAGGGTATGGCTACATTTGGAATTTCAAAGCGCTGCCGCGGCAGCGCTGCGGGAGCGCTGCCGCGGCAGCGCTTTGAAGTGTGAGTGTAGTCAGAGCAGCAGCGCTGGGAGAGAGCTCTCCCAGCGCTGCATGTAAACCACATCCCTTACGGGTGTAGCGTGCAGCGCTGGGAGCCGCGCTCCCACCGCTGCTGCCCTGATTACACTGACGCTTTACAGCGCTGTATCTTGCAGCGCTCAGGGGGGTGTTTTTTCACACCCCAGTTGCAGCGCTGTAAAGTGTGAGTGTAGCCAAGGCCTAAGGCTACTTAGAAATCAAGCAGGTATACAGCCAATATTCCTAACTTCAAGTACAAAAATGATACATGCATACAAATAGGAGGAATGTATTCAGTAGGTGATAACCTTTCCAGAGATATGTTACCTGACATATGTACGATAAAACATATTCCAGTTATGTCATATATACATTCATAAGCATATTTGCATAAAAACCTCATGGGGTGCAACGTCACACTGCCCTCCACATAGATCTCCTCCCGCTCTCAAGTAGTTAGAGATTGTCTTAACCATGAAGTACAAAGTTTAATATCCTATCAAACATTTTTATTGTCATTTATTATGATAACCTGGGATATTCATAGACTCATAGACTCTAGGACTGGAAGGGACCTCGAGAGGTCATCGAGTCCAGTCCCCTGCCCTCATGGCAGGACCAAATATTGTCTAGACCATCCCTGATAGACATTTATCTAACCTACTCTTAAATATCTCCAGAGATGGAGATTCCACAACTTCCCTAGGCAATTTATTCCAGTGTTTAACTACCCTGACAGTTAGGAACTTTTTCCTAATGTCCAACCTAAATCTCCCTTGCTGCAGTTTAAGCCCATTGCTTCTTGTTCTATCATTGGAGGCTAAGGTGAACAAGTTTTCTCCCTCCTCCTGATGACACCCTTTTAGATACCTGAAAACTGCTATCAGGTCCCCTCTCAGTCTTCTCTTTTCCAAACTAAACAAACCCAATTCCTTCAGCCTTCCTTCATAGGACATGTTCTCAAGACCTTTAATCATTCTCGTTGCTCTTCTCTGGACCCTCTCCAATTTCTCCACATCTTTCTTGAAATGCGGTGCCCAGAACTGGACACAATACTCCAGTTGAGGCCTAACCAGCGCAGAGTAAAGAGGAAGAATGACTTCTCGTGTCTTGTTTACAACACACCTGTTAATGCATCCCAGAATCATGTTTGCTTTTTTTGCAACAGTATCACACTGTTGACTCATATTAAACTTGTGGTCTACTATGACCCCTAGATCTCTTTCTGCCATACTCCTTCCTAGACAGTCTCTTCCCATTCTGTATGTGTGAAACTGATTGTTCCTTCCTAGGTGGAGCACTTTGCATTTATCTTTATTGAACTTCATCCTGTTTACCTCAGACCATTTCTCCAATTTGTCCAGATCATTTTGAATTTTGACCCTGTCCTCCAAAGCAGTTGCAATCCCTCCCAGTTTGGTATCGTCCGCAAACTTAATAAGCGTACTTTCTATGCCAACATCTAAATCGTTGATGAAGATATTGAACAGAACCGGTACCAAAACAGACCCCTGCGGAACCCCCCTTGTTTCCAGCAGGATTGGGAGCCATTAACAACTACTCTCTGAGTACGGTTATCCAGCCAGTTATGCACCCACCTTATAGTAGCCCCATCTAAATTGTACTTTCCTAGTTTATCTATATTCTATAGGCCCAACAACCCCCAGGCTTCTCAACTGCAACACACTCAAAAATCCAACCTGAGCATTTTTAAAATTTTTTTTTTTGAACAGGTAAGCTATTAAGATGCATCTGAATAAATTTACTCATGACAAGGAGGATATACAAATGCACCTATATTTTCCTTGTATTTGAATCTCTATTTGCATAGAATTGATATGTTAAGTTTTAGCTGGCAAAGCCAGAATATCTTGTTTATAGTTTATGCCTGGTTTCCTGTGCTGAGGTGGCTCCACCAAAGAGGCTTCCTCTGCAGATGCTTAGCTATGCTCCTCGACCTGTCATGTTGTAGATATATAGGACCTACTTCACCTCTTGATTATGGCCTAATAATATAAACCCACTGAAGTCCATGGGATCAGGCCCTCATACTGCATAGTATCCAGGAATAACTCCATTAAAGTCAATGGAGTGACACCAGAGTCAGACTTGTGTTAAAGGAAAATGAAGCCTGTAGCTTTTCATAAAAACTCTCCATAGATTAGAGACAATATTTCTCTGCTTTCCTTAGAGAAATAAGCCAATATAGCCAGGATCCAAACACTAGCTCTACAACAGCTGGAAATAGTGGTAGATGACATGCAAACTGATCACATGCATATGTATCAAGCAGGCAAAAGAAAACGGGGTCACTGTAGCAAGGCGGTTTGGCTTTCCACCACCCAGGAGGGGGACGAGCCTCTTTGGACACCAAAGTGGGAGGAGCCAGCAAACCCTGCAACTGCCCCTCAGAGGTCAAGGCGCAGGACAGGAAGTATAAAAGTCTGACCCCAGCGCTCACTTGAAGTTCAGCCACTGGAGAGACCAGACATCTGTGGCGTAGCTCCCGGTGGGGAGACCGCAGCGATCGGCGGCTGACCCGAGGACTGGCCAGACCAGCCAATGCCTGATGCTAGCCCGAGCCCAGAGACGCTGCCAAGCTTACTGCTTGCCCATTACCCCGAGGAACTGCCAGGCCTACCCTGTGCCAGTTACCCCAAGGAGCTGCCAAGCCTACTGCTCACCAGCTACCCTGAGGAGCCCATGGTGTGTGACCCCATGGGGGATTCCGTCCGGACCCAGGTACCTCTAGAGGGGGAGATAGGAAGTAGCCCGGGGGTAGCTGACCTGAATCTGGCTGCTACACTGACGGAGCCAATGTCGGTGTGTTGTGGCCAGGATCCCCACTGACACAGCAGCGGGTCTTCTGCCGCTGCTAGGGCCCTGGGCTGGGACGCAGTGGAGTGAGTGGGCCCGTGTCCACCCTGCCACCCACCTTGCAGGTGTCAGTCTCCCCCTCTCCCAGGCTGCTTGGAGCCAGGAACCTGGGGTTTGCTGTTCAGCTGTTTGCTCAGCCCCTGCCTGAGGGCCTGAACTACTGACTGTTTGTAGCCCCGCCCTGACCCAGGGCCTGGACCTGCTAATATTGAACTGTTTTTTTTGTTGCCTCGCCCTGACCCAGAGCCTGGGCCTGCTAATATTGAACTGTTTGTTCTGTCTCTGCCAGAGGGCCAGAGCCACTGACTGCCACACAGCCAAGCTAATTCCCCGACACACCTGACTGAAGTAGTGAGGCGGTCTGGCTCCCCACCGCCCCGGAGGGGGATGAGCCCCAGCCGAACTGCCCTACACACGGTGGAGAATGCAGGCATTGATCCCTCAATCCTTGTGAGAAGGGATTTGCGGTGGAGCGGGCCTGAGCAATCATGGATACGGACAAGCTTATAAAGTTCTTAGCCAAAAGCCAACAGCAGCAGCAGCAGGCTGCCCAGTTCCAGCAGCAGCACCAGCAGGTTGCTGCCCAGCTCCAGCAGCAGCACCAGCTGGTCCAGCAGCTCGGGACCCAACAGCAACAGCTGATTTTGGAGCTGGGACACCAGAATAGGGATCACCAGCAGCAATGCCTTAAGCAGTTGGCGACCTTGCTGCCCCGTCCTGCGGAGCCCCAGCCTGCGGGTGCCACTAGGCCTCCCAGCCTGGCCCCTCCCATCCAGTTGACAAAGATGGGCCCCAACGACGACTCAGAAGCTTTTCTGGTAACCTTTGAGAGGGTGGCGCTTTAGTCACAGGCTGGGCCCAAGACCAATGGGTTACATATCTGACCAGGACCACTCAAATGTATATCGGGGCCTGTCCGTGGACGCAGCTCAGGACTACACCCAAGTAAAGTCAGGTGCCCTGCATGTTAACCTGGAGACCTTCTGACAGTGGTTCCAGAGCTTGGTCTACCCTACGGGGGCCCATCCCCGAATGGTAGCCCAAGAGTTGAGGGAAGCCTGCATGCAGTGGCTACAACCCAAAAGATGAACCCCGGATGAGCTGATTGAACATATTATTCTTGAGCAATTTGTCCATATATTCCCATCGTGAGGGACGGCCTGAGTCGTCCGCCATCGGCTTGCGACCTTAACTGCTGCTATCACATTGATGGAGGATTTCCTCGCCGCCAAAGCACTACTAGGACTGATCACTTGAGCTGCCCTACCAGGACCGGAGCTCCCTAACCTAGAGAAAAGGGGGGCCATCCGGAGCAAACCACAAAATCCATCATGGGGCCCGGAGCCCCAATCCTGACCTGCCAAGGTCACAGTTTGACAAGCCCTTGCACCTCAACCAGATGCCCAAGGTACCAACCAAGCCCTCCCAGGGGCCAGGCGGGAATACTGTCCCAGTCAGGGTGCTCGGATATTGGGCCCTGTTTTTCCTGTGGGAAATATTGCCATTTACAGCGAGACTGAACCTAGATGGATTGCAGCTTTGGCCAGGTCTGCACAGGAGAAGCCCACACCCGACGCCCGCAGGCCGCCAAGATTACGGTGCCAGTGGTTGTCGGGGATTGCTCAACCTTGGCCCTAATTGACTCAGGCTTCGGCCAGACGCAGGTCCACCAAAGCCTGGGCCTCCAGGCTGACCCATGCCTGGGGACAATCCGTCTACAATGCATTCACGGTGACATACGACCCTACCCCAGTGCCCAAGCCCGACTGACCGTGGATGGGGTCATGCAATCGATGGTGGTCGGCCTGGCTCCTCGGCTCACCTACTCAGTGATCCTGGGGAGGGACTGGCCAGACTTCCTGGAAGTCCTCTGCTCCAGTGCTGACGAGAGGCCTGCAACTACCCCAGTACTGGAAGGGAGGTGCCCCAGGCCTCTACGAAGTTTTCCCTTTTTGAGTTGTTGTATGGCCGCCACCCATGGGGGTTGCTCAACCTGATGCGCGAAAACTGGGAACAAGCTCCATCACCAACCCAGGACCTCCTGAAGTATGTCCTCTAGCTCCAGGAATGCCTCACTCAGACAAGGGTGCTAGCCCGGGAAAACTTAAGGATTGCCCAGGAGGCTCAAGCATGAACCTATAACCGAGACACGCAGAGCCGCGACTTTAAATCTGGGGACTGGGTCCTGCTTTTCCTGCCCTCGAGCGAGTCCAAGCTACTGGCCCGCTGGCAGGGCCCCTATGAGGTGGTCCAGAAGGTGGGGCCCATCCAGTGGTGAGCTCCAGCCGGTTCGCAGGAACCAGTTGTTAAATTTAGAAGCCTTTTTAGAACCGGTGGTTCCAGGACAACCGGTTCTAAAAAAGTTTTTAAAATTTAACAAAGGCTCGGGCAGCTGTCCACCCAGCCCCCGGCCCCAGTTCACCTCCCCCTCTCCCCTGAATGCTCCACCCTCCTTCTCCTCCCCCTCCCCTGCTTCCCACAAATCAAATGTTCGCGGGAAGCCTGAAACAAGGAGCAGGCAGGTAAGCCAGGCGGGGGGGGGGCGGACGCGTGGAGGGCTCTAGGGAGGCACAGCGTGCACGGCCCAGTCCAGCTCCCCCTACCCCTGGCCGAGCGCCCCTGGCTTGGGCTGGTCCTGGCTGAGCGGCTTCAGCCCAGCTTGGGAAGTCGGGCCCCGTGGTGCCTGTCCCGGTGCCGGTTGAGCGGCTCTGGCCTGGGGAGTTGGGCCCCACGGCACCGGTCGTGGTCTTGGTGGATCAGACCCAATCTGGGCCCCAGGCAGTGTGGTAAGGGGGCAGGGAGCATGGAGGGGGTGTTCGGTGGGTTGTAGGGGGAGTGGATAGGGGTTGGGGCGGTCAGAGGGCAGGGAACAGGGGGATTAAATGGGGGCAGGGGTCCTGGGGAGGCATCAGGAATAAGAGGAGGGGTTGGATGGGGTGGTAGGGGGCAGTTAGGGGACAGGGAAGGGGAGTGGATGGGGCAGGGGTCCTGGGGGTGGGGTGTCAAGGAACGTGGTGGGGTTGGATGGGGCTGGAGTCCCCGGGGGTGGAGGGGGCATGACCCCTTCGTGGGATGAGGAGGAGGGAACCGGTTATTAATATTTTGGCAGCTCATCACTGGGCCCATCACCTATGAGGTCAACCAACAGGACCGATGTAAAAAAACCCAGCGGTACATCAACCTCCTGAAGCCCTGGCAGGAGCGTGAGGACTTTATTAATTAATCCTTACCCACCGGAGCCAGAACTGGGCCCCCATGCCACCCTAACCCAAGAACCGAGGGGCCCCAGCTCTCGGAGACCCTCACAGATGAACAGCGCAAGCAAGCCCGGTGCCTCCTGCAGGCATTCCTGCAAACCTTCACTGGCTAGCCGAGTTACACGACCCTGGTTTATCATACCATTCAGACAGAACCTGGAATAGTGATTTGAGAAATGACCAGGCCCTTGCCACACCGCATGCGGCAGATTGTCAAAATACCTGACTGAAGTAGCGAGGCGGTCTGGTTTCTTGCCGCCCCAGAGGGGGATGAGTCCTGGCCGAACTGCCCTACAGGCACACGGAAGTGGGCACAGGAAAGCAGCAGCCAAAGACACAGAAAGGGGTTTTGTGTTGTGCAGAAAAACACACAAGAATAGAAATTTGCCCAGCAAAAATGTTGTCACAATGGAAAATGCAATAAATGGAACTCACTTTACAAAGGGACAGGGATCTGACTTTCACAGAGCTATGCATACTATTGACCAACAGGTCACACAAATCCACACTGGTTATGCCATGCATAGCCAGCCCTTTCTCTTTAGCCTTGCAAAATACTGCTGCTTTAGAAAACCAATGAACACCACCCGTTATAACCTGGATCAGGGCCTTATAGCAAACAGCTTCTCAGAATGGTAGGAGCAGTAGCAGTTAGCACCAGCCCACAGACACTGATTAACTAATATTTTATTCATTACTACTTCAGCCCCCAACAATATATTAGGCACAGACATGCTATGTGCATCTATCTCGTGGTTATATGACCCCCAACATCACTGGCAGACTGACAGCAAGGATTAGGCCTTGTCAGAGACACAGGAAGCTTCATGCTATTATGCTCAGCATCCTGCTGGACTGGCTTATACTATCCCTAAAGAAGGAGATCATCCAAAAAAAGCCTCTCTGTCTGCAAAAGTTGCAATGATGTAGGAATATGCACTGAGACTCTAATGCCCCCTACTGATGCTGATGATACAACAGATTTGATCCATCCATTCTGACAGCAGTACAGTACATAGTCGGCATGTCTCTATTCTTAAAATGCACCCACCACTGATGTAGTCTTTGTTCCTGATTGAATTTATTGGCATCCTTTTGTAGCCAGGCCCTCTCAGTGCTGCCACAAAAGGCCAGATCTTCATAGAATCATAGACTTTAAGGTCAGAAGGGACCATTATGATCGTCTAGTCTGACCTCCTGCACAACACAGGCCACAGAATCTCACCCACCCACTCCTGTAACAGACCTGTAACCTATGTCTGAGCTATTGAAGTCCTCAAATCGTGGTTTAAAGACCTCAAGGTGCAGAGAATCTTCCAGCAAGTGACACGTGCCCCATGCTGCAGAGGAAGGCCAACCCCCTCCCAGGACTTATGCCAATCTGCCCTGGAGGAAAATTCCTTCCCAACCCCAAGTATGGTTGATCAGCTAAACCCTGAGCATGTGGGCAAGACTCACCAACCAGACATCCAGGAAAGAATTCTCTGTAGTAACTCAGATCCCACCCCATCTAACATCCCATCACAGGCCATTGGGCATATTTACTGCTGGAAGTTAAAGACCAATTAATTGCCAAAATTAGGCTATCCCATCATACCATCCCCTCCATAAACTTATCAAGCTTAGTCCTGAAGCCAGATATGTCTTTTGCCCCCACTACTCCCTTTGGAAGGCTGTTCCAGAACTTCACTCCTCTGATGGTTAGAAACCTTCATCTAATTTCAAGACTAAACTTCCTTATGGTCAGTTTATATCCATTCTTTTGCCCACACTGGAGCTGGGTCCTTAGCTGTTACTGGACCATTTTTCCTGTCTTTGTGACTGCCCTGTTCTGCAGGGAGCTCTAGGAAGGCTTAGCCTCTGTTCTCTTGGCGCGTTCGTGATTCCGGTGATCGGTCCAACAGAGGAGAGCAAAGCTCAGAAACTTTGTCTTATGACACTCTCTGCTTTCTTCTGCTCTGTAAATTGGCTGTCAGTCTGCTGGCTGCTTCGTGGCTTTCCTGTCCTTCTCTGGGCTTTTGTATCTGGTCTGCTCTCTAGTCTGCCTTTGGGGAGCTTGAACCAGCCCCAGGGCCTTCTTTTGCCCTAAGGGGAGCTGCCTGGCTGCTCTGCCTCTTTCCCTGCTTGCAGCTTTTTGCCCCAGTCCCTTCTCCTTGGGCTCTTCCTCCTCTGGCCTGTCAAAAATGCCTGTCCCACCTGGTCCCCTTGTCCAGCATGCAGGCTCACCCCCTACCCTGCGGCCGCTTTGGCTTTTGCTGTCTGTTCTTTCTCTTGGGGACAGCCCTGTCTGTGCTACAGAGACTAGGCTGGCACAACCAGGTCTTTCCGTCACTGTAAGCCCACCACCTCCTCAAATGCCCTTAGCTACTCTGGGGGTTAGAGCAGCATGGCCATATTGCCCAGGATCAGGTTTCCCTTTTGCACACCCCTGACAGATGGTGCTGTTTTGACTTAACTGTTCAACACACACCAACCCTCAGGCCTGGGCTGCACAGGGAACGTACGTCAGTACAGCTACATCAGTGTGGGCCGTGGACGGAAGAATTCTTCCATCGACCTCGCTTCTGCCTTTCGGGGAGGTAGATGGCCTGCGCCAATGAGAGAAACTCTCTCCAGGACCCTTCTCCAGGAACAGTGCCCTTCCGTTTGGGGAGACTATGCTGGTTAAAAAAAGAGAAATAGTTTAACTGCATTTCTCTGTGACAAAGTTGACTTTGTGTCTCCTTATAGCAGTTGTGTTCTGAAATCTTTAAGCTTTTACTTCATTTATGATGAAATCTTGCAGTAATTTTATTCTAATTTTGAATGAATAACTAGACATGAGCTTTTTTTGTGTGTTATTGGAGGATTGTTTAAAAATCTGGGATTCCACTTTCTACTGCCTTTCAATTACATTTCCTCTAAAAGTCCAGGCATACAGAAGATACTTACAGTTTCACTCAATACCAGTCTAGTTCCTTGCTGTTTCCTGTCTAACTGCACACATATGATGTGGAAGAAGGGAAAGAATTGACAAGGATTTGTAGGGGATCTTAATGCATGTCAGTCTGTTAGCAAGAGTTAGGCCAGCTGTAACCCTAATGACGTGAGATTTGTAGAAGCGAGGATAGTGTGAGGCGAGTAGGGAAGAACTGTGTGAGAAGTTATCATGACCTTGCACTGATAATTAAATACGTAGACTGGCGCCCAGAAGTGAGGAAAATAAGATAGCAGGATAGCCTATGTATAAACAAAATGCAGCTGTTGCTCATTATTGTCTGTATTATTGCTTGTTATTGTCTGTAACAAAGGTATAAATGCTTGCTGTAATTGTTTACCTGTTGAGAGACCTGTCCGGGACTCGGGCGACCCAGTGTCCTAAGGCACTCCCTTCCTCTATTGCAATTGCTGGAGAAATAATAAAGTATTTGATTTTGCTGTACCCAAACAAAAAGCGAGAACTGAGTTTTTCTCCGACAATTTGGGGGCTCGTCCGGGATGGCAACGCCTACTGAGACACAGGCAGCTGCTACGGATCGTTCCTCTTCAAACTCGATGGCGCCACAAGAGAAGTATGAGACCTTTTGAAATCTCTATTGGGGTGTCATTGGAGGACTGTCCATGGGGCCTTCTGTCTCTGTTGGGCTCAGGTCATCTGAACTTATTGACTGTGCAGCAAGATCAGATTCAAAGTGGTATTGGGGAAGGGCCCCAATAAGGTTAGTTTATAGCAGTACTGGGAAATTGCTGGGTTAGCCATCAAGGTAATGCATAGATAAATGCATGAGGTAATGCATAGTGAAATGCATTAGGTATGCACTGGTGCTGAGAGGTTTTTAAACCGCCTCAAGAGGGGTTGTTATACTGCCTCATGGTATTGGGTCCGGACATAAGGTACAGATGCATCGTGATATTTGGAAATAAAGGCCTTAGTGTGTGTGTGTACACCAGTGTGAGTGACTGTTACCTGAAGACGCCCAGAGTACCCTGTGAAGCGAAAGCTCGTGACCAGGACTACTCTAACTCAAGCCCGGTAACTAGTGGATCTTTAGAAGATCCGACCCACAGTGGGCTGACTCGGCCTGGCATCATCCGGTGAGGAAGCTACCTGGGTCTAGGAGTGTGTGTACCCATCTTCCCTCCCCTTTTTCTTTCCATGTGGGCTACTGACAGTCTGATCATTTCACTGGATGCAATCAGAGAAGCGGCGCTGTCTCCCCTGAAACTAGCCGACTTTCTTTGCTGAAGGGAGATGTAGGAGGGTCGTGGTCATCCTCATTAGCCTCTCCTGTGTGAGTATCCTGTAGGGAGAGACCCTTAGTTTATGTGCCGCTAGCGCGGACAGGGCATCCCCCCTGTGTGTGTGTGATTGGAAAATGGGTAGGGGACAGTCTAAGCATTCCAGCTGACCCCCTAAGGGTACCCCATCTTATTTCATGTACGTACATTATGGTCCAACAACCTGCAGTATTTAGACAATTGAATCTTTACATGCGGTGAAAATCCATCTAAACAATGCCCACTAGAAGGTACCTTCAATCTAGATAAGATCATACATCTAAGAAGAGCTTTTAATCACCTAAAAAACCTCTGACAGTGTGAGCAATTTGTCTATTGAGGAAAGGAATGAGTTAATTTGAAATTCAGCTTGGCCCAGAGATAAATAGAAAGTTGCTCTGCGTTCAAGGTCAAGAATCAACGCAGACTATGCTAAGTACAAAGAAAAACTGCTTTCGGCCCCAGCTGGCTGTGAAAAAATATAGACAGAAGCAAACCAAAGGCAATACAAGTTACAGAACTGAAATTACA
Source organism: Gopherus evgoodei (assembly GCF_007399415.2). Taxonomy (NCBI): domain Eukaryota; kingdom Metazoa; phylum Chordata; order Testudines; family Testudinidae; genus Gopherus; species Gopherus evgoodei. The sequence goes on along the minus strand of NC_044325.1, from coordinate 123,051,404 downwards.
TTTGCAAAGCTTAACTGTCCAGTGAGATCCAACAGAGTGCCTTTGTGACCCCGGAGCCGGTGTGGCTTGGTGACACCGAAGAAGCCACAGGCAGTCGACCTGGACTGGAATCTCTGAAAGAGATGGCGCAGGAGATTCCAAGGTGTAAAAGAACAGTCCTCCCAAGAGCAAAAGCATGTTGGAAATTCTGGACAAGCTGTATGCAGGATAATCTCCCGTCCACCTCTCTCCCTTCTCTGAACGTTATACACAGACATGGCCAGTCTGGACATGTGTGAGTATGACAATGGCTTAGGGCCTGGGGCACTAATGTTTTTCCTGAGTGATGTGGGAGTGTTCCCAACACTCTCCACTGTTTTATTATTTTATTAATGAAGTTTTAAAATTTAGTCATATGGTGTGTTTTCTTTATCTTCCCCAATGTCCTGCAGTGTCAGCCTGATCACCTGACATGAGGGATAGATTGGTAACAGAAATTTGTCATAGTTTGGTGAGCAATTGAGAAGGGGGGAGCCCTGCAGAATTTACACCATTTGTTTTACCCTTGTTATGTTTATGTTTGCTTTGCTTGGTATTGTTGATGTTATATGTTGAGGATTGCATGATTAAAGGAATGCCCACTCTCAGCCGCAGTAAGTCTGAGAACTGGAGAGGGGTTTAACATTCCTCTCTCCACCCTGGTTGACTGGGAAAGGTGGCAAGTGGATCTACCCCAGTTGTAGCAGGACTGGGCAATAGAGAAGTTGGAGAAAAGGGAAGAGATGTGTACTTGATAACTAGAATTGAGCAATTAAGAGCATAGATCATGAACCAGGCAGCAACTCAAACCTACGCCCAGGGCAAGTTGCAGGCCTTGAGACAGGACTTCCAGGTAGAAAAGGAAGCCCTGGCTAAGCAAGTACCAGTCCTTCAGGGACTTGTCAAAATTTAACCATTTGTGCTCAGCATACGCCATAACAGCAACGTGCTTGCCACAAGAGGAAATTGAATAGTTAAACGCCAATGGACCATGCATTTTTGCCCAGTGGCAAGCCTCACGAGGGAGAACTCAGTTAGTCTTGTGAGCAAGAATGTTTAAGGGAAGAGACCAGGAAGGGTGGGGGCTAGTTGAGAAGCCCATCCTCCTAGCTAAACTGGTAGTGGAACAAGTTGGTGCCCATGGAAGGGGCGGTTCAGTGAGAAAAGCAGGATCAGGCCCAAGTGGGCAGGCAACAGACAGAGAGATTGGAAAACAGGTTGGAGAATTTTGAGGGCATAGTGGAAGGAAGGAGTAAGTGAGTATAAGCATGGGGATTTCAAATACCCAGGACAATACTTGGAATGGTGATTTGAGTTGATAAAAGTGGCTGTTGGGAGACAAGCAAGTGATTTAAGGAAGAGTGAGAAGTTAACTCTGTAGTTGCTGGAGGGAACAGCAGTTGAACCTTGTAAAAATGCTAAAGAGGAAAGTTCTTGATGTCTTTAAAATGTTTGTAAATAAATTCAGGCAAAGAAATTATTAGATTGCAATTATTTGGCTATGAACAATTTAGTCGAATTAGCTAGAGAATGTATACAGTGCTAGGTAATTGAAATCCTACTAGGCTCTAAGGGGCACTATAAGAAGCACTTTTTCTTTCAGTGTTTGAAAGCAGGAGTTAGTAGTAAAAAGCCATCATAATTCTGGTAAAGTTAATTATGTCCCTTTTAAGGTAAGAATATTTAAGGTGTGAATAGCTTTGGATCCAGAAGCAAGCCAGAAAGCATCTCTATTAATGCAAATTATCTAACTGATAAGGTAGAAGCCACTGAAACCTGGGCTGCCTATGAAACAAATACAAGAAAATATGAGGAAGTGGGTATTCACCCACGAAAGCTCATGCTCCAAAACGTCTGTTAGTCTATAAGGTGCCACAGGATTCTTTGCTGCTTTTACAGATCCAGACTAACACGGCTACCCTCTGATAGATAAGAAAATATGGGGTAATTCTTCTGTTTTACCTGAAATCAACAAGGGTATTTGTATATTTTAAGTGATGATTGACTGCCCAGAAGGGGTAGATCTCTGTTTTTTTTGTCTTTCAGATAATCAGAGAAAACTGATGCCAGCTGAACAGCATTCAACGTACCATGCATTTACTGGCACAATAGGAATTATGTTTTGTGTTCTATGTCCTGTCTTGTGGTGTTTGTCTCGTGGCCAAAATTGTTCTGTTCTATATTTTCATAGGATAGTCTAGTTAAAATCAAACAGAAGGGTTAAATGCAAATACTAGTTTTATTCAACTTTGGAATACGAAGTCTTTGGATAAATCAGGACAATACTAAAGTCTAACATATTTGCTTAAGTAAAAAAAAGAAACTTAATTGGCCAGATTGTTAATTAAAAAAATTGTTGTTAAAATTTGCCTACAAACAGTCTTTGGAAGCAAGGACATGAAAAGTTAACCCACTCCCCGTATTGTACATGGGATCCTTCTGGCTACCTCAGATTTCTAGCCAGAGGGCTGGGGATGGTGGGAAGCTATTGGACACCAGAGGTTGTACTGAGTGAACTCCTCGAAATGGGTGTGCTTGTCCTGGCTTGTTGCTCCAAAGCTCTGTAAAAAGTTATTTTAATGGAAGGGTATATGTGGCATACATTGAATAATAAGACTAATGTACAGTATAATGGCAATGTTTATGTGTTCATGGTTGGGAAAAAGGTGTATGAGTGAAGAGTGGAAGTTTCCTTTGTAGGTTAAAAGAAGCCAAGAAGGAGAGAAGGAAAAATAACAGAATGAGTTAACTGGAAAAAAAATAGCTAGTATGCTCAAGCTAAAGATAAGACACTGACTCCATTCAAGGACACTGTTCACAGCTAAGACTTGGCTGACAGTCAAGAAAAGGGGGGACTTGAATGTGCCCAAGCAGCTATGAGATCTGCAAAACACTGCCAGGCATTAATGAAATGTGTTAGGTTTCTTTTCTCACAGGTAAAGAAGCGCTACCCAAAGACCCTAGCAGCCCTGCCACTCCTTGGAACCAGGAGACTGGATCTATGTAAAGGTCCACCAATGAAAGACTGCTTTGGCTCCATGCTGGAAAGGCCCTTATTAAGTCCTGCTGACTACCAACACCGCTGTGAAGTTGTCATAAACAGATAGTTAAGGGTTAATGTCTCTTTTACCTGTAAAGGGTTAACAAACAGGGAACCAAACACCTGACCAGGGGACCAATCAGCAGACAAAATACTTTCAAATCTCGGTGGAGGGAAGCCTTTGTTTGTGTTTTTTGGGTTTGGCTTTGTTCTCTCTGGGTCCTGGAAGGGACTAGACGTGCAACCAGGTTTCTTGCCAATCTCCCTGCTTACCGTCTCTTATATATTCAGAATAGTGAGTATGTAGTAAGAAAGGCGGTTATAGTCTTTTGATTGTTTTCTGTATTTCTATATGGTGATTTGAGTTGATAAAAGTGGCTGTTGGGAGACAAGCAAGTGATTTAAGGAAGAGTGAGAAGTTAACTCTGTAGTTGCTGGAGGGAACAGCAGTTGAACCTTGTAAAAATGCTAAAGAGGAAAGTTCTTGGTGTCTTTAAAATGTTTGTAAATAAATTCAGGCAAAGAAATTATTAGATTGCAATTATTTGGCTATGAACAATATAGTCGAATTAGCAAATGTGTAGTTTGCTGAAAGTATTTTAAATTGTATTTCTGCTGGAGAAGGCTTTTTCTCCAGTTTCTATAAGCTGACAGACCCTGTAACTTTTACCATCTAAATTACAGAGATAACTTTTACCTTTTTCTTTCTTTTTTTATTAAAAGTTTTGTGTTTAAGACCTGTTTGATTTTTTCCCCTTGTTGAGGCTCAAGGGAATTGAGTCTGTACTTAACAGGAAAGGGGAAGGGAGGAGAGAAGGGGGAATCCCTTTGTTTTCGATTCACGGAGCTTGAATCTGTATTGCCTCTGGGTGAGGGAGAAAGGGGAGGTGGAGGAAGGGACATTCCTCCCTGTTCTAAGATTCAAGGAGTTTGAATAACGGTAATCTTCCAGAGTAACCCAGGGAGGGAAATCCTAGGAGAGGCACGGGTGAGGGAAAGAGTTTACTTTCCTTGTGTTAAGATCCAGGGTGTCTGGGTCCTGGGGGTCCCCAGGGAAGGTTTTGGGGGGACCAGAGTGTATCAGGCACTGGAATTCCTGGTTGGTGGCAGCTTATCAGATCTAAGCAGGTAATTAAGCTTAGAGGAATTCATGCTGGTACCCCAGCTTTTGGAGTCTAAGGTTCAGATTGGGAAAAGATACTATGACATGGTAGGCAGTGGTGGGATAAGAATCCAAAAGCCAGTGAGATAAAAACAAAAGCCAGTAGGATTATTATTTTTCTTTCCCTCTGCTAGCTGTTTGTAGGCAGAGGAGAGGGTTTAAAACTACAGCCAGAAATTTTTTTTTCTTTTCTCCTTTCTGATTTTGCAGAGAGATTGCCTAAGGCAAGGCCATTAAGTTTAACAAGGGTCTTTTGTTAAACAAAAGGGACTCCAACTGTGAGTCAACAGGGACTCCAGCAAAGCACATCTGCAAATGAAAGGGTTTTTATTTCTTTTTACTTACCGAGAAAGGCATTGTTGCTAGGCAACCCTAAGCAGGCAACAAATAGGCAGCAGAGGAACAGCATTTCAGGCAGTAAACAGAAGAGGAGCACCAGCACAAGAAAGCAAAAACAATGAGCACCAGTGCAGCAACAAGCAAACTAAAAATAGCTAAACTAAAAGCAATAAACAAACACAACAAACATAAAAGACGAATGGAACTAATTCAGGCAGAAATGGCCAGGGAAGTGGCTGCCCACAGGAGAGACATGGAGAAGAAACAAAAAGAGATGGAGCTCCAAAGGGAGGCCCACCAGCAGGGCATGGAATTAGCAAAAACTAAACAGAATGACACAGCCAATCCTACCAACCCTTCGCCAGTTATTGTTCCACATCCCAAGAAATTTCCCACCTACAAGGCAGGTGATGACACTGAGGCCTCCTTAGAAAATTTTAAAAGAGCCTGCCTTGGGTACAACATCTCTGAAGACCAGTACATGATAGAGCTGAGGCCACTGCTCAGTGGACCTTTAGCAGAGGTGGCAGCTGAAATACCTAAGGAGAACATGAACGATTATAAACTTTTTCAAACCAAGGCCAGATACAGAATGGGGATAACACCTGAGCATGCCCGTCGGCGGTTCAGAGCCCTAAAATGGAAACCAGATGTGTCATTTCCCCGACACGCCTACCACATTGCAAAGAATTATGAGGCCTGGATATCAGGAACAAAGGTTAACAATATGGATGAGCTGCACCTCCTGATACAAATGGAGCAGTTCTTAGGTGGTGTTCCTAAGGAAATAGAGAGGTACATCCTAGATGGGAAACCCAAAACGGTAACCAAGGCGGGGGAGATTGGAGCCAAATGTATGGAAGTGGCAGACAAGAAAAAAGCTACTGTCAAGGGGAGCGAATACCCCAGGGGGCACACCGACAATAAACCCTATAACCGAGGGCAGCCCAAGACCCCACCTACAACCCAAGGAAAGCCACAGACGCCCTATTCTCCCACCTCACCAGTCTCCAGTAACCCACCTCAGCCCAGTGACCAGTCAACTGGACGATGCTTTAAGTGTAATGAACTGGGACATATAAAGGCCAACTGCCCCAAGAACCCCAACCGAGTGCAGTTTATTACACCACCATCACACCAACGATCCCCAGGCCTAGATGCCTCTCAAATACCCTTGGAGTAAAGGGAAATTTTGAGAGTGGGCAGAAAGAAGGTTACCGCGTGGAGAGACACGAGGGCACAAGTGTCAGCTATCCACCAATCCTTCGTCGACCCCAAATTCATCAACCCAAAGGCCCAAGTGACAATTTACCCCTTCATGTCACAAGCTGTAGACTTGCCTACAGCTAAACTACCTGTCCAGTACAAAGGCTGGTCAGGAATGCGGACTTTTGCAGTCTATGACAATTATCCCATCCCCATGCTGCTGGGGGAAGACTTGGCCAACCAGGTAAAGCATGCCAAGAGGGTGGGAATGGTTACACGCAGCCAAACCAGGCAAGCTTGCAGACCCATTCCTGTTCCTGAGCCGTCCACCGAGGACCCGTCTGTGTTACCAGAGACCCAGACAGAGGTAGTGGACCCGGATCCCGTGCCAATGACTGAAACAGTCACAGTGACTCCAGTTCCAGACCCGGAACTGGAAAAGCAACCAGCACCAGCGCTAGCAATTGCAAACCAATCTTCAACCCCAAAGCCAGAGGGCGCCAGCGAGCCTGAACTGGTAAAAGCAGCAGACAACCATACCCAAGAGGCTCAGCCGGAGCCTGAAATACCACCTAGTGCACCAGCGGAGAGTGGTTCACCAGCAACGAAAACAACCCCATCACCTACATCGCTTCCAGAGGGACCAAGCCCAAGTCCACAGTCTAAGGAAGAACTGGTATCTCCAGCTTCAAGGGAACAGTTCCAGACTGAACAGGAAGCAGATGACAGCCTTCAGAAAGCTTGGGCGGCGGCATGGAGCACCCCACCGCCTCTCAGCTATTCTAATCGATCCCAGTTTGTTGTAAAACAAGGACTTTTATACAAGGAGACTCTTTCTGGTGGACACCAGGAAGACTGGCATCTGCAAAAAGAGTTGGTGGTTCCAACTAAGTACCGGGAAAAGCTCTTAAGCTTAGCCCATGATCATCCCAGTGGCCATGCTGGGTTGAACAGAACCAAAGACCAGTTGGGGAAGTCCTTCCACTGGGAGGGGATGGGCAAGGATGTTGCCAAGTATGTCCAGTCTTGTGAGGTGTGCCAAAGAGTGGGGAAGACCCAAGACCAGGTCAAGGCCCCTCTCCAGCCAATCCCCATAATTGAGGTCCCATTTCAGCGAGTGCCTGTGGATATTCTGGGTCCTTTCCCAAAAAAGACACCCAGAGGAAAGCAGTAAATACTGACTTTCGTGGACTTTGCTACCCGATGGCCGGAAGCAGTAGCTCTAGGCAACACCAGGGCTAAAGCTGTGTGCCAGGCCCTAACTGACATTTTTGCCAGGGTAGGTTGGCTCTCCGACATCCTTACAGATTCAGGATCTAATTTCCTGGCAGGAACCATGAAAGAACTGTGGGAAACTCATGGGGTGAATCACTTTGTTGCCACCCCTTACCACCATCAAACCAATGGCCTGGTCGAAAAGTTTAATGGAACTTTGGGGGCCATGATACGTAAATTCGTCAATGAACACTCCAATAACTGGGACCTAGTGTTGCAGCAGTTGCTTTTTGCCTACAGGGCTGTACCACATCCCAGTTTAGGGTTTTCACCATTTGAACTTGTGTATGGCCATGAGGTTAAGGGGCCATTACAGTTGGTGAAGCAGCAATGGGAGGGGTTTATGCCTTTCCAGGAACTAACATTCTGGACTTTGTAAGCAACCTACAAAACACCCTCCGACACTCTTTAGCCCTTGCTAAAGAAAACCTAAAGGATGCTCAAAAAGAACAAAAGGCCTGGTATGATAAACATACCAGGGACCGTTCCTTCAAGGTAGGAGACCAGGTTATGGTCTTGAAGGCACAACAGGCCCATAAGATGGAAGCATCATGAGAAGGGCCATTCACAGTCCAAGAGCGCCTTGGAGCTGTTAACTACCTCATAGCATTTCCCAATTCCTCCCTAAAGCCCAGAGTGTACCATGTTAATTCTCTCAAGCCCTTTTATTCCAGAGACTTACAGGTTTGTCAGTTTACAGCCCAGGAAGGAGATGACGCTGAGTGGCCTGAAGGTGTCTACTATGAAGGAAAAAGTGATAGTGGAGTGGAAGCGGTGAACCTCTCCACCACCCTGGAACGTCTGCAGCAGCAAGAAATCAAGGAGCTGTGCACTAGCTTTGCCCCATTGTTCTCAGCCACCCCAGGATGGACTGAACAGGCATACCACCACATTGACACAGGTAATGCTCACCCAATTAGAACCCCACCCTACCAAGTGTCTCCTCATGCCCAAGCTGCTATAGAACGGGAGATCCAGAACATGCTACAGATGGGTATAATATGCTCATCTACCAGTGCATGGGCATCTCCAGTGGTTCTGGTACCCAAACCAGATGGGGAAATATGCTTTTGCGTGGACTACCATAAACTAAATTTGGTAACTCGTCCAGACAACTATCCAATGCCACACACATTTTCAGGAGCTTCTAACAAAGTAGCTGATGCACTCTCTCGTCAAAGTTTCCCAGAATCCACTGGTTAAAATTGGTCCTTCAAATGTAGAAAGTCTTGTAGTTTACATACTTAGTAGTGTATGTAAAGGTGCATGTGTTGTATTAATCTGTTTATTCTAAAGTTCTAGAAAGAAATCACCGCCAGTGAGGTTCCTCACTGTCTGCGATTTGGGGGGCATGTCATAAACAGATAGTTAAGGGTTAATGTCTCTTTTACCTGTAAAGGGTTAACAAACAGGGAACCAAACACCTGACCAGGAGACCAATCAGAAGACAAAATACTTTCAAATCTCAGTGGAGGGAAGCCTTTGTTTGTGTTTTTTGGATTTGGCTTTGTTCTCTCTGGGTCCTGGAAGGGACTAGACGTGCAACCAGGTCTCTTGCCAATCTCCCTGCTACAGTCTCTTATATATTCAGAATAGTGAGTATTTAGTAAGAAAAGCAGTTATAGTCTTTTGATTGTTTTCTGTATTTGCAAATGTGTAGTTTGCTGGAAGTATTTTAAATTGTATTTCTGCTGGAGAAGGCTTTTTCTCCAGTTTCTGTAAGCTGACAGACCCTGTAACTTTTACCATCTAAATTACAGAGATAACTTTTACCTTTTTCTTTCTTTTTTTATTAAAAGTTTTGTGTTTAAGACTTGCTTGATTTTTTCTCCTTGTTTAGGCTCAAGGGAATTGAATCTGTACTTAACAGGGAAGGAAAAGGGAGGGGAGAAGGGGGAATCCCTTTGTTTTCGATTCACGGAGCTTGAATCTGTATTGCCTCTGGGTGAGGGAGAAAGGGGAGGTGGGGGAAGGGACATTCCTCCCTGTTTTAAGTTTCAAGGAGTTTGAATCACGGTAATCTTCCAGGGTAACCCAGGGAGGGAAATCCTAGGAGAGGCACAGGTAAGGGAAAGAGTTTACTTTCCTTGTGTTAAGATCCAGGGGGTCTGGGTCTTGGGGGTCCCTAGGGAAGGTTTTGGGGGGACCAGAGTGTATTAGGTACTGGAATTCCTGATTGGTGACAGCTTATCAGATCTAAGCAGGTAATTAAGCTTAGAGGAATTCATGCTGGTACCCCAACTTTTGGAGTCTAAGGTTCAGATTGGGAAAAGATACTATGACAGAAGTGCCAAAGACTGACTGCCTGGATCCATGATTCTCACTGCAAAAAGACCTCTCCACCTCGGGAGAATTCTCCTACTGATGATTAGCCTATTTCTCCTTCTGTGCCTTCTGGACAGCAGGGAAAAAGGACAAGGTGAAGTGCTAGTAACCTCTCCCTTGTCCACTGACAGACCTACTGTGCCTTTGGATTTTTTTAGAAGAATCAAAACCATTACAGGGTGATGTGCTGGTAACCTCTCCCCTGTAGGATGCTGAACCACGACTGTTTCGGGAAAGAAGGAACACTCATTCCACTGAAATTGCCAAAGTCCAGGAATTCCTGACTAGAAGGGACATTAAGAACTGATCCTGGTGAGGAAACAAAGAATTATACACTGGCAGGAAGACATTTGTGGGACCCTGCTTGGGAATGTGGTATTGATTGGATTTTGGGGTTTATTCAACAAGCTGTCCCCTGTGTTTTGGATAAATACTTCAGCATGTATTGCTCTCTCTAATTGGATTTTAAATGACAAGTACCAAAGGCACTTTGTTGCCACTGCCTCTGCCATCTCCTCCATTACACTATTACCCCTGTAATACATCCAAATACAGACAATGTCATATATTTGATAAAACCAATGGCCAAGGCCTTCACACTTTAGTGATTTATTTAAAGATTGTTTGGGAAAAAAAATGTTTAAAGTTCAGGATATCCCATATAAGTGAACAATTGAGTGAAGAATAAATGGATCAGTGGAAATAGAAATCTACGATATCACTACAAATAAACCCCAGAATCTGTAATTGAAATTGATGGGATCCATAGTGAAGTAGATACGAAGGCTATTCCTGGAATTTGTACTGTGTTACATGAAAGAAGCCCTTATTGTTATTTGGTTACCCAATTAGTGAATAATCAAATGAATGCCCAAAGAGTTTGTTCTGCCACAGGAAATTTTACTTGTATTGAAACCATTCCAGTGACGAATAATGTAACCTGTATGTTATTGCAATACACCCCCTCCTATGCTATTAATGTCAATGCCTCTTGAAAGTACCTGAGATTAGTTAAAGGTATACAACCAACAGATGTAATATAGTACTACACCAAAGAGATATGTATTAGAATATCAATGGACTGTGATTAATACAACACTAGGGGCTGCCATTAGATTAGCATAACAGAGGGCCTGGGTTATTTCCTCTGGAAGAAGAGGGACTTGACCGGATCCCTATGGGATGGATCCAATAGCGCAGCAGCCATTTGGAATATTATTAAAAGCCAAGAACATGATAAGAAATCGGGCCAACTAGAAAAAGCCACTAGCCTTATTTCTGGAGCTCAGCTAACCCAAGTACAGTCTAGAGTTGGTGAGTTACATGTTATTTCCACCCTTAGTTCTATGACCCAGAAGTTACTAACAGAGATGGTATTGAATATCACTGAGGCTGGGAAGGCATTGCAGTGGGATCTAGTATATTTAGAAATTCAGAATTTCCTGAATGACCAGCTGATGGCCATTCGGAGTGATCTTGAGCACCAGACTTCGCCCACTGCCCTTTCAGACACCTAAGGAGTACCATCTGATCTGTGGTCATGGAGACATACTGGAAACTTTCTGGGTGAAAGTGTGGACATTCACAGTGCTCCTTCCAAGCATTTGGACTGGTTGGGGGGTGTGGGTTCCCACATACCGAACCCTGATGGGTCCATGGGGAGGATGCATATGGGACTGGATTATTCACCGAGACATCTGGGAAATTAGACCACCTGGTATACCTAACTGATTTATAGTCAGTGCCTCTAAAATAACATCTGATATTTTGAATAGGAATAGGGAGTCAATGGACATTTGGCTGTTAAAACCCCTACAGCTTCAGTGCATCCATAAACTGAAGCCAGCGGAAGTTGTCATTGTTCATGATAACGTTTGCTGGGAAGGTAGAGGACAAGAAACTATCCTGACAGGACACCTACTTTTTCAAGCTAATGATCTCTGTGTGTATGTTAAAACTACCACATTGCAAGATATACATTTTAATCTCATTACCACTGCAGACAAACATATTGTTTATTGGCCTGCAGATAGAATTTTGCAAGTAGCCCTTAGTTTCCAGATACCCTTTAATTGGACCAGCTTAGTACCTGATCAATTTCAAAATTTGCTTTCATTGTTACCAGAGGTTCAAAGAGTCTCTGAATTGGAAGGGCAAATTCACATGCTTCAGAATATATATCAAGCTGAAAAGAATGCCTTTCATACAGCTTGTGGAGTGTCTACTTTGTGTACTAAGTATGATATATTATGCTTTGTAACCAAAACTGTACAACAACCTCATCATATTATTGCTATGGGGATATTGTTGCTTGCATTGTTGTTAGTTAGTTTAGGATTATGTTATTGCTGTTGTAAAAGACATAATAATAGTAATACATTTCATGTCCATGCTAATCATGTATTGTCATTACATCCAGTGAAAATCCCTAAGGTTGAAACATCTGATGTAGAATTAGAAATCCATGGCTTAATGCAAATAGAGATTTGAGAATATCTGTTGTACTAGAAGTACAAAAGGGGGGAGTGTGGAACAAGGGAAAGAATTGACAAGGATTTGTAGGGGATCTTAATGCATGTCAGTCTGTTAGCAAGAGTTAGGCCAGCTGTAACCCTAATGACGTGAGATTTGTAGAAGCGAGGATAGTGTGAGGCGAGTAGGGAAGAACTGTGTGAGAAGTTATCACGACCTTGCACTGATAATTAAATACGTAGACTGGCGCCCAGAAGTGAGGAAAATAAGATCGCAGGATAGCCTATGTATAAGCAAAATGCAGCTGTTGCTCATTATTGTCTGTATTATTGCTTGTTATTGTCTGTAACAAAGGTATAAATGCTTGCTGTAATTGTTTACCTGTTGAGAGACCTGTCCGAGACTGGGGCGACCCAGTGTCCTAAGGCATTCCCTCCCTCTATTACAATTGCTGGAGAAATAATAAAGTATTTGATTTGCTGCACCCAAGCAAAAAGTGAGAACTGAGTTTTTCTCCGACAATGGTATCCCTCCCTAATCTCCCTCAACTTGCACTCCGCTCCCCAAGGGCCTTTCAGGGTCTTCTATGGACTTCAGGTTTCATTTGATATCCAAGGTTTATGGTCCCATTAATTAGCCATCTCCTAATGCAGGGATCCTACATGTCAGACCAAAGATCGATTTCCCAAAAGAGCTAAGAGACTGAACTAAAGCTGAGCACTAAGTGTTACATCTACATAAGCGTCCAGAATCTGACTGTGCCCTGGCAAGTTCAATGCTGCCGAAAGAAATCAGATAATAAGGAGCCCGTCAGGTCCCCCTGCTAGCACCCAAATCTGGTGTCTAGTCCATCTGCTGGGAAATAAGGAAAAGGAAATGAATAAAGAAGTCAGTAAATAACAAGGAAATGAAGAGGTTTGTCAAACAAGTTCTGTCCGATTTACCATCTTCCCAGCTACTAGTCAATGTTAAAGACCTAAAGTCAACCTATAGGCATAAGTACAGATTGTTAGATGGAAATTAAAAGGAGCTGCTGTCACGAGTGTTAAAAAAAAAGGGGAGGGAATAGAGAATATGACTGGGAATATATTATTGCCCTTATATAAACCAATGGTACACTCACATCTCAAACACTGCGGACAGTTGGCATGAACTGGCAGTGCACTGAATGGTGCCAATGGAGCTACACTGGTTTACAGATGCTGAGGATCTGGCCCTAATACTTCAGCAAAATGATGGACATCATGCCTGTAGGTCCTTTCAGGATGTTATTACAGACTGTTTGGGAAAATATAAGACAGGTGTAGTTCACATCAGCCCACAGACACCATGTAAATTACATTAGAAGCAGCAAGTCAGATCCGCAGATGCAGTGAAGCAGTGGGGAGGAACATAAGTAAATTTCTATCACCTTTCTGCATTGTGCAATCCTGGAGGCAGGATTTCACTACTCCAGAATCACCACAGCACAAATACACTCTATCCACATCCCTTCCTTGGCTGGTCCAGGATTGAGTGGTGTGCAGTTGACTATGCTACCTTTATTCCACCTGGAGATTCCCCATCACCCTCATGAATGCACACACCCACAGAATGCAAAAGCTGGAGACACACTGACATGAAATAAATGAAGGACTTAATGTTTGCTGAATGACATCACTATAGAGCAGAGTACAGGTTGTTTGGGTGTTGTAAATGAGCATAAGAACGATTATACTGGATCAGACCAAGGTCCATCCAGCCCTGAATCCTGTCCGCCGACAGTGGCCAATGCCAAGTGCCCCAGAGAGAGTGCATTTCTTACCTTAATGTGTTTGGTTTCCTTTTAAGTATAACCTTAACTCTGAATTCCCTGGATTTGTAATGCTTGGTTTGGGGATAATTACAACATCTCTGTAGTGTTTTTTGTCCTTATGTTACTGATCTATATGCTCAAACTTAACTCCACCTTAATCTAGTTTTTGTCAAAGAATACTATTATACTTGTGGGCAGTCTATTTTCTTTGACATAGAGCTAAATAGAACAGGCTGGTGTAAATCAGGAACATCTCCAGAAAGTCAGTGGAGTTACACCAAGACAAATCACCCCAATGTGTATAAAATCAATGCAGCATTGCAGTGGCTGCTTCAGGGGGATATTGAATTAATTCAGGATAAGCCATATGCCATTGCTTTCCTAAACAAGAAACTACTTACCACAAAAAACAGAGTCCATTGTTTGTCTTTTTGACCCAAGTGGTGCCCAACCTTGTTACCATTGAAGTTACATGGAATTTTGCCATAAACACCAATGAGAGCAGGAGTGGGCTCGTGTTGGGAGCCAAAGACATATTTGGGCCTGATAGAAGCCTGCTGTGAATTTTAAACATCTGTTCTGATCACATTTAACAGTGTAAGCATAAGTAGAACCACACGTGTAAGAAACTGCAGAGTAATCATGTTTGTAAAGAAAAGAAAAGATCAGTTTGAACCAACACCAAACCTACACTGATGGGAGGAGAGTTAATGCGGAAATGAGAGCGTTAATGTGGAAAAAGGCTACTGTAGTAGGAAAAAGGCTACTGTAGTGCCCATCTTTAAAAAAGGGAAGAAGGAGGATCCGGGGAACTACAGGCCAGTCAGCCTCACCTCAGTTCCTGGAAAAATCATGGAGCAGGTCCTCAAGTAATCAATTCTGAAGCACTTAGAGGAGAGGAAAGTGATCAGGAACAGACAGCATGGATTCACCAAGGGCAAGTCATGCCTGACTAACTTAATTGCCTTCTATGCGGAGATAACTGAGTATGTGCATGAAGGGAAAGCAGTAGGTGTGTTATTTCCTTGACTTTAGCAAAATTTTTGATATAGTCTCCCACAGTATTCTTGCCAGCAAGTTAAAGAAGTATGGGCTGGATGATTGGACTATAAGGTGGATAGAAAGCTGGCTAGATAGTCGGGCTCAACGGATAGTGATCAATGGCTCCATGTCTAGTTGGCAGCCGGTATCAAGTGGAGTGCCCCAAGGGTTGGTCCTGGAGCCAGTTTTGTTCAATATCTTCATTAATGATCCGGAGGATGGCGTGGACTTCACTCTCAGCAAGTTTGCAGATGACACTGAACTTGGAGGAGAGGCAGATATGCTGGAGGGTAGGGATAGGATACAGAGGGACCTAGACAAATTAGAGGACTGGGCCAAAAGAAACCTGATGAGATTCAACAAGGACAAGTGCAGAGTCCTGCATTTAGGACGGAAGAATCCCATTCACTGTTACAGACTAGGGACCGAATGGCTAGGAAGCAGTTCTGAAGAAAAGGACCTAGGGCTTACAGTGGATGAGAAGCTGGATGAGTCAACAGTGAGCCCTTGTTGCCAAGAAGGCTAACCGCATTTTGGGCTGTATAAGTAGGGGCATTGCCAGCAGATTGAAGGATGTGATCATTCCCCTCTATTCGACATTGGTGAGGCCTCATCTGGAGTACTGTGTCCAGTTTTGGGCCCCACACTACAAGAAGGATGTGGAAAAATTGGAAAGAGTCCAGTGGAGGGCAACAAAAATGATTAGGGGGCTGGAGCACATGACTTATGAGGAGAGGCTGAGGGAACTGGGATTGTTTAGTCTGCAGAAGAGAAGAATGAGGGGGGATTTGATAGCTGCTTTCAACTACCTGAAAGATGGTTCCAAAGAGGATGGATCTAGACTGTTCTCAGTGGTACCTGATGACAGAACAAGGAGTAATGGTTTCAAGTTGCAGTGGGGGAGGTTTAGGTTGGATATTAGGAAAAACTTTTTCACTCAGAGAGTGGTGAAGCACTGGAATGGGTTCCCTAGGGAGGTGGTGGAATCTCCTTCCTTAGAGGTTTTTAAGGTCAGGCTTGACAAAACCCTGGCTGGGATGATTTAGTTGGGAATTGGTCCTGCTTTGAGCAGGGGGGGTGGACTAGATGACCTCCTGAGGTCCCTTCCAACCCTGATATTCTATGATTCTATGATTCTACATGTACATACATATAAGAAAAGATAACAAAAAGTTACAAATAAGTTTGTGTGACAAAGGGAAGTTGAAGCTTTATTGTCCAGTGCTGGAGGTGATTGTGGTGAGATGGTCCTGATGAATGTCCCACTTATAAGTAACTGATCACCACTTGCTGAGTGTTTTGCCTTAATAAAGATTTGTTAGGTCCATCTGCTTAGTAAGTGAATCTCAGTCCAACAGTTCATAAAGAGTAGATGCATCTGACAATGGACCTGCTGCAGTTTTCCTCCAGGAGTGTTGACTGCTGTTGGACACATCAAAATTATCCATGCCAAGCAAGGATTATTATGCCTAGATAGAAAAGGGGGGAGGGATAGCTCAGTGGTTTGAGCATTGGCCTGCTTAAACCCAAGGTTGTGAATTCAATGCTTGAGGGCACCATTTGGGGATTGATCCTGCTTTGAGCAGGGGGTTGGACTAGATGATCTCCTTAGGTCCCTTCCAACCCTAATAATCTATGATTCTGTGAAAATGAACTAAAGCCAACTGTATTTGGCTGCAGGCACTTTTATCAGTATTGTTATGCTACACTTGAATGAGACTATAAACCACTTGAATCAATTATTGAGAAACCATTCTTCGCATCACCATTCAGATTACAGAGCTTGATTCTCTACTTGCAGAAATACAAAATACACATTCTTTAGTGCCAGGAAGAGAGATCCTAGAGCATGATGCTTAGGCAAGAATTGCATTGGCTGGTAGCAGTTGTAGGGAATGGCATGCGGGTACATGTAATTCTGAAATATACCTACAAGCAGACTGAAAATGACCAGTATTAAAGAGGCAACTGAACAAAGTGGCACAAGTAAGTCTGAGTGGCTTGTTACACACTAGGAGCATAGCAGAGTATTGGAACCATACTCATTCTTGGATGGCATCAGGGCTGTGAGGGGTTTGAGATCACCTAGGGCATCAAATTTCATGTGTTGTTACTCCTACACAGCAATACAGCAGCAGCAGGGCTAGGAGCCACCACTGCCACACAGCTCCTGCATAGTCACCACGCCTGCCAGGACAGCTTTCAAAGAGGATGAGTGTGATCATTTAAGTGTGTCTACCCAACCCAGCAGAAGTGGAAGGCAGCTGTTTTGCCAATGTAACTTTGGCCTAACTGTTCTTCCAGCCGCCAAATTTGGGAAAAGCCTTGGTGGCAGCTGGGAGTCCGTCCAGGACTGTAAGCCATCCCATTTATGTGGCTTTGGCCTGGCCACTACCCACCAAGTTAAACAACTTTTGGGGGAAGGGTCTGCTTTTTTAAGGACTTCCCTCCCTCCACCAGCAACTGGGTCCAGACTAATGGGGCTCTGTCCTAGCTGCAGCCTTTCACCATCCAGGACAGTTTTCCAGGGTGAGAGGGGCTGCCTAAACTGTGAGAAAATCTAGCACTGGCCCTGGGAGGCACAATCAGTCAAGTTATTCCACATGC
The DNA here is from genome assembly GCF_007399415.2 of Gopherus evgoodei. Taxonomy (NCBI): domain Eukaryota; kingdom Metazoa; phylum Chordata; order Testudines; family Testudinidae; genus Gopherus; species Gopherus evgoodei. Next base: position 123,034,124 of record NC_044325.1, on the reverse strand, counting down.
ACTTAGGGCAGTTATGCCACCACAAACATACACTAGGCAAAGCAGCATGGGAAATACAACCAAAGAGCACAAGGTACAGGTCTTGCCAGTTTTGCCTGTGCCAGGAAACTGATCAGCTTGTCTCAGAGTGTCCAGTTTATCCTGAAAGGGGAAGATTGGGCATATTGGCAGAGCTGTGCAGAGGACATACAGGTGGACTAGCAAGAGGGGACAGGATTAATATTCATCGGCAGAGCTATGGAGGCATGGGACCCAGGATTGGAATAATCACAGGGGCTGCAGGACAGGATTGAGCAATGCTGGCAGAGCAATGCAGACACCCAAGGATGGTATATGAAGGGGCTGCATTGGCAGTCAGTGAGTTACTTTGAAATAGTTGTTTGGGGGGCAGAAACAAAAGAGAGGATTCATAGATTCCAAGGACAGAAGGGATAATTATGATCATCTAGTCTAACCAACCACCTACGTAACACATGCTATAGAACTTTCCCCAAAGCAATTTTTTTGAACTACAGCATATCATTAAGAAAATACAGTCTTGATTTTAAAATTGTCAATGACAGAGAATCCCCACAATCCTGGTAAATTGTTCCAATGGTTAATTACCCTCACTGTTGAAAATATACACCGTATTTCCAATCTCAGTATGTCTAGCTTCAACTTTCAGTCACTGAATTTTGTTATACCTATGTCTGCTAAAATGAAAAGCCTATTACAAAATATTTGTTCCCCATGTAGGTTCTTACAGACTGGAAACAAGCCACTCCTTGACCTCCTCTTTGTACCTTGAAATCCTTGAGTCATGCTGCTGCAGTTCAGGGTTGAGATGTATGGTAGCTCTATGGGGAAGTGGAGTGGAATATCTGCGATGTAACAGGTGCACTTGGAGCCGTGTGAAGGGCCTGGGTTTAAAATGACTTGAATGTTGCAGATCAGGCTTAAGGTGAATTGACAAATCTGGGGTAAGAGGGGATTTATAAGAGTGCCATGATATGCCTGCAGCAGGTGAACCATGAGATGTATTGGCAGAGCCATGCAGGTCAGGAGAAGAAGGGGGTGCCATGGGTCAGGATTGGATTGCCCTGGAAAGTTGTTATAAATGTCCCTCCACACCTGAAGGAAGGTAGTGTCACTGCTGTGCCATTCTTTTTGCCTTTCAGCTGCAAAGCCTTGGCAACTAAGAATGGGGATCGTTTTATTATGAAGTGCCCTGGGGGCTAAAGAAGCAGGGAATTCTCCTACCCGCTAATGATATTGACACCAAGCACTGCCCCAAGCAAAGAACTGCCCTAAAAAGAGATGAACCGCCTGGGCTGTGGAAGAAACCGCAGTGCATGATAGCGATCTTGGCCATAATTCAGTATGATCAAAGGGACCAAATCATGCTAATTTCGGTCACAGTCTAAATGTCTCCTTCCTAAAACCGGCACTAATTACCAATGAGATGACAGCCCTGAACCAGCTTTCTAAAACCCAAGCCAAAATACAAATGCAAACAAAAATTACACCTCCCCCCCCATCCCTTTGCGAGGTACCCTCTTTCTGCTGCCTCTCTTGAGGGAGCTGGCCCCATCCCAGTGGGATACAATGGCAAGGCTTCTTCAGGTTTATGCTGGAATTCAGCCCGCTTTCCCCTTTGCAAGATCAACCCCAGCCAATGGCTGGCTCCGGCTCTGCTGGGAGGCGAGCTGGGATTGGTGCAGGAGCTCTGCTGATCACTGTGGAACACGAGCCCCCCCAACACCCCCCCCAGTGATGAATGGAGGGGGATGCTGCTGGGGGGGGGGCTACCTGAGGTTCCCATAGAGCAGGGTTATTAGCGGAGAGGAGGAAGCCTATCAGTGCAGAGAAGTGTAGCCTAGGGGGCACTTCAAAGCAGGCAACGGGGCGGGGTGACTGTAAAGGGGCTGGCAGCGGAGAGGGAAGGGAAGACAAAGAGAAGCCAAGAGCGAACATGAGAGGCGGGAAGAGGGGAGAACAGGGGATCAGCTGAATTCATCCCGGGGGAAACGCTCTTTCCTTCCAGCCGCTCCAGGAGGCGCAGGCAGGCCGGGGGGCAGCGGGCTGTTCGGGCCGGGGGAGCGCGGAGCCAGGGGCGCCCATGGGGAAAGGCGGGGAGAAAGGCGAGGAGGTAGGGGAGCGCGAGGCGCAGAGCCGGCTCTACAGCTGGGAGGAGATCCGGCGGCACAACCTGCGGACCGACAAGTGGCTGGTGATCGAGCGCAAGGTTTACAACATCACCAAGTGGGCAGCCAGGCACCCGGGCGGCTCCCGGGTGATCAGCCACTACGCCGGCGAAGATGCTACGGTAAGGCACAGCCGCCTCCCGGGGGCTCTGACAGCTGCCCGCGGCTCGGGGGGAAGGGGCGCTAGCGCCGGGCTGGCTGCAGGGTAGCGCCGCTGAAGTCAGCCGGGCGCACGGGCTGAGGAGCGGGTTGGTGGGGAATCGCGAGGCGTCTCCCCCCAGTGTTTGCCTTTGGTCTGGTGCAGCCTCGGCCCTTTGAGTCCGGGATCAAGCGATCCCCAGTTCTCTCCTTACCTGGCAGGTGGCGCTCGCGTGGGGAGCCCCGCTAGCCAGCCCCCAAAACAGGGGTAAGCGGGGGGCAGCGCAGGCTCCGAAGGGGCTGAGCGGGGGGGTTGAGAGGGCAGATCAGGGAGCCGCTTTGCTCTCTCCCCCAGGAGGCAGGGGGCTCTGCCGCCGCTGTGTAAGGAAAGAATCGGATCCGTTTGCCACAGCTGCTGCTGCACTGAGCTTTGCCTCCCGTTTCCATGGCTTCCACCCCCAAGAGAGCGGAGGGAGCAGCTGCAGGATTGGCCCATGGCTCGCTGGCGGCGGTTCCCAAACCACCTGGCCCAGGAGCGCAGCCACCGAGTCTGTGCTCCCATCAGCCCGCCGCTCGCTGCCTTGTGGCTCTCCACACTATGTGTGCCCCAGAGACGTCAGGGGGCCGGAGAGAACAAGCAGCTGGATGAACTAACCACTTGTGTACTGGGGCTCCTCACCAGACGGGAGAGGTGGGTCTGACATCGTGCACTGCAGCTGGCTTTCTCCAGGTGTGCGTTTGCTGCAGATCACTGGCGGTGAGGTTATTTCCAGTCACTCTCCTTAAAGTACAATGATTTCCTTTGCTTACTCTGTGCCCTTGGAGCAAAGCCTCTGAATGAATGGGCTTTGCAAATGGGCCATATTCTCCTTTCAGCTGCATTAGCACAAACCCATTGAAACCAAAAGGGTTGCAGCAGCAGTACAAATGAGAGACCGCTTTGGCTCAGATGTCTCCAGTTTGTCACTCAAAGGGTGTTTGGTCTTGCTCTCGGATTCAGCTTGTCTTTGCGAGGATTGTCCCACAGGTTTGTGGTTCTATCAGTGTTGTGTAGCTTCCCCAACCATATCCCACTCCACAGTCTTCAGTGCAGCCCTGTCCAGTAGGAGGCAGAATGATCTCAATGTAGGTTCAGATTCAAGCACCCGCTGCCAAGCTCTGTCAGTGAAAGGGACTCGATCTGCATCAGGCTCACAACTTTTCTGTATATCTACAATCATCAGCCACAAAATGCCCCTCTCATGCAGCTGTAAAAGGATATCAAGACTAAACTGACATAGTTAACTGAGGGCTTCAGGAAATTAGGAACTGGGAGTGCTCAGGGGAAGGTAGTAATGACAAAAACACAACTCTGCAATGTAATTCACATTCTTGAGTCTTATAAGGTCCCCAGCCTTAAGGATGCTCACATCATCAGCGCCTGACCATCCATCCCAGCCTGCCCAATGGGAACGTACACCGACAGTGCCTGTACCTCCATCATGGGTTACACCTAAGGATCCACACCAGTTTGTTCGGTTGTCATGAACCAACTCTCAAGGGCATTGACACCAGCAGCTCCTGTTCGTGTCACAAACACCACCCACTAAGGCAGCGCATATCATTCTTCTTGTCCACCTTTGAACACCCACGTCGATGGGGTATGATTGCATGTGTTGACTCACCACAGGATGTCCCTAAAGCTGCTGATATTGATGGTTCCCATGACAACCCATTCATTCATCATGAGCCTACCTCTAAAGATCTTTGTACCAAGAGTGCCCGTGCCAGCCTGGTTATCTGTCACAGGTTGCCCATGCTCAGAGTTCGTCCTACACAGGCCACACCCCACTGTGTTCTCACAGTTGGCACCTGTGGCATTCTGTTTATGCCTCATCTCATGGACAGCTGTCATACTGCCTTAGACCTTGAGAAAATGGACTAGATTTGCAGTGTCTTCCATGGTGCCTTTTAAACTGTTGACTGTCCCAAGGGCTTCACAAAGCAAGAGCCTGGATACTATAATGCTGTGATTGGGATGGCAAATAGGGCACCAATTTTGGTGCTCAGCTACAACTCACGCATCTCTAGAGGTCAAAAACTGTTTTACAGGGAGAAGCCAGGACAGCTCCTCTCACTGACATGTTAGCAACACCAAGGAACCTTCAACTCATCTGGACAATGTCCAGTGGGGGACAGGCAGAAGAGATCTGAATGTAACATATCCGATTATTTCATAGCACATCTCCCACTGGAGCACTGAGGGTTATCCCAAATCCCTATTTGGGACTTGAACCCATGACTTGCTGGCCTGGGAGAAATTGGAAATACAATGCAAGAGATGTATCTGATGACACAAGAACTTGTCTGTCATTGTCGCTCTCTTTTTTCTGGTGATGAGAGATGAACTCAGTATTAAATATTCAGGAGCTAGTGTTCTCTAGGCTGCTGTGGGAGTATGTTGAAACATTCCCCTCTCTGCATAAGTCTGTGACAGACTTAATGAATCTCAGCCATGCTCAGATGGAGGATTCCATCTATGACCGCACTGCCCCCGGGATCTCCCTTGAGAATGGGAGTAAGGTGTGAGAGCAACAGGGGACTCAAGGGCAACCCTGGCATTTTGTATGTTGCAGGTTTCCGTCTTTTCCCATAGAGAAGTGAATGTGACGGTGCACCCCATAAGGCTTTATGGAAATATGCTTATAAATGTATATATGACATAACTGGAATATGTTTTATGCTACATATGTCATGTAACATATCTCTGTAAAGGTTATGATTTACTGAATACATTCCTCTTGTTTGTATGAATGTATCATTTTTGTACTTGAAGTTAGGAATATTGGCTGTATACTTGCTTGATTTCAGCTCCCAGCGCTGCAAGCTACACCCGTAGAGGATGTGGAGTACGTGCAGCGCTGGGAGAGCTCTCTCCCAGCGCTGGCGCTGCGACCACACTCGAAACTTCAAAGAGCTGCCGCGGCATAAGAAGTCTACTTGAGGACCTTCAAGGTGGCATGTGAACCATGGCTGCTACATGTAAGTTGTGAGTCATGCATGGACTTGTGACTTGCCCATGTGACTCCAAAACTCCATCTTGGAGCTGGAATTCTACACAGGCAGTGGGAGGGGTATCCACCCACAAATGGAAGTCTATTTAAGCCCCTGGGAGACCCCTCCATTTGGTCTTCAGCTGGCTCAACAGATAGCCTCTCCACCCCCAAGGATACCTGAGAGAAACTGGAACAAAGGACAGTCACTACAGGGGGCGTGAGTGATTGCTGGACCCACACTAGAAGGAGACTAGCCTGTAAAAGGAAGGTTACTGGAACAGTTCTGAGGGTGAGGTTTTATCTGTGTTCAGTTTTCTTACTGTATTAGGCTCAGACTTGTGTGTTTTATTTTATTTTACTTGGTAATTCACTTTGTTCTTTCTGTTACTACTTGGAACCACTTAAATTCTATTTTCTGTATTTAATAAAATGACTTTTACTTATTAATTAACCCAGAGTATATGTTAGTACCTGTGGGGCGGGGAGGGCAAATAGCTGTGCATCTCTCTCTCTCTGTGTTATAGAGGGCGAACAATTTATGAGTATTAAACTTATAAATTTATAAACTTTATACAGGGTAAAACAGATTTATTTGGGGTTTGAACCCCATTGGGAGTTGAGCATCTGAGTGTTAAAACAGGAACACTTCTTAAGCTGCTTTCAATTAAGCCTACAGCTGTTAGGGGACGTGGTTCAGACCTGAGTCTGGGTTTGCAGCAGGCTAGCTAGTCTGGCTCAAGCCAGGCAGTGCACTGAAGTCCCAAGCTGCCAGGGCAAGAAAGCAGGGGCAGAAGTAGTCTTGGCAAATCAGGTGGCAGCCCCCAGGGGTTTCTGTGATGCAACCCATCACAGTGAGACTTTTAAGGCCCCTCAAAATAAATGGATTGAAGAAAGGATCCAGGGCAGGCTCTCTCCCTGGAAGCATTATGAAATTCATGTCGTGTATTTGGGGAATACATTATGAGGAAAAGTGGGAGGGGATATTGGTAGGGTAACCCTGGAGGTGGGGTGGGAGGACAGCTGAGTAGCAAGCAGAAGATACTTCTTTGAGCTGCTCTCCACTAACACCACATGAATCAGAAAGAGATCATGATGAGAGTGAGCCAGCTCCTAGAACAGTGGTTCCCAAACTTTAACAACCCCTTTCACTAAAATGTCGTCTCATGAACCCCCTCCTAAAAATGAATATTTCCAGGGATTTTCTCACTTATTGCAGCATAAATTATAAAAGCAGTGATATTGGAAATATAAAATGTGTTTTATTACATGTTTATTACACACTATTTATTAATTATTATTTATCATTACAGTATGTTAATTATATTATGAAAATGGAAACATTCTTCCAAGATCTCCCTTTTGTAGCTTACATCAGTTTTGATTAAGCCTGTTATAAGACAAGGCTCCTATCAGAGGCGCCAGTAGAAAAAATGAGTGTGGAGGCAAAGCCTGCTGCACCTGGGGTCTGGGGGGCACACCGGAAAAGTGGTGGGGGCCAGCCGCGGCCAGAAAAAAAGGGGAGGGATCCGCGGGGTGGTTCATGCCGATGCGGGGGCAGCACTTGACCCTCATCACCCCCCGTACTGGTGCCTCTGGCTCCTATGTTTCATCAAGGAGTATCAGATATGAAAGAGCATGAAGGTATTTAAGAAGCCAACTCAAAGAGTTCCTCCTACGCAAGCATTCAGGTCTTGAGCAGTCCAGGCAAACAGTGCACGTTACAACAAAGCTTGAACTTTTCTTCACAATAATTTAAAAACAACACTAGCAGCCTATTTAATTTTAAAAAAAAGCAAAAAATATCCACCTCCCTTTCTATTTTGTATAAGGAGTCTTGAAGTTTAAATCTCCTCAGTGTGATAGATATGCTTGCTTTGATCTGCTTAGCTCTTGGAAGTCCCCAAGGCCCCGTGCTGCCTGGAATCCCTATGGACAGGTCTGTCCACCATTAGGGAATTTTTTCCCAAGAACCCCCTATAATATTTCGTGAACTCCCCAGGGGTTCACGAACCCCAGTTTGGGAACCGCTGCCCTAGAAGATTCATTTTTTCAATGAACTAAATAATGCTAATCAGATATTCTCTATAATTTCCTTTGTGATTCAAGTGCTCCTTCTTTTTTCTCAGAACCTTTGCTCTGAGTGGCTGATTCTCCATGACCTGGCAGCAAGAGTCCTTGGATATTCACCCCCAAACATTAATTCTGGTTACCATCATCCTCCCTTACTTCCCTTTTGGGTCATCTTCTGGAGATGATGTCAGTCCCACAACAGGAGTGAGGAGGAAGGAGTCTAGTGACTTGCATTAACATTTTGAGGGAATACCCATGGAGGCTTGTTGTCAGATCAGGGGAAGGATGGACCAGTGGTTAGGGCATTAGCTCAGGGCTGGAAGAGCTGGTTTTAAGTCCCTGTTCTGCCACAGACTTCCTGTGTGACCTTGGGCAGGTCACTTGGCTCCCTGTATCTCAAGCTCCCATATGTAAAATAGAAATAATAGCATTTCCCTACTTCACAGGGATGTTGTGAGTATAAATACAGCAGAGATTGTGAGGTGCTCAGATACTACAGCAATGGAGGCTATATACATATACAGACGCTCCCCGACTTATACAAGCATTCCATTCCGGAATGCTTTGCTTAACTCGAATTTTGGATAATTCAGAAACGTATACCCAACACTTACGCAAAAAAACCCCAATTCCTCCCCCCCATTTCTAGCTTTGGAACTTTTTCCATAAGTGTGGATTTGTGTAAGTCATGTTTGCGTAACCTAGGGGGCGTCTGTATGGGGTACATAGATAGAACTAATGACTCAGGACAAAGTTTGCTTGGACTAGGTCAGAGGACTAAACAGAAAGAGTTCCAAACTGTACCCAGTGGAAGCTTGTGCTGAAAGCCTTGTTGACACTGGGGATTTATCCCAGTTTCAGCTATTGGTGTAGCTGTATCGGTGCTAACCCTTAGTGTCCACAAGGCAAACAACGATGATGGGAACCAATGGGTCTCACCCCTGCTTGAAATGTGCCTGTGCAAATCATGGCTTTCTTTGCCCATACTGGGGGTTTGCACTGGTGCAGCCAGTGACTGAAATCAGGGCCAATCTTTCAATATAGTAAAGGCACAAACTGAATCTGACTGCAGATCATCCCTTATGGTAACAGGCTTTCACTTTGATCCTCTCTTGCTTATAAAGAGGGATTGTTTAGACACTTTGATACACACTAACCCAATAAGAGAAAGGTTTCTCTCTCCCTGGTTGAGGTGGAAAGGGATCAAATTGCTCCCAGAACTAATGGGAAAGTCCTGACTCCCTGAAAAATGGACATTATGTAAATCAGATGTTTTTTGGTTTTTTTTCACTTACTTTATTCGTGTTATTAGGCAACATATTCTGCCTCTTCCACCCTGCTGAGACTCTGCTATTTTACAGCTTTCCTAATCACTTCATTATTCCCATGGACTTTCTTTTTCTTTCTCTCCCTCCCCCTGCTGGTTCTCCACCTTCTCCCTGCTCCAGCCCTTGCTTCTCATACAGTGATGCTAATAGCCTCCTCTCTGTGTTTCTTTAGCCCCAACTTAAATGACTCAGATTGACATTCCCTCTTCTTCCTCCTTGCTTTTCCACTTCCTCCAGCAAAATTGAGGTGGACAGAGCAGTTTTAGGGCCTGATCCAAAGCCTTTTGGGGTAAACTGAAAGACTCTCTGACTCCAACGGGCTTTGGATCAAGCTCTTAGCCCAGTATTTTCAGAAGGGTTCAGCTCCCACAATTTAGGACAGATTTTGAAAAGAGGTCATCTCGTTGTGACATTACACCCCATGAGGTTTTATGAAAATATGCGTATGAATGTATATATGACATAACTGGAATATGTTTTATGCTACATATGTCATGTAACAACATATTTTTGTAAAGGTTATCACCTACTGAATACATTCCTCCTAATTGTATACATGTATCATTTTTGTACTTGAAGTTAGGAATATTGGCTGTATACTTGCTTGATTTCTAAGTAGCCTTAGGATATGGCTACACTCGAAACTTCAAAGCGCTGCCGCGGGAGCACTGCCACGGCAGTGCTTTGAAGTTTGAGTGTAGTCGCAGTGCCAGCGCTGGGAGAGAGCTCTCCCAGCGCTGCACGTAAACCACATCCTCATGGGGTTTAGCTTGCAGCGCTGGGAGCCACGTTCCCAGCGCTGTTGCACTGTTTACACTGACGCTTTACAGCGCTGTATCTTGCAGTGCTCGGGGGTGTTTTTTTCACACCCCGAGCGAGAAAGTTGCAGAGCTGTAAAGCACCAGTGTAGCCATCGCGTTAGTTAAACATTTGGTCAGCTTATTGAGAAAGGAATATGCAAGTTAAGTGTCCAGTCAAGAAGCACTTAACGGACAATGGATCTTGGAAGGCTGCAATCCACATAAGAAATCTACTTGAAGACCTTCCAGGTGGCATGTGAACCATGGCCGCTACCTGTAAGTTCTGAGTCATGCATGGACATGTGACTTGCCCATGTGACTCCAAAACTCCATCTTGGAGCTGAGATTCTACACAGGGGGTGGGAGAGGTGTCCATCCACAAGAGAAAGTCTATTTAAGCCCCTGGGAGACCCTTCCATTTGGTCTTCAGCTAGCTCAAGAGAGAGCCTCTCCACCCCGCAAGGGTACCTGAGAGAAACTGGAACGAAGGACAGTCACTACAGGGGGTGTGAGTGATCTCTGGACCCACACTAGAAGGAGACTAGTCTGTTAAAGGAAGGCTACTGGAACAGTTCTGAGGGTGAGGTTTTATCTGTATTCAGTTTTCTTACTGTGTTAGGCTCAGACTTGTGTGTTTTATTTTATTTTACTTGGTAATTCACTTTGTTCTGTCTGTTACTACTTGGAACCACTTAAATCCTACTTTCTTTATTTAATAAAATCTCTTTTTACTTATTAATAAACCCAGAGTATGTATTAATACCGGAGGGGAGGGGTGGCGGCAAACAGCTGTGCATCTCTCTCTATCAGTGTTATAGAGGGTGAACAATTTATGAGTTTACCCTGTATAAGTTTTATACAGGGTAAAACAGATTTATTTGGGGTTTGGATCCCATTGGGGAGTTGCGCATCTGAGTGTTAAAGACAGGAACACTTCTTAAGATGCTTTCAGTTAAGCCTACAGCTGTTAGGGGTCATAGTTGAGACCTTAGTCTGGGTTTGCAGCAGCCTAGCACATCTGGCTCAAACCAGGCAGGGCCCTGAAGTCCCAAGCTGTCAGGGCAGGAAAGCAGGGGCAGAAGTAGTCTTGGCACATCAGCTGGCAGTTCCCAAGGGAGTTTCTGTGATCTAACGCATCACGCTCCTATACAGGTCAGTTGTGGATAATGAAGCACTTGAAAATCTGGCCCTTAGTGTTTAGACCAATAGGAACATAGGACTGAAAGGGGCCAGCTCTAAATTACAGACCCCAGTCCCATGCTATCATAGGCAACCCCATCATATAATTCCATTCATTAACATAATAGCTCCAGATTAAAACTAGTTAGGTTGTTGGCCCCCACTACTCCTCTAGGAAGTCTGGTCCCAAACCTCACTCTGGTGATAAAAAACCTAATTTCCAGCTCTTCTCTGCATTTGTTCCAATTTGAATTCATCTTTCTTGAACACAGCTGTTCATATTTATACACAGCATTCTTACCAGTGCCTTGTACAATGGCATTAATGCTTTCCTGTCTCTACTAGAAATTTTTTATCTGATACATCTTAGGATGGTATTTGCTTTTTTCAGAGCAACATCACATTGGTGGCTTATAACCATCTTGTGATCAACTGATACTTCCAGGTCTTTTCCCTCCTCTGTCATTTCCAATTGATGAGGCCCCAGTCTATAGCAGAAATTCCTTATCAGTCCCTAAGTGCATGACCTTACACTTCTATGCTATTAAATTTCATCCCATTCCTCTTTCTCCAGTCCTCAAGATCATCCATTTCCCTCATATGATATTCCAATCCTCCTCTTCATTGACAATGACTCCCAATTTTGTCTTTTTTATCGAGAACTGAGGCAAAGTATTAATTTACTGGGGATATAGCTAGATAATCTTTAATTTCTATCCCATTCTCACTGCACAGCAGCCCCACTTATTTTCTTGTCCTCTTTTTAGTTATAATGAACCTTTTAGTGTTTGTTTTAATTTCTTTGACAAGGTCCAACTCAGCTTGACTTTTGACAATTCTTGCCTTCTCCTCACACTTTCTGACCTCCACGATGCAGCTTTTTTAGATGATTAATCGCTTCTTCTATTCCTTGTAGGTTCTTTGTTTACTCATCTCCTTTATGAGGTGATTGTTCATCCAGCTAAATCTGGAGCACTTCCCTACAAGTTTTTTCCCCTTGCTTGGGATGCAAATTCCAGACAGTTTTTGCACTGTTGAATTAAAGAAATTCCAAGCCCTCTCCACATTCAAGTCCCTGAGCTGTTTGGTCCATCTGACTTCACTAATTAGTTCCCTTAATTTCTCAAAGACTGCCCTTTTGAAGTAAAAAAAACATAGCAGCCAACCTGTTTGGATTATCCTTCCATTGAATTTAAACCGAGTCAACTTGTGATCACTCGATCCAAGGTTTTTTCCTATGACCAGCTCTTCTATAATGTCCCCACTACTTACCAAAACCAAGTCTAAAATAGCATCAACTCTTGTGGGCTCAGTGACCGTTTGGTGAAATCTTGTCAGCTACCACATCCAGGAGTAACTGGGCCTTACCATTATTGGTAGCATTTTTCTCCAATCTATGTCTGGGAAGTTAAAGTCTCCCAAAATGGCACAATTTCCGGTAGTATCGAAATCCAACCCTGGGGGTCTGTATCTAACCCCTGACAGTACCCCACTAGAACCTCTTTTGCAATCCTTCGTAACAAACTGTGTTATCACTTCTTGTGTCTTTACAGTCCTCTCTTCTTTTCTCTCTCATGTCTTCAAATCCCCATCTGAACTCCACCATCATCTCAAGGTGGAGCTCTAGCACTCGGATCTTTTCTGCCATGAGCTCTATCAGGTGGCATGTCATATGTAAATAGCTTTCATCAGGTACCCATTCAAAGATATTATACAACCCGCAGGTTCTGCATCCAGTCTTTGTCTCCACTTCTCCTCAGGACACCTCTAGGGCCGCTTCCATAGCCATCATTGTCTTTTCTTTCAAGTCTCTTACCTTAAAGAAGAAAGAATGAAAATCCCCTGAACTCCCTCCTACAGACTCCCAAGTTTTCTGTGCTCTGTTTGCTAGGCCCTTCTCAATAGATGGACTTAACACTCCTGCATTCTATTCCAGGCTCAGAGACCTTGGCCAATACCTTGTCTCCTTTGAAAATCTTACCCTTAGTTCCTTGGGTGACACAGTGACCACATAGCCAGTCTCATTGTGTGAATAGTGAAAATCCACATGCTGGCAATGAGCTATATCACTAGGTAATGGACAATGTCAGGCAAAAGAAAACAAAGGCTGAGTCCCCTTGTGATCTGTCAAGCAAAGGGAAATACCATAGACAAGGAATTTGGCAATTTAAACAAATAAGCGGGTTTCTGGTGATGGCTCGTGTGACAGTAGATCTCAGTACCATTCGGCCTGTTGAAATTCACTGGGTGGAAGTTCTGTGAAGATTCTGGAGTGAATCCCAGAATTTTGCCGTATCAGAAATGACTCAGCTAGAGGGAAGGATCCTTGCTTTTGAGAAACTCCCCACCCCACTGCCACTTTCGGCCACATTTCGGCCAGATCCAGTGATTGGAGGGGTGTGTAAAACTAAAGGGTCGGTCAGAATCCCATCAGGAGTATAGTCCCTTTTCCTTGCCAGCACCTGTGGGAGCTGGGTACCTAAACTGAGCAGGAAAGGGTTGGATGGAGGAAGAATCAAGGTTTTGCCTCTAATGGAACTGGCAAAGCACAGAGAGGAACATTTGTTACACACATGCAGTATTCACTGATGGGGGAGCCCCATGCAGAATTCTGGCTAACTCAGCAACTTGGCCTCTGCATCCCATCCAGTGTCTCAAGGTAGCAGAGCCAGAACCTTGCACATTATAAGGAGGGAACTATCCAACACCTTGAAAACACTGAAGAAAACCTCTCTGACAAATGGATTTATCGTTTTCCCCTCCACTGTGTGGGAGCTGGCATGTTCTGGGTGCATAAGTGGGGGTCAATTTTATGAATTTGCTGGGGTTCCAGTCAGATTTTAAAGCTGAAATCTAACCATCAGATTTGCCAGTTGGATAAATATTATAGCCAGTATCTGAACAGAATTTGATATGGATAACCCTTTTTTATTGCATCTAGGAAGCGTTCGCTTACTAATGTTAACACAAGGTTTTTCTCAGGTCAACTTTTACCTTGCACAGTATTTCTGAGACCAGGCTGCTTAAGGCTTGTCTACACAGAGACTTAGGGTATATCTACACTACCCGCTGGATTGGCGGGTAGCGATCGATCCAGCAGGGGTGGATTTATCACATCTAGTCTAGTCTAGTCTAGAAGCCAGAGTGTAAATCTGTAGCACACTAGCTTGCCATGCACTAACTGGCTAGGTGGCCCCTGCTACTGTGCATTAAAAGTTCCATACTGTACTTTGACATACTACTGTTTCAGTACTACGGATGTTTTAGGGTATGTCTACACTGGGAGCGAGTCTCCCAGGCCAGATTCACACACTTGTGTTAGTGGGACTCAAACTAGTGCATTAAAAATAGCTATGTAGACAGTGCTTTGATGTTGCACCTTGGGCTGGATCTCAAGCTTGGGCATTCAAGCTTTCAAGCCTGGAGTTGCAATTCCCCCCTTTTAAGCATTTTCATTGAACATTTTAGAGCTATACACAGGCTTTCAATATTCTTTTTCCTCTGGAATTCTTATCACTTTTAGAATTACAGAAGGCTGTTGGTGTGCAGAGAGCACTGCCTATCACAGTGACCAATATTGTCTCCTTGCTTACTTGTACTCTTCCATTTGTCTATATGCATCTGTTTTCACTTTCTCACACTTTGATTGAAAATTCCTTGGGGCAGGGATTGTTCTTTTGTTCTGGTGTTTATATTGTGCAATGGGGTCCTACTTTATTATTTTTTGTTTTGTTGGTAATGCAAATAATAATACTAACTTAGAAAGAAAACCCAAAAAATCTTTAATCATTCCTCTAAATTTAGTGGACATCATCCATACATTCTCTGATTATATTTAATATCTTTCTTTTCAGATCCTTCATGGCTTACTAGAGACATTATACTGAAAGAATGAGACTGATCATCTGCATATCGAAAGATGTTTTTCTGATACATAAGGCAGACAAATTCACAGCTTCTAATTGGGGTGAAAGATATATTGGACCTCTTTTTGCCTAGGTGCTTAACTCCATTGAAAACAAAGGGAATTAGGCACCTAGGAGCTTATGAAAATTGCTCTAGGTACCTATCCGCATCTTTAGGCACCTAAATACCTTTAAAACTCTGGCCCTTTGTCTACAGACTGTATATTCATTCACCTACTTCTAGCAGCATCTGCTAGAACCAGGAACACTGCGCTGAAAGAGTTGCGTACTGTGGGTACTGACAGTGAACTGACACCAGAATTGGGGAAACTGCTGGGGTAATGTGGGAGAAACTCTGAGGAGAAGTCATTACTGGGAATAAACAGGAAATGACCAGTAAGCAGTGAGCAATCATTTTTATTGAATCCCATCTGTCTGCTTGTGTTTCCAATCCAGGATGCTTTCTGGGCCTTTCACCTCAACCCCAGCTTTGTGCAGAAGTTTCTTAAGCCATTACTGATTGGAGAGCTTGCCCCAGGGAAACCTAGCCAGGACCGAGGCAAAAACGTGAGTAGCTGCAAACTCCTCTCTGAAGGCTCTGTTTCTGGAGAAGAGTCTACAGTCTGATTATGCCGCAGTTTATCTACAAAGCTGCCCTCCAAGTCCTGTGTGCAAAGCCACTATATATAATTCACAAGCCTTCTTCACTATAGAAAACTCTAGCAAGTACAGAAAACTGTAGGGAAAGACACTCACAGTCAGACAGCTCTGTGAGGCCATGTGGATGTCCCAGTATTGACTGGTGCAGGGACAGGCAACACTTAGGTCAACTTCTCCTGACCTGCAGCACCCCCTGCTATTCCCCTCCTGCAGGCTGCCTGAGCCGTTCAGGCCTGATCTGTGACAACTAAAGAAGAGCCCAGTTCAAACTCGCCGATTTGAACACTTGCAAACTTTGGATAAATATGGATCAAGATCTGGATCCAGTCTTTGTGGCTGGAGTTCATCTCTAGTCAACAACCCTGTTGCTCAAATTTTCATGACCTGGGTCTGTCCATCGTTCCATATTGCATGTCAGTTTTGTGCTATGGACAAAAGTCCACGAGGCCATCAAAATGAGACTGCTTGTCATCTAAAGCAGATTTGAACTCTCTTCCATCCTCTGCTCCATACCATTGACCATGTAGCCCACTACTCTGGACTTCATATGGGATTATCCTGATTAGCTCTCAACAATGGAGAAATCTGTGAAAGTGGCCATGTTTGTGGAGTAAGTGGCAATAACACCAGTGGGTGAGATGAAACAAACTGCTCGCTCTAAGCACTGTGCTTATGAAGCTGTAACACAGCAGAGCCCTTTATCCACCCCACGTCAATGTGTCCAGCTCTATGCAAGTCCCAAATGTTCCATTCATTCATTATTCAGAGCCTGTGCACTGCACAACTGACTCCTAAAGTGAAACCCTTTCTCTTCCTTATTGTTCTTTAGCCTGCTGAGTTGATGACATGCCTGTGTCACTGCTATTGTGCATGAATACATTAACCTGCATTACCTCTTGACCTGCTTGGCTGCACACTAACTGAACACATCCCAAAGAGAACGGAGCTATCTTGGCACTATACTCTCTCATCTGCAGAGCTTCAGGGTTATGCATAAGAGAAGAGACTGAATTCTCTCTTCCCCAAGGAGAGGGGAGATGTCCCTTTATAACGTAAATGGAATGAATTACGGAGCACTGAGACTGGATAAATGGAGAGGTGTTGAACCAGCTGGTGTAAATTGCCATAGATATATTGACTTCAGTGGGTCTCGGGTGACTTACACCAGCTGAGGATCTGGATTTTAATTGTAATTCAGAAGGTGGGGTAAGACCCATCAGGGTAGGGACTAGGATCAGGTGCCTGCCAGGGGCAGTGTAGAAATTCTGAAGACTGCATGAGTACAAAGATTAATTCTTCTCCCATTCTGGGGAAGCTGATGGCTCCAAAACAGGCAGGGGTTAGTGGTGTGAAAGCCCAAGCTTGAATGGACACATTCACACACGTAAAGAAGATGCACCTTAAATTTTGCATTTCCATTTTGCAGCCCCAGCTGGTGGATGATTTCCGGGCCCTGAGAAAGACAGCAGAGGATATGAATTTGTTCAAAGCAGATCCCTTATTTTTCTCCCTTTACCTGGCTCACATCATCATGATGGAAGCTTTGGCTTGGTTACTAGTTTCATACTATGGCACCAGCTGGATCACAACCTTTATCCTTTCCTGCATCCTTGCAACCTCCCAGGTGAGAAATAGCACAGAGTAATGGGGGGGCAGGTGCTTCCATTACAGGTGACGTGTAAGTGCATCCAGTCGTTCAGAGCACCTCATGCCAGGACTATCACAACACTCACTTTGGAAGAACATTCATGAACCTCATGCACCCCTCAGCCCCCTCACTGCCTTGTTCTTGCTCATAGTGAGCCTAGTCACTGCCTCACACCCAGATGCATTGAGTCCACTGCCTGTCTCAGGTCTCCCTTCCATAGATCCAATACCAATGAAATTAATACAAAACTCTCCCCCTTCCACACTTTTTCCTTGCATAGGACTGTGCAAATTTCATACAGACACACAATACTTGCCTTCCACTCTGGGTGTCTTTTCTTACTTACCTTCGATTTCAAGCAGCCCTGTCACCCCTGGTCCTTTTTCCTCTGCAGGCCCAGGCTGGGTGGCTACAGCATGACTTTGGACATCTCTCTGTCTTTAAGAAGTCTAAATGGAACCATATCGTCCACAAGTTTGTCATCGGGCACCTGAAGGTAAAGGTCATTTGCTGGATGCCAGCACACACTGCAGAAAGGAAATGATTGCAGCGAAGGAGACTGGAGATCCACTCCATCCCATTTCACAGACTCTAGGTGTAAAAGCTATAAACCTCAGCCTGCCAGTCGGATCTCACCCTTTCAGAGGAGCAGCAGCAGAGAGGAAGAATTAGTGACAGATTCCAGGTGGAGTTCTTGGAGGCTCAGATCGGGGAGCCAGATCCTCAGCTGGTGTAAATCATCATAGCTCCAGTAACACCAATGGAACTATGCTGATTTCTGCCAGCTGGGGATCTGGCCCATAAGATTGTTAAAATGAAGCATTATACAATCTCCTTTATTCCCCATTCCCCCCACTTTCCCTACATAAAGCCTGAGTAACGTGTTTATTGATTAAAATGACCATCCTACCATCTCTCACCCATTCGCGACATTTTAGAACTTCAGTCGCGGATAGAGTCCAACACAAGAGTCCTATACAATATAGCTGGCAAAAGGATCCACCTACAGTGGGGAATCTTGTAGGAAGGGATGGAATGGTAGGCATTATTAGATGCACATTTAGTTTGGCCTTGGTCATTTTAACCTCCGGCATGGAATGACCCCACTAGCAATAAAAAGTATTAAAAGGCAGCAGTGAGACAACACTGTGTCTAGACCCAAAGTGGGGCATCATCTATTGAAAACCACAGCAACAAGTAACCTCCTTGGCCACAGTTCTGTTCTCACCTTGTGGATGGTGTCCCTCTACTCCTTTTGAGGCCCAGCTTGGGTGGTACTGACCAGACATTTCCCAATTTGGAAGCAGCACAAATAATGCTCAATTGCTACCCAACTGGCTTTAATGCAAGGAGAGGAAATAGGCAGTCCTAGCAGAAGCAGCCCATTCTTCCTGGTATATACAAAGGGATTAAATATGGAGAGTCTTGTTTGCATAGACAAGGTTAAGCAAATTGATTTAGGATCTAGATGAATTTTCTTCTTCGGGGCATATTTGACAGTATAGAAAAAAACATGGCAGGAGGCAGGCAAAATATCAGAGCAGAGAGATGATATCTCAGAGAGAGAGAAATCAGAAGGGATCTGGGGTGAAGAGGCAGGATTTCCCTTCCTCTAGAGTACTGAACAGGGGATAATCTTTTAGGATTAGATGAGCATAGCCTACATGATACAGCTCCTTTCCTTCTGAAGGGGAGGAGAGGAGGGGCACTCTTGGACCTTTGCCCATCTCACAGTTCTCTGTGTTCCTTCTTCTTCACTTTATAGATGATCACTTGCAGGTCCTGAACAGGGAACACCAGAAACCACAAAGCAATTTATTGCAGCAATCTAAAAATGAGGGCTCCCACGTTGGGGTTGGCTAGTCCCTCACTGCCAACTTCCCAACAATGCCCCGTTATTCATAGCAACCAGAGCTCTCAGATTGCCCAGTCCTCGGACAACCGGTTTCCAACATATGTAAGCAGGGGCAAGTAACCTCCGAATGCTCATTAACGTGACTGAACTAAAGGCCGCTTTGTGAGATGGAGGCTCTCTGAATTCTTGGAAGCAGCCAGCTGCCCACAAAACTTATCACCAGTCACAAGGCAAGTGCTTTGCTGGCCTTCTGCCTGAGCATCCTTGGCAGTGGTATAGCTTGGCACTGTGTTTCACAAGTGACAGAGGAAAATGAGGATATAGGACCCTTACAGAACACTGTTCAGTCCTCTTTTTTTTAATACTCTCCATTAAAACCTTCTTAGATACTGAAATAATATTTATTTCCTAGCCAGTTTTGTCTTTTTTCCATTGGGCAAAGAGGGATTCTTTTCACATTCTTTCTTCCATTGCATAAGCCAACATGGCTTTGCCTGCTTACGTCATTTTTGACATCATCAGTGAAATGGGTGATGACACCGATGACAACAGAGCTCTGGGTAAAGGATTCTGTTTATCTTGTGTTTCCCCTGCTGGTGGGATGTTTGTCTGCCTGACTTTGCAGCATATAAATATTAAGAGTTACGTGTAAGCAAGGCTAACTTCTTTTTTCTCAAAGTGAGTGGCATTTTTTAA
Organism: Gopherus evgoodei; assembly: GCF_007399415.2. Lineage (NCBI taxonomy): Eukaryota > Metazoa > Chordata > Testudines > Testudinidae > Gopherus > Gopherus evgoodei. Next base: position 123,014,624 of record NC_044325.1, on the reverse strand, counting down.
AAACGATTTACTAATCCAGACAGATCCAGATCCTCAGCTGGTACCAATCAGCCTATCAGAGCAGAGGATTTAGCCCCTTCACTCTTACAACAATTTCAAAGATAGCTAAGAGTTTTGACATAAACTATATGTCATGGGCGATTTAGATTATACAAGCGAATGAATATCACAGTGGGGGGGATTAGTCAGAACCATGCCTCCCCATTTGCTAAGCATTTCCTCCCTCTTCCCAGGGTGCCTCAGCAAACTGGTGGAATCATCGTCACTTCCAACATCATGCCAAGCCCAACATCTTCAAGAAGGACCCAGATGTGAACATGCTGCATATTTTTGTCCTGGGAGATTCTCAGCCCGTTGAGGTAAGACAAGGAAGTAGTGTCTGCTGGTGAGCTTTAGAGAACTTTTTCTGTGAGGTCAGAGGTTAATCAGTGTCTGGAGGACCAGACCTCGGCTGTTAAGACTTCATCTTTGAGGAAATGTTCCCTGCATCTATATTTTCTGGTAGGAGTTTGGGTCAAAATTTGAGAAGATGTGACGGCCAGAAAGTTCGGTGGCTGATATAATTTCTCATGTCTGTTTTCAGCCCAAAGGTGATCATATTTTTAGGTGGCTTGAGAGCTAGAGAATGAGAATGAAGAGAATGCAGAAATAGGGAAATTTTCATCCCATTGTTCTGAGATATCCAAGTGTGGAAAAAATGGTGCAGAATACTCCTTTGCTGACTTAACCCAAACAGGGTTTCCTTCTGTAATTTCCAACTTGTCATTGGTTTATTTCTTCTGTGAGGACAGGTACCTCTTGTGAGTAGTCAAAGCAAATTCCTTTAAAAAGTTGATCTAATATTGAAATAAATGCCTTACGATATTTGTGTACAAACAGGAGTCCTCACTTCATTGGAGCCTTGGCAAATTCTGTTTAGAGCAGATTGCATGGTAACATCAGAATAATGGTTTCCTCTTGTGTCTTCTGCTTGGGGAAAAACACGAGGAAACTCTATGGGTCGGTGGGGGGGAGAGACCTACATTAACGCAATTGTAGTGCTGATGTGTCAAACACCAAAGGCTTGGTTGTACTTCATGCCCTTATAGGGGCATAGGGGAGAGGAATCCCCCATGTGTGCCCTGTATGGGCAGTCCTGGCTTTGGATCTGGTCATGAAGGGGTAAAAGGTGCTGCATGCTTGCTTACTTACTTCCCCACTGGAGCAAGTGGGGGTGGGGCAGGGAATAAGTGAAGCTTTGGCTGCATTTCCCAATCCACCACCCAGCAGAGCTGAGCCAGCATAGCAGGGTGAATGGTAATTTACTGCTGGTATATTATACCCCTGAAGCAAGCGGCGAACACGGAGGGAATTGCAGCTCCCTGAGATGTAATTCCTTCCTGGGGCAATTCAAGCATGGGTGGTGTCCTTGGGCCAGATACTGGACTATGTAAATCGATGAAGTCAATGGGGCTATATTGATTTACAACAGCTCAGGTTCAGAGCCATGGTTCCCAAGGCAACTATGAGTCAGTGACACTGCACACAGTAACTGTATCAAGGTAATGCAATTAAATCCAATTCTCTGGGGCCATAATATTTATTGTCTGTATTGTACAAAGGGTATTATAAAGATAGATAGTGGTATATGATGTATCAGCATAAAGACATGCAGCAAAAAAAGCTTAGAAAGCCAACGCATGGATCTGAAACACCACGGCAACGGCATTTGTAACAAATGGAATATAGGAAGACATAAAAGAAAATACTGGTGCACACTCATGCCACCGCAACCCACTTTTAGGCCACAAAGAAGCTAATTCCAGATACATGATAGAGAGGCTGCCTAAAAGATGAGTTATCTGCACAGGTACTGAGAGTGTTCTATGAAGACAGAAAGGTCTAACCATATGTCACTGAAATGAGTGGATCATAACAAACCACTAACCAACCATTACACTATGGTAGCTAGATATCAGGAGTCAGATCTTCAATTGGTGTAAATTAGTGCCACTCCATTGATGTCAATGGAGTTTGCCGATTTACACCGTTTGAAGAGCTGGCCCCTGATAGTTAGGTTTTGAGGATCATGGGCCCATCGCTGCACAAATAGCTGAGCAGAATGTGGGTGCTTATAGCAATGAAGGAATTGGTTCTGTCTTCCAAGATGAATATATGAAGTACGAGCGCTATATCAGTGCTTGGATGTGCTTGCACTCTTGTATATTGAAACCTTACCCTAATGCAGCCTTGCAGAACTTGGACCACACTTAATTCCCTTCTCATAAATCTGTAATTCCTGAAATCACCAGTGCTCCACAGGCCATGTGAATGTATTACCAGTGAAAAGTGTTAGCCTGTTTGAACTCGGATGAAGACATGGAACAGGTCCCTGGAAGATGCCCCTCAATCAGAGGGAAGGAGACAAAATAGAAGAGGGGTCAGTCAAGATGGAAGTGAACAAGGGAGTGGGGAGAAATAGCAAGATAAACAAGTAAGAGAAGAACACAAGTGTGGGAACACTGTCCAGGCCACCCTAGACAACCAGTGACAGGGACTATTTCCAAGTCTGGGGTGGTGAGTGGAGACCACCAGGAACTAAAGGAACACCCCCTCAGATGAAGGAGAGGCCAGAAGTCCCAAGTAATCAGTTGACAACAAAAGAAGGAAACGGGAATGAACATGCAGATCAAAGGTTTAAAGCAAGGGAACCCCGGATGGTGACATTGAGCTGAGAACCCCAGACAACTGGCAATGAGTGTTGGATTGATAGCACAGGAAACTCTCCCCTATCCACAGAAAAGTCAGCAGCAGTCCAAGTTTCCCAACACTGCCCCATCCTTGTGTGAAGAAGTATTTCTTTGCACAATGCACAGTCAACCTGTGGAACTCATTGCCAGGGGAATTTGTGAAGGTCAGAACTATAACTGGGTTCAAAGAAGAATTAGATAAGTTCATAGAGTATAGGTCCATCAATGGCGATTAGCTAAGGTGGTCAGGAACACAATCCCATGCTGTGGATATCCCTAAGCCTCTGACTGCCAGATGCTGGAAGTGGATGACAGGGGATGGATCACTCAGTGATTGCCCTGTTCTGTTCATTCCCTCTGAAGAGTATGTCATCGGCCACTATCGGAAGACAGGATACTAGGCTAGATGGACCATGGGTCTGACCCAGTTTGGCAATTCTTATGCCTTAACCCAGATGGGAGGAATCGCTCAGAGGGGAGAGGGCTTTTCAGACTATATAGCCTAGTCAATCTTTGGCCTCTCTGCTGCCACTGCCACCTACCATCACTAACAATTGGTGACAGTACTTTGTGACAGGGTCACCTGTCCTCTGGAAACTAGAAAAACCCTAGATTTAGTTTACATACTGGAGACTACCAAACAGCCACTGATCTGATTCCTCACTCACTTGTGCATGCCCACTCTTTTTATGACTATTATTGTAATTGATCTTGACTACCATAACTACTGATGTTGCTAAGAAACTTTATCCTCTGATTGCTGCAGACCTGTAGCGTGATACATTATAAGTACTAAAAGCCTTATCAGCCAGTACTGCGAACAATATTAAAAGCTGTTACTTCTGCACAGTTTGGCTGAGTTACAGATGCTGTGGGGAGACTAATTATGAATTTCTGATTGTCGGTATACTTAAATCTCAAACTTAACATTGCAGAGGTGCAGTTTTAATGGATTGAATTGTATCTTAGAGAACATTGATACAGCAACAACAAAAAATAATACTCTTGCAGCAGCGAGTCTCAGAGCTTGCATTAACTACTCAGCCACATAGGGCTCACATTGTAGGGCTAAGAATAGCAGGGTAGATGTTCAAGCTCAGCTAGAGCCTTGGACTCAGGCTGGAGCCCAGGCTCTGAGACCTGGTGTGACAGGTTGGATCACAGAAAACCCCTTGGGGCTGCCAACTGATTTGCCAAGACTGCTTCTGCCCCTGCTTTCCCACCTTGGCAGCTTGAGACTTCAGGGCCCTGCCTGGTCTGAGTCAGACCCGCTAGCCTGCTACAAACACAGACCCGGGTCTGAACCCACGTCCCCTAACAGCTGTAGGCTTAATTGAAAGCAGCTTAAGAAGTGTACCTGTCTTTAACACTCAGATGCCCAACTCCCAATGGGTTCCAAACTCCAAATAAATCCATTTTATGCTATTAAAACTTATACAGGGTAAACTTATAAATTGTTCGCCCTCTATAACACTGATAGAGAGAGATGCATAGCTGTTTGCCCCCCCCACACCCGCCCACAGGTATTAATACATACCCTGGGTTAATTAATAAGTAAAAAGTGATTTTATTAAATACAGAAAGTAGGATTTAAGTGGTTCCAAGTAATAGCAGACAGAACAAAATAAATTACCAAACAAAATAAAACATGCAAACCTATGCCTAATACAGTAAGAAAACTGAATACGGATAAAACCTCACCCTCAGAGCTGTTCCAGAACCTTCCTTTTACAAACTAGTCTCCTTCTAGTCTGGGTCCAGCAATCACTTACACCCCCTGTAGTTACAGTCCTTTCTTCCAGTTTCTTTCAGGTATCCTTGGGGGGTGGAGAGGCTATCCCTTGAGCCAGCTGAAGTCCAAATGGCAGGGTCTCTCAGGGGGTTTAAATAGACTTTCTCTTGTGGGTGGAGACTCCCTCCTCACTCTGTGTAGAATTCCGGCTACAAGATGGAGTTTTGGAGTCACATGGGCAAGTCACATGTCCATGCATGACTCAGAACTTACAAGTAGCAGCCATGGTTCACGTGCTACCTTGAATGTCATCAAGTAGACTTCTTATGTGGATTGGAGCATTCCAAGATCCATTGTTCGTTAAGTGTTTTTTGATTGGGAACTTAATTTGCACATTCCTTTCTCAAGAAGCTGACCAAAATCTTTACTATGGCTACTTAAAAATCCAGCAAGTATACAGCCAACATTCATAACTTCGAATAGAAAAATGATACATGCACACAAATAGGAGGAATAGATTCAGTTGATCATAACCTTTGCAGAGATTTGTTACATGGCATATGTAGCATAAAACGTATTCCAGTTATGTCATATATACATTCATAAGCATATTTCGATAAAGCCTTAGGGGGCACACCATCACACCTGAGTCTTGGCTTCAGCCGAAGTCCAGAGATTTACACTGCTATATTTAGCCCCAAAGCACAAGCTGCTCAAGTCCAAGTCAGTTAACTGAGCTCTGGGCCTCTCTGCCGCTGGATTTTTTTGCTGTGTAGGTGTACGATAAAGTACTTTAGTTGCAAATTACTGCACCCTGGCCTCTCATTGATATAATACCAGGGCCTAGAGGCAGAGACTGAAATCAGCCCCCCCATTGTGCTAGGCCAGTGGCTCTCAAACTTTTTTACTGGTGACCCCTTTCACATAGCAAGTCTCTGAGTGTGACCCCCCCCTTATAAATTAAAAACACTTTTTAATATATTTAACACTATTATAAATGCTGGAGGCAAAGCAGGGTTTGGGGTGGAGCTTGACAGCTCGTGACCCCTCATGTAATAACCTCACGACCCCCTGAGGGGTCCCAACCCCTAGTTTGAGAACCCCTGTGCTAGGCCCTGTCCCTACCCTGAGGTGTATACAACCCAAATAGATAAGACAGACAAAGGGGATGAGGGGGAGAAAGGAAGAATTATCATCTCTGTTTTTCAGATGAGGAACTGAATCAGATAAGGAAATTAAATGACTGGATCAAATCACCCAGGAAAGCTGTGTAGAGCTGAGAATTAGCCTCAGATCTTCTGAGTCCCTCTCCAGTGCCTTACCCATTAGATCTGCCCTCCTCTTGCCTGAAGGACGGTTATGACACTCATGCATGTTTATTTTAGCTGGTTGATATTTTTTCCTCAAAATATTTAATTTGATGAAACGTGGCCTTTAACTAAAAATGTCACAGTACCTTTTCAATGTGGCCACAATTGTCCATTTCTTTCATGAAAACTTGAAGCCAGAACCCATCCATTTTTAGACAACTTGCTTTTCAATGAGACTCAGGCTCCTAAGTGCCTATGTCACTTTTGAAAACAAAATGTAGGCTCCTAAGTCAGTTAGGCATTGAAAAATTGAGGCCTAAAGGGAAAAGTCGATCTAAGCTATGCAATTTGAGTTATGTGAATAGCGTAATTCAAATTGACATAGCTTAGATCTGCTTACCGTGGGGTCCACACTAGGCTGTGTCAATGGGAGACACTCTACCGTTGACTCCTCTTCCTCTTCTCAATCTGGTGGAGTACTGGAGTCAACATCCAAGCTATCAGCAGTCAATTTAGCGGGTCTTCACTAGATCCGCTAAATTGACCCCCGGTGGATTGATCACCACAGCATCGATCCTGGCTATTGTGTAGACAAGCCCCGAGTGGAGCAACACCTTTAAAACTCTGGGCCTCAGTCTCTCGCCCTCAGTTCCCCCTCTGTAACAGCAGGATAACAGCATTTCCCTACCTCATGGTACATGAAAGATTGAGAGGTGCTCAGGTACTTTGGTAATAGTGGCCAAAAAAGTACTCAAGATAGATGATTTTAAATGGGAGCTTGCAGTTAGTGTAGATAGGGAAGTCATGATTAAACATGTATTAGCAGGGCAAGATCAACCCTGACAACAATCAGTTAACGCGTCTCAACACATGACCTATTTTCCTACTCTAGACATAGCCTTGGAGAAGGAAGTACTGTATGCTGAGACAGCTTTCTAAGGGCTTGCGCCTGCTCCATGTAAAGCAATGGCAAAACCCTCATTGCCTTCATTAGGGTAGGATTAGGCCATAAATCTTCAGCTCTGACTAAAGAGAGTTAACCAAATGTAAAGAGGTGTCATTGAGAGTGTCCGCCCGTGGAGAGTTTTCTCATATCCATGGGTGTAATGAGCTAAGACAGTTTTCTGTCATTTGTCTCCCCCTCCAGTATGGTAAGAAGAAGCTGAAATACCTACCTTACCACCATCAGCATGAGTACTTCTTCCTAGGTGAGTATGCCCTTGCCCCCTTCACTTCCTTATATGGAGAGATAGAGGAGATGCATCTTTACCTTGCAGCTCCCTTTTTCCTCAGCAGAGCTATTCTTCACTTCCTAACTAATCCCTCCCTATCCAGGGCCTGCTATCCCTTTCACAGCTTAATTGCAATAGACACAGGCACCTCAGTTCCTCCATGACATCATCATTGAGATCCATGGATCCTTACCAACACCATAGAAGCTAAATAAAGTGAGACAAGTGACTAAGTCTAGGAGGCAGCCCCTAGTAGATGAACATGTCAGCAGAAGTCCTGGGCTTGCTCATTGTTGGTCTAGAATCTTCCATACCACAAGGTGAGCAGGACATGGAGGAAATGCCTCCTCTCTTTGCTGAGAAATAGTAGCAGAGATCTGGTTTCCCCTTCACAAGCTCTTGCCTCAACTCTTCTTTCAGGCCCCCAGCATGTTTGTTCACCACATGTTACACACCTGTCTCCCTCATCTGCTGTCTTTTGTTTGCCTTTCAGTTTTCCCACCTTTCCTCATCCCCGTGTACTTCCAAATACAAATCATCATGACCATGATCAGACGCAGGTTCTGGGCGGTGAGTGCAAAGTTGTCTCTGCTCTGTGTGTCAAACCGTGTCCCACGTGGATGGTGGAGAGAACCTTATCTGGGGAATGAGAGAAGAGGCTTCTGTCCACTCTGTAAAGAGAGCTGGCTTAAGGAGGGGTATTGGTGAGGGTGAGGGGAGGGTACGTTGTCTGTAATGAATTATCTCTTCTTTCTTTCCCTAGGACCTGGCCTGGGCCTTCAGTTATTACATGCGCTATTTCATTATGTACATCCCTTTCTATGGAGTTCTGGGATCTCTGTTTCTCCTCACCTTTGTCAGGTAGGAGACACTGTTCTTCCCTCCCTCCAGACATGGGCCCCACCCATCCCACGTGAAGAGCGATGTCAAGCTAACTCATCTATGCCATGCCGTTCTCCGCATTAATCAAGATTCTCTCCCCTCATCTGCTCCAATCTGTGCTACATCACACTGCCTTGACTAGCTTCTCTTGCCTCAATCTCTGCCAGAAGATTTGATTTTGGTATTTAGTCTCTCTCATCATCAGGAAATCCCTAGTGGAGGTGACGGCAGGTGCAGATGGGAATCTGCATTCCCTCCTTCCTTCCTCACTCATCCCCACCCATGTAGAGCTCCCACAGTGGGTCTAAGTCACCTGAGGAATTTTGGATGTGGTTCCTTCCAGAGCCACTCCCAAGTGAGCTAGAAAGTAACTCAGGAAGGAAGGGAAAGCTCCCTTCTCTAGGGACTGAATGTGCTGCCTCCACATTATGCCCTGCTCCTGCCCGCTCAGGGAGCAAGAAGTCAAATGCTGTCCCCCACTTGGATCCCCTGCATGTAGCATGCTTTGCTGGATGGTCCCTGGCCCAGGCACTCACAGAGCCTTCGTTTTACACTCTAGTACAGAGATAGTGCTATGACTGACTGGGCTGATGTTCCAGACTACAGGATTGTATTGACAACTCCATTCTGGAAGCAGTGACTGTGACTGCTAGCTCATGCCCCAAGGCTGGCCTGAATTTAGTTCCATTGTTAGGGTCCTCAGAAAAATAATGTTTTAAAAGAATTTTTGCAAAACTGTGTAAAAATCTTTAAATTGTAGAATCGGAATTTTACCGCCTATGTTATTTTAATGGCTCTGATCATTAGTTAGGAAAAATTCCCATTGATATCAATGGGCTTTGGATCAGGCCTTTATAGAAGCTTGAACTTCAGAAGGTTTCATTAAGTCATGATAAGCATCCATATGTTTAAAGTTTAGCCAGCCCCTTTTGTGTCAAATCCAGTTGAAAATCTCACAGTGGCAGACGCTGTAGCTAAATTTCCAGTACTACTTTGTTTCAGTTGGATCACAAATGCAACAGTACCAGCTTTTCTCCCAGTAATGTGGTTAATGAAGCATCACCAAGCTTCCTTAAAATTGCTTATTTAAATTTAAGACAATCAGGAAGGAGCTCAAGGAGTTTTATAGAGCAGACCAGCATTCTAATCAGTTATGAAATCTCTCCCTAGCTGCTCTCTCATTGGTCAGAGAAGCCAGAATTCTTATACTGAGTTACCACTTCTACTTAAGTTGCAGTTGCAAGCTCAGATAAAAGCATTTACTTTTGATGTGAGCCCAGGCACTTCTAATCAGCAGGAAGACAGCAAGTTCAGATTGTTCTGATTAAGCTATTTGGCCCATATTATCCTTCAGTTTGAAACAAATATGGTGTATAAAAATTCCTCTAGGCCAACATCAAGACCTTAGAAAAATTCTCAGATCCTTCTTCATGTGCACCACTCTCTTTAATTTTTGTGTGAAAATTATTGTTGGTGAAAGGTGCTGGCTAGGCTGGACGAGTCTGGAGACTGAAGTCCTCTGTTTCTTCAAAGAAGTAGTTCAAAGTTCAGAACAAGGACAGTCCTGCCAAAGTCCCTCTCAACCTTGGCCTAGAGAATAGGCATAAAAAGAGAGTTCAGTTTCCATGGTCTATTCCAGCGGTCTGCAACCTTTTTACACACAAGATCACTTTTTGAATTTAAGTGCAATCCAGGATCTACCCTGCCCCTATCCTGAAGCCCCAGCCCGCTCACTGCATCCCACCTCTCTCCGTTGCTCGCTCTCCCCTACCTTCACTCACTTTCACCGGGCTGGGGCAGGTGGCTGGGGAGCAGGAGGGGGTGTGGGGTGGGTGTTCTGGGAGGGATTTTGGATGCAGGAGGGGGCACTGAGCTGGGGCAGAGTGTTGGGGTGCAGGACAGGGTACAGGATGCTGGCTCTGGGAGGGGGTTCAGGGCTGGAGCAGGGGGTTGGAGTGCAGGAAAAGGTTTGAGGGTGCAAGAGGGGTTATGGGGTGCTGGGTCCAGGAGGGAGTCGAGGGGAGGGCACCCACCAGGCAGCACTTACCTCAGATGGCTCTGGGCAGCAGTGCAGCCAGGCTAAGGCAGGCTCCTTGCCTGCCCCAGCCCCATACTGCTCCCGGAAGCAGCCAGCGTGCCCCAGCAGCCCCAGGTGGGGCACATGGCTCCACACACTGCCCCTTCCTGCAAGCACCACCCCTGCAGCTCCCATTGGCATCAGTTCCCTGTTCCCGGCCAGTGGGAGCTCCTGGGGCAGTGCTTGCACAGAGGAGCAGCGTGTGGAAACCCCTGCTCACCCACACCTCCAGGGGCCACAGGCCAGGAGTGTGCTGGCCACTTCTGGGAGTGGTGCAGGGTCAGGGCAGGCAGGGAGCCTGCCTTAGCCCTGCTGTACCGCTGGACTTTTAGCAACTGGAGATCACGATAGACTGGCAGAGGCTCCAGGATCAACCAGTCGATTGCAATCGAGTGGTTTAGGACTTGAGATGGAAGAATCCCATGCACTGCTACAGGCTAGGGACTGACTGGCTAAGCAGCAGTTCTGTGGAAAAGGACCTGGGGATTTCAGTGGATGAGAAGCTGGATATAAGTCAGTAGCATGCCCTTGTTGCCAAGAAGGCTAATGGCATATTGGGCAGCATTAGTAGGAGCATTGCCAACAGATCGAGGGAAGTGATTATTCCTCTCTATTCGGCACTGGTGAGGCCACATCTGGAGTATTATGTCCAGTTTTGGACCCCCCACCACAGAAAGGATGTGGACAAATTGGAGAGAGTCCAGTGGAGGGCAACGAAAATGATCAGGGGGCTGGGGCACATGACTTACGAGTAGAGGCTGAGGGAACTGGACTTGTTTAGTCTGCAGAAGAGAAGAGTGAGGCGGGATTTGATAGCAGCCTTCAATTCCCTGAATGGGGGTTCCAAGGAGGATGGAACTTGGCTGTTCTCAGTGATGGCAGATAACAGAACAAGGAGCAATAGTCTCAGGTTGCATTGGGGTGGTCTAGGTTGAATATTAGGAAACACGATTTCACTAGGAGAGTGCTGAAGCCCTGGAATGAGTTACCTAGGGAGGTGGTGGAATCTCTGTCCTTAGAGGTTTTTAAGGCCCTGGCTGGGATGATTTAGTTTGTGTTGGTCCTGCTTCGAGCAGGGAGTTGGACTAGATGACCTCCTGAGGTCTCTTCCAACCCTAATCTTCTGTGATTCTATGATTCTATGGTTGGTGACCACTGGTCTATTCTATTCTTGATCCCTTTGCTAAAACTGTCAGCCAGAACCTAACAATGGTTGGGGAGGAGGGTGTTGTGAGGAGAACACGAGTCCACTAGGAAATTGAACAGATCAGAAAAGTTAATTCTGAGTGAGTGTTTCTTGGTCAGTTCTTATTTTATCCATACTGTTGGTCCATCCCTGTGTATCACAAACTAAGGGTTTCAGAGTGGCAGCTGTGTTAGTCTGTATCAGCAAAAAGAATGAGGAGTACTTGTGGCAACTTAGAGACCTACAAATTTATTTAGGCATAAGCTTTCGTGGGCTAAACCCCACTTCATCAGGTGCATGCAGTGGAAAATACAGTAGGAAGATATATATACTCAGAGAACATGAAAAAATGGGTGTTGCCATACCAGCTTTAACGAGACTAACCAATTAATGCAGAACTGGAATTAATTTGCAAATTAGACTCCATGATATTAGGCTTGAATAAAGACTGGGAGTGGATGGGTCATTACACAAAGTAAAAACTTTCCCCTTGCTAATTTTTCCCCTACTGTTCCTCATACTTTCTTGTCAACTGTTTGAAATGGGCCATCCTGATTATCACTACAAAAGTTTGTTTTCTCCTGCTGATAATAGCCCACTTTAATTGATTAGTCTCCTCAGAGTTAGTATGGCAACACCCATTTTTTCATGTTCTCTGCGTATATATATCTTCCTACTATATTTTCCACTGCATGCATCTGATGATGTGGGTTTTAGCCCATGAAAGCTTATGTCCAAATAAATGTGTTAGTCTCTAAGGTGCTACAAGTACTCCACAAAGTAAGGGATTAATCAAAGCTTGTAAAGGCAAAGTAGTGTGAAAGAGCAATCCCCCAGTGAGAATGAGAGATCAAGAGAGATAGCCACTAAGGTTAATACAGAAAGGTATCCTAATAATCATGTTAACACCTAGACCTAAAATGGACCCCCAATGGAGAAAGAAAAACCTACTGCAGAGCTGATTCCTTCCATTGTCCAGATTCAGAAAGCTTCCTGCTCCCTCATCTTGGGAAATACTCCCCTAGTATCCTATGCCCCCTCTGTGTACAACATGGCTGCTGCCTGTACACCCCTCTCCCCACTCCCTTTGCTATCACTGTTGGCCTTACCTGCACTACCCTGTATCAGGATGGCAAACTGCACAGATTATATCCTGATCTGCACTGTGAATGGTTATGCTTCCTTTTGAAGGTTTCTGGAGAGTCACTGGTTTGTGTGGGTCACACAGATGAACCATATTCCAATGGATATTGACTGTGAGAAGCACAGAGACTGGCTCAGCGCTCAGGTAATGCCTGGGATATTAATGTCCCATAATAGGTTAGAAATTCACTTGCCCTTCAGAGAACAGCTGGATTATCATTGACTACCTGGCCCCAATGTTTAGTTTGAGCCCAGTTTAGCAGTTTTACAACATAATAGCCTGGTGTATCTGTCTAGGACCCTTCCCTCCCACCTACCCATGCTCACACACACACACACTCTGCTATAGGGAGTAAGGCTGACTATGAGGAGGTGGAAATCCAAATCTGTGTGCTGAATCTGACCCCTAAATTGATACATTTTGACAGGCTAATTAAAGCGTTCCTCATTCAGGTCTGGAGAAGTGCAAGGTTCAAGGGGCTTCACAATAACCCTCCTTCATAAGTGTGTTGGCACCTAGGTGTGTAAATCAGAAGTAACTCCATGGAAGTTAATGGGCCAGATCCTCAGGTGTAAATCAGTTTCACTTCTTTGACTTCAGTGGAGATATACAAGACCAGCTGAAGATCTGGCCCAATGTCTAACTTTTACTGTTCAGGAATAGCGAATTCTGAACACATCATGTGAAAAGCAGTTGTAGCAGCTGCAATGTCTCAAAATGCCTTCCACAGACTCACCAAACATATACAACCGGAGGAGGAGATACCATGTCTCTTACCTGCAGTGTTCTAAGACTAATTCAGCTCTCACTTGGGCTGCGTTTCCTCTCCATTATACTGGTGTAAATCAGAAATAGTTCCAATAACATCAGTAGAAAGCAGGTGTAGCTGAGTTGAGTAGGAGGTGGATTCTCCTACATCAAGTTATAGTATCTACTATCTACTGAGGCCCTCAAGGGATAGCTTTCAAAGTCTGGCAGTCACCATCTCTCTCAGGTCCAGATCCAGTAAACACTTAAGTATTTGCTTAACTTTAAGCATGTAAATAGTCCCACTGTAGTCCACTACTCATGTGTATGAAGTGAAGCACATGCTTACCTGTTTTGTTGGATTTGGAGAAAGAGCAAATCTGACACTGATGTGGTTTTAAGCTGAGTTCTTTGGAAACACCTGTTGCTCATGCAGTCACCATGCAGAATTCACTGCACCAGCTTAGCAAGGAAAAGAATGTAAGAGAATTTTAAGAAAGACTATGTAATTGTATGCTCCTGAATCCCAATGGTAGCTATGCCAGCTAAGCAATGTCCCAGCCTGTTAAAACCTCATGCTTCAAGGTTCAGCTGATGACCAGTGTGCAACTGGGAAGGTAATCTTCCTGTTCCTTCCCTTCCATCCCCCACCTTACACAAAGTCATAGTATTACACAGCTGACTGGATGTACAATGGCCTCTTGTTTTGCCTGGATCTGATGCACTGGGTATAGGCTGTGTTGAAGGCAGGATACCAACTAGATAAAGGTGATGCAGTATGGCAACTCCTATGCTGCCTCACACATGCAGTTCTCTTTCTGAAACTTGAGAGAATCCCTGATCAAGCCTCGCTGGTGACAGATACTTGGGTTTGATGCCTTCCAGTCTTCTCTCCTTCCTAGGCTAGTGGAGCCACGCAAGAGGATGTGGTTATTCCTTAAGGAGTAGGGGAGTTGGTCACTCTTCTTTTGGTGCCTCCAGCCCTCTCTGTCAATCTCCCTCTGGCTCAGAAGGGATGGACGTCTCAGGAGCAACTTGCTATTGGAGATAGGGAGGTACTATTATGAAGAATAGAGAGGGATATAAACGAGTGGAAATACCCTGATATCAGCCCTGTTATCATGAAAGATCACAGGACAACCTGTAATGTGATGTGCTGCACACCTTGGAGCTAGGAGCCATTTCCAAGATAGGCTGAGACTATGAACACCCTAGTAGTTTAATTGGCCTGGCACCATTAGCCTCTTTGCCAGTTACCAAAGTGGTCTTCCTGGTCTCAAGCCCTAGAGTGCATCAGAGGAATATACAGTAGGTCAGCAGCAGCCATATGGGATTGGTCTAGAGGAGTATAGGGAATACAGCCTGTGCAGGAGAAGCTGCATGAGAGAATATTTCATCCAACAGCTTGGTAGTGCAGTAAGATGCACATGCCTGTCTGGTTTGAAGTACCTCCTCTGACTTCTGCAGCATGCAAGAAGAAGAGCCTGCACCAATTGGTTCTAAGCCCAGGCTTCATTAAAATTCACTTTGGCATCTTGTCTTTGCAGCTGGCAGCTACCTGTAATATTGAGCAGTCCTTTTTCAATGACTGGTTCACCGGGCACCTGAACTTCCAAATCGAGCACCAGTGAGTATGGGCCCAAGGGGATGGTAAGAAATCTTATGGACACAACCAAGTCACCACCCTGGCCAGCCAAGGCAGGGCTTGAGGAAGGGGTGCAAGCATTATGGGGCAGCAGTAAGCAGTGAAGGAAAAGGGACCTCAGGAACATCATGCATGAAATTAGAAGAAACAACTGCAGTCATCCTCTCATTTCACCACTAAACACAAATATCTTTCACCTGTTGCCACCAGCAAATTCCCCTTTCACCCTCACAATCTTAATTTAGAGTCTAATTCAGGACTCATTGATTAAAATGACCATTAAATCAGGTCCTTGAGTTCATTTGGTTTGGAGTGTGTCTACTTACTTCAGTAATTCCCTCTGCCTCTTCCCAGCATCTGATTTATGTAGCTTTAGCGCAACTGCATGGGACTATTTGCAGTTCTAGGTACCCTAGTTCAGGAAAGATGTCAAAAGATAAGATCAATTATGCAAAATGCTGTCCATGACAATACAAAAATTAGAGGAGAGATCATATGGAGTAAGACTGAAGGACCCGGACATTGACTTAGGGAATGAAAGAGAACCCAACAGAGCAGCAGAGGATAATGAGACCACAGATTCTTTATCTGTTTGTCTAGTCTATGAACTTCCAGACAATTTAGCTTGTCAATAGACAATTAGTTGTTTTCCAAAGGGAATGCAACTCAAGTTGCAGTAGGGGAGGTCTAGGTTGAATGTTAGGAAACATGATTTTACTAGGAGGATGGTGAAGCACTGGAATGGGTTCCTTAGGGAGATGGTGGAATCTCCATACTTAGAGGTTTTTAAGGTCCGGCTTGACAAAGCCCTGGCTGGGATAATTTAGTTGGGGATTGGTCCTGCTTTGAGCAGGGGGTTGGACTAGATGACCTCCTGAGATCACGTCCAACCCTAATATTCTATGACAGCAATCTCAGTAGATCAAGTGAGGTTTCCTCACTCCTTATTTTTCTAGCACTCCCTGTTTTCTAACCTGATCTTTCATTCTTTCTAAGTACTTTTTTGTTTTGGGGCATGACAGCAGGAATGGGAATCAGTACATTCAATTTTCAAGAGCATTTCTTTAAAGGGAGTACTTCAAAGCTTGGATTTCTCCCTCTTGCACTGTTCTGTCTGCCTGTTTTGCTTGGAGAAAAGGAGGCAGTAAATAGCCCTAAGAGGAAGCAGAAAGAAGTGTCTGTTCCCAGGGGTCTGTTAGGTTTTTCTCAGGCTCTCTCTACTTCTTTATTCAAGCCTGTTTCCCATGATGCCACGACACAATTACTGGAAGATTGCCCCACTGGTGAAGTCATTGTGCACCAAGTATGGCGTCCACTACGAAGAGAAATCTCTCGGCAAGGCATTCAGAGACATTGTTGGGTAAGAGGCCTTCAGTACTACTCATGGGTGTATGAAGCCTGTAGTGCCAATGCCAGCCTTCCAGTAATCTCTTGTCTATTTTAATATATAAAGCTCTGTTTCATAGGTACCTGTGCCTAGAGCAGTGGCATCAGAGCTGTAAAATGTTTGGTGTAGGAGTGATAATGTTTTTGCACCAAACTAAAAAGCATCTGGATTTTTACTGTGGAAATGACATGATTGACTTCAGCGGAGTAACAGCCATTTCTGAGCCAGATCCCCAGTTGACGTAATGTCAGAGAGAAGAAAAGGACAAAGCTATCTCAAAAACAGCAAGTTCCAGCTCTCTAACCCACGGACTCCTTCTATCCTGGCCCTCAAACAAGGAGAAATCAGGAGTGTCTTGCTCGGTGATTACCAAGTCACCGCTGAATTCCCCCAAGAGATGTTCACCCCTTTTTAGCATCTTTCGTACCATGCTATTCAGGTGGCTGGCCCTTTAAATCAAGTAGCTACAGGCCTAAAGTAGCCATTTTTCACCTGACTATTGCAGACAGCACCTTCCTATTGCTCAGCTGATATTCCCAAAGAAATGGCACATCCTCAGAATGGGGGAAATAGGTGGACATTAAGACAAAAGGCCCAGATCTTGAGCCACACTGAGTCCTGTTTGTGCCCCTCCAGCAGCAGAGAGGGCACTTCAAAGCACACATATGCTCACGATTTATGTGCTAAAGAAGCAGTTGAGGATTTCTCCACCATTTCAGAAACCTCAGCTGGCAAAGAGTTAGCATCACTGGTTCTGTACCACCTACTCCAATGGGAGCCTGTTGGGGGCGGGAGGGGATGTGGAAACAGCATGCTGCCATAACAGCCTCTAAAGAACCAATCTAAGCTGTCACAGGTTAGTGCAATCTTTAAAAGGATGGAAAAGTGGCAGTAAACCACCTTTGCTCTTCCTCCCTCCCCGCCCCCCTTGCCCTCAGATGCATCAAGTACTGCTCTGATGCACAGGGGGATTCTGCCAGATGTTTCTCAGGTCAGTGGCCACATGGCTATAACATACAAATTCTCTGAAACCATGAAACATGGGTGTTGTCTGAATTGTAACTAGAAGGAGTTCCTGCTGTAGAACATATTGAGCTACTTTCTGACACTTTGTATTGTCAAAGTTAGACTCAGGACTCACAGTTTGTCAGACCACTCTGTTTTATTAGCACAGTGCTCTGCTAATAACACTCAGCTAATGTGAGCACCATGCAAGACACAAACTATCTTATTTATACAGATAAAAGGGCGAATACTTAAGATAACAAAGGAAGCAGAATCTGATAAGTTTACCTGGGCTAGGCATGCATATCTTATTTCCTTACTAACTATTACCCATCCTCTGTTAATGTTTTGCCATTAACACTCTTGTTTATGCCTAATGTTTCTTTTCCTGGCATCTGTATTTTAACATTTCTTATTTCTGCTTAAAGGTACATACACATTTTTTTAATCCATTCTTATTTTTACAATATAATTCATTCTACTTTCACAGTATGAAGTCCTCCTACTACAGAGGGCAGGGTACATAACACTCTGTGGAAACCTCTGCACGCTCAGAGAGAGACAGATTCAGGTAGCTTCACTCCCTGCTGAAGTCAGTGCGCCCACCTGTGGAGTGAGGGACTGCGATTCAGTGTCAGTAAGAGTATCACAATCTGGCCCATAGTGTCAGCCCAGCCAAATGCGGCAGCAGCAACCTCCTGTATACAGTGAGAAAGTGTGTGTGGCCCTTGTTTGGGAGAGTAAGAACCAACAGTCCTCTCTGTGGAATTCCCCCACATTCACACAGCATCACTTCCAGGCCATACATGGCATCTCGAGCCACCTCATCTCATTGAGAGGAATATTTGATCCATAATAGCCCAAATCTGTTACTTTATCCATGTCTGATTGTCTTCAGAGAGCTGCTGTGGAAGGGAATTCTGTATGGGGGTGATGCAGAGGAAAGAGGGGAATTCTTGCGTGTATGCAGCTTGTTCTGCAAGGTTAGGCAGGGATAGTTCCAATGTGTGGAGTTACAATTTGTTTTCTTTTGGGTCAGCTGCTCAATGGGTGTAAATCAGTGTAATGCCCGTGAAGTCTGTGGAGTTAATCTGATGGACGCTACCTGAGGATTGTGCCCATTGTGTTTTAAGTCAAGTTGTGTATGGAGCAAGATAGGCACTTCGTCTCACTTTATAGACCCAACGTTTGGGAAGGACTATTGACCTCCTGAGGAATGATGGTTGTATTCAGAGGCAGGCAGCTCCTTGCAGAATCTCTGTTCAGGTAGGCCTGTGAATCCTGCTTCACTAATGCCTCTCTTCTCTTTCCACAGGTCCCTAAAGAAATCTGGAGCTCTCTGGTTGGATGCCTACCTCCATAAATGAAACTGCATCATAGTAGGGAGGTTCAAGTGATAGGGGAAGGACTGTGTGTTTTTGGGTTTTTTTGTTTTTTATTGTCAGATTTTCAGCCTATATCTGTGTGCACAGTTGGAGGGGAGTTTCCTGTCTTGTGAAATGCTATGGGGGGGTAGGGTGGGGGGAGGTTTAAGACACCTTTTTAAACCAGAGGGATTTTAAATGTGTTTGGAAGTCTTCAGAAAATGAGGTAAAAGATCCATTTCATACCACCCGACTGGAAATTGACCAAGCTGAGTGGGGTTTTCTGTTTTGGAGGTGGAGGCTGAGAGAGTGGGGTGGATAACCAGAAGAGCAATTTCTTCCCTCCCCTCCCTCTTCCTGAGCCATTCACTCCAGCCTTAGCCTCAACCCCCCACCCACACAGGCACTTGATTCATAAACATGATCAGGCCAGCATCAGAGAGCTTCTGCATCTGTTCCAATATTTTACAATCCCAGAAACCCCAATCAGCTTACACCCTTTCCCCCTTTCTGATGCTGGTGCAGAGAAGCAACAGCCCAGGATTGGATTGTGGTTAAAAACAAAAACCCCAAAAGCCTGTTTGATCACCCACAGAATGGTGAAGTCTCTTGGCTGCGCTGCCTGCTGCATCCTCCCTGGAGAACTGGGAGGCACAGCTGTGAGCAGCAGGTGCTGCATTATTAGTCTGTCTGCCTCACTCAGAGCCCTGCTGTGGCTTTGTCTCTCTGTGAGCACAGTGCTGTTTTAGTAAAGGCCACGGCACCAGTCCTAAGCTGAACTCCCGCATTAGCTTCCTTGGGACTCTATACAGGCGAAAGTATCCAACTGCATGGGCCTCAGGGCTGGATCAGGCTCCGTGTGTGTTTTTACTGCTCACCTCTGTTTTCAGGGGTCTGCAACTCAGCCATGGGCTGAAACAGCGAGAGGGATTTCACAATCACTTAGTCAGGTTTTCTTTCCATGTGGCCCATTAACACTGCTGAGATGTCTGCTAACTAATGATAATATGGATGCGCATAACAAATTGACCTGCCCATTGTAGATGCTTTATTGTGCTCCTCTATAGTTCATAAACTGCCTTGGGTGGGAAGGGTTGCAGCTACTTAACACAAATACAGCAGAGAACCAAGCTACCCTGGTTTTACACTTGGTGTGAAACTTTCCATAGAGCACTGAGAAATGTCTTAAATTGTCTAGACCTATTTTCTGTCTGATACACAGTTACTCAAGAACCATTAATGGCTCTAATGGAGGGTAGTACGACGCAGGGCCCCATCCAAAGCCAACTGGTAGCAATAGAAAGTCTTCCATAGACCACAGTTGGCTTTACATTAGGCCCGGAGACTTTAATTTAATACAGTTGAAAGCAAGACAGATGTGACATTCCAGTAACATTAAGGACCAAGGTTTCTGAAAAAGGCCTCTAAACTTCTGCCCATCCCTCATTGCTTGTTGAAATCCACATTTCCTTGTGCAAAATAGGTATTTTGTCATGTAGTTACCTAACATCAAGTTTACAAGCACATCATTAGGTCCCAATCCCACAACTGAATCTTCGCAAGCAGATCCTATCACCCAGATGATGCTCCACTAAAATCAACAGAGCTCTGCCTGCCTGGAGGCAGCTTCAGGACTGGGGCTTGACACTTGAGAAAGTTTAACCCACTTTAGAAACTATCTCCCTGAAGATCAGATTTTACTGCACTAAAGCCATGAAATTCATAGCAGACATTGTAATTTAACCAATCCACTGATGCCTGAAGTTGTAGGGGACTCTAAATATTTGGGTGATTTTATACACCCTGTTGATTGAAATACTTAAATATCACCACAGGTGGTTAAAATGAAGCTTTGTTGTCCTGGTGGTGTTTCAGTTTCAACCAGACCTTGAACACCTTTTATATTGCAGTCCCTAGGGTTCCAATCTCCAACTGCATAATTAATAGTATCCTTCTGTATTTTGTAATCTTTTTGAACAAGTTAGTAATGAGTTAGCATGGGATTGTGGAAAACACCATTGAAACTGCCTTAATCTCAGTCTCTTTTTGATTCAATGAATGTATCTCCCTTTCTCTGCTCCAGGAGAGATGAGCACAAACATACTGCTGCACTTGCTTTGCAGTCTTCTAAACAGGCAGCTCGCTTTTCGAGAAGGTTCAGGTTCTTTGCTCCTCCAGTTCTTGTTTCCGAAACAAACTCTGAGTTTGGCTACTGCTTCTTCTGGGCTCTGGCCCTTTGCTCTTAGCTGTCTGTCTTGTTGGAATGTTGTCCATTTGCATGGTAAACGTCCAGAGGAATCTCAGGAGAGTGGTGACCCAACAGACCCATCCCAAACCAGTAGCCTTATTCTAATCACATGCTTTTGTAGTTGTCATTGATCAGCTTACTGGAGGGACTTGTTTTTTATAAAAATAATAATGCAATTCCAGTAGGACACTCTGTATTGCCAATGCCTGGGAGATGGCAGCTATCACTGCTGACAGCTGTAGAACCTCAGAACATTCTAGAAGAGCAGTGGGGCTGGGCACCATGCAGAAGGAAGGGCCAGTCCTTAAACAGAACAATTGTTTCATTGGTACTGAGCAACAACAAACAAAATCCTAAAGGGAAAAAGGAGGGACAGGCAAGTGCCTGATATTGGCTCTTCCCTCTCACCCAGGCGAGCTGGGTGCTTTAGATCAAACTACAGAAACATTCTTGTTCATGGAAAACTGAGTCCCTAAGACCTGCAAGATAAAAATGATGCCATTTTATAGTTGGGAGAGATCTGAGTGTCGTATTGTTATGTCTACTGGAAGAGGAAAGTCCTCTCTGTACAGAGGATCAAGTCACTGACTCCACCATAACTTGCAAGTGTGTTTATCTTACATTATGTACTAATATAACCTATGCCTGCTGAGTGTGGTGCTCTGTCCCCCTCTAGTGGCAGCTAGACCACCTAGAGATTAATGAGTCTGCTACAGCATTGGCTAAGAGGCATGTGGCTTTTAGCTCATGCAATAGAGGTTCATGCATTTCATTCCAGAGGTCCCAAGTTCAGTGCTGACCACTGGGGTCTGTTAGTGTCACACTACCATGCAAACCAAATTCTCTTATGAAAACTGTACGTGTTGGGAACAATGTCAGCTATATCTGTCAATTTTGCCTCTGGGGCCAGCCCCACTTAATCACCTTCCCAAATGAGCAGTGTTCTCAAAACGTCCCTCTTTCGCTGGAACTGAGGCCTCTTTTCTCTCCCACCCTCTAACTCCAGACAGTCTTTTATTTAGACAAAGGTGTGTCCAGATGCAACAACTCTACAGAGTTACAAGGTCTCCATGCATATATGGGAGTGAGTCAGGCTGAGCCCTGGTGTAAAGGGATGAAGCATGCTCACTGTATTCAGAGAAGTGAAAAACTTTCATGATGAAATTTAAAATTCTAGTCAACTAGCCTAAAAGGTGCAGAGCAGTTTGCAACCCGGGGCAGCAGAGAGAGATCCTGGCTTTATTGAAGGCTTTGGAATGAAAGCCAAGAACCACTGAAGTGGCCTTTCATGGCTTTGGTCCCAAACCAGCCTAAACTCAACAATTGTAGCTGAATTTGACTTTGTGTTTGTAGGTCTGAACTTGACACTCAAAGTGAAATTCAGGGGTGCAAACATGGAAACTTAAAACCTAGTTTGCCTAAATCCCCAGAGAACAGCAATCAACAAGTTCCTCTCCCAGAGCGAGCAGGGGAAAATCTATAATGTTTTCTCTCTTTTGATTATTGCTTTTGAATGAGATACAAGCACACAACAAACTCTAGGACATGCAGGGAGCCTGTTGGGGCTTTCAGGAAACAAGCCTGAGCCATGCCATGGGTGACTTGGCCTTTGGCAGCATGCAGGCCATTTCTAGAGGCTGTGGGTTGGACATAAGCAGCTTGTTTCAGACAGGACAATTGAATGGGTAGACCTGGAGCAACAATCTTTGCTTCCCTCCAGTTAGCAAGGAGCAGGGTGGAAGGTTCCTTGGCAGTTGGAGAGAGAAGGAGTTACCTGCTGAAAGTGGGGCAGGAGCCCTGGGTAGGGAGATGGGGAGTACAGGTGGGAAGGGGGAGGTCATAGGGAGATGGGGGATGTGTGAGGGGAACAGAGTCAGGGATGTGAGCATGAGGCAGAAAAGAAATCAGCAGGGGAAAGAGGACGAGGAGAGAAAGGAAACCCAGATACTGTCCCACATTCTCTCTCATGTAATTGTTACCTGACCAGATAATGACTTCAAGGCTGGATTGTGGCTAGCCTTGCATGGGTGCATGAGAAGGGAGGACACCAGCTCAAGGAGCGCTTCCTTTCACAAGGAAGGCGAAGGCTCACTCTCAATCCTTGATCTCCCTGAGTAAAGACTGGGTGCACCTAATGCAAGCAGCAATACTAGACCACTCAAAGAGTTGGGTTTTGGACCCATCCTACTCCCACCTAGATAGTAGAACAGGGCCACTGTGGGGGAGGGGGAAGAAAACACACACTGCACCCTTTAAAGGGGTATTTCAGTTCTCTCTGAAGTGTGCACTTCCCTAGTACTCTGGGAGACATGCTGGGTGAGCCAGCTAGGAAATCTCCTAAAAGCTGTGGGGTAGATACTCAGCAGGCGTAAATCTGTGCCACTCCATTGCTGTCAATAGATCTGTGCCAGTTTCCACCAGCTGAGGATCTGGCCCTTCAAGTAAATCCTAACAGTATTTAGTCAGTTGTAGTGAGGGGTAAAAAAGGATCAGAGAACCTACTGCTGAAGATTCATGTACCATGGATAACACTGTCCACACAGATCAATAGAGGTCTGTGTCAAAATGCCTCCTTTCTGTAACAAGCTGCTATACATCAGCCATGGCCTCTTCCAACAGCTACTTTTCTAAAAGCCACCCTAACAGAGCCCTAAAATATAGTGTGTGTCTAGAGGTAGTTAAAAAAAAAAAAAGCATCAATTCAAAAATCATCATAGAAAAGCTCCTGATTGTATCATTCTCCGATAAATATTTCAGTAAATCAAAGGAACTATTTTTTCTAGTGTATCTACTTCTCAATAAATTCATAACTGTTGACTATAAAACCGTTTAACGTGGTTTATTCAAAGTCATTACTGTCCATAGTGAAACCTGTTGATGTATATGCTTCTCGGGCAGCTGCAGATGTACAAAAACACTGAAGGCATGCAACAAGGAAGAGCCATCTAACCTAATTAGGGCATTTTTAGGAAACCCATTGTTGTATTACCTGAACACCAGGGCAGCACACCATTCCTTATGTCTGGAGTTGTGTCAAGGATGTGTGTTTAAATCCAGTACTAGCTGGGTTTGAGGTGGGATTTAAGGCTTGTTCACCCGGGGGGTAATGCGCACTATGGGATGTGATTTCTAAAGCACTGTGTTGCATTTTAATTGATCTGTATATACCCTGCTGGTGCACATTAAAGTTTCCCCGTGCACTTTGACATAATGCTCTTTCAGTATGACTTGTGTAAACTTATGTGATTTAAGGCTGAATCTGGTACATGGTTCAGGAACCGTTTTGTTAGTGCTGTTCTTTTTGACTGCTTCCAATTCCAAATCAGAGATGAAGCAGCTTTTTCCTGTTTTGAATCCCCAAACCAGACCCCCAAGCCATAAGAACAGCTGAGGTCCAGACCTGCCTGGGCCTCAGAGGGATTAGGATTTAAAGTTCCAGTTGTGGCTGCCTGCTTATTACAAATTACCACTTTCTAACTAGCCATATTTAGCAGACATGACTTCTGTGAATGTCTCTGGGGAACCCTCTGTGTTCTATGATAGCCCCAGCCTCTCGCTTTGTGGGGATGAGTTGGTGCGGTGATTATCTGAGCCATTGAAAATAGACATCTCAGCATGCCTTTGTATTAGAGGGTATAAACCTTGAAGATCAGGAGGGTTCCTTAATCTGTGAATGAACTTGGAGCCACAAAATAGTCTTATGTTTCTAATACAGAAGAAACTATGACAGTCCCTGTTGACAGCTGTGACGAAGTGAGGGATTTTCTTGGGGTTTTCTGTGTTTTCCAGTGGTTTGCATGCACAGGGGGTAGGACTCAGTGTCCCCAGGTGTTATTGGTTTAACGAGGTGAGGGGAGAGGGAGTTTGTTGTTACAGAGGACCGGAGAGGGAACTCAGGACCCCAGCCAATGGCCTGGAGGGTGGAGACACTGGTGACCTGGTGACCCGGAGACCCGGCTCAGGAGACACAGCCGGTTCTGGCCAGTGGGAGGACAATGGGCTGTGAAGAGAGGACCCCGGTGACCTGACCATCCAGTTCCAGCCAGAGGGGCCAGAGGAGGGCTGAGAGGAGAGGAGACCCCAGGCCACCCTGTTTACGACCCTGTTTACCTGGAGAGAAGACAATGAACAGAGGTGGGGCTTGGGTCCCGGGATATCGGAGGCCCAGCTGGGAAGCAGAGGGGGCTCTGGGCTGGAGAGGGGGAGCAGGCAGAGCCCACCTGGCTGCAGAGGGACTGGGGTATGCTGTGCTGAGGGAGGCTAGCCCTGAGGCCCTGAGAGTTTCCTGTGCTGTGTTCAACTCTCAATAAACCCTCCTGTTTTAGGCTGGCTGAGAGTCACTCCGGTCTAGAGAACAGGGTTGCATCAACCCCCTCGGGGGTGAGGAGGCCTGGGGGATCCAGAGCGTGTGGACTCCCTGAGGGAGCCCATGGCGAGAGACAGATATGCTAAGGCTCAGAGAGGTGCAGCTCCAGGAGGTGGATGGGCCTGACCCCGAGAGAAGGTGGACCCACAAGAAAGGCAGTCTCACTGAAAGGGGCAGCCCCCACGGACCGCATGGGGCCACGAGTGGGCATGATCTGTGAGTCCATGACAACAGCCACTCCAGCCTTGTAACGGTCCCTTCTTCTTGTGACTTGGCCCTTCTTTCAGGGCCAGGACTCAAATATCTCTTCCCTGAACTCCTCCTATAAATCTCATACCAAAAGTATAAACTTAAACCAATGTCTGCCCTCCTCAGGCTTGACCTTTCATATCTCTGTTCCTCTTGCTCTGTTCCTCCACTGAGCATGTTGCAAGGCTTTCCTCCAGGAAGCCCGGCCCCTGCCCTTTTATCAACACCAGACCCTGTTCAATCCCAAGTGGCTGTTCCATGTCTCTTCTGGCCTCCTGTTAGATTTTGCTACAAAGGAGAGGATCCCAGGGTCAACTCTCCCACTAGGAAAAAAATTCTGTCTGTGTCAAAAGCTTGATCCTGCACTACTTAAGTCAATGGGACTTTTGCCACTCACTTCAATCAGGGCAGGATCAAGCTTGTAGACAGCAGCATGATGTGGTGATTGAGGCCTTGGCTACACTGGAGAGTTGCAGCGCTGTAAAACCACCACCAGAGCTGCAACTTCCTCACCGTCCACACTTGCAAGGCACGTACAGCGCTGCATCTCCCTGATTGCAGCGCTGGCTGTACTCCTGCTCTGCCTCAGGTATAAGGATTGCAGCGCTGGTGATGCAGCACTGCTCTGCCAGTGTGGCCACCAAAAGTGCTGTAATTGGCCTCCGAGGTATTCGGAGGTATCCCATAATGCCTGTTCAGCCACTCTGCTCATCAGTTCGCACTCTACTGCCCTGGCCTCAGGTGACCCGCCCTTTAAATGCCCCGGGAATTTTAAAAATCCCCTTCCTGTTTGCTCAGCCAGGTGTGGAGTGCAATCAGTCAGTGAATCTTTCCAGGTGACCATGCCTCCACACGCCAAACGAGTCCCAGCATGGAGCAATGGTGAGTTGATGGACCTCATCAGTGTTTGGGGGGAGGAAGCTGTGCAGTCACAGCTGCGCTCCAGCCATAGGAATTACGATACCTATGGGTAGATCTCAAGGGCCATGCTGGAAAGGGGCCATGACCGGGACGCGGTGCAGTGCAGGGTTAAAGTAAAGGAGCTGCGGAGTGCCTATTGCAAAGCCCGCGAGGGAAACTGCCACCCAGGTGCTGCCCCCATGACCTGCCATTTTTACACGCAGCTGGACGCGATACTTGGGGATGACCCCACTGCCAATCCGAGGACAACGATGGACACTTCAGGGGGGGGGAGGGGGGGTTAGAGGAGGAAGAAGGGGAGGAGGGGGGGAGGAAACTGAGAATGAGGGTACTGGGGTGGGGAAAGACACCCCGGAGTCCCAGGAGGCATGCAGCCAGGAGCTCTTCTCAAGCCAGGAGGAAGGTAGCCAGCCGCAGCAGCTGGAACTAGTTGGTGAAGGACAAGCGGAGGAGCAGGTTCCCGGTAAGCAGCTTTTATTTTCAGGATGCAAATGTTTCGGGAGAGGAGGGGGGGTTTGGGCTGCATGCATGCATGCCTAGATGTGGAATAGCCCATTGATATGGTCTATCACGTTGCGGTAATCAGCCTCGGTAATCTCTTCAAAAGTTTCTTCCAGAACGTGGGCAATGCGCTTGCCTAAGTTTATAGGGAGAGCCACTGTGGTCCTTGCCCCAGTCAGGCTAACACGTCCGCGCCACTGTGCCGCAAGGGGTGAGGGGACCATTGCTGCACACAGGCAAGCTGCATAGGGGCCAGGGCGGAATCTGCATTGCTGTAGAAGGCCCTCATGCTCTTCCCAGGTGACCCGCAGCAGCGAGATATCTTCCAGGATTAACTCCTGTGGAAAATGTTGGGAGAGTGTTCAGTGTAGGTGCCCCCTGCAGCATTTTGCTTTCCCCAACACACAGAAATCCTGCACATCCCTGAAGCAATCATTCCCCCTTCCCAGGTGACCCGCAGCAGCGAAATAGCTTCCAGGATTAACTCCTGTGGAAAATGTTGGGAGAGTGTTCAGTGTAGGTGCCCCCTGCAGCATTTTGCTTTCCCCAACACACAGAAAACCCTGCACATCCCTGAAGCAATCATTCCCCCTTACTCATCATTTCCTGCCTCCTGTGGGTTAGGTGCGCTCTGTTTGGTATGGGAAAAGTATGCTAAAGTGAAGACTATAAACTCCTTCAATGTGTGGCAATAACTGTCTGGGTGAGATTATAAACAATGCAGCCTGTATCCTGTTTTAACTGTTGCCATTTTTGTCTTTCAAACAGTGTCCTTGACTACTGGACTACCTGTATCATCCACTGGGCAGAGGCTACAAAACCTCAGGAAGAAGCTGCGAAAAAGCAAAGAAGACATGCTTAAAGCAGTTTTGGATCACTCTGCCAGAGAGAGTAAAAAACTGCAGGACTGGAGACAAAGGGAAAGCAAGCTCCGCCAGAGAAACGCAGCAGCTAAGAAGAAAAGCACAAAGCAGCTGATAAGCATCCTGGCACGCCAAACGGACTGTATCCAGTCACTCGTAGCCATGCAGGCAGAGCACTACCGTGCCGGCCCCGCTCCCCGTCCCAAAGCTCTTTCCCTTGTGCCTCCAAACCCCTTTCCCCAGCATCCAGGTTCTTACCACCACCAGCTGCCCCCAACACCTGTATGTTCACCAACCAGCCCTGAGAACTACGACCCTTACCTTCTGCACTCAACCCCCATCACCATGCAGTTTTTTCATTCTGAAGTGCAGCAGTCATTGCACAGCACTCCAGACAGGACATATTCAAACCTGTGACTGTACAGTTCACCACCCCACCCCCCTGCCCTTTTAGGTTCCCAAAATGTTGTGTATCTGTCAAGGAAGTTATTTTCTTATCAACAAATGAATTCTTGTCTTTGAAAACAGTCTTTATTATCGCAGAAAGTGAAAGATACCATAGCCCAGGAAAGAGACATGCACTGCAAATCATTTTAGGAAAAACAGATTCCTACTATTGTAACCACTGCACTTCACTCCCGTGCAAGGCACCAAACATTACTATTGGTTTTCAGCTTCAAATTCCTCGCTCAAGGCATCCCTAATCCTTGTAGCTCTGTGCTGGGCCTCTCTAGTAGCCCTGCTCTCTGGCTGTGCAAATTCAGCCTCCAGACGTTGAACCTTGGAGGTCCATTCCTGACCAAATGTTTCACCCTTCCCTTCACAAATATTATGGAGGGTACAGCACGCGGATATAACCGCAGGGATGCTGCTTTCCCCCAAATCTAGCTTCCCATACAGAGATCTCCAGTGCCCTTTTAAACGGCCAAAAGCACACTCCACAGTCATTCAGCCTGTAGTTGAAGCGGTCCTTGCTCCTGTCAAGCTTCCCTGTATACAGTTTCATGAGCCAAGGCATTAATGGGTAAGCGGGGTCTCCAAGGATCACAATGGGCATTTCGACATCCCCTACTGTGATCTTCCATCTGGGAAAAAAGTCCCAGCCTGCATCTTCCTGAACAGGCCACTGTTCTGAAAGATGCATGCATCATGCACCTTTCCAGGCCATCCTGTGTTAACGTCAATGAAACGCTCACTGTGATCCACAAGCACCTGGAGAACCATAGAGAAATACCTCTTCCGATTAATGTACTCGGATGCCAGGTGGGGTGGTGCCAGAATAGGCATATGCGTCCCATCTATCGCGCCTCCACAGTTAGGGAAACCCATTTGTGCAAAGCCATCCACAATGTCCTGCACGTTCCCCAGAGTCACGGTTCTTCTTAGCAGGATGCGATTAATGGCCCTGCAAACTTGCATCAACACGATTCCAATGGTCGACTTTCCCTCTCCAAACTGGTTTGCGACCGATCAGTAGCTGTCTGGAATTGCCAGCTTCCAGATTGCAATAGCCACCCGCTTCTCCACCAGCAGGTCAGCTCTCAATCTCATGTCCTGGCGCCACCAGGTGGGGCAAGCTCCTCACACAGTCCCATGAAAGCAGCTTTTCTCATCCGAAAGTTCTGCAGCCACTGCTCGTCATCCCAGACTTCCATGACGATGTGATCCCACCACTCAGTGCTTGTTTCCCGAGCCCAAAAGCGGCGTTCCACGGTGCTGAGCATTTCCGTGAATGCCACAAGCAATTTAGTGTCACACGCGTCAGGTGACTCGATATCATCATCAGACTCCTCACTGTCACTTTGGAGCTGAAGGAATAGCTCAACTGCCAAACGTGATGTGCTGGTGACACTCATCAGCAAAGTCCTCAGCAGCTCGGGCTCCATTTCCCACAGAAATCGCACTGCACAGAAACCGTTGGGAGACTCACAATGGCGCCAAACATGGACGGAAAAACTGTGACTGCTGGGATGTGAAGCGATGCACCACGGGGTGTTGCGACAGGAAGCGGAATGACCCGCACCCTTTCATCCCCTTCCCACAACCCACGGTGCCAAAATGGGACGAGGTGCTCTGTGGGATAGCTGCCCACAATGCACCACTCCCAACAGCACTGCAAATGCTGCAAATGTGGCCACACTGCAGCGCTGGTAGCTGTCAGTGTGGCCACACTGCAGCGCTCTCCCTACACAGCTGTATGAAGACAGCTGTAACTCCCAGAGCTGTACAGCTGTAAGCGTAGCCATGGCCTCAGAGCTCTCACCATGGAACCTCAGGAAGTCTTCCTGCAGTCTCGTTTTGGAAAGCAGCTCCACTATGTTTGCGCTTCTTTTGGGTGGGGGGAGGTGGTCCCTACATGTAAACTTCCTGAAGGCAGCCCAATCTGAGGCTAAACGCAGGGTTATGAGCTCAATCCTTGAGAGGGCCATTTAGGGAACTGGGGGGAAAAAAATCTATCTGGGGATTAGTCTGGCTTTGAGCAGGCAGTTGGACTAGATGACCTCCTGAGGTCACTTCTAACCCTGATATTCTATGATAACCTTTCCAGCCATATCTCACATGAGCCATCTTGCATAGAGTACATCTCAGTTATGTCATAATATAAGCATATTTTCATATGGAATGTCACAGTAACCAGATCACTGCACTCTTGTCAGGACTTCATGATTCCTGTCCTCCTTTCATGACTGTCCCACATAAAGCAGTGATCATCCCATATGAAGCATGCCATGCGCATTATCATTTATTAGCCTATGATTTTCTGTCTTTATCACAGCCATAGGCACAAAGCAATTACACCTATGTTCATGGTTCTAGTTGCAAAGGGTGCTATCTAGCTTTTGAGCCTAACCCAAAGCCCAGTGAAATTAGTGGGAATCTTTTCTTTGATTTCAGTGGGTATTGGAACAGGCCCTTTGTCTCGACACAGATCATGTAGTTGCCTTTCCATCAGGACTCAGGCTAGAGGCTTCAGTAATCCTGTCACCCTGCTGTATCAAACAGTGTCCACACACCAAATAAATATATTTATCTCCAGTGGAAGAACTCATCCATGACTTCACTATCTGCGAATAATCAAGGATGCAAGCTTATAATCAGCAAGTATTTGCTCATCCATTTGTAATCACAAATGAACAGGAACTGCAGTCAATTTATTTTTAAACTTGAGAAAATTCTTGGGTTGGTTTGTGTTTTTTTAACTGAATTCACCTAATTCTTCCCAGTCCAGTCCTGTTATAGACACATTAAGGAGGATTTATTTTTTTAAATGGAGAGGATTCAGAAGAGCTACAAGAATAATTGAAAGTCTGGAAAATATGACCTACAATGAGAGAATCACTCTTTTTAGGTTATCACAGAGAAGGTTAAGAGGAGACTTGACCATGGTCTATACTTATGCACACAGCGAGAAAATATATGAGAGCAGATGTCTCTTTATTCTAGCAGGCAAAGACATAATGAGATGCAGTGACTGCAAGCTGACTCTAGAAAAATTCCAACAAGAAATAAAATGCACGTTTTGAAAAGTGAGAGCAATCAACCATTGCCAAGGGATGTCTTTAAATCAAGAATAGATGTCTTTAAAGGATATGACAACATAGTTCAACCACAAATTACTGGGCTTGCTGCATGAATTACTGTGTGAGTATCTATGGCCTCGGTTATGCAAGAGGCCAGGCTGGATTATCCTAACATTCCTTTTTGGCCTTAAAATCTATGAACCTGTGAACATACCTGTTACCCGGTCCACCAAACCAAACCAGAAATGGTAACTGGGGCATGATAGCATCACTCGAGATGCATGTTCAGACATAATCAAAGATATACATGAATTTTCAATTGGTCATAAATGGGTACTGAAATTGATTGAGGCAGACATGTAGGCAAAGGCATTTTAAAAATGGAACTCTAAAGTTAATTCTAAAATACATGATCTGATTTTCCAAAGTGCTGAGCACCCAGACACTCCCATTGATCTCAATGCCTGCGCTTCTCTCTCTTGATCTCTGCTGAAGCAATTCACTTGACATCTGACGACAGACTCCCTGAATTTGGAAGGTGAAAGTTCAAATTCTGTAGGCACCAATGAACTTTCAATCCAGTAGAGAGCATCCACATGGGAAAAAAACCTGAGAATTTAGCCCATGCCTCTTCCTTGATTCATTCTTTGATGCAGTCTCTCATCAAGGTTTGCAACACTGAGACCACATCCATGGGGAGCTCAGAAAAAGTTCATGTGTCTGGTGAAACTACAAAACAGGCAGAAGTACACTAGATGACATTTGTGTATCAGCAGGAGTATTCTCCTCAATAACCACCTCCTTCCCCCTCCTGCTTGACTCATTCAGAAATTTCGCAGTCAGAGCCGTGCAAAATTCAGCATTCAAGTCTTAACCCTTCGCAGAGTAGTGACCACCAGGTCCATGTACATATTCCCAGATGAAGGTTCACGCGTTCCCACATCTTTGGAGGTTTATCGGAACAGGTTGGACAAACATCTGGCAGGAATGGTTCATTCTTGGTCCAGCCTCAAATGACTTCTCAAGATCCCTCCCAGCCCTACTTCTCAATGATTCTATGGATCTGAATGTTTGCTATCAGGTTAGACCAGCACCCCCAAACAAAGCTAGTCTGACACAAGTAGATGCTTTGTAGACATCCTTGCACTCCAATCCCTTGCTCTCATTCATATCTCTCAGTCCTGTTGAAGCTTATAGGCAACCCTCAGTTTTCCAACACAAATAAATATCTAATTCAGTGTGAATGGGGAAAAACACTCTCCTGTATATATTATGATGGGACTATGATGCAACCATTCAATGTTATGTTGCAGTAGAGCCACAGAATAGTCTTGATACAACATTGTTTAGTTTGTGGCGCAGTGTCCCAACCTCATGATTTTCTTTCTCCCCACCCTTCCCCCCACCCATATGGCCTGAAGAGAGTAGAACTATGGTCTTGTAGGTAAGGCACTGGTCTGGGGCCATAGGAGATGTGGAGTCAATTCCTGGCTGTGCTACAGCCTCCCCCAGTGACCTTGAGCAAGTCACTTAATCTCTGTGTGCCTTTATTCCCAATCTTCTGCTTCTATGCTGTATCCTTTCCTTCCACTTTACCTTGTTTATTTAGACTGTAAGCTCTTTGTGGGAGAGTCTGACTCAGTCTATGTGTAGGGTGCCTAGCGCAATGAGGCCCCAGTTTCAGTTGGCACCCCAACACTAAGGCAATAGAAATAAAGAATAACAAGCCCAGACTCTTTCCTGTTGTTCTTTGTTTGCCGGGGAGGAAGACATGGTGTCAGAACAATATTTTGAAATTTTGAGTTTGGTTAACATGTCTGTTTGCACTGGGGAGTATTCACAAAGCAAAAGCAGGGAATGTTGCATAGTTCTCCTGGTGACATCTGTGAGTGAATCGCATAGGGAGAAGGAGGATGTTTATTAAGGACAAAGCTCCTCAAGGTGGTTTTGTCCACAGGGGTCTTGGTAACCAGCTATCGTAGGAAGTGAATAGACAAAAACATCAGGACAATTTTGTGGGGTTTGAGACAAATATTTTGTAAATGTCACCTGACTGTGGCAAGGACTAAATTCCTTTGTCCAAACTGGGTATGCAAAATATGTTGCTGTGACTATGTGAGGCCAATTCCATTCTCAGTCAGTTACATGTAGGTGGGCAAAATCTCCTGCACATCCAACAGAGTGTAAAGATAAGTGGGGGGATGAGGGGTGAGGATGGTGCCAGCTATTTAAGTGAGGTTGTGGATTTTGAACAGTTAAGGTCAGATTCTTCTCTCAATTTACACCAGTGTCCATCTGGAGTAACCCCATTGACACCAATGAAATGACTCCAGATGTATGCTGGTGTAAATGAAAGTAAAATCTGGCCTTATGGGTGTAACTTTCACTCCAAAATGTCATCAGTGGACTTAGGGTCTAAATTCCTTAAAAACACTTAAGTGCACAAGCCTGTGTGTGTAAAATAAGCCTGTGCAAACAGGAAGCCTAGTGCTAAGTGTTTGCACACTGATGCCCCCAAGCGCACAACTGGCCCGTGTAGAAAATCAGACTGTGACGTTTTTGATATAAACTGGGACCATATAGAACATGGATTGCAACCAAGGTCCTGTAATGGCACCAAATCCTATGTAAAGGGGATCATACAAGGTATCTAAGACCAAGTTATGAGTTACTGGTTA
The DNA here is from genome assembly GCF_007399415.2 of Gopherus evgoodei. Classification (NCBI taxonomy): domain Eukaryota; kingdom Metazoa; phylum Chordata; order Testudines; family Testudinidae; genus Gopherus; species Gopherus evgoodei. The sequence continues at coordinate 122,980,837 of NC_044325.1, read as the reverse complement.
TGATTATGCTGTCTGTATGTCTGTATCATTTTGTAGTTGAAGTTATAAGTATTGGCTCTATACTGTCTATATTTCAAACTTGTGCCATGTTACTGGGAAAGATCCCAGATAAGTGGGTGTTAGCTCTGCTTAGCCTGCTTGATGGCAAATTAAGGACCATCAGCTACACAATTAACCCATTGAGAGGAGGCAGATACGCCTTGTGACTCAGCAGGGTGTGCAGAAACTGGCCCATGTGACTGCAAACTCCATTTTGCTGTAATTTTCCACAGTAAGAACAAAGAAGTGTTCTTACACCTGGAAGTGCCTATATAAGGCTGATGCCTCATCTTCATCTTGTCTTCAATCCTGCTTCTTACCTCTGGAGGGACTTTGCTACAAACTGAAGCTCTACACAAAGGATGATGACCCATCCCAGCTGGGGATGTTCTCCAGAGACTTGATTTGAACCTGCAGTGTACTCCATCACTGCTACAAGCCTGAACTAAGAACTTTGCCATTACTGTATATAATTGATTCCATTTAACCAACTCTAGCTCTCATCTCTATCTTTTTCCTTTTATGAATAAACCTTTAGATTTTAGATTCTAAAGGACTGGCAACAGCGTGATTTGTGGGTAAGATCTGATGTGTATATTGACCTGGGTCTGGGGCTTGGTCCTTTGGGATCGAGAGAACCTTTTTCTTTTACTGGGGTGTTGGTTTTCATAACCATTCATCCCCAGGACGGGTGGCACTGGTGGTGAACTGGGAGACTGGAGTGTCTAAGGAAATTGCTTGTGTGACTTGTGGTTAGCCAGTGGGGTGAAACCAAAGTCCTTTTTGTCTGGCTAGTTTGGTTGGCCTTAGAGGTGGAAAAACCCCAGCCTTGTGCTGTGACTGACCTGTTTGAGCAATTGGTCCTGAATTGGCACTCTCAGTTGGGTCCCGCCAGAACCACATCATCACACAGGCCTGGAGAGTTAACAGTATTGCTAACACCAAAATCTCAGAAATCATGTGTAAGACTCCAAGAAAATCACAAGACCGGTCAAAAAATCATGAGATTTTGTTTTATATTATATTGTGTTTCATTGTCTGTCTTCTGAGTTCGGAGCTCCCCTACCCACCTCATGTGTGTGTCTCTCTGTGTGTTTAACAAATCAGTGTTGTCAGCTCCCCCAAATGTATAGAGTGAGGTGACTATGGCCCCCACTGCAGGAGCTCTCACTGACTGCGTGGCAGTGCAAAGCTTCCAGCTTCTGCCTTCTCCCCAATCCCCAACCTCCTAATTCATGTATTCTGTGTCCCTCCCAGCCCCACATCTGACCCTTCCCCAGCCTAGCAATTAATTATCCACCCTTCAGTCCCCACATCAATTCTCTTCCCCCAATCATCACAGCTGCCTGTCCCCTTGCCACCACATCAATTCTGACCTCACATCAGTTCTGCGCCCGTCACCCAGCCTAACCGCTGCTCCTTCTGCAGCCTCAAGGGTTCTTCAGTCTCCTCATCTAGGCCTGGAGTAGGGGGTGCAGCTGCAGCAGGATCTCCTTCTTGCCCCTCCCAGCCCTGGTGTTGCAGAGATGGAGAGGGAAGGGGGAGGACCCAGGGAGCAGAGCTGACTTACCCATTATTCATGGGAAGGGAATCGCCCTGAGCTGCTGGGTTCTTTCAGCTACCTTCTCCTCCCTCTCCTCCTCCAGGCCATCTCACAGCCAGTGAGAACCCCTCCTCTGCTCTCTCTCCCTCTCCCCTACCAAAACCTAATCTTGGCTCCTTATGGGTGGGGAGACAGCTCACCCGGATTGGCTGCTCTTTCCCTGGAGGTGGGGAAGTGAGTAAGGCAGCCCATCAGAGGGGTCTTACTCCAGGCATGTCTTTAGTTTGTAAGAAAGATGGAGCTCCAAAAGTGGGTTAAGACTGGCATAAGTGTCAACTAACATCAAGTTACTCCTCAGGCAATTACGACTGTCGGCAGCTCTGTGGCAATTCAGGATTGTCTAGGTACTTCCCAAGTTTTCATAGAATTTACTACCCAGGAGGATTACAAACATCTATAATTGGCATGAGTTGCACTGGGCAACATCAATCCCCTTTGCTAACCAAGCCAGCTATCAATACATGGGGAATACATAGACCAAAAGACAAGGAAGCTAAGGGGCAAATCAAGTACCATATTCTGCCCTCAAGGTACATACATGTCATTCCCACTGATTTCAATGGAACTGTGAATGTAGATAAGATCTGACCCTCAGGTTACTAATTGTCCCCTCAGTTACTGTACATGGAAGTAAAGGACCATTTAATCATAGAAGATTAGGGTTAGAAAGGACCTCAGAAGGTCATCTAGACCAATTCCCAGACATTTTTACCCCAGTTCCCTAAATGGCCCCCTCAGGGATTGAACTCATAACTCTGGGTTTAGCAGGCCAATGCTCAAACCACTGAGCTATTCCTCCCCCTATACTTAGGTAAAGTACAGGTAAGGCTTCTCACATAGCTCTGCCAAGGCACCTCAGACCTGTCTAGCAGCACTTCTGACATTCTCCCTTAGCAGGGTTGGTGTAAAAGATTGGAGTTACTTACCACCTGATCCAACACTTAATGAAATCAACATCAGCTGTCACTGCCACTGAATTGTCAGTGACTGCACTGGGAATTGGATCAACCTTAATTCTTATCACTTTGCCAGATGGCTTTCTGCACTAATAAATCACTTGGCCTGGAGACCTGGAAGGTCATTAGAAGTACTGAAAGGTTTTCTTAGATTTTGCAATGGGATGAGAACAGATTTGGCTAAAGAGTGACTGACATTTCCACTGGAAAGGATTCTCAGTGTGACTCCCTAACATGATTAGATAGTGAGATTAGCACGTTGGGCCAAGGGAACTGAGGACAGACGGAGTCTGCCTCTGAATCACGTTACCATCTGCCTCTCCTGCTAGAAGATGCTTACAGTGACGAAGCATAAGTAGAGATTCAAACAGGAAATATTGGCAGCCATTAGGCACATACTCAGAAACTCTCAGAAGTTTTGCATGAACAACTGAGTGTTCTCTGGAGCCTGTAGCTAACTTCATGAGCTCTCTAGAGATGACCTCTCTGCCTTCTCTTTCATCCTTTCCTGTAGCAGTTCCTCCACTCTACTCCACCTGTCTGTTAGAGTATCTCAGGGAAATGTTCTTGGCCCTCTTCTCCCTCTACACATATCAAGGGGTGACCTCACTCAATCATTTACCAGTCTGCTTTGCCAGTGTTGCCTGCTTCAATATCCTCTTGATTTCCTTTTCCCACTCATCTCTGTGTCTTTTTCCATGCTGTAACCATGAGTCTACTTGCAGAACAAGGTACTACTCAGCATGAGTAGGAATGGCAGAATCCAACACTCATTATAGTCAATGGGCATTTTTCTGTATTCTTCATGAGGCATTAGATCAGGCCCTAAGTCAGGAGAAGGCAAGTGGATGTATCTAGTGCTACACCACTCAGCTGCCACCTTCACTTCTCTAAGTGATCTAGGGCTACTCTCTTTCGATTGCACTCTTTCCACTCCTGGATATCTGTGACTGAGAGCTAACCTTCCCAAGATTTCCCTTTTGCACTCCCTCAGCCCCGCACTAGCTGCAATTGAGGCCAAATTGCTGAGGCCCTAGTTCCAGTGCCAAGTTAGCCTTAAATCATGGACAATCTCCATAACTGTGTCTATACTGGAATTTGTTTACTCACGACTACCAGTAGGGGAAGCACTAATATAGACCCAGTTCGCGGCATCTAGAGTATGTCCTCTAAGCCTGATCAGAGCAGGTGTACATGACACAGTGCTTAAAATGCCAGAAGTCAATGGCACATTTTCTACACAAGGGCTTCCACCATTGCTATCATGACTGGAGGGGAATCAGAGGTAGCAACAGTGGCCTAGGATTTTAGGAAATTTCCTAGTGCAGATGAGTCCTCTGTCCTGCTATCTGAGCACGGGACTGTTTGTGACTAACAGTTAATACCCTCTAACTACTGGCTTGTAAACTTTTCAGAACAAGATAGAAGTCCTCCTATGTGTTTATATGATGCTCATCAAAATGGGGTCCCAGTCTTGACTGCAACACAAATAGTAACCCAATGCTGGATCTGTAACTATGAGATGATCTTTCTTGCCCTCCCTTTCTGATCCCAGATTCCCCTTTCCCCTTAACAGACCCGTAACAATGTGGCACCACTGGTTGCTGAGATTGGAAGGTTATCTTGATATCCATGAAACAAATTGTTGCCCTGACCTACAAAGGACATTATGTGACTTCAGTGGGGTCACTGTCCATTTACATATGTTATAGCTCACTTTAACCCCCAGATAATTCAGATAACTATGATGTGATACAGGACAAAGTTTGACTGCCTTGACAGCTGGGGTGAAGTCTCTGTTTTAACTGTTATCAGCCTGGTTGATAGCTCAATAGCCCTCATTTAAACAAGCAAACGCTGAAACATTTGTCCAACAGATGATAGTTGTGCGAGTGATGGTGACACTGAGATTGCTCCTATGCAGGAAATCTTATGCACCATGCAGGAGCAGAACTGACAGTAAATTCCTGCAGCCCCCAGCACTGGGGGTATGCCAAGATGGGGAGAGGAAGAACAGGCAGTAGCCAGTTACCCCAGGGGCCGGAGGAGGCATAACCATCTAACACAGGGTACGTCTTCACTACCCGCCATATTGGCGGGTAGCAATCGATTGCTAAGGGATCGATATATCAACAGGGGGAGCCGCGGACATCGATCCCGCACTGTGAGGACGGTGAGTAATTCAATCTTAGATACTTCGACTTCACATAGCTGAAGTTGCGTATCTAAGATCGATTTTCCCCCTTAGTGTAGACCAGCCCACAGACTAGCCTACTTGTCTGCTCTAGTCTAAATTGGACCAACACAGAACTAGCCCCAGATGAGGGAACCCTTTCCCACTCCCTTGTGTTCCCTCCTACCCTGCCCACAAAAACCCCAGTTTCCACTGCAGACAAGCTAGCCCAGGACTTCTAACCTGACAGTGACCTGTTAAGGAACAGAGCCAGGTGCTGTTGGGTAGGGTCTGGTGCCAGACTATCTGCTTTGCGTGATGCTATAATGATACATTGCTACATGTTCTGCAGGGAGTGCTGCTGTTTTTGCATTTCAGCCAGATTGAGGGACATCTCCTCACGTTCCAAGGGTTTATACGTCACAGTTATGTTGGAAACTTTGTGAAGTACCCGCCTCTTAACACTCCACATTACCTGCACTCTTGCTCTGCCCCTCTCATCCTCTCTTTGTCTGGATCTGAAATTAAAACTTGCATCTGTTGATTTCCAGGAACACAAATCTCTCCTCTGTGTCTTTAAGTCTGCCTGCTTTAGAGTCTGTCCAAATCTTTGGTGATGGGGGGAGGGGAAATGGACAGGAAGGAGAGCGCTGGGGGAATTCCTGTCACTGGCCAGCTAGCATCTTTAGTCTTGTAATCTCACTTTCTCTCTTCCTGTCACTCAAAGCTGATGTTAAATTTCACACACACCTGCACATGTGGGTCCACCACAGAAACTAATATAACACCACTCGACATAACATGAATTTGGATATAATGCAGTAAAGCAGTGCTCCGGGGGGGCGGAGCTGTGCACTCCGGTGGATCAAAGCAAGTTCAATATAATACTGTTTCACCTATAACGCAGTAACATTTTTTGGCTCCCAAGGATAGCATTATATCGAGGTAGAGGTGTACATGAACCCTTTCAAGCACCTGAATGTAGTGCAGCCTCAGCAACCTGGTCATTTGAGCCTGTGCCATTCCATTCTTATGCACAAAATCCCCTGCTAATCCAACCCTGAGTTCCCTCCCGGCTCTGCTAGTGCATGTCAGTCTTAACCTGAAGCCTCCCTACCCCCTAGCTATATAGATCCACTAGACTGGGAATCAGGAGACTTGGATGCTAGTCCCAGCTGTACCATTGCCTTGTGTGACCTTGGGCAAGTCACTGCACTGTGCCTCAGTTTCCCCTCTGTAGAAATGGGCTAAGGATACTGACTTCCTTTGTAAAGCACTTTGAGATCTAGGGATGAAATGAACTAAGTATTAATATAATATTATTTATTGCATTTCTGGGCCTCTCACACAACTCTGTTAATAATTCAGTCCTGACCAACAGCCTTCCTGCTGTTCCTGGTCTGGGCTCCCCACGCTGCTGTGCCAATGCATCTCAGTTCTGAGCTGCATCCCTCACCACTCTAACATCTGAATCGCAACACCATCTATTTATTCCAGTTCTGGAGCTCTTTAGACAGATACATCCCTGTAACAGATTGCTAATATGAACCAAAAGATTCCCAGGCTAGGATAAGCCAACTCCACAACGAAACTCATTTTACTTGTGCCCAAAATCACATTTGAATCCTCATGTTATTTTTAGGAAACTTATCTGGATCTTCCTTACCTAAGTCTTTCAAAGCTGGCAACCTTGCAAGTGTGAGCTCAGCACATTAAGCAGCATGTGCGGGGGAGGAGAGGATTGCTTCAGAGCCTTGGCACCTGCTGAGAGAAGGAAGATGATGGCCACCTTGGGGTAAAATACTTTGCCATAATGTTGACAAACAAAGTTAGTTCCCTGCTCTCCAAGTTCCTTTCAATGTGCAATGGAGCAAGTGTTTCAAAACAAGCCAAGCGATTCTATTTGGCACCATTAATTCCACCACTTTGAAGATGCAGAATAGGTATTATATGGAGTAATTCAACCAACTACAAATGTGGCCAGGTTATACAGGATTTAGTGGTATTTCTATGGTGCACATTAATTATTAGTACTAGTATTTATGTGTAACACAATAGTGCCAGTAAGAGATCAGGGTCCCATTGTGCGTAACAAGATTGTCACAGCCCCAAAGACCTTACAATATGATGAGATACAACAGGTGGTGGTAAGAAACAAGGGCACAAGGAGGCCTAGATGACAGTGAAATGATCATATTTGCTATAACATACAGTAGTCACAGTCTCGGAGCGTTTCACCCCACTAGTGTGAGGTGGAGAAGTATTACGGTCTCCATTTTACAGATAAGGAAATCAAAGCACAGAAAGGTAAGGGACTTGCCTAAGGTCACAAAGGAAAGTGTGTAGTAGGCTGGAAGTAAAATGCAGATTAACTGATTCCTAGTCTCCTCTGCCTCAACTGCAGGACCACTCATTTTTCACTCAAGATCACTCTCACCTTGCAAACAGCAATGCTAGGTGTAGTTATTACTTGCATTACAGACTTCTCCAGAAAACACAGGGGCTGGCAGTTCAGTAGATGGTGCACACGCTTGGTTCTGACTCAGCATCAAGCCATGGGCATAGAGGCACTTACGTGGTTGTGCATATATCTATATTAACACTACTTATGACAGCAGACGCTATAAGGCTGCCTAAGGTCATGCAGCAGTAAATTGGTAGCTGAGCTGGGATCAGAACTGCTGTTCTCCCTAGGGTCCCCTCTCACTCTAAAGCACCAGTCCCACAGTAGGAGAAAACATGTGCATAACCACTCGGGGAGTATTTCCCCCAGTGTGGGGTGATACAAATTACTATCGGGACAAAGAGTTGAAGAAGAAAGAATTACCCTGGAAAGAAGAGGTTAAAGTCACATGCGGGTGCTTTTCTACTTAAAAGTTTCCTGCGGATGGAGGGGGGAGCCTAAAACCTGATTTATGAAGCAATATCCTCAAACTTAATGCAAAATCTTGATAAGAATGTTCTTTATGGCAGGAAAAGAGGATTGGTGAGTGAGGGAAAGCGGAAAACAAAAGAGTCAATTCTCTTGATTTTGCCTGTTGGCTTTAGAACACTTGAGGGGCTCATTAGACTTTATACAGTCCAGCAAGGAGGGCCCCCCCATTTTCATACAACTACTCTCTGGGTAGTTGAGTGTGAACAGAAAAGAAATGCTCATAGCCCTGAACACAGCAAGATATGTCTGTACTGCAGCTGGGAGGTGTGATTCCCAGCACAGGCAGACACTCTAGCTCAGCTTGGGCTAGCCGCCTAAGTCCAAGCTTGCCCAGTCCCCTGGGCCCAAGCTCGGGTGGCTAACCCAAGCCACCACCTGAGCAGCAGTGTCCACACTGCTATTTTTAGCATGCTAGGTCAAGCTGACCTAGTGTGAGTCTACCTACCTGTGCTGGGAATCACTTCCCCCACCCCACACACACACACCCCAACAGCAGTGTAGACGTACCCACGCAGATGTCATTCAAGTCACCCCACATTCTGTGCTGCCTCAGGTACATGGGTGAAACTCCCATTAATGGCAACCAGGTAAATCAGAGCAGACTTGGGTTCTCTCTATCCACAAGGTACTCTGCCCAGGGCTGGCTCCAGGGTTTTTGCCGCCCCAAGCAGCCCCCCCCAAAAAAAAAAAGCCGCGATCACGATCAGCTCTACCACCACCACTTCAGAATTTGGCAGCAATTCGGCGGCTGGTCCTTCGCTCCAAGAGGGACTGAGGGACCCTGCCACCAAATTGCTGCCGAAGACCCGGACGTGCCACCCCTCACCGTTGGCTGCCCCTAGCAGCTGCTTGCTGGGCTGGTGCCTGGAGCCAGCCCTGACCCTACCATTTAAAGCTATGGCGGAGATAAGAGCTCCAGGGACTGGGAAGAAGATACAAAGAGTTTCACTAGCTAGGATGACAGTTCAAATCCAATACAGAAGCCTCATGACTGAAGTTGGTACCATCTGATGGCTGTTTAGTGGCCTAAGCAGAGCAAGATGGTGGGATTCAGTCCATTTCCTAGTGGGGCCAGTATCCACCTCACAACTGGTATTAAGTTGCTCCTTCATGTCAGGGCTGAGATACATTGGCAGAGCACTGGAAGGGCTAAACTTGTCACTGTCTGTGCTGCGCCAGTTCTGTGGATGAAGAGAGGATTTCTGCTTCCAGGGCTGTAAGGTGGGCTGGCCTATATTCCAGCCTGGTACCACAAACCACCCAAGGTATAAACTGGTGGCTCCTTCACGGAGCTGTGAGCCCAGGAGTGTTGCTGGCATGGTTCACTGATACACCTGCCCTTTCTGCACTGATATTAAGTGTAAAGGGAAACCCTGGCTGGTAAGCCCTCCTGCTGTGTGAATCTACCAGGGTACCATCAAGTGCATCTTTATTATTGTTTTGCCTTATGCTCCAAGTACAACTCAACTTGGCAGCAGATCAAAGGAGCCTCCTTCCTGCACCAGCCTTTTATACTAGTTGTTTTCTTCTCCTAGCTGGCAAGCTAATTATCTCATTAGTTCATCAGACTCCTTACAGTTGCAAATGACTCCCTCTAACTCTTCAAACTCAGACTGCCTTACTCCCTCCTACTCTAACTATGCCCAGTTCCTGTGTCTTCTAAGTGATCAGGGTGCTGGCTCCCAAAAGGATTTTTATTTATAGTAGCTAAAAGCACCGTCTCAGAGGAAGATATTGGTGCATGTGTGCCCGCAGTCAGGTTACCGCCTCTCTTCTGTCTCCTCTACAACATCTTCCTGGGGTTCTGGCTGCACTTTTCCTTGCATCCTTCTGTTTATTCACATCCCATCCCCAGTAAGCCCAGAAATCTCATCACCAACCTCCCCCTGGGACTGGCCAAAATTGCCATTTACCAGTCAGGAGGAGGAAGCTGGCTGAGGATGTTCTCTGTGACTGTGGGTCCAATTTCCTGGCATATCTGCATTCATGGATCTGGGCACCATGCCTCTAGATGCCACCCACTAACTCTCTTGATTTCAGAGCAAAGGGAGCTGTCTGGGCTTTTTTGCTTGGTGTCCCCTTCCAGATCCCTTAGTTTGAACCTTTGACTCAATGCCTTTCTTCTTTTGTTTTTCATTGCCCCAAGCCATTCAGTTGACCCCTGTGTTCTTTTCACTCCTTCCCTCTGCTGAAGATGAGGTCTAATGTTCTCATGGGTGGAACCCCTTTGGGGGACCCAATGGTTTCTCTCATGCCCCATGATGGCTTGGGATACAGCAGCCCCATTCTCCAGAGGAATTAGGGTTTTTGGGCATCACAGGTGGCCTGTGGATTCAGGTGAATTAATAATGTGCTCTGCTTCTTACCCCGCAGGCATCAGGGAATACAGTTGGCACTGATCTCATCCCAACCACTTTAATAAAGCCAGCAGGGCTCTGAGAGCCCATGAGGCATTGGGAGGGAAATAGCTGCCCTGGAGAGGTAGTTTTAGGTAAACAAATCCAGATTATTCACACAAATGCAAGCAAGCAAGGCACACATGAAAATATACATGGCCCAGAGCCACCCACCCACATACCTGGTCACAAATATGCTCTAAAAATATGCACACAGAATCATTGTCGACAATCCCTTAGAGTTTGAGGAAGATTTCCTTAAAATGCTAGCCAGACAGTTATTGCTGGTGGTTCCACAGGCAGTTAATGAGACTGACCCAGGATCCACAGATTTTGTCACAAGTGGGGCAGACATTTCCCAATGGAAAGGGAAGATCTGACTGGTGAGTCAGGCTGCGGCACATTCTTTCCTCCTTTCCCATGTCTCCATTGGATCTCAACCTACTGGGATCCTTGTCACAAGGTCCTTTTCCATTTTGGTCTGTTGAGGGCTTGGATTTCCCCTTGAGTTTATTTCAATATCGCACTTCTTCATGTTGGCTTTGATGGTGTCTTTGAAGTGCTTTTTTTGGCTGCCCTGCATCCACTGGCCCTGTGTTAGGGGCTTATTCCTTCACCCTCTTACTTCCCTGGTCCTTCTCGCATGAACAGAGAGAAACAATACCCGAAGTCCAAAGGTGCAAACAATTCGATGTTTATTGGGGTGAACTTCCAGCAAGCATGATTCCAGTTTCCTTCCTCAGTGTCCCCCTTCCCAATTCTGACACCTCAGAGCCTTGCCTGTGTCCTTGTTTCTGTTTCCATCCGCTGTTTCCATTTCCCCCTTTAGCAAAACATGATCCCAATTCCCCCATCCCCAGTCCCTGTTCCCATCTCCCCCCTCCCCTTCCTGATTGACTGCAGACTATATAGTAAAACTTGAGTTCTGCTTAGCTATACCTTAACCAATCATTTTACTGAAATTTAACTAACCAATACTAACATATTGTGACATGGTTATTAAACCAATTATACCCCACCACCTTAATTGGTTTACACCCAACAAAATTAATGATACAGCAGACAGAAACAATTACAGAACCAGACAGAGACCATGCAAATAAACATACAAAACAACACAGAAGTGAGGATTTCACAACTACATCTATACAGACATAAGGATTTTCCAGCTGTGTCTATTGATAAGTGAGTTCTTGCCAGACAGGATGCTATTAAACTAAGCTTCCTTTTACATCTTCTAGGCTTTACCCTTTCTCTGGAGGTGATAGGAATATCAGGACAGGATTGTATTCCTAATAGCCCAATAGCACCTTATTTCAACGTGACTAGTTTGGAATGCAAGGATGTGACCATACGCTTCCCAGCTTATGGCTGCCTAACTACATCTTAGCTGAAGGCCTTAGCCTGTCACAGTAAACGAAGGCCATTACACAGCCTTTATACACCTAAATTCTTAAAGTATAGGCCTTTGCAGACAGGCCTGAATATCTATATCCTAACACCCTGGCTCAGCTGTGAGAACATGACCTACTTTGGGAGTCAATTTTCTGGCATTCAAAGAACATGACCAGCCCAATGGAGTTGGTGGCGGATGATCATAGCTTCAGTGCTGGAGGTTTTGGCTTGGGACAGAACACTGATGCTGGTGCATCAGTCATCCCACTTGATTCAGAAGATCTTGTGGAGACAACGCTGAGGGTATCATTCAAGAACTTTGAGGTGTCTAAAATACATGATGCAGGTTTTGGCACCATACACAAGAGCAGGGCTAAGAACAGCCAGGCACACGAGAAACCTGGTTTGAGTTGACATGTTATGACCTTCGAAGCCACAAGGAGCTGGGCAAGAACAGACCACCTGCATCCTCCCACATGCAATTCTGCAGGATTTCTCAGTCCCTCATTCTTACAAATGGTTTCCCTAGCCTGTGCCTGAATTTCTACAATGGTGGTGCTTTGGCCAGATGTATATGCATATACAGGCATGGCCATGAGCCCTTGGACATATACACATGCACATACTCAAGAGGCTTTGAGTAACATCTCCAAGCGGTGTGCATGGGTATCTGTGCATAGCTAAGCCCATGTCCACACAGGCATGTGAATATGCACGCACATGCACGTGCATCTGGTCACTACAGAAGAAGTTAGGAGAGACATTTGTTGGAATGAGGTAATGAAAGATCTTGCCAAACTGCAGACTGGAGGAGCCACGTTTTAGTACATGTGCATCTGCAAGCATAATGATGGACTCATTCATACAGACACGTGTACATCTAGGGAATCCTCCAAGTGAACATCTGCAGCCAGCACTCAGGGGCAGGCAGCAGTCACTGGCCAGCTAAGAGCCAGAGAGGCTAGATCCAGCATTAAAATCAGGGAGGCAGGAATCGGAATCAGCTTTGAACTGAGACCTTCTGCATTCCCATGGTTCATTGCTGCTCCACACAGACATCTTCTCAGCCACTTCCTGGACCACTTTGTCCCCCTGCAATAGTCTCCCGATTCCCAGAGTGGATCTGGCTGCCTGCAGACAGGATCTGACAGGTAAAACCTGGAGCATCTGGTTGTTGGCTATGGAAAACCCCCAGGCAAGGCAACCGCTCAAAAATTTTCATCCAACAAGCATATTGCAGTGGGCTGTGATAGCAGAGTGATGTGACAAATAAGGTGCATCTACTGTAGCTGTGTACCTGGGTTGACCTTTACATTTCTAAATCTGCAGAGATTAGTGGCGTTCAGCTCAGTGCACAGTTTCAGATCACACACACGCACACTGTGTCCTTTCTTATTTGGTCATTCTCCATGCATTCCGTTCGTGCCTGGAAAACCATGATTAGCTAGGGACAGCCCACATTTATCAATACAGGCCGTTGCACTGTGTCTGAGACAGCAAGGCTATTTTGTACTCTAGGCCTAGGAAAACAGACTGTCTTTGGTGCCAGTGTGTGGTAACTGGCGAGAACTAGAGACTGTTAACTAGAGATGCAAGTAAAACTACACCAATATGTAGTTTTATTGGTCCTACAAAGCTCAAGAACTATGTGGTGCATTCCTGAGTACCATCTACTGCCACTTTCTCTATTGACAACCACTCTCTCTTTTACAAAGCACTCCTGTGGCAGTGACCATGCTGGGAGCCTGATTAGATTTTCACTTATGTTAGCTCCACTCAGCTGTAAGACCATAGACTTCAGTGATTACCTCTGATTGATGCTGGGCTAGGGGAGCAGAAAATTGGGCCTGTGCATTGTGCGACCATAGAACGAAATACCTTCTTGTAATGCAGATGCACGAGGGGGTCAGAGTTAAGGGTGTGGTGGAAATCTCCTGCCTTTACTTAGGAAGGTTAAAATCCAGGCTGCCCTGGGCATTTTGCACATTTCAGGGCATTTTGCACATTCCAGTGACTATATCAGGGAGTTTGTCCATACTCTGTACAGTTTACAACCCAATTTTCTTTGCTATAGAGTCAGTGGCCAATTCCCTTCACTGTCTCTCTGTCCCTCTCCCCAGTCCCCACTGCAGAAGGAGCCTACTTTGTTCCCTGTAAATCCTCTGTATTCTTTAAGTACCAGACTGGCTACAGCCCGGAGGGGCCTTTGTCCCTACTCTGCAGCCATGCCAGCAAAGAGTGCAGTCCCCACTGCCCATGTTCCAAGGTAAGGCATCCAGAGAGCCAGCAGCAGGAACCATTCTCTGTGCTGTGCTAAAGAGTTGGGTGAAAAACTCCTGTAAGTAGGTAAAGCAGGTTATCAGGATAGAGCAGGAGGAGAAGCTGTTTCTTGGGTAGCCAGGACCCGAACCACACAGTTCCCTAACATTGGACACTGAATTTTCAGAGAGAAAGAAATGGAGTTAAGGGACTTAATTTGCAACTTCCTGAAATTTATAATGAGCTACCTATCCCTATAGGATCATTCTGTATCACACTCTTAACATGTAACCAAGCTGCCTGTGGGAGCTGTGCATGCCTCATCTATAGTGCCACCTAGTGGGGGAATGGAAAATAACAACTATTATTACTACTATTATCAGGTGTCTAACGAAGTGGGTATTCAACCACGAAAGCTTATGCTCCAATACATTTGTTAGTCTATAAGGTGCCACAGAACTCTTTGTTGATTATTACTACTATTATACTATGAGGCCCCATTGTGCTAGGTGCTGTGCAGAGCCCAGGAGAAGTTACAATCTATCACAATTCAGATTAATAAATCACTTTCCATGTACACAGCACCTGAAGGATCTCCAAGCATTCTACAAAATGCTCTGTGAATGGGGCGGTAAGCTGGTTTACCACTGAAATGCTGCCACCTCTGCAGCAGAGGCATGTCCAATTACTGGTGTAGCACCCATGCCCCCTGCTGGCAGGGGCTGGAAGTGTGGTGGCCTCTGCTCCCACAGAAAAAGAGCTACACATCACTCAATTGCTTATGACAAGCTGCAAGGAGAATTCCACTCACATAGCTCATCTGAAGAGTGAGTACAAAGCATAGGGGATGATGGACCCCATGTGGAGAGCACCCTGAGGAAAGCAAAACCAAAGAGAACACTGGCTCCCATGTCTGCCCCTGCACGGATACATCACCTCGGGGGAGGGGGCGGGGAGCAGTGATATTTCTAGACTCAGCCCTCTGTACTGGCGGCCATGAGTGACTGATTCTCAGCTACACATTACATGCCAAAGGGCCCAGTTCTGATCTCCCCCACAGAGGTGTAAATCTAGAGTAACTCCATGACCTTCAGTGGAGTGACTCCAGATGTTCACTGAGCTTGTTGTTAGGCCCGTAGTGAGGACACCCTTGCATTCCTGCTCTCTGGGCCTATAAAAAGCCTGTTTGATCCATCCTAACACCATTTCTGTTCTCTGATCTGGGGACTTGGACCTTCAGTGCCAGCTTGCAAAAGAGTCCCAAGGGCTGATTCTCCTCCCATTTATGCTGCTGTAGATCCACTAAGAGAGAGAGATACAGCTGTAAGGCTGATGTGAGATCAGAACCAGGCCCTTGCTGTCTTCACAGGAATCAGTAAAGCTCTGGTAGCCTTCCTGCCTGTTTCATAGACTATCAGGGTTGGAAGGGACCTCAGGCAATCATCTAGTCCAACCCCCTGCTCAAAGCAGGACAACTCCTCAGTTGTTTTTTTTATACCCCAGTTCCCTAAATGACCTCTCAAGGATTGAATTCACAATCCAGGGTTTAACAGGCCAATGCTCAAACCACTGAGCTATCCCTCCCTGCCCTGCTTGTTCCTGCACAGCCACAGACAGTTTTCTTTCTGATTTCCTTCCCAGAAAGCTCCAGGGATGGAAGGACTTGGCTGTGTCTGAAGGTACTAATTGTCCTAGCAAGCTCAGAAGTCAGAGTGCTGCCAACTATAACCATTCCCTCCAGCTCTCATCTCAGGAATCCCTGCAGCCACACTGGTACCAGCCCTGATCACAGGACAGAATTTCCAAAGCATCCTGGACAAAAGAACCATGCAAGAGTGGAAGCCAGATTTCCTTTAGCGCCCTCCCTCCCAACACACACACACCTTTAATGTTACTGACTGTTGTGGCACAGACCACCAGGTGACATACACTCTGGGAGCTCACCCACCATCTCACCCCAGAGTTGTCTAACAGCAGAGGTCTGCCAGAGACAACCTCCAGCCCAACCTGCTGGAGTAACTCCCCAGTTGCCCCGCACCATCCCTTCTTAGTCAGTAACTACTAGTCACCTTGGTGGCAATAAGAACGAATAAAGCTTGAGGGACTCAGGCAGGTCACAAGGGAAAAGGACAATGACTGAAAGACACCGGCACTGGCTGGTAGCCATCTTTAGTACAGCCCAGCCTCCACACCGAATAGCTGGAGGGAAATGACAGCCAGTTTGACCAAACGCAGCGTATTTCTTCAGCCCTATGGAAAGGCAGGGGAAATGGTGGCCATTTGGAATAGGGAAGAAATTCACGAATTTGATTCCATTTCATACCCCCTTAGGTCTGCCATGAACATACCAACTGCCACAGACAGGCGAGAGGGAACTACAGGCAGAGAGACCCAGCAAGGGAGCTAGGAATCGATGGGATTACAAGGGTGCTTCACCAACGTATTTGTGGGTAGAACTGGGCCTTTACAGGCTCAGGACCAAAATTCTGCCCTGACCTATGCCCTATGCAAACCTGTAGATGTAGGAGTCCAAGGGTGTGACTGTGGGAACGGTTAAGCCCAAGGTGGGTATTGGACCCTCTATCACCCCTGCTTTAGGATCAGTATGAACCTCCAACCCTTCACACCAAACCCCTTCTAAACCAGTGTTTACTTAAATCTCTGTTTTTATTTCCTTTCCCAAAGGGGAATCCTGACAGTTCAATCTGTATTTTGACTGATTAAAAGCATTCTAAGGTGCACCATTAACGTTACCATGGAAACACTGTGCACAATGTGAAGCAAGATGGGGGACGGGAGGAGGGGGACGCAACACTCCTGAGCCTTCCTGTGGGACAGTGCCAGAGGAGGAGGAAGGAAAGGCTGAAGAGTGGTTGTTTTGTACCAATCTGAGCCCAGGTGAAACTCTAGGCCTGCGAAGATGCACAAGTTTAGATAGCAGATTAAGCTGTAAGAATCCTGAGGGAAGTGGATGGAGACTCAGCGGTTGGGACGTTTCACACTAGGACCAAACACCAGGTGGTATGCTGTAGAGGGAATAGCCACGCACTGGGCCAGAGACATGGAACGGACAATCTAACACATCTGCTAGCTGTGACTTACACCTGCTTTTCCAGCCAGGCTCTGCAGCGGCACACATGGTACCTTATTGGCATTACAGTAGGCAGTGTGTCCAGTGTGAGATCGGCACCCACTGGCAGGCAGCTGCCATACTCTCTCCAGGAACATGCAGGCGCTCTGAGGGGAGGCCAATGGCCGCACCAGCCAATGTTCCTCGCTCTTTTAGGAGGAACCATCATGAAAGTGGACCCGGGGGCTGCATCCAATTTCATTTCTGCTCTGGAGAAAAGCAGCATCTTTCAGTCAAGCTTCAGTTGAACGCAGAGGGATACTTTGGGACGGAAAGAACAGGCACAGCCCATCTGTTTCTGGCTAGTGTCTGTCAACTGGAAACCTCTCGAAGCTCAGCCTCAGTCCCCTCTTGGTGAGATAAAGGGCTTCATTCATCCTTGTGCAGGGCCCCTTTGCACTAGCCCAGCTGGCACAAAAAGGCCATAGGGTCACCCTGAGATTGCTTCCCCTCCAACGGACTAAACCTGTCAGAGAAGGTCCATACTCCAGCTGTGCCCCTTTACCCTGCCACTGCATGAGCACCAGGCACAGAGGGCATGGCGAGGCAGGGCACAGGCAGGCTGGACAAGGGACAGGCCATGGTAGATCTGCTTTGCCCTCTGCAATGGCTCACAGCAGCCAGGTGCTGGGGCAATTTAAGGCAGGCCTGAGAGCTGTGCTGGAGGCTGACCCATCACTCACAGTCTCTGAATGATTTCCCTTTGTTCCTGTGCTGGCATGGGGTGGAGTCTGCCCCTATGTTCCCAGCCTGAGTGTGTGTGGTCTCTTCCTCCAGATAATTACCCTCATTAATCAAATCAAGCTGCTGGATAAGTCTGACCCCAGCAGGGATCTAGATGCACTCAGCAGGCTAGTTCACTCTTGGCACTTCCCCCAGGCCTGTAGGAAGCTAACTTGCCTCCCCATTAGGGCTAATCCTCTCGCATGGGGAAGGCAACCCATAGAAGCTCCGCGTGGAAAAGGTAATGTTTCTTTTGCAGCTGGAGGGGAGACAGGCTTAGGAGGAGTAAAACAGTGCTGAGACGAGAAAAGCCACCCTGCTCTCAGGAAGAGAGAATGTTTAAATAGGACAATACCAGTAAGGAGATAATGATGCACTCAGGAGAACAGTCACATCTACTCCTTCCAGTGGGCTGCTGAAAGACAAAACATGCCCTGCCAGAATGATTTCCTAGAATCCCACTGGATCCCAAAGTCATGGGCTGGGATCGCCCACTGCTTTAGTACAGGAGAGTCTAACATGCTGTAATGACACAGGAGAAAGGAGGCTAAATGCTGGGAAACCCCCACTCCCCATCATTGGGGGCCCATTTTCAAAGGTAATCACTGATATGCCCAGGCCCCAATGCTGGTCCCACACCTACCTACTGAAGGTAAAATGCTAGGAGCATTGGTCCTGCTGGGGAAAATGGTGTCATTGGGAAAAGAGCATCATTGAATAGGTGGGTTTCTGGAACAGACAGTCCATCCTGTGGAGCCCTGTAGGTGGGGATCCTACAAATAGGTGTTATAAGGCAGCAGTCCCATAGGAGAGGCGTTGCTGGGGGTTATGCTGCCTCCACAAAATGAAGAGCAATATCCGCTGTCAGGCTTTAAGAGCAGGAAGTGTCCCTTGCTTGGTTCCTGTCAGAGCAAAGAGAAACAGGCCAGGTCACAGAGCAGGAGAGACTCTTCATTCAGTGGAATACACAGAGAGACTTGACCGTCCAGATCCTCACAAATGACTCTGGCTCCCAGCCACTCCTTTGTTACCCGCACTAATTCTGCATGTGAATGAGCTCTCATTCAGCTGTGCCTGCTCTAACCAGCAGTGGAGGCCCTGCTGTTCCACACCTCAGTCCCATGCCGGCCATGCACAAATGAAAGAGAATGGGCTGGTATTGGCCTCCCCTGCCCCTACTGAAGTCAATGGGAGTTTGGCTGTTGACTCTACAGGAGCAGGCTCCAGGTCTGTTGAAGTGAATGAGTTGGTATAAAACCACGGCCTTAGGACACGTGTAGTGGCAACTCAGGTGCAGAACTGAAAACTTCCCAGGATCCTTTTATATTTAGGTGAGAACTGACCTCCAAGGCATTTTCAGCCCCAGTGGTGATGGGGAATGGCATTTGGCTCCTGTGTAAGCTCATCCGAGGTGACCTCTTGCAGCTAGTCCCCACTGGAGGCTCAGGTGACCCTGATGCTGCAGATGATTTAGACCAGGGGTCGGCAACCTTTGAGAAGTGGTGTGCCGAGTCTTCATTTATTCACTCTAATTTAAGGTTCCGCGTGCCAGTCATACATTTTAACCTTTTTAGAAGGTCTCTTTCTATAAGTCTATAATATATAACTAAACTGTTGTTGCATGTAAAGTAAATAAGGTTTTTTAAATGTTTAAGAAGCTTCATTTAAAATTCAAATTAAAATGCAGAGCCCCCCTTGACTAGCGGCCAGGACCCAGGTAGTGTGAGTGCCACTGAAAATCAGCTCGGGTGCCGCCTTCAGCACACGTGCCATAGGTTGCCTACCCCTGATTTAGACTCTAACATAGCACATTTCTGGACACTTTTCTGCTCTGATCTTACCCTGCACCTTGTTCACCTTTGATTTGCTGAGTTTCTTTCCCAGTCACCAGGTCCCAAGTGGCAGAAGTGAAGGTGTAGTGCTGCAAACCCCCTTAAAACTCAGCATTTGCCCTACCAGTAAAACAATTATAACCAATCTACCCCCATCAGACAACAGTAGGGTTTGAACCCAACAATCTTCAGCTCCAGCATCTATTCCTTGAGCTAAAGCAGGGGTAGGCAATCTATGGCATGGGTGCCGAAGGCGGTACACAAGCTGATTTTCAGGGGCACTCACACTGCCCAGGTCCTGGCCACCAGTCTGGGGGGCTCTGCATTTTAATTTAATTTTAAATGAAGCTTCTTAAACATTTTTAAAACCTTATTTACTTTACATACAACAATAGTTTCGTTATATATTATACTTATAGAAAGAGATCTTTTAAAAACATTAAAATGTATTACCGGCACGCGAAACCTTAAATTGGGGTGAGTAACTGAAGACGCAGCACACCACTTCTGAAAGGTTGCCAACCCCTGAGCTAAAGAGTTAACTCTCCTGGTCAGAGGGGGTAGCAGACACATAAGCATCCTATGCCACTAGAGGGAGACAAAGACCCACGTTCTCCTAAACTGGTTACACGGTCACTGCCAATCCATTCTTTATGTAACAGTACCATGGTATCCCCTGTTCCTATTGCAATAGTGCAGTTCCAGTAGCTCTGATTTGCCAGTTCTATAGTGCAGGGGAGGGCACACGACGGCCTGTGGGACAGATCTGGCCCGGCCTGGCCCACAGGATTGCCAGCCCTGTGGCGCAGTGGGGCTAAGGCAGGCTCCCTGCCTGCCCTGGCCCCATGCCACTCCCAGAAGCAGCCAGAACGTCTCTGCGGCCCCTGGGGATGGGGGGGGGGGCAGAGGGCTCTGTGCGCTGCCCTCATCTGCAGGCACTGCCTCCGCAGCTCCCATTGGCTGGGAATGTGGAACCGCAGCCAGGGTGGTGCACACAAGCAAGGGCAGCATGTGGCGGAGCCACTTGCCCCAGCCTCAGGAGCCACTGCTGGACATGCTGGCCACTTCCAGGAGTAGTGCGGGGCCAGGGCAGGCAGGGAGCCTGCCTTATCCCCGCTGCACGCCGCTGCCATGCTTGAGGTAAGCAGCACTGGGCTGGAGCCCGCACCCCGAACCTCTCCTGCACCCCAACTCCCTGCCCTGAGCCCCCAAAACCCTGCCGAGCCCTGTGCCACATCCTGCACCCTGACCCCCTGCCCTGAGCCCCCTCCTGCACCCCGCACTCCCCACACACACTCCCTCCCGCACCCCAACCCCTTGCCCCAGCCCTGCATTCATGGCCCTGCATGCAATTTCCCCACCTAGCTGTGGCCCTCGGGCCAAAAAGTTTGCCTACCCCTGCTACAGTGGGACCAGGGCATCTCCTAGTCTTTAGCGGTGCAGGAACCCAGGGTGGTGAACCAAGGGCAGCAATTCCACACCGATCCACGAGCCCCTACGTAAGCTCATCCTGAGGAGCCTTAGACCAGCATATCACCATAGACAGGGCCAGCTCCAGGCACCAACATTCCAACCTGGTGCTTGGGGCGGCATTCTGCAAGGGGCGGCAGTCCCTGTGGTTTTGCCCCTAGCAGCGCGCCGAATTGCTGCCGCGGAGGACGGGGGCAGTCTGTGTGCCCTTAGGGCGGCACGTGCGTTTCCGTGGTGGCGGCAATTCGGCAGCAGCTTCTATATTTAGCTGTCCACTGTTAGCAAAACATAGAAGCTGCTGCCGAGGAAACGCACCTGCCGTCCTAAGGGCCCACAGACTGCCCCTACCGTCCGGGGCGGCAATTTGGTGCGCAGCTTGGGGTGGCGAAAACTGTTGAGCCGGTCCTGACCACAGAGCTATTTGGATCCCTGTTTTGGCCACTAAACTGCTTCCCTGCCTCCTTGGTGTGGCCAAGCCAAATACCGAGTCTGGAATTATGATTCTTCCTCTAGACAAAAGTTTATTTTGCTTTATAAAGAGCAGAGTGCAGCCATCTTGCTGTTTAAATTGAGCAATTTCAGAGTAATTTATGCATTGTTTTTGTCTTACATTTAAAACAAAGTGTCTAGACCAATAACAGCTTGCAGTTCTCTAGCTCCTTTCATCCCACAGCACTTTACAAACTGATAGGAAAATCTACACAGAAGGATCATCTCACCCACTGCTGACCTGCATTGACCTCCAGGCTGGAACACCACAGCTAGTTAACAGCACACAGCAACATTACGTAGCAATTTAGAGCAGGAACCATGGAAAAATAGATCCAGGTGGAACTGCAAGGGAAGACCTGAAATCTGACTCTCAGGAGGACAGTCTCAGCTTTTCCTCCTCAAAGCTGGTGTAAATCAGAATAGCTCCTCTGGACTCAGAGAGATGCTGATTCACACTAGCTCAAACGCTGGCACCCAGCCTAGCTTGTCCCTAAATGCTCTCTCTCCAGGCCTGTAATTCAGTGTAAATCACCTTCCCCTGCAGAAAACAGCTAATATTTTTTCAGCCAGGATCAGAGCGAGGATTTCCAGGGCACCCAGTTGCTGAAGAGGAATTAGACCTTGCAGTCCCACCACTGCTCGTGGCTGTTGAAGCAGAGCCAAGCAGTGGGGCCACAACTGGGTGCTGGTGTTTCAGACCAGCCCTGTTCTAAGCAGGAAGAGGCAGGTACTGTGGGAGCATTTCCAGCATCCTCCTCCCAGCTATCTCCCTGGGGAGCAGGACTTGTGTTTCACTTACTGACCAACCCTTTGCTTGCAAGTGCCATGGTATGTCATCGGGGTGGCACGAAGGGCCACCAGGCAGAGCATCCCGCAGAGCAGCAGAGTGCAGCCAGCATTTGCGTAATAAAAGGAGAGCCTCTCCCAGGATTGCTGACCCACGCTCAAGAGGCTCTTATGCAATGAGACATCTGCTGACCTGCAAACAGCCCAGAGGTTCTATTGCCATTTGCCCCCACCCCCCACCCCAAACGAAAAGCAGAACAGAAGGCGACTCAGGCACAGTGTTTTCCTTTGCATGTGATCAGGTTACTTGTGTAGCAGCTTCCGGGGAGAGGCTGTGACATCACAGATGACCTGAGTCTGAGTGCCAACGGGCCGAATTGTGGCTCTGCTGATGGCAGTGGAATTACATCACAGAGAAATGCGGCCCCGCAGCACCAAGCGAGATGATGCAACAGCACAGGATGGCAGCCAAGACGATGACATGATAGATGAGGTTAATTATTCAATTATAAAAACACTCCAAGGCAAGGATCATGGCTTTGAAGGTTCTGCAAAGCACCATCTATATTTAAGGTCTGAGCCCAAGACACTGGGAGTCCAAGGATTTCAAGTCCAAGGGAGTCCAAGGATTGGATCAGGCCCTCCAGCACTACTGCATATACTCCTATATTAATGACAGTGGGAGGGGAGATGTGAGCTGCAGGGGGGCCCAGAAGATGGTTGTCCCAGGCGCTGTCACCCACATGCAGTGGTGTCTCAGGGCTCCCTGCTGGGGAGCTGGGAGACCATTAAGGAAGCACTGCAGAGGTGAAAGTAAGCTGGTCCGGTCCGACGTACCGGTAAGAGCTGGTACATAGCCGACTGTACTGCAGGGGGCAGCTTCCCTGGGGCCCAGTAATTTAAAAGGGCCCGGGGCTCCCAACAGTGGATGAAGCCCCTGGCCCTTTAAATTGCCACCAGAGCCCCAGGGCTCCAAGGCACTGCTGCTGCTACCATGGGGCTCTGGCAGTGATTTAAAGGGCCAGGGACTCCCAGACACTGCTACCGCAGCCGAAGCCCCAGGCCCTTTAAATCACTGTTGGAACCCTGGGGTAGTGTTGACGGTGGTGGCTGGGAGCCCTGGTCCCTTCAAATTGCCACAAGGCCACGCTGAAGGGTTGGCTGGGGAAGTCTGGCCCCAGCCCCGCTCCTCCAACCTTGCTCAGGACCCCAGCCGCCCTGCGCACCGGTAAGTCCCTTAAGTTACTTTCACCCCTGAAGCACTGGCAAGGCTTGGGTCCAATACAGGACTCGCTGGGTGAAATTCTACAGCCTCTGTTATACAGGAGGTCAGACTAGATGATCTAATGGATCCTTCTGGCCTTAATCTATAATGAAGCAGCACAGAAGTGAATGCCCAGGGCCAGAGCCTACAACTAGCCACTGGGTAGTGACTGCCTGAGTTGGGGGCTATAAGGAGAGCCAGAGAGGAGACAGCCCCAGGCTGGAGTTTATGTTGGGGGAGGTGAATGCCTGAGGCCGCAGTCTAAGAAAAGGAGTGGCTAGGAGGCATCTGTCCTTGGCTGGCGTTTATAGAAGAGCAAGAGAGCTGCTCATTCCTGCAGTGACCACAGCCGGGCACCACTGCCTCACAAGGACCTGAAGAGACACTGTCTGCAGCCTAGTACAGCCAGCCTCAGCATAGCTGTGGCCAGCTTTCTGTTCTGCAATTTCCATTTGCACTGTAACCGAGGCCCCAGGCACGGAGCTTTGGCCTATGCTGTAGTTCTCCCAGCAGCAGCTCTCAGCTGGGTTACAAAACCAAACCCCTCTTTGTGACTGAGCGAATGGAAAGTGACTCCTATAGGCGACTGCCGGAGGAGCAGGGAAGCACTTGGAAAATATGCTTTGCATGGCTCTCAGTGAGGTTACTGTGCGGGGCTGGCATTTGCAAGGGGCACCAGTGAGGGCTGGGGGCACAGCACAGCAATACTGCACCCCGCCTTGCTCAGGCAGAGGGGTGGATATGGGAAGGCCCAGCTGCAGTTCGGTGCCGAAGGACCCTCTGCCAAACAGAGGAGCCCAGGACCCGCCTTGTGCACAGCAAGTCTCGGAGAATCTGCAGAAGCAAGATTGTGTATAAAATTAAAAAAACTGGCTATAGGCAGCATAGAGAAAAGGGTCCACTACAGACAGAACTTAGCACTGGCCACCCTTAGTGCTGGCCACCCCCCAGAGCTCAAAGGACCAGCCCATCTCTGGGGGCAGGTGGGGGTGTCTGCATCTCATAGTCACTGTGAGAATGGCAGCAAGGAGGCCTTTGGATGGGGGAACTCTGCTCCTCCCCTCTGTGGTTCATGTCAGGCCGGGAGAAGGAGGGAAGCCCGTTGGCGTAGACGCACTGCCTCAGTCTGTCTGTCTGTTGGGAGTATGTGACGTTCGTGCTGGGGCAGCTCCCTTCAGACGGCGAGGCCCAGCCTACATCGCGCTGGGGTAGAAGCCCAGCTTGGCCATGGACATTTCCCTCCTGAGCCGCATGATTTCCCAGTACATCAGCTCCACTGCAAAGCAAAGGAGCAGGAGGATTAGCCAGCCCCACGCCAGAAGCCGCACAAGCCACCTGGCTCACCCTCTCCCCTATAAGTGGGACATCGGTCCACACAGAGAGTATGCATGGACTGGAGTGAGCCACAGGGGTAGGACTAACCTGCTCAGTCAGCCGTGCAGCATGGGGCACAGCCCCCCAAAGCACAGAGTGTGGGCATCTTCTTTCCTTCTCCACCCCTCTCCTGCCCATCTCACCTCAGGCCTCTTGTCCCCCTCCCTTGCTTCCCTGCCCCTTTACTGACCTCTCTCCCTCAACCCATCTAGAGCTCTCCACATCTCCCTCCCATTCAGCTAGACTGGGGCCCTCCCACCCCTCCAGAGCATTCAGTGGGCTAAGGGAAAGTCCCTCCTGCCCTCTTGCCTCCCTTCACTGAACATTAGGAGCCCAGTCCTTTTCCGCAACAGGGAGCAGCTCTTTCAATAGCTCCCACTGATCCCCAACCCTCTGCTGTGGGCCGACGGCTGCCTCTTACCATCCTGTCTCACCAAGCCCTGCTGGATGTAGCGAATGTAGGTGAAGAAATTGCATACGGCTGTGATCTAGGAGAGAGAGACACTTCTGTAAAACAGCTTTACCAATAATAACAATAGCACAGCAGGGGCTGGCCAAAGCAAAGGCAGATATGCTGGCCAGAGGACCCCTCTACCTTAAGGTTGCAGGGTTTGGCATCGCCACCACCCATCTCAGTGCTTTGGCATCACCCTCTATGCTCACAGGGCTGATTTTCACAAGTACAGATTACTCGCAACTCCAGCTGGAGTCAATGGGAGCAATGGGTGCTCAGCACTACTGTCACTTTGGAAATCCTGGTGCAAACCCATGGGACTCTCCCTGGCAGGAGGAGGAGAGTAAAGTGGGATAGGCTGGGGAAGTGCAGATACGGGGCTAGACCGGGAGTAAAGGGCTGTGGAACTAATTTCTGCTCTGCCACTGAGGCACTGTGTGACCTTGAGGAAGTCACTTCATCTCTCTGGGGCCCTATTTCCTCATCTGCAGCAATACTGCAGTACTTTGAGAATTATGGATGAAAAGAGCTTTCTAAGTCCTATGTATTTTCAGCCAGGGATGAGAGTTAGGAGAGAGGCAGACACTTATGTGTATTCAGTACCAGAAATCAGGGCTGTGTGAAGATGAGCAGGAGCCAGCCAGTTTCACTACAATATTTGTAACTGAAACATCCTGGGCCAGAATTACATGACCTAAACACTTGCATTTTGTGAACATTCAGACTTGAAAGGAACAACTGAGCTCTGCTGAAAGAAGTTTTAAAACACAGGAATTTCTTTTGTTTGAAAAAGCCCTAGTGCAAAACTACACTGTTTGTGCAAGGAGGAGTTGTGCTAAATTGGACTGTTTTTGTTAAAGTGACAAAGTTTGAGGTCTATTACCAATATCCCCCCTAGCCCTACCCCAGCCAGGGACTCCTGTAGGGAATGGTTTGCTCCTTTGGGCCCCAAGTCAGCAAAGCATTTAAACACATGGGTTACCTTTTAGGCAAATGTTTGATAACTTTGCTGAAGAGAGCTGAGCATAACCATTTGTTTAAGTACTTTGCTGAATCAGGGCCATAATAATACTGAATAATTTACCTTTTCAGTGCTCTCCAGAGTAAAAGGAGAGTCTGCTTCCAGAACAGCCTCAGTAACTGCTCTGCACTGCACAGTAACAAAACCCAGCATTCAAGGAACAATGAATTACAATGTTTGACAAAGGAAATCAAAGCTTCACAGAGAATCAAATCACGGAGAAGAGAGACGTAAAGACATATTTTGAAAGTTACTGTTGCTTTAAATGAGTGACACAACCTAGAGCACTGCACAGTATCGTACCCTGAGAAACAGGGCTGGGTAGCAGCGATCAGTGCAGACTGACTGAGAGCCAACCCAACTCTATCAGCTCAATTCACCCCTACTGTCTTCCGTGGAGCTACCCCAGGGATTAATCTGTTTCAGTTCTTGGGAGGCTCAGGGGAGAAGAGATGGCCTCTGGGATGCTGAAGGACTCACCCTGGCCCTGCAGGATGGTGAGATGTAATAATAGTTCCCAGAATCCCCCAGTTTGATGCGGTGTTTGCAGGCTCGGGATAGGCCACTCAGAGCGCACTTCCTGCAGGGAGAAAGGAAAAGAGTGCTTCAGTGAAAGAGAGCTCCTGAGGAGCAGAGCATGGCAGCTGGCAGCTTCCTCAAGCCAAACCCCAGCAGCTAGGTCTGAGTCAGTCAGAGCCCAGGAGAGGAAAGAGGAAGGTGGGATTTGAGTTCTCTGCTGCCAGGAACAATTCAATAAAAGCTGCAGGAAGGGGCAAGTACAGGAGAATTCTCATCCTACATTTGCACAGGAGGCACCAGGAGCTACACAATCCCCAGGTAAACTGATACAGGGCCCTGCATGCCACGGCTTCCCCTGTATGGTCTGAAACCAGAAGGACATGCAGTGCTGGAGACAGGTCAGGAGAAAAGCTGTTAGACATTAGGATGAAGCAATGTAATGAGTGTAAAGAGTTCTGTCTGTTCTCTGCACCCTCTCTATCATACATGCACTGGGAGTTACTTGGCCTTAGGAAAAGGGTCTCAATGTTCTGTGAGGGGAGGGGGCTGTTCCTCCATCACTGCTCAGGGCTGGATCTGTTTGGTCAGAGTGCCATACAGCAGCTCTCCGGACCACCCCGAGACCAGGCCTAGTGCACATCAGGTTTGTGGACAAGCTGGTTGCAGTTCAGTTTCTCCATGCAGAAACATGGCTCATGCACTCCATACTCCACTACTCAGATATTTAAGTTGTTCCATTCTACTATTATCACAGTGGGAGGATATATTCCCTCCATAATTCCCTGATGGACCAGATTCCCTGATGGACCAGAGCCACTTGGACCATCCAGTCTGATCCCTGCATTTTGCAGGGTCTCTCACTATTTTATTCTCATTAACCTAGTCTCCAACCTTCTCTTGCTACCAACTCTGTAGCAACAGTGCCTTGACCATCCCCTTCACTGCTCCGTTGCTCTGAGCATCCCTCCTAGACCGTCTTTTTACTTATCTTTAAAGTCATTGCTCTTTGTTCTACCATCTTCTGTGCCTGGGAATGTTCCCCTTTCTTAGTTTATACTATTGTTACGCTGAAGGTATTTATAAGTCAAAGGCCAGATCCTGAGCTCAGTCACGCTGGTGTAAGTCCAGAATAATGCTGCTCTTCCCTTGGCTCATGTCCAGTTCAGAGCCAAAGCCTGGAGCCCTTACTCAAGCAGAGTTTTCACTGGAGCCAATGGGAGTTTTACCAAAGTTCCTCATCATCTGTCTCTGTTCACACAACCACTCACTGGGAATTGAAGCCAGTTTCAAAACACAGGCCTCTAGCATTTCAGCTAAAAAGGACTAACTCCATTATCTGGAGACGGCTGAAGGCTGATAACCTCTTCTACGGTCCAGCCACAAAGGGGATATGCAATACTCTCTGGCAGCATGCTACTACATAGCTCCTTCAACCTCCCCTTATGCATGTCTTCTCTTCCAACCAGTGTATCATTTTTTCATTGTCCTTTAACGTGTGTTTTTCTGGGAAGCTTATTCTGCTGGAACCCACAGCACAGAGTTGGTTAGTTCTAATCTGTGCCGATGTCACACAGAGGCCAAGTTCAAACATTAACTTTTAACTTCAAACGCAAACTTAAACAAGAAAAGGTTTATAAATTAAATCCCATCTGCAACAAGGGCAGAATGCCCATGTGGTCTGGCATCTTCATTGAATGACCACATGGACTATACACTGAGGGTCATCGCTGATTATACCCAATGATTATGCTCCACTGAGCATCTCGCTTGCAGTTGGTATCTAACCCCCTTCAGAGTCCCTTTTAATCAGATGGGGCCTAAGCCAAAGCCCACTGAAACTGCTGGGAGGCTTTCCAGATCAAAGGCCAGGAGATGTTTGGGTCTCCTGATCTTCTCTGATTCTTTTCTACTGTCTGTAAAGAATCAGAGGGGTAGCCATGTTAGTCTGGATCTATAAAAGCAGCAAAGAATCCTGTGGCACCTTATAGACTAACAGACGTTTTGGAGCATGAGCTTTCGTGGGTGAATACCCACTTCATCAGATGCATGTATTCACCCACGAAAGCTCATGCTCCAAAACGTCTGTTAGTCTATAAGGTGTCACAGGATTCTTTGCTGCTTTTGTCTGTAAAGAGAACTCTAGTTTCCAGCATTTGCTGAAAAATTCCAGGAACATTTCCAGCATCATTCCTTGCCGCCCAATAGGGATTTCCTGGTATTTCTCAGCATTTAACCATCGTTATATCCTTCTCCGTCCCTGCACCTCTGGGCTGGACGCTAGCATCACTCCTTAGCTGTGAAAGTAGCTAGCATGGCCACAAATCAGGCAGGAAGAATCAGTGAGATTGGAAATGTGACATCAAATGTTCTGGTGGGCATGTGCGCCTGTTTCATTATCTTCTCTCCCCCACTAGCAGGGGATTTAAACAGACAAACATGGGCTAAACAATGAAAGCAGAAGCCTGACCTACTGAACTGAGGAGCAATTTGGGCCACCTAATGTTTGAGACATATTAAAGGGAGAGGATTTTCAGAGAGCGTTGAGCACTCACCCTCCGGAAACCAGGCCTCTCTATAAGTTGGGCCCAAAATCACTAGTCCCTTTTAGGCCGTTTGTCCCAAAGAGTGTTGTAAGTGGGACCTTCAATTCACCTTCCAGCATTAACAGGATAAAAAAGTTACTGGCTAAACTCCAGCCTCAAAGCCATTAGTAACCAGGTGAGTTAGTAACTTGTTAATGGATCACAGATCTTTAATCATTAGCTAAAAATCACTTACGTTACAATTTGTGACCGGAACCCGCTGTGAGAAGAGACAAAAGAAGGCAACCAGTCAGCATACACACAGGATGGCTTGGTTTTGGCATGGGACTAACACTCACAGAGTGATTTGTTTTGAGAAGAAAGAAAATGTGGAACAGCTTGCCCTGCAGTCTATGTGTCATTCAGGTCACTGCCTCGTGACATGACCGATGACCTTTGGCTTGGAAGAAGCTGCTACTAGCAGCAAGAAAAAACCCAAGCTGACCTAAACACAACAGCTAAGTGAAATCCTCTCTCTTGGTCAAGAAAGGTAAAGCTCAGGAGTCTGACCCTTCTCTGTTTGCAGTGATAGTGGATTGAACCATTTCCTGCCACTGCCCTTCCTGGGGGAACTGAGGCTTTGTAACATCAGGAGCACAGACAGACAAGTGATTCCCAAGCTGTCACAGTAGTGACTCTGAAAACAGTCAATGCAACTCTCAGGAGGGGCTGGGTGAAAGATAGGTGAGCTCATTTTGCCCCATTTCAAACCCACCTAGAGCATCATGGGTTCAAAAATGTGATGTGAACTTGGACACTACGGGACACATGCATAGGAGAAATTGCAAGAGGAGGGGAATAAAAAACACCATCTGTGGGTCACCCAGTTCTGCTGGCTCAGCTTCTGGGGGTTCTCCTAGCCCCAGTACATAGCAAATTCTGCCCCTGAGAGATAATGTTTTCAAACGACTCACCCTTGGGTGACTCCCCCGGCCCCGAGTTTAAGTTAGAGGAAGAAAATGTTCGGTAAGTTTGTGAACTCCAAATAGTTTTTCCATCCCCCCAAAATAATTCAAGAAGACTCCAAAGCCTCAAACTCCATGTGGCTCAACCAGCCCCTAGCGGTGAGTGCCTGGATCCAGGCCAGCTGCTGCCTTTGGTTTGGGATGGGAAAACACACTGTGAAATATTAGTTAAAGAGGTGTTTCTACACCAGACTACTCAGCTACTACCCAGTATTGCTTAGATGCTCAGGTGATGGGACCCAATGGTGTAGCCAGGTGGAATGAACAGGGGAAGCGATCACCAAAAAAGGCACCACCTGCTACAGCGGTTTTACTTACCCGGCGGTGCTTTTACTGATGGGGCGGCATTCTGGGTCTTCGGTGGCACTTTGGCGACAGGTCCTTCAGTGCCACTGAACTCACCCGGAGCGAGTGAAGGACTCGCTGCCGAAGTGCTGCCGAAGACCTGGAGTGCCGCCGGGTGACTAAAAATTAAAAAGGCGCCAAGAAATTGAAAAGGTGTCACTTGTGCTCAGTGGAAGAGTGGCTGCTGCCCTGCTCCCCCCAGCTACGCTGATGGGACCCCTAGAGAGATCTGAGACAGCACTCTGGAGACACAGCAGAAGGCTGAGCAGATTTGTGGGATGGAAGCTGCCGTGGCGTGGGAGGAGGCTGGATGTGAGCGTCAGTGATGGCTGAGGGAGCACCTGGGAGGTTCCTTACTTTGGTCCGCCACATTCCATCGCCGACACCTTCACCACGGGCAGTGCCTGGATAGCCACGGGCTCTATGGTGAGCGTGTTCTGCTCCACGGCCTCCCGCACCAGCTCTGATAGCTACAGCAAGAAACACAGATCAAAATTCAGATCAGCAAAGCTCATGTCGTGTGAGGTGGTGACTGCGCCCCCCTCAGCATCAGTACAGCCTGAATGTCTGAGCAGAGCGACCCCCAAATCCTTGCTTCTGCTCCAGCACTCACCTCCTGTTTGGTGAAGTCCAGGCAGGGCCCCACATCTTCCCGGAAAATCCTCTCCAGAAAGGAGCAGGATTTTTCCAAAGTTGGGGATTCCTTCCAGGCCTGGAACTCAGCGAACAGGATGGAGTCGACCTGCAGTGAGTTCAGGGGAGACACAGGAAGAGAGAAAGTCGGGGGTTGGGGAGAGGGAGAAAGACACCACAAGAGTTAACACACCAGTTCCCCAACTACAAAGCTGCCTTGGAAACTCAACAGGAACTGCAGAGAAAAGCAGGATCGCCACCAGGGGAACCTCTGCATCTGCCTTGTCTGCCACCCACATCACCATCTCTGTGACAGATTAACATGCCAAGTGAGGGTAGCTCAGTCTGAGGCCTGTGAAATGCCCGAGTTCCCCAAAGGCAAGACAGAGTCCCCACTGGGGGAGGCAGCCAGAGAGCAAGTGAACAGAGTATATTCCTCTCTCATCCCAGGAAAGGACAGGCAGGGCTAGCCCACGATGGCAACGAAGGTCAGGACATAAAGGCAGAATCCCCTCAGAGAAAGAGGTCAATTCAGCAAAGGAGAGTGTCAGGGAAAAGCTTTCAGTGAATAGCCATCACCATTTCTATCCATTTGTGTAGCAGTTGTGCTGGCCCTTTAAAGATAGGTCCAAACCCAGCAGCCTTGAAGCTGCTGCAGCCCAAACTGAGGCATTCTGGGAGTTGTTGTTCCCAAAAGTGATGGGGATTATAGCCAGTGGGTCATGCATAGAAGGGAAAGTAGTGTATAAGTAAGGTGACCAGATGTCCCGATTTTATAGGAACAGTCCTGGTATTTGGGGCTTTTTCTTAAATAGGCTCCTATTACCCCCCATCACCGTCCTAATTTTTCACACTTTCTATCTGGTCACCCTAGGAATAAGAAGCAATCTTCCTTCAGAGCACTGAATGGTTACATTTGTTATGGGTTATCTGCAGAGAGGGAGCAGCTTCCCAGGGCAAGGGAGCTGCTGCACCTATTCCCCTTTGCAGATCAAATTCACAGCTGTGAGGGACCCACAGCAGATCCTGACTCTTCCCTAGTCACTCTCATTTTATATCCTGCTTCCTTGCCCGCTCCCAGCATGCCCTACAATTCCCATCAGTCCAATGCCAAATCCCAGCAGGCCTTGGCTCTAGGCTGCAGCAGTGACAGGACCAGCAGACCCTGTTACAGTTTGTTAAAGGGAGGGAGGGGAGCATGAAAAGAACATAAGTGAACAAAGCAGCTCAGTCCCCAGCCTGTCCTGACAGTGCACTAGCTCTATGGTATGGAGATTGCTCACCTGGTGCCGGGAGACAACTCCAGCGCCACAATATGGAAATCAATTAGAGAAACAAAAAAATTAAAAAATGGAAGTTAATGTCAAAAGAAAGGGAGAGCTGAAAGGCTGGAGCTGTGAGACGCTGATGATTCCCACCCTCCCCCAAACCTGTCCTCTGTGCCACATCTATTCTAGCTCCAGAGGTTACCTGCCGCAAGGAGGATGACGAGGAAGGATCTGCCACCAGGGCCTGCCAGCCTGGCTCGTAGGTGATGTGGATGGCCTTCCCCGGGACAATACAGAGAAGCAGAGAGAGGAGAGTGGGCACGCCAAACTTTGAAGGACGAGTGGAGAGAAGAGAGAGAGACAAGGAAACAGTTCAGAGGGGCAGGCAGAGAAAGAAAGGCAAAAACGCGAGACAGAAGATACAGAAAATACGAGTTCTGTCTGTCAGCGCACCGAGTGCCTCTCAAAAGCTCGTAGGTTCTTCAGCATTCCCTTGGCCTACGTTTTCAGAAGCGGCCAGTGATTTGGGGTTGCTCAGTTTTTGGGTGCCCAGCTTGAGCTGCCTTAAAGAAACCTGACTTTCCCCAACGTGTTGCGCAACACTGAGGCTCCATAAGTATGTTTCAAGGCGGGCACCTAAAAACAGAGGCATTCAAATTCACTAGTCACATTTTTGAAAATGTAGGCCCCGGATTTTAGGCAGCTGGTTAGCTGCACCAATGGAAATCCCTTGTGTAGACACAGTTTACACGAGAGCAAGGGCGCAGTAGAGACCTTGCTAGGGTTGTGCACTTAGTGAGCAAGAAAGGGGAAATAATTACCATCTTTGGCATTCTACAAGCACCTTCCTCCAAGAATTTCCCATTGATTACAGACCTTCGGTGACTGACCCTCATGATTAGAACAAGCAATTGACAGAATCAGCAAACACAGCCCTTTGTAGTTTATGAATTGCATGCAAACAGAGCAGGGCTTTTACAAGTTTGTCCCCATGTCACAATTGTTCAGCTAATGCGTGGCACTGGCTTCGCTAGCCTTTCAGCTGTTTGGTATCAGTGAGTCAACAGTGCAGCTGCCTGACTGGACATCTGAGTCAGGGGCTAATGCTTCTGGACCTTGATTGGATCACATGGTTTAGCAGCTCACAGGAGTTTTGATTCATGCAGGGAGAGGAGCCTCTTTCCTTATTGCCACAAGAAGGATCCTTCTATTTGGCTACATAGTTGGACTTCAAATTTCAACGTATCTGGGTTCTTTCCTACCCGATCAAGAGAGGTAAACGTAAACCAATGAAGCAAGACTTCACGGCTATTTAACAGACCCTTCCTTTGATTCTCTCCTCGTGTTCACACCCAGACTCCGTGTGTGTAATTCTAATCCCATATACAGTGATATTAGCAGCTGCTGAAGCACACTGATTGAATTCACCCATCCCCATTGCCATTCACTGAAGTCACTGTCAGACAAATAGTCATCCGAGAGGTCAGCCCAGTCCTTTTTGGTCACCGCTTCCTGGTCTGATTAGCTGTCTGACTTCCTGGCTGCATTATAGGTACAAGCCAGATGGGCCAAGTGCCTCCCTGCTCTTGAAATGCTTCCATGCTGCAGACACCAGTGCTCCTGGCAGTGGAGGCAAAGCACGTGCACCCACCACTGCAACCACGTTTGTTCTCCCTGCTCAAATACCAAAACTTGTTTCATCACCCCTCCAGCTCTGACACCCACAAGGAGTTTTCCAGATGGCCGTGCAAACACTCATGCAAAGGTGTGTTCACACAACTAGTCACAACACTGTGTGCAGAAAGATAAATTCTGGCAGACCCACGTTGTACTCACATCAGTGTTTAGGGACAGTAAAAAATGGGGCCACAAAACTCAGTGAAGGAAATTAACAGGATTTTAGCTGAAAGAATATCCACAAAAGCTGTTTGTATTTATTTGCCTGGCCCTATTCAGGAGGCAGGCAAAACCTGCTTTGCAGATAGAGAAACTGAGACCCAGGGAGGAAAGGTGACTTGCCCAAGGTCACATAGTGAGGTAGTGGAAGAGCCAGGGAACAGAAAGCAGAAATTCCGACTCCCAGTGCTGCGCTCTAACCATTAGTCCACACTAGACAGATGGGAAATCAAAGCAAACAGCATTAGCCAGAGTAGCCGTTAGACTGCAGAGGCAGATCAGGAAAGGCAGTTCTCAGTAGGTGCTTACAGCGCTGCTAAAAGCCGTATCCATACAGCCAGAAAAGTCCTGCAAAGACACGCAGGCTGTTTCCAGAAGTTCTCTCCTGAACCCAGACTGGAGTGAGTCCTGTAAGGGGAAGTCCCCATAGTCTGGGATTTTGCAAAGAAACCCCCAACTCCCAGCACGGCAAGACTCTGAAGACTCTTAATCCACGAATGGCATTACTGTGAACATCACAGGCAGCATTGGTCTGCTAAACCCAGGGTTGTGAGTTCAATCCTTGAAGGAGCCACTTAGGCACCTGGGCAAAATCAGTACTTGGTCCTGCTAGTGAAGGCAGGGGGCAGGACTCGATGACCTTTCGGGGTCCCTTCCAGTTGTATGAGATGGGATAATAATAATAATATACGGAGATACACCTAACACTCAAACCATGGAGCAAGGGAAAGGCTGTGGGGTCTGCAGACCTCAAGGGAAATCTCTGAGAAGATCCCTCCCCAGCATGTGAGCTCATGCCCAAGCAGGGCCAAGAGCTGATGGGGTGAATGCACAGGTGGCAACTTTCCCCAGCACCAATGGCTGCTTGTGCCCCTTTCCCCGCCCCTATTCCAACCCTTTCCCCAAAGTTCCCACCCCAAGTCCACTCCCTATTGGACTCCTTCCCCAAATCTCTGTCCCAACCCCGCCTCTTCCCCAAGCGCGCCACGTTCCCCTCCCTCCCAGCACTTGCTGCGCAAAACAGCTGTTTCACAGCGCGAGCACATGGCATGCTCAGGGGAGAAGGCAGAGGTGAGCTGGAGTGGGGGGCTGGGAGCTGCTGATGGGTACCAGTGCCTATGGGTGAATGGATTCACCCACCTCTTTGCACTCATTGCTAACTGGCTCCAAGGGCAGGCTCTGGCTAGTGGCTGTGACTACTGTGCTGCTGGCGCTCTTGTTCCGCCCGTGCCCTTTCCTGAAGACGGCTTTGGAGGGGCTTTGGAGCTGGGGGTGCAGCTCTCGGTTTGGAGAGGAAGGTGTGGAAGTGATCACCAGAGTCTTCAAAGCAGTCACCTCTGCTTGCAGCATGTCGATCTGAGAGACAAGAAGAGTCAGCAACATCACCACCTCCACCCAGCAGAGTCCCGTGCACCGCGCAGGAAATGCACGCTCAGGATCCAGGGGCATCACCACCCAGCTACACACTCAGCCCAGGAGACATCTCCTGATCCATCCACAGCATCTGCCCAGCTCTTCCACCTCCTGCCCCTGTCCCAGAATCTCAAACCAGGGAGCAGGGTCTGTACAGATCAGAAACAACTTGCAGAGCCTTCCCTGCCCCTTGCCAGTCCACATCACCCACAATGGCCCAGGCTATGCACGCAGGGCATATATAAGTCTTATATCCAGATACACCTTCCCTGATGAGGAGTCAGCAGCAGATGCAGCTCCATGCCCCCGTGGTACATCCTGATATGGGAATCCTGTCCCTAACTCCCATCTCCCCAGACTGCCTTATCAGTGGTGCCTCTAAGCAGCAGCTTGTCCTCACGTTTGCTACGTGACAAACTGCAGCTAGGTGAAGCTGCTGGTCAGTTCTGTGCTTGTGGGAGCCCAGGTGAAAATTCTGGGCCGTTTTTCATAGGAGAGTTGGATCTGCTGCTGGTTTCAGTGGCACGTTTCCTCACATTCAGTAGCTGCTGTGTGGTGAGCTGAGAGACCTGCTGAATGTCTAGAAGCCAGTAGCTCAGGAGGTGCCACTGGGAAGACACTGGATGGGATGTGACCCTCAGCTACGTTGCTATCCCCCTACCGATAGGCAGCCCCATGTCTGTACAGCAGGGGGGTGGGATCGGACAGTCCTCACCTTTCCTCGCGCCTCCCTCAGCTGCTTCTCTGAGGCCGCCTGCTTAGTGTTCGCGTCTCTTACCATCTTGTGCGCTTCCTACAGTGGACAGAGAACGTGTTACCACCTGCTTGTCACAGCCAGAGTCCCAGCTACACACAGCCCTTGCAATGAGCAACCCCACAAAGCCAAGCGACACAATCTACCCTGCACCCATGCAGCTCAGCAGTTCTCCTGGGGGGCAGAGTACTCAAAGGTCCCTAGCAAGTATGGCAGCCTTCCCAAGGACAGTGGGGAGCTCAGAGCACAATACCCCTCCCAACTCCCCTGGGGCAGTGCACTCGGCGCAGGCCTGTCTCCGACTGGCACAATAAGGACCTGTCCAGTGCTAGGTGTTTGAGTGTCCTGGGCTGCTGGAAGACAGGATTTTACTGGCCTGTGAGCTCATCATGAGCCATGGCACAAGAACATGGGTCCTTTCAATATTCACCCTCTCCAGCAGAATGCAGGAAAGCAGCTCCCAGGGGTGCAGTGCACTGAGGGCATTGTGGTGCCTCTCTCCAGGCAAGGACTGGTTGCTGGCATCTGGGAGAGGGCTGAGGAGCAGCAAGCAGCCTGGAGAAAGGGCCACATGAGAACAGCTGCAGCAAGCCTGGAGCACGGCTAGTACACCAGCGAAAGGACTAAACTGTCAAGCTTCAGCAGCAGCAATAGTCGAATAAACTTGTGATGTGGACCCATGATGTGGACCAGCTGCTTTGAGGGGAAGCAGGACACAAACACCCAGACTCTCCTAGATCGGGTCCCATTTCAGATACCACTGGCTGAAAACCCGTGTAATGAATACATGCGCTGCTTCATTTTATGTTTCCTGTCAGAGCGGCTGGGGTGACTGGAGGATGAGTGGGGGAAGGGAGAACTCCTGTTCACCATACCAGTGCCCTGCATGCTGCCCCTCCCCATTAGCACAGCTGCCAGCCTGCGCCATGCTCTGCCATCCTGCATATGCAATCGGTCAGCTCTACTGTTCAGACTGGGAGGGGCTGGCCATGGATGCAGGAAACCCCGAAGCATGGGCAAAGTGAGGAGAGAGTCTGTCCCAAGGGGGACAGTGAGTGACCTCCGTTTAGGGAGTAACTGGGGAAGTGAGAGGGAAGTGGTACCTCAAACAGACTGGCTGTCAGCTCCTCCAGCTCCTGCTCCAGCTGCTCTCTGACCTTTGACAGCCTCTCACACTCCTCATCCTTCAGCTTCAGCTCCTGCAGAGAGAACAGCCGGGGACTTTGGCACACTGGGCAGAAGCACATACCAGGCCCCAGTACACTCTGCAGACAGCACCACCCTCTTCCATGTGCCTCAGTCTCTCCCACTGCGTCCTGCTGCCCCCTCCCACTCTGCACGCACTGACACTGCTCCTCCCCCAGCCCCACATCTGTGCGGATTCCAGCCCCACCTTCCCCACTCTCCCCCAATCACTGCAGGCGCTCACGCTGCACTCATTGTTAGTACCCTAACAGCGCATGTTCCCACCTTCCAGCCCATAAAACTCCCACCCCATCTACCCTTTTCACCCTTCAGTTCCCGGTCTGTGCCCCCGCAACACACACCCCCTCATGCCCAAGCCTTTACCTTCTGTGCTCTGTGGAGCTCCTCCTTCAGGAACTCTGATCCCTTCTCACGGATCTCCACCGAGGAGCTGCGCAGGCGGGAGACATTGCGCTGCGCTGTGGATTGGTCGTCGTCTCCCCCACCTGCCTCCCTGCAGTGAGGATCCAGCTGTGGCTGCTCCTTCCCACTGCTGGATGATGCCAGAGGCTTCCACTGTCCCACCGCTGGCTGCTTCTGGAGCTGCTGGCTGTCTTCCTTGAACGGGGCCTGGCTGGGGGACACAAGCGTGTGAAACATGAGCGAAGGGTCAGAGATCCAGGGTGTGGACAGCGCCAGGATCCAAGCAGCTTATGGCCCCACCCAGATCTCGTCATTTAAGGGGTTCACGGTAGAAAGCTCTCCTCCCAGTGGAAATGAGCCTTCGGCTAATGGCCAGCACGG
Organism: Gopherus evgoodei; assembly: GCF_007399415.2. Lineage (NCBI taxonomy): Eukaryota > Metazoa > Chordata > Testudines > Testudinidae > Gopherus > Gopherus evgoodei. The sequence goes on along the minus strand of NC_044325.1, from coordinate 122,942,171 downwards.
AGAGGGATCACGATACCCAGGGGATGATAATGCTGCAGGAAGTGTGTATAGCTCTAGGGGGTGTGGAAGGGCAAGGGGGCGACATGGGGCTGATGTCCCACTTGAGACTAGAACACAGGGCAGGCTAATCCACAGCTCAGGTGATAACATCAAAGCAGTCCCGAGGGGTCTCCAACAGCATTTGCAGGCTGGCTGGATCGTGTCATGCTGGTGTCTCACCCCACTGCGCGCATGTGCTGCATGGTGCTTCCCCTGGCTTGGTGATCCACAAAGGAGTCCCCACAGCGCTGGACAGAGCAGGGCAGCGCACACATCCAACCCACTGCCCTACGGGTACAGGACAGCCAAGCAAGATGTTAATTGCACACAGGTCGAAGAGCTGAGAGGGCGTTAATGGCACTCAGGGCCAGCCTCATCCCAAAACAACCAAGGGACTGCTGGGGCTCCATGCTTAAGGGACCTGCAGTTCACGGGCTAATCCCCCCAATTCAGAAACTGAATCCACCTCTCTAGAGGTAAGATTAGGAAGGGGAGGCAACTCACAGGCTTCATCTCTCACCATCCCAATCCCAGCCGCCCTGGCTTTTGGGGAAGCAGCACAGACTATCTCAGTGCCAGAGTCTCTCTAAAGAGTGGAGGGGGGCGACGCAAGGGGCATCAGGCAGGATTAGCTCAGAGGAGCTGCTTGTGCGCTGTGGGTGGCAGCTCTGGGTTCGTTCTCCCTTGGTGGACGGCCTTCTAGGAAGGGAAAACCCTAAACAAGCCACTTCCTTCCATTCAGCTCTTTGAACAAGGACCGAGACAGAATCACCAGGGGACACACTGGGCCCAGGAGCCCATTACGAGGACCAGGTTATTGTCAAAGGGAGATTAGAGTTAATAAAACCAAAGGGATGGCAGAGAGGCCACTCACACACACCCCCGTATCTGTGCTGTCACACTGCCCCAAGAAGGCACCCAGCCAGCGAGAACTGAACAGCCCATGGAGAGATCACAGCTCCTTGGGAGGAATAAAAGCAGAGGTGCCATGGGGGGAGGGGCTCCCTCCCGCACCCCAAGTTTTGTACAGGAGATGAGCTCCCTTGGCAGAGCTCTTAAGGGCAGCACAGCCTGAGTGTGGAATGTGAGTTCTGCAAAGGAGACCTGCTGCTCCCAGCTTGTGGCCCTGGAGCAGGGAGTCAGTATTTTGTTTACAAACAGAGGCAGGGTGATTAAGATAAGAAAGGGCTGATAATTAAATTAAGGATCTGGAAGTCATTAGATGAGCCTGTAAAACAGGAATTCCTCTGCTGGGGGTGGAGGGTGTTTCAGGGAATGCAGAAGAAATACAGCCAAGCCTTCTGAGCCAAGGTTACATTCAGAAAAGTGGGAGGCTTGGGGGTAGAGGTGAAAAGAAGTGGCCAAAACTCAGAGAAAGGATAGCAGCAGTGGTATAGAGAAGTTCCCACTCTCCCTGTGCTACTTGTGTGCTCCCATACCATAGTATCTGAGCGCCTCACAATGTCTAACCTATTTCTCCTCACAGTCCCTCAGCGAGGTAAAGCCGTGCTGTTATTACCATTGTACAGATGGGACACTGAGGCACAAACAGACTAAAGGCCAGATTTTCAAACTAGAAGGTTAAGTGCTTTGTAAACCCCACTAGATGCCTAGCTGCCTCTTTGGATGCCTACAAACCTTTGAAATTCTGTCCCTAAGGCATACAGGAAGTCCATGGGGGAAGTAGAGCCCAGGTCTCTCAGGGCTAGCTCCTTATCCACTGGACCAGCCTCTCTCTCTGCTATATGCTGCAAAAAAAATAGACTCCGATAGATGGGAGCAAAATCAAGAAGGCCAATTCTCTGAGACTTCAGCAAACGGCCGAGACAATTGGGAAGGATGTCATGGTGGACAGCATGAAAAGCAGCAGAGAAGAAAGAAAAGAAAAGTCAGATGAGAGGAGATCACTTAACCTCCAAGGGGTGGCAGGTTCTGCCAAGGCTAGGTTGTAGAGCAATGGCTGCTGTGAAATTTTACATTTTAACCAAAAATCATTTTGTTTTGTCATTTTTTGTTCTGAGTTTGGGAAAAGGAAGGAATGAGAAAACGTCATATGAGTATCAGATGTGTTTATGCCTCAAATTCTTAGGGTTTCAGCTGTACCCAGGCCAATTCCAGAACAAAGATCAGAAACTGCATCCAAAGAGTCCATAAAGTCGATGATTATTGTCATGATTTACATTATTCATTGGGCACCATCTGTGTGCTCAGCAGAATATGCCAGGAAATGCAGTCCCGGAGCCAATGTGTATAAAATGTGTAGCCCTGGATAAGATGGCTCAGATATTTAAGTATGAAGTGTATAGTTACTGAGCACATGTTAATATCTATAAGTGAAGGTGCTGATGGCAATAGAAGTTTTTCTTGATTAAGGACTAGAAGATTTGACCCTCCAACTTTCTTTCAAGAGGAAGAGCTGCCCAGAGCTCCTGTGTCTGTTTATTTTCCTTTCCTGCCTGCAGTGGCCCTGACAGGCCTCAGAAGTCTCAATTTTTTTCTCAACTTTAAAAGGTGGCATTTTCTTGGTGTTTGGTTTTAAATATTCTTCTGTGAAAATTGCAACTCAATCACTGTAGTGTTGTGTTTAAGAGCCTTCTGGAAAGTAACTAGCCTATAAACAGAAATCAGTGTTGCCAACTCTCATGATTTTATCATAAGTCTCATGATAATTATTGTTTTCCTTAAAGCCCCAGATGCTGGAGTCAAGTGAATATGTGATGATTTCAGCCTTCATTCTTAAAAAAAAAAAAAAAAGTTTCTAGCCCTCATGGCTGTGGACCCCAGTGCACCCTAAAAGCTTGAAAAGCAGAAGGCAAATAAAAAGAACACCAAATCTATTATTTTTACATAATCTCGTGAGTTTAAAGCCAATCTCATGATTTTTGGTGAGCCTGATTCATTTTTGAATGTTTGTGGTTGGCAATACTGTGAAAGTGACTTGAAAGTGTCAGTTTAATTCCTGTTTAAAGTCAGTTTCTAGTCTATTACTTGTAGTAGGGAAACACGCCTAGAGCCCCAGTCAGGGAGGCTTGCCCTAGTACAGGGGTCGGCAACCTTTCCGAAGTAGTGTGCCAAGTCTTCATTTATTCACTCTGATTTAAGGTTTTGCGTGCCAGTCATACCTTCTAAAAATGCTAAAATGTCTTTCTACAAGTCTATAATATATAATTAAACTATTGTTGTATGCAAAGTAAATAAGGTTTTTTAAAATATTTAAAAAGTTTCATTTAACATTAAGTTAAAATGCAGAGCCCCCCGGACCAGTGGCCAGGACCTGGGCAGTGTGAGTGCCACTGAAAATCAGCTCGCGTGCCGCCTTCGGCACCCATGCATAGGTTGCCTACCCCTGCCCTAGTAGGATGTTTCCAAAAGTTATTCCAAGTTTGGTAAACTGCAAAAAAGTGATAGAAAATAATCTAGACTTTTCTACAATTGTTTCATTCAAGAGTTAGTAACAAAGTAAGAATATACATTAAATTTTTAAACCTAACCAGTGTCCCTTAAGTGACTTGGCACAAGATGTCAGAACATGTTATTATGAGAGCTGAGTGGGTCTAATATTTATTTTTCTTTCTTTATATAGGAATTAGACATAATGCTCCTGTAAGATATTTCTAAGTTATTATCTGCAAAACAACTACAGTCTTCAGGTGCCTAAGTAGACCCTGGAATCCTGTTTAAAGTTGACCCCCCCCTCCCCCAAATCTGAAATGGCACCTGTGAATAAAAGTATCCGTTATTCGCAGCAAGGGAATTCTCCAAACCTAGACACAGCCCAGCTGAGTCCTTGGGGGAACGGAGATTGGAAAGAGAAGCTGTGTGTGCTAGCAAGACCTCCATCACCAGGGCCCAAGGGTGAGAGACACTGAGGCAAAGATCCCAACTGAGACACAATGCAGGTTGCTTTAAAATGACATGAGCAATGCGTCCTTACAAGGGGAAGGATGGTCCTGGGAGTCCTAGGATCTAATCCCAGCCCCACCCCTGATTTACTGAGTGGCTTTGGGCAAGTAACTTCATCTCTTTATGCCTCAGTTTCCCCATCTTTACAGTGCAGGTAATTTACACCTCTAGCTGACAGGGGTGTTGCAAAGATAATTAACTCATTCATGTCTGTACAGCACTTTGAAAACACTGACTATGTATAAGTTCAAAGTTACAGTCCCTGATAAATTTTTACATGAAATAAGACTGCACAAGAGAGAGTTGGGGTCTCTTTTCAAAGCCTTGGCCTCAATTTTTAAGGTCTCACCTGCAAGACCCTCATGTGGAATGAACTGTACAGAGCTCCCCTTACCTCACTCTAAGGGACAAAGAACAAAGCTGATCACAGCAAGACTCAGTCCTGTGACTTCAGGGAGCCCCAATGTTTGTGAAGTGGCCTCTGCCTCTGATCCAGGATTTCTGATGGACGTAATTTACGATAAAAAAACAGTGAGACACCAAGAGGTCTGTGTGGGATACAAGCAAACACACAGTGGGCCTAAAGTTAGGACATTGGCTCCCACTTCATCCAGGGGACGTGCAGAGTTGGGGATTCCCAAGGGGTTGGATGGGGGTGACTTCAGTATTGCCTGGGGGGTGAGGGAAATGCTCCAGCTGGGTCAGTACCCAGCTGTCGGGAGACGTTAGTGTGTGGTGAGAGTCCTTGGGGAGCTGGGGAAGGCGCACAGCTCTGAAGGGGAACCTGTCAGGGATCTCCAGCAGGGAAAGCTGCAACCCACCACTGCTGTCAGATAATATGGCCACAGATACAATGTGCCATCGGAGGTCAATATGCCTTCCAGGTGCACTGACACAGCCAACCCTGGTGTCAATCAATAATTGTTGTCAATAGCTCCTTGTGGAGGCTTTGTCCTCCTCCAAGCTGGACGTGGGTGAGAATATCAACCTCGCATTTGGTCTGTGTTCTGCTGTGCCACTCCTCAGGCTGTTCATCATGGAAGGGGACAACAGAGGTGAGGGTAATGGGAAGGTGGAGTAGCACAGCTGGTGGATTTGGAGCAGGATCCAAATGCAAGAGCCAAAAGGAAAGGAAAAAGGCAAAGCAAAATCAGAAGAGAGAATAAGGAGAAGACAGAAAAGGAGAGAGGCAGAGAGAAGGGAAAAGGTCAGATGAGATGAGTCCCAGCAGATCACAATTGCTCTAGGATAGAAGACAGCGAAGAACAAGCAGCGGCCAATGCAATTCAGAGAGCCTGGTTAAAAGAGGAAAGGTGCGGTGCAGGGAAACAGGGCGTAGAGAGTGGGAGGAAAAGATAAGAGCAGCAACTAATCCGAAAGCACAGGGAATGAGTGCTGCTGGGGGTTAAAGGTGTATTGCACAGGGCCTGCGCCATTGACTTCTAAAGGAGCAGGATTGGGCCCACAGAAGCTTCTTTACTGGGAAGAAAGGGAAGGGCATTAATAAATGAGAAGGGGGCTAAAATGAATGATTAAAACCAAAAGGCTGAGAAGCCAAATTCCTCTTTAAAAGTCTGCATTAAGGAAGAAAACCAGGAGAAGGAGGTTAGGCCAATTAGGCTGTAATGAAGATTGTATGGTGATTATTGTTTATATAGCACCAAGGGCTGATCCAGAGCTTCCTAAAGCGCACAGAAAGACTCTCAGTGACTTCAGTAGGCACTGGATCCAGGCCCAAGTGAGCTAGGTTCTTCACATGCAGGTTTGAAGACAAGATCCCTGCTCTCAACTGTTGATAAGAAGCAGATAAATAATTGGGAGGCGGGGGCAGGGGGTGACAGTGAAGAGGGGCAAAATGTATAAAAACAGTTTGTATGGATGACATGAATCCCAGGGTGCTAACAGAACTAGGTAACAACTGGATATTATATTTGATAAATCATGGGAGAACTGGGAGAGATACCACAGGATTGGATGGGGAAGCAAATGTGGTACCAATCTTCTAAAAAGTAAGAAAGTGCGATCCCAGCAATTGCTATCTGATAAATCCAGGCCATGTGCCACACAAAATAACACAAAAAATACGCAGACAAAGAAGTCTTTACGCATCTAGAGGATAATGGGAATGGGTTATTAAGAACAAATCATTCTAAGCAAACTGAATGGCAATTTTAATTGAATTACAAAACCAGGAGGAAGGCAGAATGTACAGCTGGGCTTTAGCAAAGCATTTGATGAGAGTGTCACACAAAATGTTACAAGGCAGATCTCATTCCAGTTGGCTTGAACAGCAGAGTGCTGTCACATGGGTTGAATGAAAAGTGGCTCAAGGTGTAGCGAATGATAAATGGCAGCTTTGCAAAAGGGATTGGTGCCCAGAGGAACATTACAGAGATTGGCAAGTTAGGCATGATTTTATTGAACAACCTCATTAACAATCTGGAAAGGGGGGGAAGCTGCCACTAATTTAACGTGCAGATTATACTAAATTGGGAAGTGCTGAAAACGGCAGCAAGTGAAAAGGTGTGTGGGGAAAGAATGGGCAAGAAATTAAATGAGCTTCTGCCAGAAAAAATGAAAGCTAATATCACAGAGAAAAAGTAATCCATACAGAGATATTCAACAGGTCAGAGGCACTAGGGAAGCAGCAACACACCTTGGGGCCCTTCTCCAAAGCTCATTGAAGTCAACAAGACTCTTTCCATTGCGAACCCATAGCAAACTCCAACCTAGAGAGAAGCTCACAATGCAATGCAAGCAAAAATAGGCAACTACAGTATGGGAGTGCACACAGAGAAATATTATATGACCAACCAGCAAGGTGCTGGTTCTCCCTACATCGTGCTGGCGAGACCACACCAAGTCTATATTATATGCAGCTCTGGGCTGCTCAAATCCAGGGTTGGCAAATCAGAGAGTATTCAGATGAGAACAAGAGAAATAATTAATGGGCTGGCTGCATTAATATATGAGAGAAGATTAGCAAACATAAATATGTATAATTTGTCTAAACAATGACAAGGAAAATTGGATTAAGAGTCTTTGAAGGGTATAAACACCACGGAAGGAGAAGAATTAGTCAGGGTGATCTAACAGGGTATGACTAGGAGGAAAGGGATGAAGTTAATCAAAGGAACATTTAAACTGTATGAGACAAACCCACCCCAGCATACCGCTGTAGAAATCAATGGAGCTTCACCAAGGATAAATATAGCGCAAAGCAGGAAAGGGAGAGAGGGAGGTCTATTCGGCAGTTAACAGGCCGGTAAGTGATGGGATGGAATTCAAAAATTTAAAATGAGATTGGATAGAGTCCCGAAGAATATATTGCCAGAACAATCCTTCCCCAACTGAGAAACAGACTAGAGGGGACCTAATCTGTCTTTTCATGTAAGCCACCTCCTCCTTTGCTTTTCATTGTTTCTCCTTTTTTATAGGATGGAGGAAAAGCAAATTCAGAGACAAATCAGGCGAGGGAAGAATTACAGGGGAAGCAAGGAAGAAGCAAGTAAAAACAGTGGACCTAAAGGAGACTCACTTAATGTGTTCCCAGTGACAGCTATATGAGGAACACCATAGTTTAGAGGTGTGCAGTCAACCTGGGTATTTTTTTTAGTAACCTACTACTAGACTACAGGTGCATCCAGATACACTGCAGCTAATGGTACAAGAAGAGCTGTCTGGCATTGTTCTATGGACAGGATACCACACTTTCAAACCATGTTAGGGAACTAGGTTCCAGCCCAGGAACAGCAAGCCCTGTGGTGCTATGTTTCACCAGGGGTCTCAGAGTTTCTTACCAACCTTAACTAAATGACCCTCACACCAACGCTGAGGGGCAAGCATTATAGCCCCCATTGTGTAGACAGGGAGACTGAGGCACAGAGAGGGTAATGGGCTTCCTCCAAGTCACACAGTGACTCAGCGAGGACTAGGACACAAGGCACCCAGAGTACCAGAGACCGTTTGTTAACTACCAGGCGGCCTCTGCATTACCACATCTAGCGGCCATGTCATGCTTTGTGTCAGAGGGTATCACAGGAGGGTAAGAACCCAGGTCTTGTGATTCCCAATCCTGAGCTCTGACTGCTAAACTACGCTGTCTCCCTTGCACTTTACACCTCCACACGACTCCCAAGCAACAATTCCAGTGATGCAATGCCAGGGTGCAGAGCTCTAGGCTCTAGCATCCGGCCCCAGGCCTGTTAGTCTGGACAGCACAGGGCTGATTATCCAGGAATAGGGGCAAACCTTGTGACCAGTCAGAACCCCAGCTTCCCTACAAGCAAGCTGGACAGGTGTTAAATGAAGGAAACATGAGTCTCTCCTCTAAGAACAGGTGCCACATTGCCCATGGGCCAACGATGAGTAGGGATTGGGAGACCCCTTCCCTGCCTAGCCGGCAAAGCAGGGAATGAACAAACCAGCATTATGATGGACATTTTTAGTCCTGCCTACACTATAACTACATTGCTGAGGAACTCTGCAGTCCTCTAACTCAGTTTGATCCTAGCTCCACTGCAAGAAAGTTCAGTACGCTCCCCATGTCGTGGGACTATGCTGAGGTAACCAGTCCCCCAGCACAGCCATGGCTACACTGTAGACAGGATCGTGAAGTACCCAGGCGACTAGGCAGTCAAGCCTTTATCTAGATTGCCCTGATGGGGCTCTGAAACCAACATTTCACTGAGACTGAGAGGGTGATGGAGGTTCACTCCTTTTGCTGTTGCTATTGCCAGACTGGCTGGAGCCTGTGCTCTGCAGGATGATGAGGGGTATTTCGAAGGCTCTTCACAATAGGAAATACTAGCTAGAAACTTTTTTTTAGTTGGATTCTGTAGAAAAAAAAAAAAGAGAAAAATGTGCAGGATCCACACTTTTTTCAGCAGGCCCCACTCGTTTCCTGTGGAGTTGATCTGACAGTTATTTCCTGTACAAACTGCCTGCGCGTCTCTCTGGCTAAACTCTGCATTTGAGTTCACAAGGGGATCCTGGCTCTTCTATTCTGATCTCCTGCCACAGATCAGCCTGAAATCCACATATGCAGAGACAGCAGGAGGCAGGATTCACTGCACAGATTCGAAAAACAGAGTGTTGTCCATACTGATTTAGCATTGCGCAGCCAACCAGTCTCCATGTACATCCTCAGACACACAGCGGCCTCACCTGACTTGCACAGGCACTCACTAACCTACCTCTGAAAGGTTTATGTCCTGCCACAATAGATGCTACCGGCCTACTATACTGTAGCAGGCTGTTCATCTGTCTCATATTTGCTTTACAGGTAGCAAACAGCCAGGAAACAGGCTGGGGTGTTCTTGTATATGCTGTTAATTAAGTAGCATCCAGTATTTTTCTATGCAAGATGCTACACATAAATATACTCTATTGGCACGTTATTGTGGTTCATGCCTTATTCAGATTCTGTATCATACCCCCCCACCCCCCCACACACTTTAGAAGAGATCAGACCTTGAAAAATCCAGCCCACATGGTGACAGTTATTAGAAAGTCAAAACCAGCGGTTAGATTGGAAATGCCCAGGCAACCTGAACTAGAGCTGTTCCTGCAGATGCCACTATTAGTGATGGTGCAATTTTAGTTGCTTGGAAGCTGTAAATTCCCCCATATTTTACTCTTTCCGGGGCAAGTGTACCACACACACACACACACACTTGCCCAGAGGCCATGAGATGAACAATGCAATGCCTATAGATCACACTTTAAAATACAAAAACAAAACAAAACCAGGGGCAGTTTTCATATTAGGAAACTAGTTCCTTGTTAGGTGCCCAATCCTGTTCCCATGGGAGTCATCGGAAATGCTGACAGTGACTTCAGCAGGATCCAGAATTGGACCCAAAATTCCAGTGATGACTTTTCTCCCCATCAACTCATCTCCTTTTCTCTTCACCATTAACTCTCTCTGAGCCGTTCAGCATTAACCCCGTCTCTCTGCCCTTTAGCACTCTCTCCCCCACGTTTCTCTTTATTCCTGCAGCCCATCAGTTTCTCATCTCTCTTCTCCCTCATGTTCTTCTGTTCACGCTGGCAGCTTTCCTTTGCTTCATGGATTCTGCCTTACCCCTTTCCCAGCCCTTCACACAGCCACATCACTGTGCAGCTGAAGAGCAGTTTCTGAGGGAGAAAATAATCTCTAGCAAATAAACACGGTTTCCACGTGGAAGAAGAAGAAACTACAGATGGCATCTCTCTCGTCATGCTGCCTGTACACCTCATTTTGACACGCTGGCTGCTCCTTGGGGCCGTGGGCACAGTCGACGGTATCAGTGACCTCAGGAGAATGCAGCCTCCTGGATCTGAGGTTCTAGAAACTTTATGAATGCTGCAGAAACTAAGGTCAGGTCACTCCCTGCTCCCACCTCTGCTGTTCTAACATGCTCCCTACTTTGGGTCTGAGCAGATCTAAACCTTTACAGACTCCAGGGAAAATAGACTCCCTTCCCACACAATCAAAGGTCTCTGCCATCCATCCATCTCTCTTTGCACAGGCACAAAGACAGGGGATAGGATAGATAACACAGGAAGCGGATCCCTGGGGGAGTAAGAAGCCTCCTTCCTTCCCAAAAGGATCACACAACCCCACAGAGTTCCCATTCAAGCACTAATGGAGCCATAACCAGCTGCTCCAGAACAGACCCTGAGCATTCTCAGCATCAACATCCGAACCCAGAGCCAAAGGACCAGCGCTAATGACCCAGAGCCAGGTACCCAACAACCCTATCAGGGTATATCTCCCCCAGCACCTGCCTGGGGCCATTGGCTCCTTCCTCAGAGGCTTTCCGCTCCTCCTTTTCAGACCGTCTGCAAGTTTCACTCCTTTCCACCCGCTAGGAAGGAAAAGTGACTGCTGAGTGCTCCACAACCCCAGCTAGGGTGACCAGATAGCAAATGTGAAAAATCAGGACGAGGGTGGGGGGTAATAAGCATCTATGGAAGAAAAAGCCCTGAATATTGGGACTGTCCCTATAAAATTGGGACATCTAGTCACCCTACCCATAGCCTGGGGTCCCCACGGCAGAGCGCCCAGGGCTGACACACTGGAACAATTTGTGTAGTGGGGGTGCTGAAAGCCATTGAACAAACTGTAAACCCGGCATGTGATAGAAACCACTTCCAGCTAGGGGGTGCAGCAGCACCTCCAGCACCCCTAGATCCAGCACCGATGAGCAGGGACCAGGAGCACCCAGGGGTGCACGCCCCAGGGAGACCGGCTGAAGGAGGGGGAGCAGGCGGCCAGCACAGGTTCAGGGAGAGGCACCCCCGGTGCGGGTCCCATTGCGGCTACAGGGGACAAGCCGGTCCCCCGCTCCCCTCCCGAGAAAGAGGGAGCCAGGGCGCAAGGAAGTTTTTTAAGGCAGGGAGGGAAGAAGCCAGTTCCAGACCTACCCGCTCCACATGCTGTCTCCGGCCCCCACCCCGCGCTGCCCGCGGCCCCTCACGCCGGGCGCGCTGCTGCAGCCATTCCCATGCCGGGCTGGGGGCCAGCGGCGCCTCCCCGGCCCCGCGCTGCAGCCGAGCGCTGCGGCAATCCCGGGATCCCCGGCCCGCCGCGCGCCGCCGCTCCAGCCTCGCTCCGCCGCCTGGGGGAGATGGGGGGGGGGGGTGGAGGTCACATGACCTCTGGGCGGCTCCACTTGCAGCATGCACGTCCCCCTCCCCGAGTCTCATGTGACTGCTAATTCAGCACCGAGCCCGGAGCTCTCCCCAGCGTCGCTGGGCATCCACGCGCCGGGCATCCTGCAACTCCCCTGCGCATCCACACGCCGGGCATCCTGCAACTCCCCTGCACAGACACGGGCGGTGCGTGGAGCGCAGCCTCCCCGCCCCCTCCATCGCAGAGACCCCTCAGACTAAAAAAATCACTGCAACGGTCGTGCCTGCTGACTGAGATCTGCCCGTGGAGGAGAAAGATCCCTGTTCCCCAATTGTATGGGCTGGCTTGAAAATTCAGCAGGCAGGGTTTCCGCTCTCCCTGCCTTGCACCCAGCACAAACGCTGACAGCGCAGATTGTTTCCTCGGGGTGGGTTCGCTGGAGAGAAGGATGCTAATGAGGAAGATCGATGGGGAGGCCTGGCTGACAGCAGCCTGGGCATTTTTGACTTCATCCAGAGGTGCTGGGGGTGCTGGCTCATATTTACAAGTTTGGTTCAGTGGCTCTCAGCACCCCCACTATACAAATTGCTCCAGCACCCCTGGCTTCATCCGTGTGCTCTGGGATAAACCATGAGACTGACTAGTGCCAATGCCTTGTTCAGAGGTCCCTGTTGGGAGACAGTGGTAAATGCAAATGGCAGGCATTAAAGCAGAATTGTGTGGGTCTTTCCCTCCTCTCCACCCCCAGTTTAGGGCTCAATTCTGTGGCTAATCCGTGTGTGACACCGTCACTGACCTCCGTGTATTATGCAAGGAAAGAATCTGCCAAGTCAGGCCCATAACTGCATGCTGATATTTACATTATAGTGTTACTATATTTCTTAATATATCAGGTTTCTCCACACCCATTGCAAGGGCCCAATTGGACAGTTTAGTGGGCCAAGAATCTAGTCTACACCATCTACACCTTCCAGACCTAGAGACATAGCCCAGCTCCTCCTCCCTGAGCTGAATTCCATGGAGTTTAGTGTCTTTAAGAGGAAACTTTAAAAACCAAGAGCTTATCTGCTCTGGATGGACAGTCAAAGCCCTGTGCTGTAGCTGATTTCCCTTACAGGCCAACAGCAGACTGAACTGAGGGTCCTTCAGCACTAAAAGCATGAAGGAATGCTTGAGCAAAAGGACTATTAGCCAGCAAATGGGCGGACTCTCTGTCTGCCTGTGGTATTTATATGACCCCCCATCACCGTGGCAAATGAGCATCTCACCCTCACTGTCATTAATGTATTTATCCTCACAACACTGCTGTGAGCTAGTGCAGTGTTATGTTATTATCACCATCGTACAGATGGGGAACTGAAGTACAGCGGGTATGACTACAAGGCAAAACAAAACAGCAGTTGAGACTCTCAGAGCCCAGGTCTACAGACTTGGGCTCACATTATGGAGCTAAAAACAGCTGTGTGGCTGTTTCAGCTTGGGCTAGAACTCAGGCTCTGAAACCCACCTCTCCCCACCTGGGCCTCAGAGTCTAAACCCAAAGCGTCTACACCAGGGTGGCCAACCTGATCGTGAGAAGGAGCCAGAATTTACCAATGTACATTGCCAAAGAGCCACAGTAATATGTCAGCAGCCCTCCATCAGCTCCCAGCGCCTCCCACCCACCTGCAGCCCCACCGATCAGTGCCTCCCCTCACGATCAGCTGTTTCATGGGGTGCAGGAGGGTGGGGGGGGAAGGAGCGAGGGCACGGCAGGCCACAGGAAGAGGTGGAGTGGGGGCAGGGCCTGTGGCAGAGCCAGGGGTTGAGCAGTGAGCAACCCTCAGCATATTGGAAAGTTGGCACCTGTAGCTCCAGCCCCGGAGTCGGTGCATATACAAGGAGCCGCATATTAACTTCTGAAAAGCCACATGTGGCTCCGGAGCCACAGGCTGGCCACCCCTGCTCTACATGGCTGTTTTTAGCATCCTTGTACCAGCTTTGTGAGCTCAAGTCTGCAGACCCAGGCTCTGAGACACACTGCCACAGGTTTGGGGGGGTTGTGGCTTTTTTGGGGGGAGGGGTTGTGCCACATAGAGATCCCCAGAAGGACTATGTGACTTGCCCAACCTCATACAGGATGGCTGTGGCGGAGCAGGAATTGATTCCAGCTCTCTCAGCCCAGGATAATGCTCCAACCATTAGGTCATCCTTCCTCCCAGTGGCTGGTGGTTATGTTCTGTAGATCACGCAGGGAGGGAGGGAGGTGTAACACACAGATCAGTAGGTGATACTGGCACTGTTGTAAGCAGTAGGTAGCTGATTCATGTCCTTGATCAAATTTCCTACTATTGTTGCATTGAGTGCTACCCTCCCACCCCAGCAAGGACTAAGGCCTTGGCTACACTGGCGCTTTACAGCACAGCAACTTTCTCACTCAGGGGTGTGAAAAAACACCCCCCTGAGCGCAGCAAGTTACAGCGCTGCAAAGCGCCAGTGTAAACAGTGCCCGCTCCCAGCGCTGCAAGCTAATCCCCATGAGGAAGTGGAGTACCTGCAGTCGTCGCAATCACACTTGCGCTTCAAAGCACTGCTACGGGAGCGCTCCCGCAGCAGCGCTTAGGAGTTTCGAGGGTAGCCAAGCCCTGAAACACTTCTGCTTGCCTGAAGGCCTGTTCCTGCAGTCCTCACTTAGGCAGAATTACCATGTAACCCATGACATGGCAAGGTGAAGAGGGAATCAGGGTTTATGTTCATGCCACTATAAGTGGTTCGGCTCAAAAAGCCTGTGAAGCCAGTATTTGTATTTAAAGTCTGGAAGATGAGTTAATTTTTGTTTAAATTATGTTATTGCCTAGGTACTACAAGCATCATTACTGTATATATACACATTATTATGTGTATTACAACCAACTTCAGGGCCTTCTTGTGCTATGCACTGTGCAGACACATAGCAAAAGGCAAGCCCTACTACAAAAATCTTGCAATTTGAATAGACAAGACACACAGGGAGAGCTATCATCCTCATTTTACAGATGGAAAACTGAGGTACAGCCAGAGTAAGTGATTTGTCCGAGGTCACACAGGGTCTGTGGCAGAGCCAGTCACTTAATCCAGATCTCCCGAGTCCCAGTATAATGCCTCAACCACAACTCCATCCTCACTCAAACACCCAAGATAGGTTAGTTAGCTCTAGAGAAACAGATCTGTCCTAAGCTGGGGAACAGGGCATTGACTGCCATGGGGAAGAAGTGCAATGTTGCCAACTCCTGCAATTTTCTCATGAGTCTTGCAATATTTGGTGTTTTTCCTAAAGCTCCAGCTGCTGGAATCAAGAGATTTGCATGAGACTCTTGGCTCTCATTTATATAATGAGTAAGCTCCTAGCCCTGATACAGAAAAAAATCTTGAAAGGGAAAAGTGAGTGCACTGTAAAGGATCAGAAGACAAGTAGGACCCCCCCTCCAGTTTATTTTTTTTAAAAGAATGTTTTTAAACCAGGGTCCTGATTTTGGTGATCCTGGCTTGTGATGTCTGAGTGTTTGGGGTTGCCATTACTGGGACTAATGAAAGAACAGTGCCTTCTCCTATAGTCAAGATCTGCATAAGTTCCGATAATTCCTGTTCTGCCATGGAAGCAGTTTTGCAAGACTGGATCCCACTGCTGCTGAAGGGGCCTAGAGATTCAAATAGCATATGGCTGGGAATTTAAATTGGCACCAGCAACTGCAACCTCAACCCTTCGCCCCGCCACACAAACACATCACTCCAGCTGGTATCCCCTCCACCTCCTGCTGAAACAGCTTTCTGATCACAGTGGGAAGTGTGGAATTTAAAGATGCAAGAATGTACAGGGAATGGAGAAAAACAGTCAGTGACAGCTGGGTACCAGTATCAACTGGATGAGTCAGAAACACTGATAAAATTATGCCATAACTTTAAAACCTCTGAACATTCTGGGGTTACAAAAACCTTTGCTGAGCTAAGTATGAATTGTTATTGAGCATGATGCCGGTAAGAGGTGGAAAAGTGGTGCAGAAAATGCGATGCTTGTATTCATATTTCAAAGACAGGCAGGGCTGCCCAGAGGATTCAGGGGGCCTGGGGCAAAGCAGGGGAGTTGTGGCGCTTGTACTCACCCTGCGGCGGTCTGCGTCTTCGGCAGCATTTCAGCAGTGGGAGCCCTTCACTCGCTCCGCATATTCGGCAGCACTGAAGCGCCCCCCGCTGCTGAAATGCTGCCGAAGACCCAGACCTCCAGTGGGCCAGGGCTCGTGGGGCATTTTGGTGGCAGAGAGCCCTTCAGTCGCTCCGTATCTTTGGCAGCACTGAAGGGCCCCCTGCCGCCGAAATGCTGCCGAAGACCCAGACCGCCGCAAGGCCAAGGCTCGCAGGGCCCCTGTGGGGCCTGGGGCAAATTGCCCCACTTGCCCCCTGCTTCTCTGGGCAGCCCTGAGGACAGATCTCCCTAGGAGACGGAGAGTCCCAAATGCACAACTACTTCATGAGAGCTCCAATGGAATGCAGTGCTGTTGATGAACTTGGGCCTCTGCTGGAGAACATGGCCCCAGTTATCAGGTAGTCCATCATTGTGCTCAGTACATTAACAAGGAAGGTAGAGGTGAAAGTACCTTTGTGCTCCCTGCGGGACCGGTGCAGCCCCTGGTGTCAATCAGAGCAGCCACAAGGCTGCTCTAATTTACATTCTGTCTCCCATGGTCCCCTATAGGCCACAGGAAACAGAGAACAGCTAGACAACGATGTGTTCAGACCTCCCCTTCCCTTCCCAAGCATAGCGCATTTTGGACACCTCTTCCCTCCCACTGTTTTACCTACTCTTAGTTCCTGTCCTATCTCACCCCAGCATGCCGTTGGGACCCCTCACAGTTCTGCACCAATAGAAGAGTCCCCTTACACAGGGGATACTCCCTAGGGGCTGTTTCTCCCAGACTTTCCACGCACAAAACAGCAGAAAAGGACCATAGGAGAATCAGCCCCACAGTCCAGCAGCTAAGGAAAAGCTATGGTCTTTGCTGAGGACTAATCTAGAATGTGGCCTGCAATTCACCAAATTAAAATAAAAGATGAGTCTAACAGCAGTTCTAGTAAATTAGCTGAGTACTAGAAGTGGGTCTCCAGGGAGTTACACATGGATCAGGGGAGAAACTCTGGCTCCAAAGGTGTGATGGGATAGCAAGATGGTCAGACCAGCCCCGTAGAATATCACCAAGGGTAGCCCAGCCCAGCCCATTCCTTTAGGAGGCCTCTAGAACAGCAAAGAAGAAGAGTATGAAGTATCCCCCAGCACGCCCCACATTAGGATGTGAGCTGAAGACCTCCCCAAACTTGTGTATGGTGTAATAGAGGAGGGACAATGGGATCTGGATCAACTGGCCTATGGGAAAATACTACAGGTGAAAAGAGGCAGACTATTAATGCATGGACTATCCTTTGCTATCTCCCCCATACTCTGCCCCCGCCCCCCATAGCCTATACCCACCATCAGCCCCCCTCGAATGCCCTTTCAGCCTGCCCTCAGGCAAGGCACCTAGCCACTGTCAGCTCCACCCCTTCCCTCAGAGCTGCTGAACCCCCTCAGAGTTGACTCATTACCAGCCTCTTCTCCCCTTACGTTGCTGCCTACCTCTCCACCACCGTGGGCTCCTCTTGGCCCCACGGCTCACGTGCGGGGCATTCGGATGGGAGGGCAGCAGTTCTCCAGGTCTCAGCAGCTCCGGCCCCTGTCTCACTTCTGGATGGGTAGCCGAAGGCAGACGGACTGTACACAGTGGTCCCTGCATCCATCGCCAACTGCAGCTGGTGATGGCGTGCGGTGGGTGAGGGGGGCGATCACATGGCGAAGTCCCTCACAGGAGTCCATGTCACCCACACGGGAGGGGAGAGGGTGTTGCTCAGTGGGCTGCCCCGTGCCGCTGCGTGTTCAGGATCCATTCAGGCCAAGGTCTGTGAACAGATATCAGGGCATCACTACGGGCATTGTCAACAATGGCCCGGAAGCCCCAGAGCTCTGCCTGTCTCCCCCGCCTAGCAGCAACAGTGTGGGCCACAGTGGTTCTAACCTTTGCTACCTCCAAGAAGCAGCTAGGAGGAGGGGAAAGTGTCTTCAGCTCAGCCAGGCAGCCCTTAAACTTACAACTCCATGTAATAATTAACTCCCAGGGGCTGACTGTCGGAATGAAGGATCCTGGGACTTGGAAGGGAAAATGCTTCTAGAAGACTGGCAAAGACAAGAAGAAAGACACTTGAGGGGGGAAGGAGCATTAGAACAGAACTGGTTTGGGAACACCTCACTGGGTGTTCTGCCTCCACACAGCCGCTGGTGCTGTCACTGTGTCCCCCAGCTTCCTAGGATGGGCAGCTCAGGAGAGAGCAATAGGACAAACACTGGAGCCCTAAGCTGGAGTATGAGGGTGGGGGAACAGCAAGGAATGTACAGCAGAGAGCAAAGATCAACAGGGCTCATGCAGACACTCCTGGGTTTCAAACCACAGGTGAGGTACATTTTCCTCTCCTCCGCCTCATTCTTCAATGAAAAATAACTTGTACAGAACATTTCTGGGCAGCTTCTAGGTACACAAGAAAAGTTGCCAACATGGAAAGACGTTCATTAAAAAACAAGTGTTCAATACTATCCCCCCTCAGAGGGCCCCATTCTAGTATCTCACACTCCCACCCAACCATCTTATCTTCATCCCCCACCTTCCTACTTACCCCCCACCCACCCACCCACACATACACACTCCTCCTCCTCTCCAATCAACCCCAGGTCTCTGCTGATCTCAGTTACTCTTGGCTCCCAGCGCTGCCTGCCTCTCTCAGTAACTTATTCCATAGGCTCATTCCTCTTAGTGGGAGAGAGTTCTGCAAGTCCCTTTGTCTCCTCTCACCACTCAGAGCCATCTTTCCAGCAACATTGATTCTTCCCAGAATGCTGAAAGCCTCCATCGAACACCCCTGCGTCCTGTTCCTCTTTCTCAATGGGATGAAACCCAAATCTCTAGTCTTTTTCTTTTGATTTCTTAAACTCATTAACACCCTTGCTGCCATCTGCTGCATTTAATCATCTCCCTCTATCAACCTCTGTATTTCTAATGCACCCGTCACTAGAGGATCTGAGGCCTGGTCTACACTTAAAATGTAGTTTGCCCAGCTACAGTGCTCAGGGGCATGAAAAATCCACGTCTCTGGCCACATCCAGACTACCCGCCGTATCGGCGGGTTAAAATCGATTGCTCGGGGATCGATATATCGCGTCTAATCTAGACGCGATATATCGATCCCCGAGCGCGCTTATATCGATTCCGGAACTCCATCAACCCCAACGGAGTTCCGGAATCGACAGGGAGAGCCGCGAACATCGATCCCGCACGGTGTGGACGGGTGAGTAATCCAATCTTAGATATTCGACGTCAGCTACGTTATTCACGTAGCTGAAGTTGTGTATCTAAGATCGATTTCCCTCCCCTAGTGTGGACCAACCCTCTGAGTGCCATAGCTACGCTGATCTAACCCTCGGGGTAAACACAGCTAGGTCGATGGAACAATGCTTCCCTCGACCAGCGGCGGCTCTATGTATTTTGCCGCCCCAAGCATGGCAGTCAGGTGGTTTTCGGCGGCATGCTTGCTGGAGGTCTACTGGTAATGCGGCTTCTGCAGCCTGCCTGCGGGAGGTCCACCGGTCCTGTGCCTTCAGCGTACCTGCCACCAAACTGCCGCCGAAGCCGTGGGACTGGCAAACGTCCCACAGGCATGCCGCCAAAGGCAGCCTGATTGCCATCCTCACGGAGACCGGCAGGCCACCCCCCACGGCTTGCCACCCCAGGCGCATGCTTAGTGTGTTGGTGCCTGGAGCCGCCCCTGCCTTCAACCTAGCTACCATCACTTGGGGGAGGCAGCAGTGGAAAAACCCCTTCTGTCACTGTAGGATGTGGCTCTGCTTTACGGTTATGCTGGCATTGCTGCGACTCCATAGCTATACCACTGTAGCCCCCACAATGTGTGCTTGTCCCATGTGCCCAGCTACACACAGTATCCCAGAAGGGGCCCAACAGGTGCCCAACTCACTAACATTATTGCTGCTTTTTTTGAGCCCAAGGGCTAGATTTTCAAAAGTATGTAGGAGTCTAAAGATGCAGATAGGCAGTCGGGTGCCTAATGGGATTTTCGCCTAAGCAGGTTAGATGCCCAAGTTCCACTGAGATCAGTGGGAACTGGGCACTGACCCTGAGTAGGCACTAGGCACTACTGAGAATGCCATGAGGTGCCTGCCTTTCTGGATCTTTAGACTCTTAAATACCTTTGAAAATCTGGTCCTACTTCTTCAGGCACTACCCAGGAGCAGCTCCCACTAAGCCTATGGCCTATCTGCAGCAGCTGGGGAATCGGGCCCTAGTTTTGGATTTTATCCTTCCGCTAACATTGCACAGCATCTCGTTTGTCCAGTTCACTGCGGCCCTGCCTTGATGCTTCCAATTATTTCTCCACCAAAACACTCAAATCCACCTTTCTGCTTCATGCCCTGAAGCCATCTCGTTCTTTCTCCCCTCCCCCACAGCCTCTATGACTGTGGTAAGTGTCTAGCTCCACCCCAACTACCCTACACCTATAACCCGTCATAGGAGCAGGTCGCAACACTGTTTCTGCGTTTAATGAGGGCATCACCGGACGTGTGTGCCACACCCAGGCTACCTAGCCTTAGTCACAATCTGCTGACAGCACATAGGGGCCTGAGCATTGCAGTGACCCCCATACCGTCATCAGGTGACTTCACCACAGCACAGACTGTGTGGTAACTTGACACACATACACCATGAGACTAGCAGAAATTGCATATCAAAAGCAAAGGCTTTCATCCCCTTTTTAGTTCAGTTTCTTGTGTCCTAGATTTCAGTCCCTAAACCATTATCATAGAATCACAGAAATGTAGGGCTAAAAGGGACCTCAAGAGGTCATCAAGTCCAGCCTCCTGCACTCAGACAGAATCAAATAAGCCTAGACCATCTCTGATGGATGTTTTTCCAAAGTGATTTTAAAAACTTCCAAGGATGGGGATTCCACAACCACCTTTGGAAGCCAATTCGAGAGCTTAACTACCTGTATAGTTAGAAAGTTTTCCTACTATCTAACCTAAATCTGCAGATTACGTCCATTACTTCTTGTCCTGCCTTCAGTGGACATGGAGAACAATTGATCATCATCCTCTTTATAACAGCCCTTAACACAATTGGGTCCTCTTCTTTTCTCAAAACTAAACATGCCCACTTTTTTTAACTTTTCCTCATAGCTCAGGTTTTCTTAACCTTTTATCGTTTTTATTGCTCTCTCTTGGACTCTCACTAATTTATCCACATCTTTCCTAAAGTGTGTGCCCAGAATTGGACACAGTACTCCACCTGAGACCTCACCAGTGCCGAGTAGAGCCAGGCAGTATCTCCCTTGGTCCCCAATCTATGGTTCTGCATCTTCCTCCATTCCAATGCTCTGCTCTCCTGTACACACAGCACACACACGCACACACCCCTCTGCCTATAAGCTAGGTATATATGTCCAGGAATCCAAAGTTTGCTATAATCAAGGTGCAACTCTGTCTTTGGTAACAATAGTTGCTGTTTGAGCCAGGACATGCTGACCAGCACACCAGCCAGACCCTCCACTTCCAAGGCACTGAGATCCAATGCAGCCCAGTTCTGGGAAGTAAGAGCGTGGTTGTCAGAACTGACCCTGTTATCGCTGACTCAGCTTCACCTTTCCAGATCAGGCCAGGAGAGACCCAGGGGCCAGAAATCCTAGTAAAGAGGCTCCTAGTAAAGGGGCTGAGGGTCCCAGACTGGGAACTAGAGGCAGCCCAGAACCAACAAACCCAGACAGGATGTTATTGCCTTGAAAATAAGAGAATGAAAACAAGGGCCTGGAAATCCAGGCTCCTGCCGCCCACTCCCTCCCTCCCCGCCTCAGCCAGCTGTGTGGAATGTTTGCACAACTGGCTGGACTGTTTTTTGTGAGAATCCCCTTGGGATCCCTGGATCGGGATCTCAGATTTCAGAGGAACCAGCTAGGGGAGGTCAGCAAAAAGGAATCTACTCTCACTACAAAACAACTGCACCCCCTCCATGGCGTCAGGATGAAAGAGCCAATCTGGGATGAGAGACACAGTTCAAGAGCAAAAGTCCCAAATGAAGCTGCAGGAAGAGAAGGGGACTGGTGCAGTTGTGACACCAGTGCCACATTGTTAATGTGGATGCTGGCCAGAAACTGCCTTGTCTTGGCTCTGAAGAGAGACCTACCAATGCGCTGGTGCTTCCTGCCAGCTCAGAGGCTCCAGAGAGGGAACTGGGATCTTGTTCACAGAGCCATGTGGATGTTTTTGCAGGGATTAATCTGAGCCCAGGAGTTAAAGCAGCTTGAAAGAGGAGGGGGAGCGGGGAGGAAGCACTGCTTACGCAAACCGGGGAGAGGAGGAGTGAAGGAGAGAGAGCTGCACTGTCCCCCTGCCCCCCCCCACACACACACTTAACATAATCCTTGTCTGAACCTTTCCTTCCATATTAGGTTCAGACAAAAGTGGAAGAGGGGAGGGTTGGATTTACAGTAAGGAACTGAACTGGGAGGTATGAGATTTGGGTACGTTTTCCAGCTCTGCCACAGACCGATGGGCTAGTTGCTTTGGTCCAGATTTGTAATGGTATGCAGGCATCTAATTCCTGTTTATTTAAATGGGAGTCAGGTGCCCCTTTGTAAATACCTTTACAAATCTGGCCCTCAGCTGTGCCACTGTAGCACTACAGTGTAAAGTAGATGCTACCTACACTGAATGGAGGAGTTCTCCCATTGGTACTGGCGTAGATACTTCACCTCCCGAGAGGCGGTAGCAAGATCAATGGAAAAATTCTCCCATCAACCTACTGCTGTCTACACCAGGGCTTAGGTTGGTTTAACTGCATCACACAAGGGTGTTGATTTTTCACACCCCTGAGTGACGCAGTTATACCAACCTCATTTCCTAGTGTAGACCAGGCATAGGTTGACAGAAGAATTTGTCCATTGACCTAGCACTGTCAACACCAGGGGTTAGGTCGGTATAACTACAACTTTCAGGTGGGTAGATTTGTCACAGCTATACCGATGTGAATTTCTAGTGTAGACCAGGCCTTAGTCTCTCTTTGCCTCAGTGCCCCATCTGTAAAAGGGAATAATAATGATTCCTTTGTTTGTCAGGCTTTTTGGACTGCAAACTTCTGGCACAAAGGTGGATTTCTTACTCTGAGTTGGTACATGTCTTTAGATCAAACCTGGAGCCTTTCTGGAAGATATCCCTTAGCCCAACACAAGATGTGAAGAACACAAGAGGTATCATTCTGTAGTTTTTTATGAAGGTGGTGTGTATCTGTATCTGTTTGATTACTATCATGCTGTCTGCTACAGGGGTGCCAGGAGTTCACTCAGTCCTGGGTGGATTTACATATCTGAAGGATATTCAACACTGCAGATCTGCAGGAAGGCAGACAGTGGCTTTGGATAACCCCAGTCTATACAAGTATCAATTGCTTTGAAGGTCTCCCCACCAAACTCTGATCAACAGGCTGGCTAGTAACTCTAGGGGGGAATCCAAGCAGGGAGCCCTTACAGCAAAGAACTTGGGGACAGTTAGCTTCAGCCTGAAGCTGGGAGGGGGGAGGCAGGGTCTGCAGAGGAGCAGACTGTAACCCAGTGCCCACAAGCAGGACAGTACCTGGGACAAGTGGGACCTACCTAAGGCTTGAGAGAAATTCATAGATTCATAGACTCTAGGACTGGAAGGGACCTCGAGAGGTCATTGAGTCCAGTCCCCTGCCCTCATGGCAGGACCAAATACTGTCTAGACCATCCCTGATAGACATTTATCTAACCTACTCTTAAATATCTCCAGAGATGGAGATTCCACAACCTCCCTAGGCAATTTATTCCAGTGTTTAACCACCCTGACAGTTAGGAACCGTTTCCTAATGTCCAACCTAAACCTCCCTTGCTGCAGTTTAAGCCCATTGCTTCTTGTTCTATCCTTAAAGGCTAAGGTGAACAAGTTTTCTCTCTCCTCCTGATGACACCCTTTTAGATATCTGAAAACTGCTGTCATGTCCCCTCTCAGTCTTCTCTTTTCCAAACTAAACAGACACAATTCTTTCAGCCTTCCTTCATAGGTCATGTTCTCAAGACCTTTAATCATTCTTGTTGCTCTTCTCTGGACCCTCTCCAATTTCTCCACATCTTTCTTGAAATGTGGTGCCCAGAACTGGACATAATACTCCAGCTGAGGCCTGACCAGCGCAGAGTAGAGAGGAAGAATGACTTCTCATGTCTTCCTCACAACACACCTGTTAATGCATCCCAGAATCACGTTTGCTTTTTTTGCAACAGCATCACACTGTTGACTTATATTTAGCTTGTGGTCCACTATAACCCCTAGATCCCTTTCTGCCATACTCCTTCCTAGATAGTCTCTTCCCATTCTGTATGTGTGAAACTGATTGTTCCTTCCTAAGTGGAGCACTTTGCATTTGTCTTATTAAATTTCATCCGGTTTACCTCAGACCATTTCTCCAATTTGTCCAGATCATTTTGAATTATGACCCTGTCCTCCAAAGCAGTGCCCAATGCTCAGTTCTAAGTAAGACAACCTGTGTGCAGGTGCTGTGTTGTTTTAAATCTTTTTCTCTCTGATTATGATGTTCCCATGGATACATTAATAATACTGTGTCTTGAACAAGCTGCTGGGAGTCACAGTATTTCCATACTGTTCCCAGCTCCTGTAGGGTAGTTAAAAGCAGGGCCAAACCCAGCTGGGCCTGCTAAAGAAACCCAGCTGGTAAACAGGGGTGCTGTAACTGGGAAACCCAGTCTAAAAGTGGGGCAAATAACAGGATTCCACTCTGAGAGACCTGCAGCTGCTGGGTCTGCCACTTGGAATGTTGCCCATGGAAAGAGGTCAAAAGTACAGCTTACTCTGGCACCTCGACACTAGTTATTGGGCTCACTGCAGAGGTAACTGGGTGAAATTTAATGGCCTGTGTTACACAAGAAGTCAGACTAGATGATGTGATGGTTCCATTTGGCCTTAGAATCTATGAAGGATTATTATCCCCATTTTACAGATTGGGAACTGAGGCACAAAGAGATTAAGTGACTTGCCCTGGGTCAAATATGGAGTCTGTGTCTGAGACAGAACTCTGATTTCCTGATTCACTATCCAGTGCCTCACCCACAAGACCATCCTTCCTCTCTCGCACCCTTCTGGGAACTGAAACTGAAAGCAAAACTCCTGGGGGATTAGGAGAGGGTGGAAGACTGTGTGAACTCCCATGAATGTAAACTCAAGGAAAGGTTCAGATGGGGACTGGAGCAAGGGGCAGTAAGGCTCAGGGGAGAAGCACAGCTCTCTTTTCTCTGCTAAAATAGAGACCTCCCCATCCCACTCCCTACCTTGGGAGAGCAGTAGGATTCCCAACTTTCTAACTGCAGAAAACTGAACACCCTTTCCCCTTCCCCTGCCCTGCTCCACAGCTCCGCCCCCTGCCCCACAGCTCTGTCCCACCCCTTCTCCGAGGCCCCACCCCTACTCACTCCATCCCCCTTCCCTACGTTGCTCGCTTTCCCCCACCCTCATTCTCTCACTCATTTCACTTGCTCTCATTACTGGACCCTGCTGCTCCTTCTGTAGGACCACTCCAGCCATCCTCTCCTATAAGCCATCCCCATCACTCTCCAATACCAGGCTGTTTCCATAATGGAAGCAGGCTTGTAACAGAGTTCACTCACCGATAGGTGCCCCTTCCTGGCAAGGCCTGGGCTCACAGCTTTCTTGCTGGGCTAGCACCCCCACTGAGAGTTGCTAGGGAACTCTGGCAGTTTTTGGCCTGGGAACTCAGCCCTTCAGCCAAGTAATCGTCTTTTAGTCCACTCCTTCCTGGGTCATGCTCATCCCAAACGAAAAGTCCAAAAATGTCTTTAACCAAAACAAGGTCCTCCATCCCTTGGGGGCTTTTCCTCAGCCTGACTTTGGCTCGGCCTTCCCTTGCTGGACTTGATAGCCCTTTCTATGGCCTTGTACGTCCCCTTCCTTAGAGACCACGGGAGAACCAGCAGGCCTGTACTGAACAGCTAGTCCTGCTCCTGTACCTTTGCTGCAGTTTCCCCTGGCTTTCCCCTCAGGTGGAGCTCACTCTGTAATCCATTTGGCCTAACTTCAGGCTTTATTGCCAACAGGCCAAGCCTCCCTGTCATATACACCCCTCCTTAGAAACTGGCCCACATGAGGGGCAAGTTCTATTCTTGTCCAAACTTTATCTCATTGCTGTCACCGGCTGAGCACTTGTACAACCTGTACCCACAGTGTCTCCAGCTCCACTGCCAGCTCGCTCACCAGAACTCAGAGGCCATCCTCCTCTTCTGCAGTATCCCCATGCTCTTCCTGCAGCCACTCATTCTCATTAACAGCTGCTTGCGCAGCCTGTTCTGAAGCCTTTAGCTTTTTCTGTAGCCTTTTTGCTACTGCTGCTGCATCCGCCAAAACCTTTTCCATCAGGGTCGGAGAGCCCACCATGGACTGCTCCACCTTTGTGTTTGTCCCTACTTCAGTCTGCTTCATCTCTGGGCCAACCATTTAGTCCTTCACCTCCCTGCAGCACCCGACAGGGTGTGTTGGTCAAGGGTCTGCAAAGTCCACGGCCATCCCTGCCACCTCCACTTTGCCTGCCTCATGTGGGTTTGTGTCAGAGGACACCTTTTCCTTTCTTTGTAACTTCTTGAGGCCCTGGCCCCTCCTTTTGCCACTCAGCAATTTACTAAGCAGGCTGTGTCTTCTGATGTGGCCTGCTTCTCTGCACCCAAAACAAAGAACTTTTATCCCCATCTTGGCATTAGGTTATGCTTGTACACTTTCTCATGCCCTGCTCTCCTGGGCTAACCTTATCAACACAGCCCAGGCATGCTCTCTGTGTCTGCTCTTTTTATCCGTGGGCATTCCCTTTGCAAGATCTCTCACAGATATTGCTGCTGCTGCTGCATCTCTAGCTCCGCTTGCGCTTTCTTCTGCTTCTGTTGGGTTTCTAGGAGCTTCTGGTGAAACCCCTAGACCTGCTTTGGCTGCTTAACCAGTCCCTGGAACTGAAATGGGAAATCCAGTGACTGGCTTGGTCCCTCGATACACCTGCATGGGAGGACAGACCTTCCTTCAGCAACCAAGACTTCCATCAGTCCTCATGGATCACAGGCAGAATTCAATCCTCCTGACTAGGCCAATCATAAACAAATCTACTCATCTTTACATGCCCCCCTGATGGCCAGGTATGGCATCATAGCCCTCTCGCTGGGCTAGCGTCCCCCATCCATGGTCGCTCCAGCATCATGGCAGTTTTTCTGCCTGGTAACTCAGCCCTGCGGCCAGGTCATCACCTTTAGTCCACCCTTCTGGGGCCCAGCTTGTCTCATGCTAGAAGTCCAAAGAGATCTTTCCACAGAAAGAAGTCCTTCTGCCATTGCTGGGGCTCTTGCTCAGCCTGCAGCCCCCTTTCTGGGCTTGGTAACTCTGTCCAGGTGTGCGTACTCCCCCCAGTAGGGGAACCCAGTCCCACCCTGACATCAGTAGCAGCCAACAGCTAGGTCTGCTCCTTTCTCTTTCCTGCAGATTTCCCTGGGCACTTCCTACCTCTCTTCTCAAGTTTCCTTGCTGCTCTGAACTACCTCGTTCTCATTTCTGTTGATACCCCAGCTGGCCTGTGTCACCACTGAAGTTTGGCTCTTCAGGGGGAGGGTCATGGTGCCTCTCAGTTAGGGCTCATTCTGTAATCAGCTTGGCTAGGCCCCAAGCTGTGCAGCCCAGGGGAAAGCACCCTGTTACAGGCCTGCTCTGCCCACTCCTACTGTTACTGGAAGGGGGTCCTTGCTCCCCATTTCAGACCTGATTTCCAGAGGGGCTGAGTACACACATGCCCCACTGCCTGGAACTGGAGTTTGCTCATTCTGGTGACTCTGATATTCAGGCCCTTCATCACTCAGAGGCTGACAGGTGTGGTAAGGGGGCTGGAGAAACCTCACTGCTGAGCGGAAGGAAGTCAAAGAGTTGGGATTCTGGGAGCTGATGGCTTCATTTGCCCTGCTGCGGGAAGTGGAGCTGGAGACTGGAGATGCCATGTGAATGAGACTACCTGATGTTTTCTGCATGCCTGTGGGGATGGAGCCTCCTGCCGGAAATGCTCTCAGGAGTCCAGGTTCGAGGACGCCTCTGGGAAGCCCCTTCCTAGGAACAAAACCAGGGTGATACCATGATGGAGACATCTCTGTCCCAGAGCTGGGAGCCAGGGACTGGGGAAGCTCCCAGCCAGGCTATGCATAGGGGATGCCATTTCTCCCCCAAGAGTCCCACACGCCCCAAGGAGTAAATGGCTCTTACCTCCATGAGGGAGTGGGGTCTTCCATCTAAGCCTCTTTGAGAGCCAGCGTTGCTTGCTTTGATGGGACGAGGTAACCTGTCCCCACTGCTCCCTGATGTGACTCAGCTACACGATAAACCTGCCTGGGAGGCTGTGCCAGATCCTAGGGCCTGGAAGACAGCTGGGAAGGAGTCTCCTACTCCTTTCACATCCAGAGACCCTATAGAAGGCCCAAGGGGAGAATAAAGGGAGGAGGTGAAGCTAGTCCTGAGCCTCTGTCCCACCCCCATCTACTCAAAAGTGGAGCTTTCTGAGCTTCAGTGGGGCTGGAGTTGTGCCCTGACACAATGGCCCTTCTGCACCATATGGGGCAGGGAGAGCTCTGCCTGGGTGCAGGGGGAATGGGAGGGGGTAGACCTAGGAAAGGGGGCAAGGGAATGGGTGTGAAAGAAAGAGCTCCTGCCCCAGTTGAAGGAATTTGGGGGGCAGAGGGAAGGACCCTGCTCCACATAGAGGGGAGAGAGTTTCTGTGAGTGCCGGGGGCTCCATTTCCCCTTCCACTAGCTTCCCATTTACAGGGAGCCAGAGCAGTACCTGCAGCAGGGAGCAGGAGTTGCTGGTGGCCTCAGAGGCAAAGCCCTTGCAGCACCTCGGGTACCTGGCACAAGTGCTGGTTGATATGGAGCTGGCGCATCACATTGGCCGTGACTTCCTCCTGCTGCAAGGGAATGAGGACTGTCAGAAACTCAGATGCCCCTGCGGAATCAGGGGGATTAAAGGCACCTGGAACCAGCAGAATTTCCACCCAGCACCTGCCCACCTGTGAGGGATGGATTCCCGCTCCTGATCCCCAGAATGAAGTCTTCTTGTCTTTTCTAGTGACCTCCAGTGCCAACCTCTCTCCTTGTAGGGTGAGCTCCTGCCACCTTCCCCTCAGTGCCCCTGACAGCTGTTCTACCTGCAATCCACAGCTCAAGTTCTCAGATCCCTCTCTTCCACCCCCACCCAGGTTGGGCAGAGAGGGGGCTCTAGCAGGTGGGGCAGGAGGGATTCTGGCAGGAGTGAAGGGGGATGTGGAGAGATTGAGACCTCTCCCCAAGTCATCCCAGCCACTAATGCTGAAGCTGCAGGCCTCGTAAATGAATCCTCTAGTTCTTTCTAGAGTGAGTCCAACCCTGCCAGCAGCAGGACAAGCTTCCCCTGCCCATGTGCCTCAGAACTGCCTGGACAGTCGCCATCACACATCAGTTCTTGGCCTCCCAGGCTGCCAGTGATGGGAGCAACTCTGGGTGGTGGCTCGGGTGACAGGAGAAGCTCACGGAGGGCACTTAGAGGACTCTGCTGCCCTTCCCAAGAACGTAAATCTGTGATGAGGCAATGCTTGTCATTAATTAGCCTTGCTAAAGAGCTGGGTTGGAGCTGCTCTCGGGAGAAGCTGGCTCCCTCCTGCTCATGGTGGTGAATCTTTCTCCCTTCCCAGTAGCACCTGCTCTCACTCTCCTTCCCCACCAGTCACTTTGCTGCCAGGCCAGTGAATGGCCATAGGATGGGAATGAGGCCTGGTCCCCGCCCCAACCTCCTGAGTCTAATGCAGCTGCCTATCGTGTCCCCCATCAGCTGCTGGGCTTCCCCCAGGAGGGAGTAGGTGAGGAGCAGTCCAGCCTGGCTGACTCATAGACTCATAGGTCAGAAGGGACCAATATGATCATCTAGTCTGACCTCCTGCACAAGGCAGGCCACAGAACCCTACCCATCCACCTTTATAACAACCCCTAACCCAGGACTGAGTTATTGAAATCCTCAAAATTGGTTTGAAGACCTCAAGCTGCAGAGAATCCACCAGCAAGTGACCCATGCCCCACGCAGCAGGGGAAAGCGAAAAACCTCCAGGGCCCCTGCCAATCCGCCCTGGAGGAAAATTCCTTCCCGACCCCAAATATGGCGATCAGCTAAACCCTGAGCATGTGGGCAAGACTCACTAGCCAGCACCCAAGAAGGAATTCTCTGCAGTAACTCAGTTCCCATCCCATCCAACATCTCCCTGCAGACCATTGAGCAGACTTATCTGGTGATAATCCAAGATCAATTGCCCAAATTAAACTATCCTATCATAACATCCCCTCCATATACTTATCAAGCTTAGTCTTAAAGCCAGAAAAGTCTTTTGCCCCTACTACTTCCCTCGGAAGGCTGTTCCAGAAATTCACTCCCCTAATGGTTAAAAACCTTCGTCTAATTTCAAGTCTAAACTTCCTTATATCCAGTTTGTACCCATTCGTCCTCGTGCCTACATTAGTACTAAACTTAAATAATTCCTCTCCCTCCCTAACGTTAACCCCCCTGATATATTTATATAGAGCAAGCATATCCCCCCGCAGCCTTCTTTTGGCCAGGCTAAACAAGCCAAGCTCTTTGAGTCTCCTTTCATAAGGCAGGTTTTCCATTCCTCGGATCATCCTAGTAGCCCGTCTCTGGACCTGTTCCAGTTTGAATTCATCCTTCTTGAACATGGGACACCAGAACTGCACACAATATTCCAGATGGGGTCTCACCAGCGCCTTATATAACGGTACTAACACCTCCTTATCCTTGCTGGAAATACCTCGCCTGACGCAGCAGGGGGTTGTGGATGGCCAGCACTGCTGTCCAGAGGAAGAATCTTCTCTGTCCCTCCAAGAAGAACTTTCTGAAGACCTAAAACCAACCAGATGTGATGCTTCAGCAGATTGCCCAGAACCAGGCTTCAAATTCTGGACTAGAACAGCAACACCGTCTAATGACTCCAGGAGGCAGCCACCCGCACTGCCAGAGCTGTGTCATGCCCTGGCAGAGTGTCCTTACCTCCCCCACTCTGGCTGTGTTCTTGTAACTCAAGAGCCTGCTGTCCTGGTGCCAGTCCAGGCACCACAGGTCTTCGGCCTCATGGATGGTCAGGCCTGGGAAAGAGAGACACACACACATTTGTCATTCTGGTTGCAGTGCTTGTGTCCTTCCCACCCATTGGTGGTTGCACAGTGGGCAGAGTCCTCGCTGTGTGCCTGACCCAACAGAATTGCAGGGGAGGGGTGTAGAACACAGAAAGAGATAGAGAGAGACTCATCCTCCAGCCAGGGTCAGTCTGAGAGAAATTGGCTGGGGTCCCAGTCTCACTTGTCTATCAGGTGCCATTTCCCAGCTGGGTTCCTTACCCCTGTGGTGCAGCAGCAGCTGGTAGAGCCAGTAAACCCCCTCCCTGGCCTGCTGGCTGAGGTCCTTGGCTGGGTCACCAATGAACAGAGCCAGCTGTGCCACATGGTGACCCATCCTGGGGAATTCAGCTGAGTTCTAATGGAAAGGAGGGGGAGAGGGGAATCCATAAGCATTTTCCTGTCAACTCCCAGTCCCTGCCTGGGCCAGGACTCTCTTTCCCCTCAGCCCCTCTGCAGGAGATGCTAGAGGATAGGAGCTAGAGCTTGATCCTTAATTTTCTCTGCCCCCAAGGGAGCCTGGAGCACAGGGATGCAGGCAGGGCCCTCCATGAGGATTTGCTTCCCCAGCTGCTCCAGGGTGACAGGAAGGCATGAACCTGGAGGCTGGAGCATGGTCCCCTTAAAAGTGAGAGTTGCCATTTAACCAGGACAAAAAGAATTTGACTCAAGCCAGGCTCATTCTCTGCTCTGACTCTGCCTCTCCAAGAGGAACACTCCTAACCCACAGTCCCTGCAGCAGCAGATCCAACAGCCTGTTGGAGCCAGCCCACCTACGCCTGGAGTCAGGACGCTGGAATCAGAGGCCAGTTATGTCGAACTCAGGGAGAGTGATGGTGGATCTGAGCAGGGCCGTGCTGCTCCTAATGGCCCTGGCTCTCTTTTGCAACACCCTGGACATGATCCAGTAGTTAATGTGCTGTGGGGAAAGGAGGCAGCTCAGAATCAATGGGCAGGGTCGTGTGTTGTGCTAATGAGCCCCTCCCCATCCCCAGGCGGCCAAGACATTGTATGTGAGGTGGAATATCTGATTCATTGGTCGCAGAGCTTTAGAAGAGGATTGTTGCCCCCAAAACGATGTTTGTATCATGCAGGTCACAACTTGTCATTGTCTCTCTAGATTGGGACAATGCTCGGTGTGGGGGCTGGTCCCATCCTCCCTGAACTCCTGATTCCTGAACAGCTCACCAGGAAGGAGACAGACCCCTCACCCCTCACTGGATCTCAAGTCCTTGGTTGGGTGGAGGGACTGAGTCTGAGCACAATCCCCCCAGGAATCTTGGAGCCCATCAGAGACAAGGGCTGATTCTCGGGGTCCTCCTATTTCTCTAGGAATGAGCCTGTGACTGTTCTCTGAGGACCATCTTTTGGATCTCACAGGAGGGGTTCAGACTCTCACTCCCAAAGCCAGCCAGGGGCCCCATGATTAGTGCTCAACAGAACCAGGCACAACTCTAGCTTGAAGTCCCAGCTCCTTCCTCTGTCCTTCAAGGAGGAAGGGCCTGACACTGCATTGCACTGACTGCCCTGACCAACGATGGCCCACTGGGGGCCTGGGTAGGAGGATAGACTGGAAAATGGATTAAGTGTTAAGGTAAAATTGCCCCCACACTTCTCATCAAGCTCACCTCCAAGATGTAGTGGAGCCTGTTGGCGTCTGGGGACTCTGCCAGCAGGTTCCCCAGTACGGCATCCAGGATGTCTGGCAAGACTCTATGCATATCCTGCAAAGCAAGGGAGAGTCACGGGTCAGAGTTAGGGAAACTGGGGCTACACTTGCCACAGGATGGGAAGAGGGGGTCTCTGGGAAGCACTGTGAGACTCCCAAACACATATCCTGGCCTCTCTTATTCACATCCCACTGCAGGCAATTAGCAAGGATTTGTGGCAGGATGACAGCTGGCTCTTCATTCCATGATTTAGCATGAACTACCTGGACTTGGGTGGTGTTCATCTCTGTGCCCAGGGTGAAGACTGCATGCAGGGCAGCACGAAAGAGGTGGGTCTCCAGCTCTGGCTCAAAGGCAGGTGTCATGGTACTGGCAAGAGAGAGGAGCTGGTATTAGATTGTGCAGTGCAGGGGTGGGACTGGCGCCAACACGGATGTGAAACTGCAAGGAAATAGGCAGAGGCTGGTGAGAATGGAAACTGAGGCACCAAGCCAGGGAATGACAAGGCCAAGGTTTTCCAGACAGACAGTGGCAGGGCAGGAATGGCACCTGTTCCCTGGACCCTGATGACCCTCCTATATCTGATCCTGGGAGTCAGCCTCTCCTCAAAGCCATTGCAATGTTACTGGAGTGAAAAGAACAGAGCAGCCAGGAGAGGGAGTGAACCTTCCTGCCACCTCTGCCAGAAGAGCCACCCTTGGTAGGTGACCTGGGAGTGGGAGGGGAAGTGACTCCCAGACATGGGCCTGAGCAGTACCGAGGTTAGGGGAACTGGGCAAGAGGGTCTCGGTACTTGAGGTTGGCCACAGCAATCAGGTAGTTGGTCAGGATGGCGCCGGATGGAGAGTCATCAGGAAGCTCCTCAATGAGCTCCTGTGAGAGCCAAAAGGAGACAAAGGAGTATGTGAGATTTGGGCCTCACTGACACTTTCCAATGAGGAGATTACACAGCCAGCACCCCATACAGCCAGCAGGATCCCCGCACCTGCCTCTCGCTCCTCCGATTCCTGCCCACTATTTCTCCCATCTCTTCTCCCCAGTTTTCAGCCCCAACAATCCCTGCCCTTAGCTGCCCCTCCAGCACCAGCCAACCCCCAGCCATCAGCCCGTGGAGATCTCTGCCCCTCCTATGTCTCTGTCCACCCTCCAGCTGCCGGACGCCGTGTCTCGCTCACCACAATCCTCTCCACAACAGCCACCTTGCAGCAGTGTGGCTCCAATGTGTCCTGCCCTCTCTGCTGTGCAGCAAGACATGCGGGGTGGATGGCCTGCAGGAACATGAGCTGCTGGGCCTCATCCTGCACCCACAAGGAGTGGGGTTAGGAGAGAGAGAGCCAGTTAGCCAGGGACCTCCCTGCCCAGCCACACCAGCTGCAGGACTTAGGCCTGAATGAGGGATAGTGGGGACCTGCCCATTGTCCCAATCACGCACGACTCATACACAAGCAGGGTCAGGAACTGGGACAGTGCCTGTGGGAGGAGAAGAACCTGGCTGATGTGTGACAAACACCCCCATCTTGGGGGTCCCAGATCATGGAGGAGAAAGGTCCCCATTAGGGGTAGTGGTTCATGAGGGCCAAGACCCTTTGCTGGGGGTCAGGGTGCTGGAAAGGGGCAGGACAATCTCGGTTCCAGAACAGCTGGGGAACATTTGTACCTTTTCTTGGCCCTGGAGCTGCTCTCGGATGTTTTTGAGAGCAGCCGCCTCTGTGACCACATCCACCCATTCCTCCTCCTCGTCCTCTGAGTCCCTGGAGGTCCCTGCAACAGGTAGAGAAGGGGACAGGGTGACTCCTGCTGCCACTCGGGAGAAGGACAGAGGCATGGTGGGGCAATGTGCCCTCTTTTTACCTCCGGGACCTAGGGCAGATCGGGCCCCACACTCCCCTCTCTTAGTGATGCCTTCAGCCCCTAACTCCTTCAGGAGCCCATAGCAAAGAGACCCTGCGCACTGCCCTGGACTCCCTGGGAGGTGCCTCCCTCCCCTACCCCCCGCCCAATGGAGTAACAAGGACCCCCACAGGAGTACAGGGAGTGCAAGCTACACACACTGGCAGGAGTTCATTGCATGATCTACTCTCCCTCAACGTTCCCCCTTATCATCCCTGGTGCTGCAATAACCGGGGAGTCTCATCCTTTTCGAGTACTGGGGTCGGTCACAAAGACCATCGGTCGCTTTGGACAAGCAGCTTCCTCCTGCTACCTCAGCCCCCCCCACCCCACACACACACACAGAGGCTAGAGAAGGAACAGAACCCAGGAGTCCAGACTTCTCCTGAGAAACCATTCTCCACTTCAAAGTCCCTAGGCATAGCAAGGCCAGGGCCCCCTCGTTTCCCATTGATTTCCATGCTCAGCAGCTCACAGGGTCTGGCCCAGCTCAGAGACTCTCAGCCTGGGGAACAGTTTCCCACAAGGGAAGGGCTGGGAGCCCCATTGCTTTCCAAACACACTGGAGACGGCTCTGAAGAAGCCCCTCCCTGGTGTGAGAGTGAGGGGCTCCTGGGGGCTATTTGCAAATCCAATCTCCTTTGGGAAAGATTCTCTCCCCCTCTTTCTGCCTCTCCCCAGACAGACAGGGAATGCCACAGAGGAACCCTAATACCACTCACTTGCTCTGGAGATGGAGCGATGGATGGAGGATGTTCAGTGTCGTCCCTCGCCCTTCTCCTCACTCTCCAAACCGAAGGCAGGCTGCAGAGGGTGGTGACCTGAGGAGTTACTATGCCCAGCCAGCAGGCAGGGTGATGACACTGGGCGATCAACTGGCTGTGAAAACAAGTATCTGTCTCATTGCCATGGGATGGAGAAACTCGGCCAGCAGCAGGGGGTGCAGGACACTGCCCTAATGCGGGGGTGACAGCGCCTCCAGATCCTGATATCCCAGCACTTTACACACCTTCCTGGAGCCTCCCAACCACTCTGGGCTGCAACCCTACTGATGAGAAACAGGCCTGGAGAGGGGAAGTTACTGGCTTAGGATCACATCAAGTGTCAGAGCTATGGATGGGACCCAGCAGTCCTTCTTTCCAGGCCCCTTTGCTAACCACTGGTGCATACTCCCTCCCACAGCTGGCAATTACAACCGCTCCTCCTGCCTTTGAGAGGGAGTGTGCTCCACTGCAATGACTGGACCAGGAGATTGGGAGTCAGGATTCCTGAGTTCCATTGCTGGGTTTCCTAAGGGTTCCATTGCTGGTTATTTTCCTTTTCCTGTGGGACTTTGGGCAAGTTGCTCCCTCCTCTGTGGCTCTGTCCCCAGCAGTCAAATGGGGATTTAATACTTTCCCACTATTGGAAAGTGCTGGGAGAATCCCCCAGCAAAAGCTGCTCTGACAGTGCTAAGCAGCATCTGACCATTAAAGGTCGGAGCACACTGCCCAAGACGAGGAGTGTTTGGCTCTGGGGTTTCACTTCAGCCCAGTCTATAGAGAGGGGTCCAGCCATGGAGTTTGGCTCAAGAAGACCAATTCTCCAATTTGTTAAAGGCGTTTTGAATTCCAATCCTGTGCTCCAAAGTGCTTGGTGTCATCTGCAAATTTTAGAAGCATACTCTCCACACCATTTTCCAAATCATTAATGAAAATATTGAATAGTACCGGACCCCAGACTGATCCCTGCTGAACACCTTCTCTATTGGGCAGCCAAACATGTATAAGGGCTCTTGGAGTACGGGCTTTCAATCAGCTCTGCACCCAAATTACACTAATTGCATCTAGACCACATTTCCTTAGTTTGCTTGTGAGAATGTCCTATGGGACTGTGTCAAAAGCCTTAGCTACACCAAGATAGATCACATCTACTGTTTACTACTAGGCCCGGCACAACCCTGCCAAAGAAGAAAATAGGATTGCTTTGGAATGATTTGTTCTTGACAAATCCATGCTCACTACTCCTAAGAACCAAATTATCCGGTAGGTGCTGAAAAACTGATTGTTTAATAACGTATTCCAGTATCTTTCCAGCTATGGAAGTGTGGCTAGCTAGTCTGCAAGTCCCAGGGTTCTCTTTGTTCCCCTTTTAAAGATAGGCCATGTCTTGTTAATGGATGGGAAGATGTTCTTTTTCAGGGATCTCAGACAAGAACTGGGGCACAGGACCTGATTTGTTAAGGCTACAAAAATGGAGGCAGGAACCTCTTCTCTCCTGCTGGCAAAGAACCCCAGGTACCTAAAAGACAGGGACTCACATCCCTGAATGGGCTTTTAAAAAGGCAATGGTTAAAAAATTTGGCCCTGACCATTTCTTGTTTCCGCAGACTAGACATTTTAGCAAACTTTAGAATTCCTTGGTGCTAAACACAGTGAAACTCCCCTTTCTCCTTCACAGAGGGCTTTAACACCCCTTATCTCACTCAGACCCACGACTGCCCAGAGTTTGAGAATTGTCCTTGTTCCCATTGGACAGATGGGGAGGAGCCTGAGGTACAGAGAAGGGAAGTGACCTACCCAAGGGCCTACACAGCAAGGCGGTGGCAGAGCTAGAAAGAGAAGCCACCAGTTCTGACTCCTGTTCTAACAGACAACAAACCCCCCCAGAGGTAGGGATAGAGCCCAGGAATCGAGATGGTGGGGAAATTTCATTGAAACTGTTTCTGTCAAAAAATCCCATTCAGACTAAACCAGTTTGTTTATTGAACTCATGACAAGTGGGATGAAAGTTCTTGGAAAATCTATTTTGTTGCAAAACAAAAGCATCGCCTGTTTGTCACAGTGTGTTAAATTGTCTCATCACACACAAAGAGGAGAAACTTAGCTCTCGAAGATCAGTCTGAGCTAAGTAGTTGCTGCTCTTAACAATTTCAAAATTAAAATATACAAATAAAATAGAATATTTCAGCTATTCTATTATGTCATAATTTGATCCAAGTAAACATGATAGGACACCTCATATTATGCACTACTCCTAGTGACACTCTCCAATGGATCCCCATCCTCCACCCACTGTGAGGTAGGTAGGAGCAGATCATTATTATCCCTACTTGAAAGAGGGAGAAGCTAAGGCTGAGAAAGGAGAATTGACTTGTCTTAGGTCACACAGCCAGTCAGTGGCAGAGTTGGGAAGAGGACCCAAGAGCCCTGATTTTCAAACTAACAATTGGATCTTGAATATCATACATTGAATGACCTAAATAAAGTGCTCTCAAATGAGCTCCAGATGAATAACAGTGCACAGTAATTATTCAGCAAGTATTTTAGGAGAACTGGAATGTTAGAGAGAATCATGAACTGCTCAGAGACCATTAATGCAGAGAAGCAGCAAAATTTGTCAAACATATGACTGGTTATGACTTATTTACTTGGCCTTAAAAGAGAACAATAGGGACCTGAGTCTCCTCCCTGTCAATAACTCCCTGCTTAGCCAATCAAGGTAGACTCTGAAGATGGGAGGCTGAGGGTTCTCACCAGAGAGCCCAAAGGATGGCCCAGGTCACTGGTGGGGATCACTGCCTGAGCACTATTTCAGCCTCACATTTTTGGGTGGACCTCCCACAATGGGAGCTGCAGAGCATTCCCCCATAACACACACACACAAACACACACACACACACACACACACATCTCTCCTGGTGTTGGGAGGGGAACAGGAGAAAGGACAAAAGAAGCAAGAGAATAAGAGAAAGGAGGAAGGGATGGAGGAAAAGGTGAAACAAAAAGGACAAACACTAATGTCTCCAGTGATTCTAAGGACAAAATTCTAGGTGCGGAATAAAATTCTGCCTCCTTAAGCTCGTGTTTTCCACACCTGGAATTCAACTGTCATCAGATGGATCAGACTGAACAGGTTTCAAACCTCAAGGACGCTCTTACCTTCTAAACAGGGATGCCTGTTTTCTAGTAAAATCAGTAAACGGAAAGGAGAAAACTGGAAAGAGGTTACTCCTCGCGTTCACATACGTGAACCCGAATACTCTCACAGTCCTCAAAGAAAGACTTCGAGAAGGAGACTTGCTGAAGCAAAGCCACAGGGGTCTCTGAGGTTTCCCTAGCCCGTCTCCCCTGTCCTGCCCAGCTGATGTCAGCATGTCTCTGTGAGGTCACCATCTCCCCAAGACCTTTGACCAATAGTCTGAGGTCCTGCAAAAGGCCTTTGTGATGTCACTGTCACACCCCTCCCTTGCTATGCTAAAGTCTTGCTGCTGGCCAGGCTCTTTGGAGGTTTGAGCTACTCCCTGTGGATCACCCCACTCAAGGAGTGTTCATTCTAGGAAGCAAACCAGCTAGACAGTAAAACATCAGATGCTGCTCTCAATGCTACACTCAGTTTTTCAGAAATTAGTCAACTTTATGGCCAGAAGAGACCATTAGAGCATCTAATCTGACCCCCTGCATATCATAGGTCCCCAGTATGACACAATAGCTTCTTTTTGGGCAAACACATTCCAGAAAGGCATCTTTTCTTCATTAAATGACATCAGGAGATGGAGAATCCACCACTTTCCTTGGTAGCTTGTTCTTGTGGTGAAACATCCTCGTTGTTGAATATTTGTGATTTATTTGTAATATGAATTTGTCTCTTTTCACCTTCCAGACACCGGCTCTTGTTATGCCTTTCTCTGCTAGATTAAAGAGCCTTTTAATACCCAATATTTTCTCTTCATTAAGGCACTTCAACACTTCAGTGAAGTCACCTTTCAATCTTCTTTTGATAAGCTAAACAGGTTGAGCTCTTTCAATAGGTAACTAGAAGGCATTTTTCTCCAGCCCTCAGAACATTTATTTGGTGGCTCTTTGCTGTCCCAGCTCCAGTTTCACAACATCTTTTTCAAATGAGGACACCAAAACTGGATGCAGTATTCCAGTATCAGTCTCACTGATGCCATGTCACCTCCTGTGACGTTAGACTCATAGACTTTAGGGTCAGAAGGGACCAATATGATCATCTAGTCTGACCTCCTGCATAAAGCAGGCCATGCACCCTATCCATCCACTTCTATAACAAACCCCTAACCTATGTCCGAGTTACTGAAGTCTTCAAATTTTGGTTTGAAGACCTCAAGTTGCAGAGAATCCACCAGCAAGTGACCCATGCCCCACGCTGCAGAGGAAGGCGAAAAACCTCCAGGGCCTCTGCCAATCTGCCCCGGAGGAAAATTCCTTCCCGAGCCCAAATATGGCGATCAGCTAAACCCTGAGCAGGTGGGCAAGACTCACCAGCCAGCACTCAGGAAAGAATTCTCTGCAGTAACTCAGATCCCATCCCATCCAACATCCCATCACAGACCACTGGGCATACTTATCTGCTGATAATCAAAGATCAATTGCCAAAATTAAGCTATCCCATCATACCATCCCTTCCATAAACTTATCAAGCTTAGTCTTAAAGCCAGATATGTCTTTTGCCCCCACTACACCCATTGGAAGGCTGTTCCAGAACTTCACTCCTCTAATGGTTAGAAACCTTTGTCTAATTTCAAGTCTAAACTTCCTAGTGTCCAATTTAT
Source organism: Gopherus evgoodei (assembly GCF_007399415.2). Taxonomy (NCBI): domain Eukaryota; kingdom Metazoa; phylum Chordata; order Testudines; family Testudinidae; genus Gopherus; species Gopherus evgoodei. Next base: position 122,902,128 of record NC_044325.1, on the reverse strand, counting down.
ACCCATTTGTTCTTGTGTCTACATTGGTACTAAGCTTAAATAATTCCTCTCCCTCCCTAATATTAATCTCTCTGATATATTTGTAAAGAGCAAGCATATCCCCCCCCGCAGCCTTCTTTTGGCTAGGCTAAACAAGCCAACCTCTTTGAGTCTCCTTTCATAAGGCAGGTTTTCCATTCCTCGGATCATCCTAGTAGCCCGTCTCTGAACAGTGTTCCAGTTTGAATTCATCCTTCTTAAACATGGGAGACCAGAACTGCACACAGTATTCCAGAGGAGGTCTCACCAGTGCCTTATATAATGGTACTAACACCTCCTTATCTTTGCTGGAAATACCTTGACTGATGCATCCTAAAACTGTATTAGCTTTTTTAACGGCCATATCACATTGGTGGCTCATAGTCATACTGTGATCAATCAATACTCCAAGGTCCTTCTCCTCCTCTGTTGCTTCCAACTGATGTGTCCCCAATGTATATCTAAAATTTTTACCATTAATCCCTAAGTGCATGACCTTGCACTTTTCACTATTAAATTTCATCCTATTACTATTACTCCAGTTTACAAGGTCATCCAGATCTTCCTGTATGATATCCCAGTCCTTCTCTGTGTTAGCAATACCCCCCAGCTTTGTGTCATCCGCAAACTTTATTAGCACTTTATTAGCACCACCCCGCTTTTTGTGCCAAGGTCAGTAATAAAAAGGTTAAATAAGATTGGTCCCAAAACTGATCCTTGAGGAACTCCACTAGTAACCTCCTTCCAGCCTGACAGTTCACCCTTCAGTACAACCCGTTGGAGTCTCCCCTTTAACCAGTTCCTTATCCACCTTTCAATTTTCATATTGATCCCAATCCTTTCCAATTTAACTAATAATTCCCCATGTGGAACCGTGTCAAATGCCTTACTGAAATTGAGGTAAATTAGATCTACTGCATTTCCTTTGTCTAAATAATCTGTCACCTTCTCAAAGAAGGAGATCAGGTTGGTTTGGCATCATCTACCTTTAGTAAAACCATGTTGTAACTTGTCCCAATTACCATTGACCTCAATGTCCTTAACTACTTTCTCCTTCAAAATTTTTTCCAAGACCTTACATACTACAGATGTCAAACTAACAGGCCTATAGTTACTCGGATCACATTTTTTCCCTTTCTTAAAGATAGGAACTACGTTAGCAATTCTCCAGTCGTATGGTACAACCCCCGAGTTTACCGATTCATTAAAAATTCTTGCTAATGGGCTTGCAATTTCATGAGCCAGTTCCTTTAATATTCTTGGATGAAGATTATCTGGGCCCTCCGATTTTGTAACTGTATAGATCACTGTTGCAACCACTGTTCTATATTTACAGCCAATATTGTATAAAGGTTGTTATGTAAGAGGTCTATGGACAGGTTATGATTGGCTGATTATAATTATGCTATCTGTATATGTGAATCATTTTTGTAGTTGATGAATATTGGCTCTACACTGTCTGTATTTCAAACTTGTGCTATGCTTCCAGAGAACACCCCAGACAAGGTGGTGTCAGCTCTGCCTAGCCTGCTTGATGGCCCATTAAGGACCGTCAGCTATACAATCGATCCATTAAGAGAAGGCAGATACACCTTGTGACTCAGCAAGGTACACAGCGACCTGCCTATGGACAGAACTCTAAGGTTTTTATATGCCATGTGCTGGAGAGAGTGTCCTTGGGACAAAGAAAGCAAAGACCAGATGGCAAGAGACTATAAAAGGCTGATGCCTCACCTTCATCTTGTCTTCAATCCTGCTTCATACCTCTGGAGGGATTTTGCTATAAACTGAAGCTCTGTACAAAGGACTGAATGACTCATCCCAGCTGGGGATGCACTCCAGAGACTTGATTTGAACCTGCAGTTTATTCTATTGTTGGGTCTAAACTTTTGGTGAACTTTGGGGAGCCAAAACACACCCAGACTGGCCGTCTCTGCATAATCCTTTCTGAACCCTTTATCGAACAAAGCACTGACCTGCAAACTACTCATGACACCCCCTTTCTCAAGTAGCCATTAGCCTTTATCTCTATGCATTTACTTGTTAAACTTGCTTTTCCTGTAAAATCTTGATTGATTATGCATGACCATTATCTTTTGTTAATCACTTTGTTTACTTCTGTGTATAAATATTGATGCTCACCCCTAATAAAGGGGCCACACTTATTCTAAAGCTTTTGGGATAGTGTGAGCCCGTTGATCAACGCATTGGTGTCTGGTCTCTGACAGAATTGTGTGCCCTATACCAACTCCGCACGAACTCGGGTGCTGGAGAGGTGAGTGAGGACTTGCTTTATTACCTAACAATTTGGGGGCTCGTCCGGGATTCCTTCTGGTGCGGTACCTCTGTCCAGTGGTCAGACCACTCATATATGAATTGGCAAGGCGCCACAGGAGATTTCTCCCAGCCAATTCAATATTGAGGGGTCGTGTATTGGACAGCAGGGTAAACGCCAGTTGGAGGGCTCCTGTCAGACACCATGGGTCAAGGGACTAGCGTGCCTCTTGAGACTCCGTTGGGGATTGTAAATAAATTATGGAATGAAGGGAAACTCCCAGTACAGACAGGAATGTCTAGGAAGAAGTTGTACACACTATGTGTAAGGAATTGGACTGGGTATACCGCGGTATTGGCCGACCCGGAGATGAGGTGGCCTTCGTATGGCTCTTTCGAACAGGCTGCCTTAAGAGGAGTAAAGAGCCAGATCGAAAAAGACCATCCGGGACAGTTATGTTACTGGTTTTGTTGGGACACAGCAGCAGAGCTGTGGAAATCTTGAAAAATTATGGCAGTCAGGTACTCTCCCGAGAGTGAACCCCCTCCAGGTTATTTCGATGAAGGGTGTAGACCACGGCGTGTTTTGACTCGTCAGCTGGTCCCCTCTGCACCTGCCCCTATTCCTCCGCAGGGGGACTCTCTCCTTGTAGCAGAGGGGAATCTGCAGGATACCAGATTGGAATTTCTGCAGAAGGATGAGGAGGAAATGGAGGGGCAAACCTCGGGAGGAGTAGTTACTAGGCTAATGTCCAAGCAGGTACAGCAGGGTGCATGCCGCCCCCCTGAGGATAGCCCAGAGGATGTCTCCATCAAATCTCTTGCGAATAATAAAAGTATAGTTAGAGAGATGCCTTTACAGGTGCACGATCAACCTTATATGGGCAATGATGGACAACACGCTAATATTGTGGAATATAAAGGATGGCTAGAATGGGACTTGAAAGAGTGGGGACGGTTGTCAGGGTCTTTTGGGGAAAATCCCCGAAAGATCATAGAACTTCTAGAAAGATTGTTTTTAAGTTATAATCCTACTTATACGGATGTGGATCAGTTGTTAAGTAGAGTTTTGACCGGAGAGGAACGTAGTAGATTGTGGATGGCAGAAAGAACATGGGGAGATAGCAATGCAGTTAATCTTACTTGGATGGATAGGCGGGATCTGGCCGCTGGCTGGAATCCCCTAGACTGGACTCAGCCAAGGCTGACTCAGCTGCGAGCAGATCGAGAGCGATTGTTAGAGAGACTCAAGGAAATGGCTCGCCGCTCGCCTAATCAGGCTAAGTTCATGCAGATTCGGCAGGAATCTGATAAGCCGCCCAGAAAGTTCTGGTCGAGGCTATTGGAGGGGGCCCAAATGTTCACTCAGATGGATCCTCAGAGAGAAGCAGACCACCCTACTCTTATTTCATTTTTTGTGAATCAGTCGGTGCCCCCTGTAAGGGATTACTTCTTAAAGTTTCGCCCTGGTTGGGGAGGTGAGTCAGTCACTTCAGTGTTGGACGTAGCTGATTTTGCCTGGGAGAAAGAAAGGGAAAGTAGTAAAAAGAAAGAGAAAAAGGAAGAATATAAGCTGATGGGCTTTAGCTTTTCACGGCGGTGTTCGAGGCAAAGGCCATGGCCGTGGCAGGGGATTCCAAGGTGCTCGGGGAAGAGGGTCCTGGTGACCCCAGCCATCAGGAAATTGTTTTCAGTGCGGACAGCCTGGTCACTTTAAACGTGAATGCCCCTGGGGACGCCCAGAGGGTCTGGTTGCATCCGCAGATGCTTACACAAGTGAGGAATACACCCCTGCACCACCAGCTCAGCCCATTCCCCAGGCCTGGATCAACTACGGGAAACAGCAGCAGCCGCAGCAAACTCAGCCTCCTCAATGACGGTACCCCGGGGGCGAAGGCAAACAATGTGATGGTCTTATTTCCTTAATGTCTTTAGCCGGCTCCTTTCTCACTTTCTCCCCTCCCAGCAAAGAGCCTCGTTTAACCCTTTCAGTCCAGGGACTGCCTGTCTCTTTCCTCATTGATACTGGGGCTACTTTCTCTCTTTTAAATCATGCCCCCTCTCCCTGGCTATCCTCTGAGGTTAAAACTGCGACTGGGGTGGAGGGTAACCCACAGTCTCTGGAACTCACTTTGCCTTTGAATGTTGTTTATGCTGATAAATGTTTTCCTCACCGTTTTCTTTTTTCCCCAGCTTGTCCGATCCCTTTGATGGGCCGGGATTTACTCTGTAAGCTTGAGGCTACTTTAACCTGCACTCCTGAAGGGGTAGGATTATTGATGACAGTGTTAGGAGATTCGGCCCCTACTCAGGGTAATTGGGAAACCCCCCCCCTCTCTCCCCTGACCTCACTGACTTGCCTTCAACCCTCTGGGGAATTTCTGACACTGATGTTGGCCTGCTCCTTTCGGCAGAGCCCGTAAGGATTCAGGTGAAGCCTTCCTTAACCCCCCCCCGTCAGTCCCTCAATACCCCCTGTCGCTGGAAGCCCGGGAGGGCATCCGCCCCATTATCGAGGGATTCATTGCACAAAAGCTAGTCCGCCCTCAGCGCACTCCCTGTAACACCCCTATACTGCCTGTCAAAAAGCCTCCTAAAAAGGACGGAGACCCTGTTCGTCGGCGCTTTGTACAGGATCTACGAGTTATTAATCAGTATGTGGTCCCTCTTCATGCAGTAGTTCCTGACCCAGCTACTATCATCAGCCAAATCCCCTGGGATGCTGAGTGGTTCACTGTTATTGACTTAAAATCAGCTTTTTTCAGCATTCCTGTGCACCCAAACTCTCAGTATCTCTTTGGTTTCACCTGGGAGGGACAAAGTTATGTCTGGCAACGACTTCCTCAAGGCTACAGAGACAGCCCCACGATTTTCAGCCAGTGCCTCCGCCACGACTTGGAAGGTTTCACCAGTCCGCAGGGATCCACATTGGTCCTATACGTAGATGACATCCTATTAGGTAATCGCAAAGAAGCTGCCCTCCGCATCGATGGTAAGGCACTTTTATTATACCTACACACCAGAGGCCACAAGGTAGACCCTAAAAAGATTCAGTGGGTCTCACAGAAGGTCCGATATCTGGGCTTCCTGTTAACCCCAGAGGGAAGACAGATGGACCCAGCCCGCATAAAGACTATTCAAAACTGCCCTCTACCGAACACCAAGAAACAACTTCGAGGTTTCTTAGGATTAATTGGCTTCTGTCGCCCCTGGTTGCCATCCTGCGGGGAGTTAAGCAAACCGCTCCACCGACTCACTGCTAACCTTGCTCCTGACCCTTTGCAGTGGTCCCCGGACACTATTAAAGCCTTTCAGTTACTCAAGGACAGTGTGGCCTCCTCCATGTCTCTCCGCCCCCCCAATTACAGCAAACCCTTTCACCTTTTTGTCCACGAGAGGGGCGGAATTGCTAGTGGTGTCCTTACCCAGCTGAGCGGGCCCCACCATTTCCCGCTTGCTTTTTACTCTCAGCAAATCGACCCTGTCGCTCAGGGAACCCCATCCTGCTCCCGGACTCTGGCAGCAGCTGCCCTGCTGATCACAAAGGCAAAGAGCCTAACCCTGGGTCATTTTACCACGGTTTGGACCTCTCATGCCTTGTCAGCCCTTCTGCGTAGGGGCACAACCCAAGTCTTTTCGGCCCATCGTCAGCAACAGCTAGAGGCCGAACTCTTAGAAGACACTAACCTAATTTTTGAAAGGTGTGGACCCCTTAATCCAGCTACCTTGCTTCCTGACCTGCCAGTCCTCCAGGATCAGCACGACTGTGTGGAAGTAGTTTCCAGCATCTTACAGATAAGAGACAACCTGTTTGACGTGCCACTGGACAACCCCGATTGCATCCTCTTCTCGGACGGAAGCTCCTTCTATGTTGATGGCAAGCGTTTCACTGGTTATGCTGTCACCTCTGAATGGGACATTCAAGAGGCCGCCTCACTGCCAGGCAACTGGGGAGCCCAAGCCACTGAACTCTATGCCCTGGCCCGAGCTTGCCAGTTGGCCACTGGTAAGACCGTTACCATTTTTACTGATAGCAAATATGCTTTTGGAGTTGTGCATTGTCATATCCACCTCTGGAAGTTTCGAGGTTTCCAGACAGCTGCCGGTAAACCCATTCAGCACCTCCCCCTCATCCACAAGCTTTTGGACGCCCTCCAAAAACCCTCTGTCCTGGCTGTAGTTCACTGCCGGGCCCATACTAAAGATAGTAGCCCCGTTACCCGTGGAAATGCCCTGGCTGACGCCTCCGCCAAAAAGGCTGCCACCTTACCTTTAGCCATGCCCACATTGGCTATTGCAACCTCCTCCTTTACTCCACCGCACCCCGTACCAGTACCCGCTGCTGAACTACAATCGTGGGAGAGCCTCGGGGCCACTCTGGTCAAAGGGACCTGGCTTATGCCAGATGGCCGAGCCTGCCTCCCTCGCTCCACATACCCCGTGGCAGTTCGCTGGCACCATGATAAAGGGGGTCACTACGGCACGCACGCCCTCGTGGACGCTATCACTCGCTTTTGGTATGCTCCAGGCATTCAACCCTATTGCCTATCAATAGTGAAAGCATGCAGCACATGTCAGCGTAATGGACCTGCTCCGCCTCTTAACAAAATTAAGGGTGGAAGACCTCCGCCTGCTGCTCCATTTCAACATCTTCAAATTGACTTTGCACATATGCCAAAGGCTTTTGGGAAAAAGCACCTCCTTGTTTTGGTTTGCCCTCTGACTTCCTGGGTCGAAGCTTTTCCTACTGCTAATTGTACTGCTGCCACAGTGGCGAAGATTCTCCTTAGAGACATTGTACCCCGTTTTGGCATCCCTCTTGTGCTCGACTCAGATCGCGGACCTCACTTTACTGGTCATGTCCTTGGCCGTTTAAAACAAGGACTGGGCATTTCACACTCCTTTCATACACCCTACCACCCCCAGTCTAGCGGAAAAGTTGAGCGTATGAATAGGGAACTTAAGTTTACATTGGCTAAATACTGTCAGGAAACAGGATTAAAGTGGCATCAGGTACTTCCCTTGGTCCTGTTTCACCTTCGTACTCACCCAACCCGCGCATTGGGATTATCCCCCTTTGAACTGCTCTATGGACACCCCCCTTTCAAAGGCGGGGCGCTACCACGTGCTGATGTTTCACTATTGGGAGGGGATCATATGACCGCGTGTCAGTTTCTCTCCCTACAGGCTCGCCTCCGTACCCTTTGGAAAGCCTCGCAGTTTTCCCAGACCGTGCCGCTGGAGGAACAAATCCACCCGTTCCAACCAGGGGACTTCGTCTGGGCCAAAAAGTTCGTTCGTGACGACACCCTCCAGCCAAGGTTTACTGGACCCCACCAGGTTCTTTTGACAACCCAGACTGCAGTGTTCCTGGAAGGACGCAAATCTTGGATCCACCACTCCCACGTCAAGCCAGCCGTAGTGGACCACAGTGACGGACCAGCAGCTCTTGTCACCACTGAGGACACTGCCTTCGACCAGTGGACCAGCTTACCTCTCTCAGACATTAGACTTAAATTGACTCGGAAAAAATGAGAGGACCCTTTATTCTGACAACTGTATGTTTTTTTTTATGCTTTTTTAGTTTATTTTCTGCTTATGAAGATAATGCTTTTATTAGATATTCTCACGAGGTTAAAACTCGTATTTTAGGAAATAGAAGTGATTGCTGGATATGTACTCAATTTCCAGTAAATGCAGCACAGGGACTCCCCTTCACCCCCATTCCCCTAACCACTGCTAATATGACTTGGATGCCACCGACTAGAATAAAAAATCCAGTCCAACCCAATCTTACATGGGACAAAACAGGAGTGCCAATTAACAAATATCTCAGGGTAACCAATCAAACAGGATCACTGTGTTTTGTTAAAGAAAAAGGGTCAACTTTTGTGGGAACAAGTAAATGCAACATATATTTTAATGGCACCGCCTTTAGTAAAAATCTAGGCTTCAAGCCTTGCGCATCCCACTTATCCCATATGTGGATCCCTCACCCCGATCCAACCTTTTCAACTTTTTCATGGAGGGGCAGGTTTTCAGAGTCAGTTTTTAAAAAGCCCTGCTCAGATCTCGAGGGTGTCCAACTAATTGTTAAAGGATACACAATTGCCTTCTACAACTGCTCAAGCAGTACTACACTGCCCTTTGAGGACAACACTACCAAATTGTGCCTCTGCAGTTCACACAACGACCCCTCTGCGTTACCAGGGGAACAGTGGTACAACGGGTGGTGGGTTACCTCCTACTTTGAGAAATGGAATACCCAAAACGCATTATATGGAACATACTGGGTGTGCGGGCCCAAGGCTTATTATTTTCTCTCCCCTGATTGGGCAGGGTCATGTTATTTGGCATGGCTAGCACCGCCTTCTCGCATCTCCCTCACTCCCCCTCATTTTCCCCACGTTCGTAACATCCGTGAAACTAACAGAGATATTAATCTCCGTGATGGTTTGTCCTGGCAGCGGTGGGCTGGTCACACTAGCTTGAAGGGTGCTATCATCCGTCTACAGGGACTATTAGAATCTTTGACCAATGAAACTGCAACCCTATTTGAAAATCAGGCCGGGGAAATGTCCCAGCTGCGCCAGTTAGCTTTGCAAAACAGAATGGCTTTAGATATGATGTTAGCAGCCCAGGGAGGAACTTGCACCCTCATAAATAAAGAATGCTGTGTTTTTGTAAATGACACCTACTTTGACACTTTTCAACGTACCAAACACCTAAGGGAAATGGCTAAAAACTACTCCTCTGGCCAGCCACCTTATGATTGGTGGGGAGCCTTATGGAATTGGCTGCCCGGACTTGGGTGGGTTAAAAACCTCTTGGTGGGTGTTGTTGGGGCCATAGTAGTCCTTATAATACTGTGTTGCTGTATTCAGTGTGTCCCCTCCCTCATAAACTCATGTAAGTCAGTTTATTCTTTTCCCACTTCAGCTAAAAGCCTTACTCTCTTCGAATTGGCCCAGGCTGAAATTGCCAAGCGGCCCTTGAGATCTTGAAATAGGGTGTAGCTTTTTGATTAATAGTTATCTCAAAGCTACAAATGGAGGAATGTTGGGTCTAAACTTTTGGTGAACTTTGGGGAGCCAAAACACACCCAGACTGGCCGTCTCTGCATAATCCTTTCTGAACCCTTTATCGAACAAAGCACTGACCTGCAAACTACTCATGACACCCCCTTTCTCAAGTAGCCATTAGCCTTTATCTCTATGCATTTACTTGTTAAACTTGCTTTTCCTGTAAAATCTTGATTGATTATGCATGACCATTATCTTTTGTTAATCACTTTGTTTACTTCTGTGTATAAATATTGATGCTCACCCTAATAAAGGGGCCACACTTATTCTAAAGCTTTTGGGATAGTGTGAGCCCGTTGATCAACGCATTGGTGTCTGGTCTCTGACAGAATTGTGTGCCCTATACCAACTCCGCACGAACTCGGGTGCTGGAGAGGTGAGTGAGGACTTGCTTTATTACCTAACACTATCACTGCTATAAGCCTGAACCAAGAACTTGGCCATAACTGTATGTAATTGATTCCATTTAACCAATTCTAGCTCTCATCAATATCTTTTCCCCTTCATGAATAAATCTTTAAATTTTAGATTCTAAAGGACTGGCAACAGTGTGATTTGTGGGTAAGATCTGACTTATCTGTTGACCTGGATCTGGGGCTTGGTCCTTTGAGGTCCTTTGAAAGAACCCTTTTTCTTTTACTGGAGTATTGATTTTCATAACTATTCATCCCCACAAGGAGTGGTGCTGGTGGTGTGTTATAACCTTATTCCCAGATTTTGGACCTTAGCGTCCAAAATATGGGGGTTAGCATGAAAGCCTCCAAGCTTAGTTACCAGCTTGGACCTGGTACTGCTGCCACCACCCAAAAAATTAGAGTGTTTTGGGGCACTCTGGTCCCCCTGAAAAACCTTCCCTGGGGACCCCAAGACCCAAATCCCTTGAGTCTCACAACAAAGGGAAATAATCCTGTTTCCCTTCCCCCCTCCAGGTGCTCCTGGAGAGATACACAGACACAAGCTCTGTGAAACTACACAGAGTGATTCCCCCTCTCCGTTCCCCCGTCCTGGGAACAAAAAGGACTTTCCTATTCCCCAGAGGGAATGCAAAATCAGGCTAGCCAATTCAACACACACAGACCTCCCCTGATTTCTTCCTCCCACCAATTCCCTGGTGAGTACAGACTCAATTTCCCTGAAGTAAAGAAAACTCCAACAGGTCTTAAAAGAAAGCTTTATATAAAAAAGAAAGAAAAAATACAAATGTTCTCTCTGTATTAAGATGATACAACACAGGGTCAATTGCTTAAAAGAATATTGAATAAACAGCCTTATTCAAAAAGAATACAAATCAACGCACTCCAGCACTTATATTCATGCAAATACCAAAGAAAAGAAACCATAGAACTTACTATCTGATCTCTTTGTCCTTACACTTAGAAACAGAAGACTAGAAAATAGAACTACTTCTTCAAAGCTCAGAGACAGCAGGCAGACAGAAACAAAAGACTCAGACACCCACTTCCCTCCACCCAAAGTTGAAAAAATCCGGTTTCCTGATTGGTTTTCTGGTCAGGTGTTTCAGGTGAAAGAGACATTAACCCTTAGCTATCTGTTTATGACACGCCCCCCAAATTGCAGACAGTGGGGAAGCTCACTGGCGGCAATTTCCTTCTAGAACTTGACAATAAACAGATTAATACAACACATGCACCTTTACATATACTACTAAGTATATAACTAACAGACTTTTACATTTTAAGAACACTTTTTAACTACTGGATTCTGGGAAACTCTCACGGGAGAGTGCATCAGCAACTTTGTTAGAAGCTCCTGTGATGTGTTGAATTTCAAAATCAAAATCTTGGAGAGCTAAACTCCAACGAAGAAGTTTCTTGTTGTTCCCCTTGGCAGTATGAAGCCACTTTAGTGCAGCATGGTCAGTTTGTAGTTGGAACCGCCGTCCCCAAACATATGGGCGTAGCTTTTCCAGGGCGTACACAATGGCATAGCATTCCTTTTCACTGACTGACCAGTGACTTTCCCTCTCAGACAGTTTCTTGCTGAGAAACACGACAGGATGGAAGTTGTGATCTGTTGCTTCCTGCATGAGCACTGCTCCTATACCACGCTCAGATGCATCTGTGGTTACTAGGAATGGTTTGTCAAAATCCGGGGCCCTGAGTACAGGGTCAGACATGAGCGTTGCCTTAAGTTGGGTAAAGGCCTTTTGACACTCATCAGTCCACTTAACTGCATTTGGCTGGGTCTTTTTGGTCAGGTCGGTCAATGGGGCAGCGATTTGGCTGTAGTGTGGTACAAATCGCCTGTAGTATCCGGCCAAGCCTAAGAAGGATTGGACCTGTTTCTTTGACCTTGGGACAGGCCACTTTTGGATAGCATCCACCTTGGCCTGTAGGGGGTTTATGGTTCCTCGACCCACCTGGTGCCCCAGGTAAGTCACTCTGTTTTGGCCTATTTGACACTTTTTGGCCTTAACAGTTAGTCCTGCCTGCCTGATGCGCTCAAAGACCTTTTCCAGGTGGAGTAGGTGTTCGGGCCAGGAGTCTGAAAAAATGGCCACATCATCGAGGTAGGCAACTGCAAATTCTCCCAGTCCAGCTAGTAGACCGTCTACCAGCCTCTGGAAGGTGGCGGGTGCATTTCGAAGGCCGAAAGGAAGGACATTGAATTCATACACCCCCGTATGGGTGACAAATGCTGACCTCTCCTTGGCAGGTTCATCTAGCGGTACTTGCCAGTACCCCTTGGTTAAGTCTATGGTAGAGATGAACTGGGCACGTCCCAACTTTTCCAATAGCTCATCAGTACGTGGCATTGGATAGTTGTCCAGACGAGTTACAGCATTTAGCTTACGGTAGTCCACGCAGAAGCGTATTTCCCCATCTGGTTTGGGTACCAGAACCACTGGAGATGCCCAGGCACTGGTAGATGGGCGGATTATACCCATCTGTAGCATGTTCTGGATCTCCCGTTCTATAGCAGCTTGGGCATGAGGAGACACCCGGTAGGGTGGGGTTCTGATTGGGTGAGCATTACCTGTATCAATGGAGTGGTATGCCCGTTCAGTCCGTCCTGGGGTGGCTGAGAACAATGGGGCGAAGCTAGTGCACAGCTCCTTGATTTGTTGCCGCTGCAGACGTTCCAGGGTGGTTGAGAGGTTCACCTCTTCCACGCCACCGTCTTTTTTTCTGTCGTAGTAGACACCGTCAGGCCACTCAGCATCATCTCCCTGGACTGTAAACTGACAAACCTGTAAGTCTCTGGAATAGAAAGGCTTGAGAGAATTAACATGGTACACTTTAGGCTTTAGGGAGGAATTGGGAAATGCTATGAGGTAGTTTACAGCTCCCAGGCGCTCTTGGACCGTGAATGGCCCTTCCCATGATGCTTCCATCTTATGGGCCTGTTGCGCCTTCAAGACCATAACCTGGTCTCCTACCTTGAAGGAACGTTCTCTGGCATGTCTGTCATACCAGGCCTTTTGCTCTTCTTGAGCATCCTTTAGGTTCTCTCTAGCAAGGGCTAAAGAGTGTCGGAGGGTGCTTTGTAGGTTGCTTACAAAGTCCAGAATGTTAGTTCCTGGAGAAGGCGTAAACCCCTCCCATTGCTGCTTTACCAACTGTAATGGCCCCTTAACCTCGTGACCATACACAAGTTCAAATGGTGAAAACCCTAAACTGGGATGTGGTACAGCCCTGTAGGCAAACAGCAACTGCTGCAACACTAGGTCCCAATTATTGGAGAATTCGTTGATGAATTTTCTTATCATGGCCCCCAAAGTTCCATTGAACCTTTCCACCAGGCCATTGGTTTGATGGTGGTACGGGGTGGCAACCAAGTGATTCACCCCATGAGTTTCCCACAGTTTTTCCATGGTCCCTGCCAGGAAATTAGACCCTGAATCTGTAAGGATGTCGGAGGGCCAACCTACCCTGGCAAAGATGTCTGTTAGGGCCAGGCACACAGTGTTAGCCCTGGTGTTGCCTAGAGCTACTGCTTCTGGCCATCGGGTAGCAAAGTCCACTAAAGTCAGTACGTACTGTTTTCCTCTGGGCGTCTTTTTTGGAAAAGGGCCCAGAATATCCACAGCTACTCGCTGAAAGGGGACCTCAATTATGGGGAGTGGCTGGAGAGGGGCCTTGACCTGATCTTGAGGCTTACCCACTCTTTGGCATACCTCACAAGACCGGACATACTTGGCAACATCCTTGCCCATCCCCTCCCAGTGGAAGGACTTCCCCAACCGGTCCTTGGTTCTGTTCACCCCAGCATGGCCACTGGGATGATCATGGGCTAAGCTTAAGAGCTTCCCCCGGTACTTAGTTGGAACCACCAACTGTTTTTGCGGCTGCCATTCCTCCCGGTGTCCACCAGAAAGAATTTCCTTGTATAAAAGTCCTTGGTCTATAACAAACCGGGATCGATTAGAAGAGCTGAGAGGCGGTGGGGTGCTCTGTGCCGCCGCCCACGCTTTCTGAAGGCTGTCATCTGCTTCCTGCTCAGCCTGGAACTGTTCCCTTGAGGCTGGGGTCACCAGTTCTTCCTCAGACTGTGGACTTGGGCTTGGTCCCTCTGGAAGCGATGTAGGTGATGGGGTTGTGTCCGTTGCTGGTGAACCGCTCTCCGCTGGTGCACCTGAGGGTATTTCAGGCTCTGGCTGAGCCTTTTGGGTATGGCTGTCGTGTGCTTCTGCCAGTTCTGGCTCGCTGGCGCCCTCTGGCGTTGAGTTTGAAGATGTGGTTGCACTTGCTGGTGCTGGTTGCTGTTCCAGTTCCGGGCCTGGGACTGGAGATGCTGTGGCTGTTTCAGTGGTAGGCATGGAATCCGGGTCCACTACCTCTGTCTGGGTCTCTGGTAACACAGACGGGGCCTCTGTGGACGGCTCAGGAACAGGAATGGGTCTGGAAGCTTGCCTGGTTTGGCTACGGGTAACCATTCCCACTCTCTTGGCCCGCCTCACCTGGTTGGCCAAGTCTTCCCCCAGTAGCATGGGGATAGGATAATTGTCATAGACTGCAAAAGTCCACATTCCTGACCAGCCTTTGTACTGGACAGGCAGTTGAGCTGTAGGCAAGTCTACAGCTTGTGACATGAAGGGGTAAATTGTAACTTTGGCCTTTGGGTTGATGAATTTGGGGTCAACGAAGGATTGGTGGATAGCTGACACTTGTGCCCCCGTGTCTCTCCACGCAGTAACCTTCTTTTCGCCCACTCTCAAATTTTCCCTTCGCTCCAAGGGTATTTGAGAGGCATCTGGGCCTGGGGATCTTTGGGATGATGGTGGTGTAATGAATTGCACTCGCATGGTGTTCTTGGGACAGTTGGCCTTGATATGTCCCAGTTCATTACACTTAAAGCATCTTCCATCTGATGGGTCACTGGGCCGAGGTGAGTTACTGGAGACTGGTGAGGTTGAAGAGTAGGGTATCTGTGGCTTTACTTGGGTGGTATGTAGGGTCTTTGGCTGTCCTCGGTTGTAGGGTTTATGGTCTGTGTGCCCCCTGGGGTAATCGTTCCCCTTGACAGTAGCTTTTTTGCTTTCTGCCAGTTCCATCCATTTGGCTCCAATCTCCCCCGCCTCAGCGATAGTTTTGGGATTTCTATCTTGTATGTACCGTGTGATGTCTTCAGGAACACCATCCAAGAACTGCTCCATTTGTATGAGGAGGTTCACTTCTTCCAAGGTTTGAATGTTGTTTCCTGTTAACCAGGCCTCATAGTTTTTTGCAATGTAGTAGGCGTGTTTGGGAAATGACACCTCTGGTTTCCACTTTTGGGTTCTGAAGCGCCGACGGGCATGATCTGGGGTTATCCCCATCCGGTATCTGGCCTTGGTTTGAAAAAGTTTATAGTCATTCATTTGCGGCTTGGGCATTTCAGCTGCCACCTCTGCTAAAGGTCCACTGAGGTGTGGCCTTAATTCTACCATGTACTGGTCTTCGGGGATGCTGTACCCAAGAAAGGCTCTTTCAAAATTTTCCAGGAAGGCCTCGGTGTCATCACCTGCCTTGTAGGTGGGAAATTTCCTGTGCTGTGGAGCAATACTTGGCGCCGGGTTGTTAGGGTTGGCTGGCACATGCAGCCCAGCTTTTGCCATCTCCAGTTCATGTTTTCTCTGTTTTTCCTTCTCTTCATTCTCTTTTTATTGTTTTTCCATGTCTCGGTGGTGGGCCGCCTCATCTTCTTCTTGCTTCCTTCTGTGGGCCAACTCTTCTTCTGCTTGTTTCCTTCGGTAGGCTACCTCTTCTTCTTCTAGTTTTCTTTTGTGTGCTGCCTCTTGGGCTGCCTGTTCTCTTTGGAAGGCTGCCAGTTTGATGCTTTCTTCCTTTTCTTTTATCTCCATCTCTTTTTGTTTTATTTCCAGTTGTCGCCTGTGTTCAGCTTCTTTTAATTGGTCTTCGGCCTCCATTTTTGTCCTGGTAGACATGGTTCCTGTTTTCTTGTGTTGGGGTGCCCTCCGGTGTTTCTCTTTTGAACTGCAGGCTCTGTTGCCTCCTGAAGTCTGCCTAGCAACAGTGCTTTTTTCCCTTTCTCTCTCTAGCTAATGTTCAATGAAGGGAAACCAGAAAAACCACTTTATCTGCATGCATATAAGTGCTGGTACTTGCCTCCTAATGGGAGGGCTATTGCATGACAAAAGACCCTCAACAGTCTTCTCGCTTAACATGCAAACCACAAACTGCTAGAGAGAGCAGAAAAAAAAATTCTCTCTGGTTCCCTTTTAAAACCAAACTGTTTCTCTCTGCTAAAAAGCCCTTAGCAGAGAAAAGAAAAATATAATATTCCTACTGGCTTCTGGATTCTGTCTAGACCCCACCTACTGCCACCATGTTATAACCTTATTCCCAGATTTTGGACCTTAGCGTCCAAAATATGGGGGTTAGCATGAAAGCCTCCAAGCTTAGTTACCAGCTTGGACCTGGTACTGCTGCCACCACCCAAAAAATTAGAGTGTTTTGGGGCACTCTGGTCCCCCTGAAAAACCTTCCCTGGGGACCCCAAGACCCAAATCCCTTGAGTCTCACAACAAAGGGAAATAATCCTGTTTCCCTTCCCCCCTCCAGGTGCTCCTGGAGAGATACACAGACACAAGCTCTGTGAAACTACACAGAGTGATTCCCCCTCTCCGTTCCCCCGTCCTGGGAACAAAAAGGACTTTCCTATTCCCCAGAGGGAATGCAAAATCAGGCTAGCCAATTCAACACACACAGACCTCCCCTGATTTCTTCCTCCCACCAATTCCCTGGTGAGTACAGACTCAATTTCCCTGAAGTAAAGAAAACTCCAACAGGTCTTAAAAGAAAGCTTTATATAAAAAAGAAAGAAAAAATACAAATGTTCTCTCTGTATTAAGATGATACAACACAGGGTCAATTGCTTAAAAGAATATTGAATAAACAGCCTTATTCAAAAAGAATACAAATCAACGCACTCCAGCACTTATATTCATGCAAATACCAAAGAAAAGAAACCATAGAACTTACTATCTGATCTCTTTGTCCTTACACTTAGAAACAGAAGACTAGAAAATAGAACTACTTCTTCAAAGCTCAGAGACAGCAGGCAGACAGAAACAAAAGACTCAGACACCCACTTCCCTCCACCCAAAGTTGAAAAAATCCGGTTTCCTGATTGGTTTTCTGGTCAGGTGTTTCAGGTGAAAGAGACATTAACCCTTAGCTATCTGTTTATGACATGGTGAAACAAGGGAACTGGAATATCTGGAGGAATTGCTTGCATGACTTCCCATTAGCCAGGAGGGTAAAACCAAAGTCCTCTCTGTATGGCTGGTTTGACGTGCTTTAATAAAGGCCACCCAGCCTTTGGTGTGACTGCCCTGCTCCAAGCAATTTGTCCTGAATTGATATGCTCAGTAGTGTCCCGCCAGAGGCCGCATCATTACAGGGGTCGTCCAGGACTTCAACTGGAAAGTCTCTGAAGCTCAGGACATGCTTCCTCAGCTAGGGGAAGCATGTAACCCACACACTTTCTCAGTGTGGTGGTGTGTCCCAGCTAGTAGCACTAAGACCACTTAGAGGGAGAGATAAAATGAGTCTTCTCTACAGCCTTAGCTAACAACCAGGTGGCTTTTAGTTCATGCTGTAGAGGCCCATACACTAAGCTCCAGAGGTCCCAGGTTCGATCCCGCGCACTGACAACCGGGATCTATCAGAGTTACAGAGGCAGCTGCCACCCCAAGAAGGAGAGAGCCGCCATGCCACACCTGGCTGTGAAGAGGGGCCAAACAGTGAATTGACACCCTTCAGAGCTTCCTGTGATAAACTGTGAACTTTGGACAATAGCAGGATGGTAGGAAGTGTCACCCCCTTGTGTTGCCTTCAGAGTGGCCTGGGTCAGAGCCCAATGGGAGGCCCTGGGCCCCCCACCATCTTCCGTGCCCTCTTTCCCCCCACCTCCAAAGGGACGAAACCCTGACCACTAGGCAACATCCCCACGAGCAAAGGCCATCATGAGGCATCCGTCTTTGAAAGTTTGCAGAGGAGGCGAGAGCAGAAAGGGGAGAGAGGATGAGGGTGGTTCTTGGGCAGAGGGAGGGAGGGAGGGAGCATTACGGGAATCTCTTGTTTACCACCATCAACCCAATGATCAGATCACTGATGCCTAGAATCTTCCCTGACGTGTTGTAATTGATTGGATCTAGATTTTAAAATGGTTACCACATTTGCAGATGGAGAAATGTCAGCGAGTTTAGTGGAAGGCCATTGCAAGCTCAGCTAATTATGCAATGTGGCTTATGCCTCATCTAACAAGCTCCTTAAACAATAGCTCCCAATTTTCATTCACATTGTTCTGTTTAGTGTTTTTCTCCAAAACACTTTCACTAATCATTTTGGTCAGCTTTGGAAAGTTAGCCCTTTCAGTGCACCAAATATAAATATTGCTGGTTGGGATGGCCCTTTATTGGTCATAAGAAAAGCCATACTGGATCAGACCAATGGTCCAGCCAGCCCAGAATTCTATCCTCCCACAGTGGCCAATGCAAGGTGCCCAATAGGGAATTGACAGAACAGGTAAATAGCAAGCGATCCATCCCCTGTCGCCCCTTCTCAGCTTCCGGCAAACAGAGGCTAGGGACACTTCAACAGCATGGTTTTGTATCCCTGCTCATTCTGGCTAATAGCCAATGATGGACCTATCCTCCATGAACTGATCTAGTTCTTTGTTGAACCCTGTTATAGTCTTGGCCTTCACAACATCCTTTGGCAAAGAGTTTCCCCAGGTTGACTGTGCATTGTTTGAAGAAAAACTTCCTTTTGTTTGTTTTAAAACTGCTGCCTATTCATTTCATTTGGTGACCCCAAGTTCTTGTGTTATGAGAAAGAGTAAATAACACTTCCTTATCTACTTTCTCCAAACCTGCCATCATTTCATAAACCTCAATCTTATCCCCTCTTATTCATCTCTTTTCCAAGTTGAAAATTCCCCCCAGTCATATTAATCTGACCTCATATGGAAGCTGTTCCATAGCCCTAATCATTTTGGTTGCCCTTTTCTGTATCTTTTCCAATTCCAATATATCTTTTTGAGATGGGGGGGGGATCAGCTCCAGTATTCAAGATGTGGGCATACCGTGGATTTATAGAGAGGTGATATTACATTTCTGTTTTGCTATCTATCCCTTTCCTAATGACTTCCCAACATTTTGTTCACTTTTTTGACTGCCAATGCACATTGAGTGAACATTTTCAGAGAACTATCCACAATGACTCCAAGATCTCTTTCTTAAGTTGCAAGAGCTAATTTAGACCCCTTCATTTTAGATGTAGAGTTGGGATCATGTTTTTCAATGTGCATTACTTTGCATTTATCAACATTGAATTTCATCAGCCTTTTTGTTGCCCAGTCACTCTGTTTGGTGAGATCCCTTAGTCACACTTCGCACTCTCTTTTGGACTTAACTAACTTGAGTTGGTTTGTATCATCTGCAAATGTTGCCACCTCACTGTTTACCCCTTTTTCCAGATCACTTAGGAGTATGTTGAACAGTACTGGTCCCAGTAAAGACCCCAGGGGGACACCACTATTTACCTCTCTCCATTCTGAAAACTGACCACTTAGTTAGACCCTTTCTTTCTTGCCTTTGAACCAGTTACCTATCCCAGAGAGGACCTTCCATCTTATCCCAATTTGCTTCAGAGCTTTTGGGGAGGGACCTTGTCAAAAGTTTTCTGAAAATCTAAGTACGCTATATCTACTGGATCACCTTTATCCACATGCTTGTTGACTCCCTCAAAGACTTCTAGTAGATTCGTGAGGCATGATTTCCCTTTACAAAAACCATGTTCACTCTTCCCCAATAAATTGTGTTTATCTATGTGTCTAATAATTGTGCATCTTTATCCACCACAAGGAGGCCCACAATAGAGTCACCCCTACTTGGGTACAAAACTTTGAATTAGAAAAGTATCTATAATTTTTCAAAATCTCCAAGGATGGTTTACTCCTGGCTAAGTGAGACCACCCCTGTCTGTCTCCCAATGGGAAGTCCCCTGTGCTAACCTAATTTCTTCCCACAAGTCACAGACAGGTGCAAAAAGAGAAACATTTCCTGCTCTCTGGTTTGGATTCAGTGAACTGTGCCAGCCCTGCACTGGTTCATCTGCTGGGCTATGTTAGTTAGCAAATTGATTCCTATCCATTTGAGGTCCTGGGGTTCTCAGTAACAAAGAACGTAAAACAGGTAATGATGTGTCTAATGCAGGGGTTATCAAACTTCATTGCACTCTGATCCCCTTCTGACAACAAAAATTACTACCCGACTCCAGAAGAGAGGAACGAAGCCTGAGCCCTCCCGAGCCCCACCGCTCCGGGTGGGGGGGGGAGCCAAAGCCTGAGTCCCATTACCCTGAATGGAGAGGCCAAAATCAAAGCCCAAGGGCTTCAGCCCCAAACAAAGGGACTGCAACCTGAGCCTCACTGCCCAATGCTGAGGCCCTCAGGCTTTGGCTTTGGCCTCAGGCAGTGAGGCTCAGGCTTCAGCTTTGGCCCCAGATCCCAGCAACTCTAAGCCAGCGCTACTGACCCCATTAAAATGGGGTTGCAATCCACTTCGCAGTCCTGACCCACAGTTTGAGACCCGGGTTGAAGACCCCTGGGTCGTGATAGTGAGTGATCTCTCCCCGCTCAAACCTCCTGCAGCAGGAAACAGTCTCCAGAATCCTGGACACAAAGAGAGTCTATCACGATGAGAAATAGGTCTCTGTACCAGGGCTTGGATCCGGGACAGGGAAAGCTTCCAAGCAGGATATGCAGCAGGAGCCCTCTGTTTGTTATGTAGCAAGACCCCTGAGGGGCAGGACGAGTGAACAGTTCTTACCTCCAGGAGGTGCATGGGATCTTCTATCCGAGCCTCAATGGGACCCACGTTGCTTGGTTTGACAGGATGAGATGACCTGTCACCCCTGCTTCCTGAGGTGGGCTGGCTGCAGGATATATCTGTGTGAGAGGCTGGGACAGAGCCTGAAAGATAGATGTGACAATCAGGGTTCTGTCATGTCAGGGGGAGAACAGAGGGTCTGAGCCCCAAAGAATAAGCAATTGAATCAACTGATTCAATGAAGAGTTATTGTGCTATAAAGGTACATCATAAGGTCCTCTCATGGATTGGTAACTGGTTAAACACTGCTCTGCACTGACTGCCCTGACCATAGGTGGCCCAATGACCCACTGCACTGTCAACTTAGCAGCTCCATATACCAAGAGAATAAGAACCAGAGGCCTTCCTGCTCCTGGGACAGAGGAGTAGGTTGATGATCTACCTGCATGTAAGTGTTGGCTTTCCCCATGCCCATGGCCTATACTCCATTCAGGGCAGGGCACAGGAACTGTGATTCCTATTCTGGATCTATGGGCGGTTTCAGTTTGCTGGCAGGAGACTGGACATGAGACCTTGCAGTTGTGGGGCAACCCAGGCACTAACATGGGCACAGAAGTTTGAGGAACAGGGCAGATGCCTGTGTGGGGTGAGGAGGGCAGGGATTTAGGAAGCAAAAGCAGAGGTTCCAACACATTCTTAATGTGGGACAGGATGATCCCCATTTCAAAGATAGAGAAAGTGAGGCACCAGGTGGGAGAGTGACCTGGCCAGGATCACGTTACCACTCAGTGGCAGGGATGCAGTATAACCTGTTCCCTGCTCTCATCATTGGACCCTCCTGCTCCTTCTGTAGGACCACTTGAGCCATCCTCTCCCATAGGCCATCCCACCACCCTCCAATACCAGGCTGTTTCCATAATGGAAGCAGGCTTGTAACAGAGTTCACTCACCGATAGGTGCCCCTTCCTGGCAAGCCCTGGGGTCACAGCTTTCTTGCTGGCAGGGCTGCCCGGGGGGTCACGTGGGGCAATTTGTTCCAGGCCCCGGGCCCTGCGGGAGCCCCCATGAGAGTTTTTCGGGGCTCCGGAGCTTCTTCCTCTCCCGGTCTTCGCCGGCGGGGGGGTCCCAAATTACTGCCAAATTACCGCCGAAGCAGAACCCGCCGCAGAAGTGCAGTCAGGTCTTCAGCGGTAATTCGGCGGTGGGGGGTCCTTCCATTCCGGGACTCACTGCCGAAGTGCCCTGAAGACCCGGCTGCGCTTCGGCGGCGGGTCCTGCTTTGGCGCTAATTCAGCGGTGGGGGACACATACACCCCCGCAGGTTTTCGGGGCACTTCGGCAGCGGGTCCTGGAGCGGAAGGAACCCCCACCGCCAAATTACCACTGAAGCGAGGGGCCCCCGCTGCCGAAGACTCCAGACTCCCGGAATCCTCTGGGCGGCCCTGCTTGCTGGGCTAGCACCCCCACCGGGAGTCGCTAGAGAACTCTGGCAGTTTTTGCCTGGGAACTCAGCTGTTCAGCCAGGTAACCGTCTTTTAGTCCACTCCTTCCTGGATCATGCTCATCCCAAATGAAAAGTCCAAAATGTCTTTAACCGAAACATGGTCCTCCGTCCCTTGGGGGCTTTTCCTCAGCCTGACTTTGGCTCGGCCTGCCCTTGCTGGCCTAGGTAGTCCTTTCTATGGCCTTTATGTCCACTTCCTTAGAGACCATGGGAGAACCAGCAGGCCTGTACTGAACAGCTAGGCCTGCTCCTGTACCTTTGCTGCGGTTTCCCCTGGCTTTCCCCTCAGGTGGAGCTCACTCTGTAATCCATTTGGCGTAGTTCCAGGCTTTATTGCCAAGAGGCCAAGCCTCCCTGTCATATACGCTCCTTCTTAGAAACTGGCCCACACGAGGGGCAAGTTCTATTCTTGTCCAAACTTCATCCCTCATCATCTCATTGCTGTCACCGGCTGAGCGCTTGTACAGTCTACACCCACAGTGTCTCCAGCTCCACTGCCAGCTCACTCACCAGAACTCAGAGGCCATTCTCCTCTTCTGCAGTATCCCAATGCTCTTCCTGCAGCCACTCATTCTCATTAACAGCTGCTTGCGCAGCCTGTTCTGAAGCCTTTAGCTTCTTCTGTAGCCTTTTTACTACTGCTGCTGCATCCGCCAAAACCTTTTCCATCAGGGTTGGAGAACCCATCATGCTCCAACCTAGTGTTTGTCCCTACTTCAGTCTGCTTCATCTCTGGGCCAACCATTTCATCCTTCACCTCCCTGCAGCGCTTGACAAGGTGTGTTGATCAAGGGTCTGCAAAGTCCATGGCCATCCCTGCCACCTCCATGTTGCCTGCCTCATGTGGGTTTGTGTCAGAGGACACCTTTTCCTTTCTTTTTAACTTCTTGGGACCCTGGCCTCCAGGGCTGGTGTAACCATTAGGTGAACTAGGCGGCTGCCTATGGCTCCAAGATTTGGGGGCACCAAAAAGCAGTGCCCCCCCCAAATTTTTTACACTACAGTGAAGTCACATCTTACATGGGGCTTAAGTTCTATGGTCAGCGCGTAAGAGGAAAATCGCATATAGCGAAAATTATCATAAAGCACAGTACACACAGTATACACTGTAGACACTAGAACGGGGTCCTCAATCTATGGCCAAAGGTGGCAAGCAAGCCAATTTTTTTTTAAATGGCAGGCTGTGGGTCCCAGCCGCCACTGAACCCACTGCCGGCCTAGGGTTTCGTTCACTCAGCCAGCAGTGGGCTGAGTGGTCTGGAGGCTGGAACCCTGGCTGGCAGGAGCAGGTGGACGGAACCCCAGACCAGCATCGAGCTCAGCCAGCTACCAGTTTGTGTTTCCAGCCGCTGGCCCCACTCATCCCACTGCTGGTCTGGGGTTCTGGTGGCTGGCCCCTTGCCAGCCAGGGTCTCAGCCTCCCACCCCTTTCAGACTCCTGCCGGCCTTGATGAATGGAACCCCAGTCCGTCAGTGGGCTGAGTGGGGCTGGCAGACGAGACCCCAGACAGGCAGCGGGCTGAGCAGCTCAGCCCGCTGCCGGTCTGGGGTTCTGTCCACCAGTGCCTGACAGCCAGGATCCTGGCCGCTGGTCCCGCTCAGCCCGCTGCCAGCCTGGGGTTCTGTTCACCCAGGCCGGCAGCAGGCTGAGTGGAGCCGGTGGCTGGGACCCCAACTGGCAGTGAGATGAGGTCCCAGCCACCAGCCCCGCTCAGCCTGCTGCTGGCCCTGAGTGGGCTGAGTGGGGCCAGTAGCTAGGACCACGGCGAGCAGCGGGCTGAGCGGGGCCAACAGCCAGGACCTGGCGTGGCAGAAGCCGGCGGATGAAACCCCAGACCGGCAGTGGGCTGAGCAGCTCAGCCCCGCTGCCGGTCTGGGGTCCCAGACGGTCTGGGGTTCTGGCTACTGGCCCCTTTCCAGCCAGGGTCCCAGCCGCCAGTCCCACTCAGCCCGCTGCTGGCTGAGTGAACGGAACCCCAGGCTGGCAGTGGGCTCAGTGGCAGCTGAGACCCGCAACCTGCCATTAAAAAAAAATTGGCTTGCTTGCCACAGTTGGCACGCATTCCATAGGTTGAGGAGCCCTGTCATAAACATACTGCAAAGGGTAGCATAAAATCCCTCTTAACCCTGTAAAGGGTTAATTCCTCTTTTACCTGTGAAGGGTTAAGAAGCTCCGATAACCTGGTTGGCACCTGACCACAAGGACCAATAAGGGGAGAAGATACTTTCAAATCTGTGGGGGAAGGTTTTTGTTTGCGCCTTTGTGTTTTGTTCTCTTCAAGTCAGCAAGGAACCAGGGCAGGAAAAATACATCTCCTTAAGCTTATCTGGACTAAGCATCTAGTATTGCAGAAATAGTAAGTAATGGCAAAGAAATGCGTTAGATTATCTTTTGTTTTAGCTTGTGAATTTTCCCTGTGCTAAGAGGGAGGTTTATCCCTGTTTTTGTAAAGTTAAGATTTTGCCGACAGGGGAAATTCTCTGTGTTTTGAATCTTTTTGTTACCTTGTAAAATTATCTTCCATCCTGATTTTACAGAGGTGATTATTTTATCTTTTTTTAAATAAACTTATTTTAAGAACCTGATTGATTTTTTCAATGTTCTAAGACCCAGGGGGTTTGATATGGGCTCACTTTGTAACCAAATGGTTGGGATATTATTTTCAAGCCTCCCCAGGAAAGAGGCTGTAGGGACTTGGGGGGATATTTTTGGGGAGGCAGGGCTCCAACTGGCCCTCCCTGAATGTTTCTTTAAATCACTTGGTGGTGGCAGTGATACTAAGGCAAGGTAGGAATTCGTGCCTTTGGAAAGTTTTAACCTAAGCTGATAGAAATAAGCTTAGGGGATCTTTCGTGCGGGTCGCCTCATCTGTACTGTGACAAAGTTCCTCCTCTACTTTGGTGGGTCCTGCGCTTATTGGCAGATTTGCTCACCTCAGTGATCTCCCCCACAGTCTGGATCAACTCCTCCTGTGTCTAATCAGGAGTTGGGAGGTTTGGGGGGAACCCTAGCCCGCCCTCTACTCCAGGTTCTAGCCCAGGGCCCTATGGATTTGCAGCTGTCTATAGTGCCTCTTGTAACAGCTGTGTGACAGTTACACCTCCCTGGGCTACTTCCCCAAGGCCTCCTCCAAACACCTTCTTTATCCTCACAACAGGACCTTCCTCCTGGTGTCTGATAACACTTGTACTCCTTAGTCCTCCAGCAGCACACCCTCTCAGTCTCAGCTCCTTGTGCCTCTTGCTCCCAACTCCTCACACACACTTCCTCTCCTCTGGCTCCTCCCCATCTGACTGGAGAGAGCTCCTTTTAAAACCCAGGTACCCTGATTAGTCTGCCTTGATTGGCTGCAGGAGTTCTAATTAGCCTGTCTGCCTTAATTGGTTCTAGCAGGTTCCTGATTACTCTAGTGCAGACCCTGCTCTGGTCACTCAGGGAACAGAAAACTACTCACCCAGTGACCAGTATATTTGCCCTCTACCAGACTCCTGCACCCCACTGGCCTGGGTCTGTCACATATCCCTCCCCTCTGCTCAACATCAAGGGGTTGGGCAGCTTGGAAAGCCAGACAGTGCACACGTGACAAGCCATCGGCATTGCTGTGACGGCTCCCTGCTCTGTGTTGCACACAGAACTGGAAAGGTTGGAGGGATAAGAACCACCTGGTCACCCTTGTGTTCTTCTCCTTGTTCTGCTGCATCCATTGGAGAGGGGCATAGTCGATCACGAGGACAAATCTGCACCCGAGCAAGTAGTAGCGCAATGCTTCCATGGCCCATTTTACAGCAAGGCACTCCCTCTCCACCACTGCATATTTTTGTTCCCTCGGAAGGAGTTTCCTACTGAGGTAGAGAATTGGGTGTTCCTCCTCCCTGACCATCTGTGATAGAACAGTCCCCAACCCTACTTCCGATGCATCCGTCTGCAGGATAAATTCCTTGGTGAAATTAGGGGCTATTAGGACAGGGTTACTGCAGAGGGCAGTCCTTAGGTCTGTGAATGCTTCCTCTGCTGCGTCAGACCACCTCACCAGATCAGGTCCACGGGCTTTTACTAGGTCAGTCAGGGGGCTTGTCCTTGTGGCAAAGTGGAGGATAAATCATCGGTAATACCCCACTACACCTAGGAATGCCAGGATTTGTTTCTTGCGACGTGGTTGCGGCCAATTTTGGATGGCCTCCAACTTGTTCACTTGGGGTTTTACCAGACCTTTTCCCACCATGTAGCCAAGATATTTGGCCTCCGTAAACCCTACAGCACACTTGGCAGGGTTTGCTGTAAGGCCAGCTCACCTGAAAGTATCAAGGACTGCCTCCACCTTCTCTAGATGACTTTCGCAGTCTGGGGTATGAATGACCACATCTTCCAAGTAGGCAGCAGCATAACTGTTATGCGGGCATAATAGCTTGTCCATGAGGTGCTGGAAAGTAGCTGGGGCCCCATGTAGTCCAAAGGGGAGGACAGTATATTGAAAAAGACCATCTGAGAACACAGTCTTTTCCTTTGCATCTTCCGCAAGGGGAATCTGCCAGTACCCCTTTGTCAAGCCTAGAGTAGTCAAGTACTGGGCATTACCCAGACAGTTCACTAGCTCATCTATGCGAGGTATGGGGTACGCGTCAAACTGGAATACTTCATTTAGTCACCGGAAGTCATTGCAAAACCTTGTGGTGCCATCAGGTTTGGGCACCAGCATGACTGGGCTGGACCACTGACTGTGGGATTCTTCAATGATCCCCAACTCCAGCATTTTTTTTACTTCTGCTTTTATTTCCTCCCTTTTGGCTGCCGGCACCTGATAGGGCCTCATTGTTATTCTGCCCCAGGGTTCGTGACGATATGATGATATGTCTCGGTTGTTCTACCCAGTTTGTCGAGAACACATCTTGGTTCCGGAAGATCATCTCAGACACCTCATTCTTCTGGTCTGGTGTTAAATCAAGAGACACTCTCACCTGTTTTGAAGGCTTGTTTTCCTGGGTTAGGTCTGTTTGGACACTTATGCACGCCTCTTGTGTATGCCAGGGTTTCAGAAGGTTGATGTGATAAATCTGTTCTTGTTTTTGGCATCCTGGCTGCCGCACCTTGTAGGTTACTTCTCCCACGGGTTCAACCACCTCATAGGACCCCTGCCATTGGGCCAGAAGCTTGCTTTCTGCCATGGGTACCAACACCATCACCTGATCCTTTGGTTGGAACTGTCGGACTTTTGCCTGACTATTGTAATAGGTTCTCTGGGCCTCCTGGGCCTTTTCCAAATGTTCCCGTACAATAGGGGTGACACAGGCTATCCGGTCTCGCATCTGTATTACATGTTCTATTATATTTCTCCCCTCATTGGGTTCCTCTTCCCAAATCTCTTTGGCTATGTCTAGTATGCCAGGGGGGTGACGCCCGTGCAATAACTCACAGGGGGAAAACCCAGTTGAGGCCTGAGGTACCTCCTGGATAACGAACATAAGGTAGGGTAGTAGGGCATCCCAATCCTTCCCGTCCCGACTTACCACCTTCCTTATCATAGCCTTGAGGGTTCGGTTAAACCTTTCTACCAATCTATCAGTCTGCAGATGGTAGACTGAAGTTCTCAGGGTATGTATATGGAGCAGCGTACAGAGGTCCTTCATTAGTTTTGACATAAATGGGGTTCCTTGGTCTGTTAATAACTCCTCTGGTAGCCCCACTCAGGCAAAGATCCCCACCAGCTCTTTGGCTATCGTTTTAGAGGCTGTGTTCCGCAGGGGGACAGCTTCTGGGTAGCGAGTAGCATAGTCCAAAACAACAAGTATATATTGGTGGCCCCGAGCCATCTTCTCCAGGGGTCCCACTAGGTCCATGGCTATTCGCTCAAAGGGGACCTCTATGATGGGAAGGGGTACTAAAGGTGCCCTCAGGTGGGGACGGAGACTGTGCAGCTGACACTCTGGGCAGGACGCACAGTACCTTCGTACTTTTTCATGTACTCTGGGCCAGAAGAACCATCGTAGGACTCGTGCCAGGGTCTTCTCTACCCCCAAATGCCCCCCAAAAAGGTGACTATGAGCAAGACTTAATACAGCATTCTGGTGTTTGTGAGGTACTAGGATCTGCTGTATCTTCTGCCCCTGTACTGGTGCAACCTGGTATAAGAGATTCTTCTTCATTATGAATTAGGGTCCTGGTCCCTGGGTTTTCCCTTCCACAGGGACCCCATCTATTTCAGTCACCTCCTTCCTAATGTTGTCGTACCTTGGGTCTTCGGCCTGGTCTCGTCCAAAATTTCCTCTTCCGGGACTAATCTGCCCAAGATCTAGGGGCCCAGTCTCTGTTGCCTCTACTGGTTCAGAAATGCTAGGGTGGGGGTCAGACTCAGGTGCTTCTCCCTCCGGGGTGGCCTCCTTTTCAGCTGCTCGAGTCCACCTGCCTACGAGAGCGATCCTCTGGCTTTGAGCAGTATTCGAGTTCCCAAGGCCTTAGCTGCCCTCCTTTCCCTTTTCAACTTTCTACCATGTCTGGGAATGGAAAATAAATCTGGAGATATTTCAGAGAAAACTGGGGGTTGACAGTCTACTATGGAGGCCTCACTAACTTCAGGGTTCCCCTATTCCTCCAATCCTCCTACTGGAAGTAAGTTTCCAAACCCTGGGAAGTCCCTCCCTATGAGCACCGGGTGTGGGAGTTTAGGGATTACACCTGCTGCTACCTCAGTAGTGTTCCCTTAAATCTCGAGTTTTACTGGGATGATGGGGTAATAACCAACTGTCCCATGGACGCATGTTATCCCCGTACGCTTAGCTCTTAGCAACTGACTACACTTTACAAGCTTCCCCGAGATAAGCGTGATAGCACTCCCCGAATCAACCAGTGCTGTGGTCTCTACCCCATTTAGCTTTACTGGTCTGGTGTACATATGTGGGGTTAGTGAGACCCCCACAAGGTGGATGAGGGAGCATGGGTCTGCCCAGTTCCCCAGGTTACACTGCATTGGCTCCTGAGCATTGGGACATTGTGCAGCTATATGTCCCCATTCCCCGCAGGCATAACATCTATATGGAGCCCTAGGCATTCCCCGGTCTCTTGGTTTGGGCAGTCCAACCTCATGATCCTCTTCTCTCTCAGTTCTCTGACTCTTTGTGGCTTCTAGTGAGCCTTCAGCCCCTCTCTTTTTCCACCTGGGCTCCCCTGGTGGCCCCGTCACTCGTGCTGTAGGGCTTAGTACTGCTAGTTTAACCTGGGGTGCTTCTTCCTTAACTGGTCGGGTCAGCTCCCTCACTGTCCTCCACCTCTCTACCAGTGCAACAACCTCATCATAGGTGGAGGGTTCGTTCCGGCTTACCCAAGCACGAAGATCTGGCGGTAGTGCCCTCATGTATGGGTCGACGACCAGAACCTCTAGTATCTCTTCCGGACTCCGGGATTCTGTTCGCAACCACTTTTGTGCGAGATGGATGAGGTCATACAATTGGGACCATGGGGTTTTATTTTCCTGGTACCGCCACTCGTGATACCACTGGGCCCGCACTGCAGTCGTTACCCCGGATCTGGCCAGGATCTCTGCTTTCAGCTGGGGGTAGTCTGCTGCAGCCTCTTCAGGCAGATCATAGTAAGCCTTCTGGGCCTCTCCACACAAGAATGGGGCAAGGATGCCAGACCACTGATCTCGAGGCCAGGCCTCCCGTAGGGCTGTCCTCTCAAAGGCCAGAAGGTATGCCTCTACATCATCCTCCCGTGTCATTTTCTGCAGCCAATGGCTGGCCCATATGAACTGCATCCTATCATGGCCATGGTTCAGCTCTGTAAGGGTCTTTACCTGGTTTACCAGTTCTCGCAACATATCTCAGTCTTGAGAAGCCTGGTCCATCAGCAGGCGATTAGTCTCTTGCTGCAGCCGCACTGCCTCTTTTTGGGCGGGTAGCCTCCCGCTGGGCTGTCATAGCTTGTATCAATGCCGGCACTAAGTCTTCCATTGTGGTGAAAAAAAATAAACCCTCTACCTTTTTTTTTTATTAAATCACCCTCCTTCTTCTGCCGCGCTGTGCACACCAATATCCCACCCCTGACACCAGTTGTGACCAACTTCCTCCTCTACCTTGGTGGGTCATGCGCTTATTGGCAGATTTGCTCACCTCAGTGATCTCCCCCACAGTCTGGATCAACTCTTCCTGTGTCTGATCAGGAGTTGGGAGGTTTGGGGGGGAACCCGGGCCCGCCCTCTAGACCAGGTTCCAGCCCAGGGCCCTATGGATTTGCAGCTGTCTATAGTGCCTCTTGTAACAGCTGTGTGACAGCTACTACTCCCTGGGCTACTTCCCCATGGCCTCCTCCAAACACCAATATCCTCACCACAGGACCTTTCTCCTGGTGTCTGATAACACTTGTACTCCTTAGTCCTTCAGCAGCACACCCTCTCAGTCTCAGCTCCTTGTGTCTCTTGCTCCCAGTTCCTCACAAGCACTTCCTCTCCTCTGGCTCCTCCCCATCTGACTGGAAAGAGCTCCTTTTAAAACCCAGGTGCTCTGATTAGCCTGCCTTGATTGGCTGCAGGTGTTCTAATTAGCCTGTCTGCCTTAATTGGTTCTAGCAAGTTCCTGACTACTCTAGTGCAGACCCTGCTCTGGTCACTCAGGGAACAGAAAACTACTCACCCAGTGACCAGTATATTTGCCCTCTACCAGACTCCTGCACCCCACCGGCCTGGGTCTGTCACAGTACCCTAGAGTTTAAAGTGGGGAAGGAACCCTGACAACCCATGTTCTAGTGTACACTGTGTGTACTATACTTTACAGTAATTTTCACTATACGCGATTTTCCTCTTATGCACTGATCTTAGAACCTAACACCCACGTAAGATGTGACTCCACTGTATTCATTTTTGCTTTGGCTGCTTAACCAATCCCTGGAACTGAAATGGGAAATCCAGTGACTGGCTCGGTCCCTCGATACACCCGCTTGGGAGGACAGACCTTCCTTCAGCAACCAAGACTTCCATCAGTCCTCATGGATCGCAGGCAGAATTTGATCCTCCTGACTAGGCCAATCATAACAAATCTACTCATCTTTACATGCGCCCCTGACAGCCAGGAATGGCATCATAGCCCTCTCGCTAGGCTAGCGTCCCCCATCCATGGTCGCTGCAGCACCATGGCAGTTTTTCTGCCTTGTAACTCAGACCTGCGGCTAGGTCACCACCTTTAGTCCACCCTTCTGGGGCCCAGCTTGTCTCATGCTAGAAGTCCAAAGAGATCTTTCCACAGAAAGAAGTCCTTCTGCCATTGCTGGGGCTCTTGCTCAGCCTGCAGCCCCCTTTCTGGGCTTGGTAACTCTGTCCAGGTGTGTGTACTCTCCCTAGTAGGGGAACCCAGTCCCACCCTGACATCAGTAGCAGCCAACAGCTAGGTCTGCTCCTTTCTCTTTCCTGCAGATTTCCCTGGGCACTTCCTACCTCTCTTCTCAAGTTTCCTTGCTGCTCTGAACTACCTCATTCTCATTCCTGTTGATGCCCCAGCTGGCCTGTGTCACCACTGAAGTTTGGCTCTTCAGAGGGAGGGTCAGGGTGCCTCTCAGTTAGGGCTCATTCTGTAATCAGCTTGGCTAGGCCCCAAGCTGTGCAGCCCAGGGAAAAGCACCGTTACAGGCCTGCTCTGCCCACTCCTACTGTTACTGGAAGGGGGTCCTTGCTCCCCATTTCAGACCTGATTTCCAGAGGGGCTGAGTACACATAGGCCCCATTGCCTGGAACTGGAGTTTGCTTCTTATGGTGACTCTGACATTCAGGCCCTTCATCATTCAGATGCTGACAGGTGTGGTAAGGTGGCTGGAGAAACCTCACTGCTGAGGAGTCCAGGTTCAAGGACGTCTTTGGGAAGCCCCTTCCTAGCAACAAAACCAGAGTGATACGAAGATGGAGACATCTCTGTCCTAGAGCTGAGAGCCAGGGATGGGGGAAGCTCCCAGCCAGGCTGTGCATCGAGGATGCCATAACTCCCCCAAGAGACCCACACACCCCAAGGAGTAAATGGCTCTTACCTCCATGAGGGAGTGGAGTCTTCCATCTAAGCTTCTTTGAGAGCCAGCGTTGCTTGCTTTGATGGGGCAAGGTGACCTGTCCCCACTGCTCCCTGACATGGCTCAGCTACAGAATGCGCCCACCTGGGAGGCTGTGCCAGATCCCAGGGCCTGGAAGACAGCTGGAGAGGAGGCTCCTACTCCTTTCACAGCCAGAGACCCTATAGAAGAATAAAGGGAGAATAAAGGGCAGGAGGTGAAGCTAGTCCTGAGCCTCTGTCCCACCCTCACCTCCTCAAAAGTGGAGCTTTCCGAGCTTTAGTGAGGATGGGGCTGTGCCCTGACACAATGGCCCTTCTGCACCATATGGGGCAGGGAGAGCTCTGCCTGGGCTCAGGGGGAAAGCAATGGGGGTAGACCAAGGAAAGGGGGCAAGGGAGTGGGTGTGAAAGAAAGAGCTCCTGCCCCAGTTGAAGGAATTTGGGGGGCAGAGGGAAGGACCCTGCTACACATTGAGGGGAGAGAGTTTCTGTGAGTGCCAGGGGGCTCCATTTTCCCTTCCATTAGCTCCCCATTCACAGGGAGCCAGAGCAGTACCTGCAGCAGGGAGCGGGAGTTGCTGATGGCCTCAGAGGCAGAGCCCCTGCAGCACCTTGGGTATGTGGCACAAGTGCTGGATGATGCAGAGCTGGAGCATCACACTGGCCATGATGTCCTCCTGCTGCAAGGGAACGAGGACCTGTTAGAGACTCAGATGCCCCTGCGGAATCAGGGGGGATTAAGGGCACCTGGAACCAGCACCATTTCCACCCATCAGCTCCCCATGTCTGAGTGGTGGATTCACCCTCCTGATCCCCAGGATGGAGGCTTGTTGTCCTTTCTAGTGACCTCCAGTGCCAACCCCTCTCCTTGTAGGGTGAACTATTGGCACCTCCCCTTCAGTGCAGGGAGGGGGCTGTAGCAGGAGGGATTCTGACAGCCGTGAAGTGGGATGTGGGGAGGTTGAGACTTTTCCCCAAGTCATCCCAGCCACTAATGCTGAAGCCGCAGGATGGCAGGCCTGGTGAATGGGGCAGATCAGGCTGACTGAATCTTCCCATTCTCTCTAGAGTGGGTCCAGCCCTGCCAGCAGCAGGACAAGCTTTCCCCGCCCATCTGTCTCAGAACTGCTTGGACAGTCGCCATCACTCGTCAGTCCTTGGCCTCCCAGGCTGCCAGTGATGGGAGCAACTCTGGGTGGCGGCTCGGGTGATTGGAGAGGCTCGCAGAGGGCACTTAGAGAGGACTCTGCTGCCCTTCCCAAGAACATAAGTCTGTGATGAGGCAATGCTTGTCATTAATTGGCCTTGCTAAAGAGCTGTGCTGCAGCTGCTCTGGGGACAAGCTGGCTCCCTCCTGCTCATGGTGGTGAATTCCCAGTAGCACCTGCTCTCACTCTCATTCCCCACCATTCTCCTTGCTGACTGGTTGGGGTGTGGGAGGGGGTGCAGGCTCCAGGAGGGAGTTTGGGTGTGGGCAGGGGTTCAGGGCTGGGACAGAGGGTTGGGGTGTGTGTAGGGGTGGTGCGGGCTCTGGTGTGGGACCGGGGATGAAGGGTTTGGGGTACATGAGAGGGCTCTGGGCTGGGGCAAGGGGTTGGGGTGAGGGAGTGGGAGCGGAGTGGGGATCAGGGCTGGGGCAGAGGATTGCGGGAGTGAGAGGGGATTCGGCGTATGGGATCTGGGTGGCGCTTACCTCAGGAGACTCCCAGAAGTGACAGGCATGTCCCTCTGGCCAATGGGAGCTGCACAGTCAGCACTTGGGGCACAGGCATCGCATGGAGCCCCCATAGTCATCTCTCTGCCTAGGGACATGCCAGCAGCTTCTGAGAGCTGCATGGAGCCAGGCAGGGAGCCTGACAGCCCTGCTGCACCAACAGCACCACCAACCAGACTTTTAAAAGCCCGGTCAGCAGTGCTGACCGGAGTGGAAAACCGGACACCTGGCAACCCTAGAGAGCAGATGTAACAACAGAAATCCTAGTACAAAACTCCTGAATACCACCTGATTAAGAAGTAGACACCCAGTTGCACTCAAAGCTAGGGCCAGCATCTCCCTGCAAGATTCCCCTGACCCTGGGTCAAGCCTGCAACCTGGGAGCAGCTTGAGGTCTGGATAAAGGCATATAGTCATTGCAGCCTTTACAGAAGGGGTTACTGCCAATTCAAATTCCAAAGGCAGGTTTGGTAAATCCAACCTTAACATAACATCTCCTTAGCAAAGTTTCCATGAAATTTATTTATTTCTGATCCCATAGCAGACTGTCATTTTAAAACATATAAATATTTCCCTGCAGCCTTTGCATCCCAAACATGGCAGAACTCAGACCCAGGAAGTAGAGTGACCAGATGTCCCGATTTTATAGGGACGGTCCCAATTTTGGGGTCTTTTTCTTATATAGGCTCCTATTACCCCCCATTCCCATCCTGATTTTTCACATTTGCTGTCTGGTCACCCTACCAGGAAGTGAAATGGACCATAAGCTAAAATGAATAGACTTTGCTGAGTTTCACAACCTGTGGTGTCATTCTTCCTAAAGAAACCTGTTTGTTCATGGGAGGATTGTTAAGGCAGCAGGACAGCTTTAGTCTCCTGATTTGGGCAGAGGGCTGGGAGTCAAGATGCATGGGCTCTTTTCCCGAGGTTGTCATGGTGTGCAAAGGTCATTTCCCTTCCCTGGGGCTCAGTTCCCCACCTGTAAAATGGGGACAGTGACCCTGCCCTCCTTTGAGATCTATGGTTGTTAAATGCAGAGGGTTTTCATTAACCAGTAAAATAAAGGCCAGCCCAGTGTCTCTCCTGGCAGCACAACACACTCTTGCGTGCTCTGGGCCAGCAGGGGCAGGAAGTGCTGAGGCCAGCTGGGGATAGGAGAAGGGAAGAATGAATAATGCCGTCAGCATGCTAGTAGCCCCAGAGCTATTTACTTTGATACTAAATACAGCATAGTTTTTGCTTTCTCCACAGCAGGTCAGAGCCGCAGGCTGCCTGCTAAATTCCTTTCGGATGGGGGCAGCAGAATCCCCCGGAGTCCAACATACCCTGAATGAAGCGAGACAAACAGCCCACATTTGTGTCATGTTCCCATTATTTGCACTGCTGGGAGTAGAGTCTCCTGCCCTGTCCTACTCCCTCACTGTGGGGGAGTTCCCCCTACACTCCCCCCTTGGCTGAGCTAGCAAAGGAGGGGATGGGTCAATCCAGGGCTACCCCAAAACACTAGGGGAAGGGGAGAGCTCAGCTCAATCCTGAACTTAGTGCCAGCACATGGAGTTTGAAATGCTTGTTGTGATTGTTTCATCGGCCAAGAGTGACGCTGACGGCAGGTTCAGAGGGACTCTTGGAAGTTTATTAACCCTTGTGCAGTGCTCTGTCCATGTGGCTGTGTTCCTTCCAGCCAGCCCTTTGCACCCCCTGTTTTCCTGGTGCCCCCTCAATAACAGTCCCTGCACAGAACATGGGCCCTGTAGCAGAGTGGTCACCCGCTCCTGCCCAGAGGGGCTTGGAACGGCCCAACAGAGGGCTGTGGCTGAGGCATGCAGCTCTCAGGCTGATTGGGGAAGTAGGCACAGCTGGAAGCCATGCCCCAAACAGACCACAGCCAGCTCCTATACAAAGGCTTTGAGCCAGGCCCACAGACATACTCTCTCTGCTTGTAGAGACACTGGAGTCTGCCCCAGTGAGCAGGGGCTAGATGGTGACTGGCAGTAGCCAAATACTGAGGCAAGGTGGGGATAGTGGGTGGGGGTTCCCCTGGGTGGGGAGACCCAGAGAAACAGTGGGGGTAGTGCTAGGGGGCAGCACCCAGTGAAAGGGGTACCAGGGTCTGGGAGGGACGCAGGGGCCAGCAGTAGAGTGACATTGGCCGACAGGGGGCACTCTGGAGGCTAATTCCCTGAGACAACCAGCAGAAGGCGCCATGGCAGTGAGTGGTGCACCCTTACAGGCCCTCTGACTCCAATGCCACTGATAACTGCTACTGAGCTACCAGGGGTCTATGTGGGGATATGGCTCCTTCTCACTCACAGCACTAATGGCCTGCCCCAATTTCCGTATATCTGTCCCACTTCCTGTACTCCACAGAACTCTTCTGGAAAGCTTCTCGCAGGGCTCTGGGAGCCCTGGAGAAAGCAGATCCTGGCCCTCCTGTCTGTAGCATTAGCATCCATACCACAGGGAGCCCCACCTTCGTCCATCCCCTTCAGACCGAAGCAGCTCAACCTCTGAGGAAGGGATAATGCTCATTTGTTTCCTCCCCTTGAGCTGAGAGCAGTTGCACCTCAGCATACTGTCCCAGTCCGTCTTGTAAGGAAGATGTGGTATGTGCTTTGGCATCAGCAGCATGCTCTCATATAGCTGTCCTTTGGGGGTGGAGGGGCAGACACTGTGACATCCTCTGTACCCCTCACTGTCAGCCATATGCACTGGTGGCTTGGTTTGTTACCACAGTCACTCCTCTACAGACCATTATCTTAACCCTCTGTCACTTATGGACTTGAAGCAGTGTACTCTGGTTTGTTATTGTAGGGTCACACCATATTTGAGGCCCGGTCACACATCGTAGCTTCACTTGTTCTCAGTGACCGAAGACACTGAATTGCCCCACACCCACACAGCCCTGTTCTCTGGCTGCCCTATAGTTACCAACTTTCTAATGCCAGAAAACAAAAACACCCTTGCCCCACCCACTGCCCTGCCCCCGCTCACTCCATTCCCCCCTCCATCCATCTCTTGCTCTGCCCCCCCGCCCCATGTGCTTATTTTCACTGCAAGGCCCAAACAGGCATATTTATTGTTTTGACAGATGTATTATGCTAAGATCAGGTTTTATTTGTTACGGGACACTAGAGCTGGCAGCAAAAGAGTCCAAAGGGGTAATTTTAAAAAAAATTGAATTTTGCAAAGATTTTCATGATTCTTTCCCTTCCCTCTTCCCATTTTCTGTAACCAGCTCCGTGTTTTTTGTTCACTGAAGTTATTGTAATTTTATGTGTGGAATTAGGACCGCACATTAACACAGCTGCAATGGGTCCATTAAAGGCCCCTGCTTGAAGCCCAAATACAAATCCACAGAGCACAATCACAAAACTGCACACCTATAAAACTGACTCCCACACCTACATGCAGATACACATGTGTATTCATGTGTACACACCTAGCATGCACTAACACATGTACTTATTACAACTGTTTAGTGCCTAGAGACCTCAACTAAGGTCAGGGCTCCAAGGTGGTAGATGCTGGACACACACACAGGGATGAAAGTAATTTAAAGGACTTGCCGGTACTCCAGAGTCCTGGGGAGGGGGAGGGGCCTCAACTGGAAGAGGCGTGGCCTCTATCGGAAGAGGTGGGGCCTTTAAATCCCAGAGCTTTTAAATCAGGATTTAAAGGGCTTGGGGATTCAGCTGAAGCTAGGAGCCAGGCCCTTTAAATCACCCCCGGAGCTACCAGCTGCAGAGGCAGCTGGGAGCCCTGGGGTTTGGGCAGGGGTGAAAGTAATTTACATTTCTTACCCATATGGTCCAGTCTCAAGCAATGCACCTCTCCTACGTACTTCATGGATCCCTCCCATTGCACGACATAGATAGAGAAAATAAAGCTACTATTACTACTACCAGTATTCTCTGTAATAAAACTTTACTATTGGAATAAGCCTGAAAAAATGAAAAGTCACTGTCACATTTTTCTCCATGTCTTCCCTCTTCCTCCAGCCAGGCTGCGGACACTAGGCTCCATGCTTTCTCCCTGTGTGGCACTGAGCAGCAGCTGCAGGGGCTTCCCTCTAGCTTGCACCAGGAGCAGAGAAACTGGCTGAGGGAGGGAGAAGCCTACCTCCTGCATAAGAACAGTTTAAACTCAGCTGTTCTCTGCGCGGTTCAGTAACATTCCAAAGAGGATCTGCAAGCAATTTGGACATCACAACCATGATCCTCTGCTGGGCAGGAAATGGGATAGATTTGAACTTGGAAATGGTTCCTGATTTTGATTGTGTTTTTTGTGTATAGGATCCCTTCATCCCAAGGGCAGAAAAGATCTGCCCCTGCCATGGTCACACATACCCTTCCCCCCCACCCACCAACTGGGAGTGAAATTAACAAGGATGCCAGAAACGGCTTCTAACCCTGGGGGCTGAACTGCGCAGGGAACAGCTGAGTTTAAACTGTTCTAACACAGGCAGCAGCAGCAGGTATCTCAGCCAGTGTCCCTACTGCAAGCTAGAGCCTAGAGGAGAACCCCTGCTGGGGTGGGGTAGGGGGAGGAATACAGAGCCTTGTCTGCAGCCTGGCTGGAGGAGGGGGAGGGAGAAGATTAGAAACCAATGTGACAGTGAGTTTTCCCCTTCCACCTGCTTTTATTAGCTCTGGATTTAAGCTATGCAGCCAAATGCTTGTATTTGTTGTGTAGAATTGGAGACAAGATCCCCTCATCCCGGGGGCAGACAAGGACTGCCCCTGCCATGGTCAAACACACCCTCCCCCGCCCCCCAGCTACTGTGGGTGAAATTAACAAGGATGCCAGAAACCGCTCCTAACCCTGAGGGCTGAATCACTCAGGGAACAGCTGAGTTTAAACTATTCTTATGCAGGGGGCAGGCTTCTCCCTCCCTCAGCCAGTCCCCTTTTCTTACCGGTCCTCCAAATCGGCCCGTACCTTCTTACTTTCACCTCTGCATACACATGGAAAGAGAGAAGCTGCAATGAAGAGTTTGTAATGTAGCTAGACGAAGGTGGAGAGAACTGTATGATACACTGGCTCTTCTGCAATTACTAGTCAACATTCACTTGTTAAGAAATAATACATTTCTTTTAGAGTTCCCTTCTCTTTACAAAAATTGTTATGAAATGAATACATACATCTTTTATGTCATCAGTTTGTGCAAAAGCCAGCAAACGGAATAAAAGTTAGGCTGCAAATTTTTTCATGCTGGTATACGAACTTGCAGCAATACACGTACCTCCCTGTACAAAGACACATAGTCTCTTACACACATACAATGCATGCATGCACACACTTGCCTACACAGAGACACTTTTCGTACACTTTTCCAGGTGCTGCCTAAATCACCTAGCCAAGGAGGGTGGGTGGGAAGGGAAAAGATTGGGTGGGGGTGGGTGATGGGGAGGGAAAGAGGCCAAGGGTGAGAGCAGGATGGGGGTGAGAGGGGGCAGTGAAGGTGAGAGGAGGAGGTGTGGGGTGGATGGGGCTGCAGGGGGAGGCAGAAGGCTACAGGTGCATGAGGATGTGGGGGGTTATGGAGGTGTATAGAGACATAATGGGAGTGCAGCAGTATATGGAGGTGAATGGGGTGCAGACATGTGGGGGCTGAAGGAGATGGGGGTGACAGCTCTGGGCGGTAGACAGGATGGGTGAGAGAGTGCTGTAAGAGGTATAGGGCTGGGATGGGTAGGTGTGGGAGGCAGGATGGGATAGGACGGGGAGGGATGCAGTGAGGGGATGGGGAGTGCAGGGGTTGAGACAGGGAGGGATGCAATGACAGGGATGGTGGCATGGGAGGGGTTGGGACAAGGAGAGATGCAGTGGGGGAACAGTGGCGTCGGGGGGTTGGGACAAGGAGGGATGCAGTGAGGGGGATGGAGGTGAGAAGGGATGAAGTGATGGGGGATGGAGGTGCGAGGTGATGGAGATGAGGTTGCAGAGGGGTTGGGACAAGGAGGAATGCAGTGAGGGGAATGGAGGCAGGGAGGGATGCAGTGATGGGAGATGGAGGTGTGGGGGTGTTGGGATGGGGAGGAATGCAGTGAGGGGGATGGAGGTGGGGAGAGATGCAGTGACGGGGATGGGAGGGTTGGGAAGGGGAGGCATGCAGTGAGAGGCATGAGGGTGCAGCCCCATTCCAATTTCTCGGAGACAGGGATACACACATACCTTCAACATACCTGCACATACACACATACCTGCACATACCCACATACCTGCACATACCTCCAACTCCTGGGAGCCGCTGATGGGGCAACAGACATGCCGCAGTTTGCAGCAGGGCACATGCAGGGCTGGCGCTACCATTTAGGCGACCTAGGCAATGGCCTAGGGCGCCAGAATTGGGGGGGGGCGCTATTTTGCCGGGGAGGCGGCACGTGGGTCAGGTGGACCTACCACAGTCATGCCTGCAGCAGGTCCACTGGAGCCTTTAGACCAGCGGACCGGCCACCAGCATCACTGCGGCAGATCCACCGGAGCCTTTCCAGCAGCAGACCGTCCGCCGGCATGACTGCAGTAGATCCATCGGACCCGCAGGGGGTGGCGAAATGGCCGTTTGCCTAGGGTGTCAGAAACCCTGGACCCACTCCTGG
The DNA here is from genome assembly GCF_007399415.2 of Gopherus evgoodei. Taxonomy (NCBI): domain Eukaryota; kingdom Metazoa; phylum Chordata; order Testudines; family Testudinidae; genus Gopherus; species Gopherus evgoodei. The sequence continues at coordinate 122,861,615 of NC_044325.1, read as the reverse complement.
GCACATGCCACCGCTCCAGCCCAGGCACAGGAGGAATGCGAGGAGAAAAGGGCCAGGCAGCACCGGGAGAGGCATGCGCCATGCCACCCCTCAACAGCCGCCTGCTGAGCACTCGCCAGTGGTGCTAGTTCCTCCCCTGCCCTGACCCAGCCAATGGGAGCTGCACCTGCCGCCAGCAGGGGACAGGGCAGCATGCAGACCTGCCCACACACCCCAGCAACCCCTAAGGTTAGAAGGCAAACATGCCAGCTGCTTTCCGACCTGGGAGCCACCATGGCGCAGCACGGCAGCTAGCAGGGAGCCTGCCAGCCCTGCTGCGCCACCAACTGGACAGTCAATGGGGCTGTCAGTGGTGCTGACCATAGCCGCCAAGATCTCTTTTTAACTGTGTGTTCCAGTCCAATGCCAGACACCTGGTCACCCTCGGCTGCCCCCCTCCCAGTGAGCTGCCAATGCCTCCTTACAGTTGACCCCCCACTTGGTAAGACAACTCCCATCTTTCTATGTGCTGTATATTTATACCTGCCTACTGTATTTCCCACTCCATGCAGCTGATGAAGTGGGTTTTAGGCCACGAAAGCTTATATCCAAATAAATGTGTTAGTCGCTAAGGTGCTACAAGGACTCCTTGCTGTTTTTGCAGATACAGGCTCAGGAGCAGCGCCAGGGTTTTTGGCGCCCTAGGCAAGGGTCCTTCCGCGCTCCCGGTAGGTGGCAATTCTGCGGTGGGGAGGGGGGGCCTTCCGTGCTTCCGGTCTTCGGGGCACTTCAGCGGCGGGTCCCAGAGCGAGTGAAGGACCCGCTGCAGAATTGCCGCCGAAGACCCGGAGTGCAGAAGGACCCCCCGCCACCGAATTGCCGCCGAGGGCCGCAAAATGCCGCCCTCCCAAATTCTGGTGCCCTAGACGACCGCCTAGGTCATCTAAATGGAAGCGCCGGCCCTGTACAGACTACACAGCTACCACTGTACTCTGAAACCTACAATTATTGTCCTTCCACTCTTGCAGTAGCTGCTGCTTTGGAGCCTCCTGGTGGCAGACTCACTGCACAGCTGCTGCGCTGATAAGAGCTGTGGAGGGTGACCCATGGAATTGGGAGGAAGGTTAGTTTAGTTTACTTGGATTTTGTTCTCCTCATTTAGTCTGGGGCTGCCTGCACGGCTTTGTTATGGTAGGGTCACTTCTAAGTGCTAGGTTTCACATGCTGATTTGCAGACAGCTAGGGCTGCACATACTTGTTTGTTATTGTAGGGTCACCCATGAGGAGTAGGGCTTTCACAGGTGGGTTTGTCAGTGTAGGGCTGCCTGTAAGGGTATGTTTGCACCCATATGTTTGTTGGCTGCTGGAGGAGGAGAGACTGCTGCCATTGACTCCAAGCATTTAACAAAAACACTAAAAGATTTGAGGGGGTTCTTTTTAAAGCCCATCTATTATTATAGCACCTAGAGAAAGCCCAGCCAAGATCAGGGCCCCATTTGCTAGGTGCTGTAAAAACAAATAAACATAGACAGCTCTTGTCTCAAAGACTTTACAATCTAGGCCATGTCTCCCCTACAAGCACTATACCCACAGTAACCCCATAGTGTAGACTCAGACTGCGGTGACAGAAGGGATTTTCCATCTTTATAGGAACTCCACTTCCCTGAATGGCAGTTGCTAGACTGACAGAAGCATTCTTCTGTCGGTTTAGCTGCAGCTACACCAGGGGTTTCATCAGCATAGCTACAGTCTCAGGGGCAGGGCCGCCCAGAGGATTCAGGGGGACTGGGGTTTTTGGTGGCAGGTCCCAGGGCAGAAGGACCCCCTGCTGCAGAATTGCCGCCGAAGACCCGACCCAGGACCCACTACCGAAGTGCCAGAAGGACCCTCCAGGGCTCCCAAAAAACTCTTGTGGGCAGGGGCCCGGGGCAAATTGCCCTCTTGCCCCACCGCAGGCGGCCCTGCTCAGTGGGCAGATTTTTCACACCGCTGAGCGGCACAGCTGTGCCAGTGTAAATTTAGAGAAAGGAAGGATTATTCACCTCTATTTTGCAGGAAAAGAAGTGAGCACAAAGGGATTAAATAACTCAACTAAGGTCATACAGAGAGTCTGTGGCAGAACACAAAAGAACACAAATTTCTTGAATCCCAGTCTAATACTTTAGCCACTAGATCAGCCTTTCTCTCATCACAGAAACAATTACCTGGGTTTTACAAAGAGGAATACGGTGTCATTCCAGTTTAGAGACAAAACATGGGCAGCCTCCTTTTTACCTTTCGAACAACAAAATAGCCACCTTCCCTTCAGCTAGCCTCACCCACACTAGCAGTCAGTGAGTGTCCTGTACCACCCCAGCAAATGCAACCCCAGAACTGGTGGTCAACTAGAGAAGCTGCCAAGGAAGACCATATTCTCAGGATATTAATCTGGAGCAATGCGACTAACTGTGGGAACTATTGGAACCAGTTGTTTCTCTTATGATGTTATTTTCAGGCAGCGTTTCCTGTCTACTGGCAAATACAAAGAAAGGATCTATTTCATGACTGCACGTGAAACCCTCCCCAGAAGAGCGTGGCTCTTTGATCACTTCTAGTGCTTAATAAGGGGTTTATGAATCCCTTATAGCAGCTAATTAGGGGAGCTAATCTTCATGCAGCAGCAGTTCATGCTTTGTGCTGGAGATCCCTGGGTCAACCCCTTCTGCTGGCCCAAGCAGAGTTGGTTACACATATTAAAGGTCAGCCTTTGTCTCCAGTAGTACCTCAGGCCATGTCTACACTACAAAATTATGTCCACCTAATTTATGTTGGCATACAGTCGCCACAGTAATTTCATCACTTGTGTGTGTCTTCACTTTTCTCCTTGTGCCAGCAGTGCATGTCCTCACTTGGAGTGCTTGTATCGACTGTATCATAGATGCCTTCTCCATGGGTGCTCCGGGGCTGGAGCCCCCAGGGGAAAAATTAAAGAGTGCTCTGCACCCACTGGCAGCCTCCTCCTCTCCTACTTATTCCTTGCCCCTGAGCACACCAGGTACCCACTCCTCCTCCTCCCTCCCAGCACTTCTCGCTCGCCTCCCTCCCCTCCACCTAACAGCTGTTTGGTAGCACTTAGGACTTTCTGGGAGAGAGAGGGAGGAGCAGGTACACAGTGTGCTTAGAGGAGGAGGCAGAGAAGAGATGGGGCAGGTCTGGGGACTTAGGAGAAGGGGGTGGAATGGGGGTGGGGATTTTGGGGAATTGGTGAAATGGGGGCAGGGTAAGGGCAGGGGCAGAGGCGGGGGTGTGTCAAGCACCCACCGGGCTAAGGGGAAGTTGGCGCCTATGGACTGTATTGTCAGTGTGGGGCATTGTGGGAAGGCTTTTGAAAGCCCATAACAGTCAATATAAGCAACACTGCATCTACACTGACACTGCATTGACCTAACTACATCGACGTTGACTCTGCTCATGGAGGTGGAGTTAGGCCACGTCCAGACTAGGTATTAAAATCGATTTTAGATATGCAACTTCAGCTACGGGAATAACGTAGCTGAAGTCAAATTTCTAAAATCGAGGTACTCACCAGTCTGGACGGCGCAGCATCGATGTCCGCGGCTCTCCGTGTCGATTCCGGAACTCCGTTCGGGTTGATGGAGTTCCGGAATCGATGTAAGCACGCTCGGGGATCGATACACCGCGTCCAGACTAGACGCGATATATCGATCCCCGAGCAATCGATTTTAACCCGCCGATGGCGCGGGTTAGTCTGGACATGGGCTCAGTAAGTCAGCCTAGCTGGGCAGTTACGTTGGTGGGAGTAAAAAGTTAGGCAAATGTAAACTGCTTTGCATCAACCTAACTCTGTAGAGTAGACCAGGTTACCACAACACCCTCTTTACAGAGAATAGAAGGTGTCAGTGGTAACAGCTGGCAATTAATAATTTTCATTGCTACTAGTAGTATTAAAGCAGCACCTAGAGACCACAAGTAAGACCAAGACTCCATAGGGTCCACAAGTAATACCCTAGGGGCTGTACAGCCACAGTGCAAGGGGAAAAGGCTTGCCCAAGATCACACAGCACCTCATGATGAGAGCTGGGAATAAAACCCAGGTGCCCTGAATCCCTACCCACGAGCCAACATGGCTTCTTCTGTACCCTGTAATTTTCTTCTGCTCCAAAAACCTGTCTGGAGAAAATAAAACTGATTCCAGGTTCTTTCCGGTTTTCAGAGATGTTTATTTTTCAATAGTTCACCCACTGCAGGGGTGCCCCCTCATGGCCGGATGTGGTGTCGCAGTTCCTTCATGTCTAGTGCCCCCTGCTGACGGTCATTCCTATCCTGCTGTGGTCTCACTTCTCAGCCCTCTGACTAGGTCACTTTAGAACAGGGGTTCTCAAACTGGGGGTTGGGACCCCTCAGAGGGGCATGAGGTTATTACATGGGGGGGTCACGAGCTGTCAACCTCCACCCCCAAACCCCACTTTGCCTCCAGCATTTATAATGGTGTTAAATATATAAAAAAGTGTTTTTAATTTACAAGGGGGGTCGCTCTCAGAGGCTTGCTGTGTGAAAGGGGTCACCAGTACAAAAGTTTGAGAACCACTGCTTTATAATCTCTCCCCTTCTGGAGTAAACATGGAGTCCAATAAACAACATTCAGATAAATGTAGCTCTTTGCCCCCACCCAGAATCATTCCTCTGCAGACTCTTCACCCCTTCCCGAGTTTTGTGGGTTGTCCTCCTGGTCTTGTGCGGAGTGACACCTCCCAGGGCGTTCTACCAGGAGGCTCAGCTCCAGAGTCAGTAGTCCTTCTCACCCTTGTGTCAGGGTGTTTCTGCACCACCTTTCCCAGTGGATTGGTAGGAGGACCCAGGCTCATTCCAGTCCAAGAACCCTGTGACAAGCAGTTAAGATCTGCTCCCTACTTTGGGCTTCCTTCAGATACCTTCCCACAGCTCTCCTTGCACTTACTGAATATCTGCCTCTCTCTAGGCCCTTCCTTCACTCTCTAGCAGCCAGAGAAGGCCTGCAGAGTTCTTCCACCCTCTCCCTGGGCTGGGGCTTCCTTCTTATCAGGGCTTCCTCCCTTTATGTTCACACCCAGCTCCTCCCCAAGCTAGGCTTCATCTTCAGCTGGACCTGGCCCACCCTCCAGGGACAACCATGTGCCTTAATTGATCTCACTAACTCCAGTTAACCCTTTCAGTGCCACTGTGTGGTATATAAAAATTTGTGTCTGAACATGAATTTGCCCCTTGTAACCCATCTTTCTTCCATGGGGAACCCTGGGCCAGTCACAGCCTCCATGTGCCTGGGGTTTGCTCATTTGTACAATGCAGATAATGAGAATGACCCAAGGCTTCATTACCTGGTCCTACTAAAATACTTTGCCCCAATTGCCCCTTTCCATAGATATAGCCACAAAAGAAAATTGGGGGTGAGATGCTGTGGGGATTCACCCACTGATGGTAGAATATGCAAAGACCCTAGGGAGCTTTCCATCTACTTTAAACTGAGACATGCAGTACTATTCAAAATACAATAGTAATAGTGCAAGGTACATATGATGGGGCAAGTTCAAAGTTGTGGATATGTCAAGGGGTATCCCTCTTGCAAGGGTTCATGGAAGAGGAGAGTTTTACAGAGGGATTTGAAGGAAGAGAGGGAGGTGAGAGAAGACAAACAGTTCTGAGCCTGACGGGCAGCTTGCAAAAAGGTGTGAACACAGGTGTCAAGTTTTTTTCCCCCACTTTGAACTTTAGAGTACAAATGTGAGGACCTGCATGAACACTTCTAAGCTTAATTACTAGCTTAGATCTGGTAACACTGCCACCACCCAGAAATTTCAGTGTCTGGGGCACTACCTGTCCCCCCTAAAACTTTCCCCTCCCTGGGCTGCCTTGAGGGACTTCACCAATTCCCTCGTGAACACAGATTTAAACTCCTTGGATCTTAAAACAAGGAGAAATTAACCATTCCCCCTCCTTTCCCCCCACCAATCCCTGGGGAGTCCAGACCCAATCCCCTTGGATCTTAAAACAAGGAAAAATCAATCAGGTTCTTAAAAAGAAAGCTTTTAATTAAAGAAAGAAAAGGTAAAAATTATCTCTGTATAATCAGAATGGAAAATGCTTTACAGGGTCATCAGATTCCTATAGACCAGAGGGTCCCTCTGTCATAAACAGATAGCTAAGGATTAATGTTCTTTTACCTGTAAAGGGTTAACACAGGGAACCAAACACCTGACCAGAGGATCAATCAGGAAACAAAACTTTTTCAAATCTGGGTGGAGGGAAGTTTTGGGTGTGAGTCCTTTGTTCTTGGTCTGTTCCCTCTCTCGGCTCTGAGAGTGATTTTTCTATCTCCAGGCTTTCTAATCTTCTGTTTCCAAGTTGTAAGTACAAGGATAGTAAAACAATAGTTTTATATTGTTTCCTTTTGTATTTACATGTGTGTAGTTGCTGGAATGTGTTAAATTGTATTCTTTTGGAATAAGGCTGTTTATTCACTTTTTTTCTTAAGCAATTGACCCTGTATATTGTCACCGTTATACAGAGCCTATTTTTAATGTCTTTTTTCTTTCTTTTTTATATAAAGCTTTCTTTTTAAGACCTGTTGGAGTTTTTCTTTAGTGGGGACTCCAGGGAATTGAGTCTGCAGCTCACCAGGGAATTGGTGGGAGGAAGAAGTCAGGGGGAAAATCTCTTTGTGTTAGATTTACTAAGCCTGACTTTGCATACCCTCAGGGTGAGGGGGAAGAGAGATTAGCTCTCTCGGTACTTGTGTTTCCAGGACTGGAAGCAGGAAATCTCCTAGGGTCATCCAGGGAGGGGAGCCTGGGAGGAAGTAACAAGGGAACAAGGGGAGGGGGTTATTTCCCTTTGTTGTAAGACTCAAGGCACCTGAGTCTGGGGGTCCCCCAGGGAAGGTTTTGGGGAGACCACAGTGAGCTAGGCACTGTATAATCCCTAGCTGGTGGCAGCGATACCAGGTCCAAGCTGGTAACTAAGCTTGGAGGTTTTCAGATCTGGGAAAGGTCCAGATCTGAAAAAAAATGTTATGACACCCTCCCCACAGCCTTAGGTACAAAGTTACAGCAAACAGAGGTAAAATCCTTCCAGCAAAAAGAAACATTCACAAATTGAGAAAACAAACATAAGACTAATCCACCTTGCCTGGCTATTACTTACAATTTTGAAACTTGAAAGACTGATTCAGAAAGATTTGGAGAACCTGGATGTACGTCTGGTCCCTCTTAGTCCCAAGAGAGAACAACAAAAAAACAAAAAGCACAAACAAAGACTTCTCTCCACCAAGATTTGAAAGTATCTTGTCCCCCTATTGGTCCTCTGGTCAGGTGTCAGCCAGGTTTACTGAGCTTCTTAACCCTTTACAGGTAAAAGAGACATTAACCCTTACCTATCAGTTTATGACAACAGGACTGTGAGAAAAGCACAAAGTTGGTGCTCAGGAGAGGGGGTGATTGCAGAGATGCCAGAAGGGAAAAAGTTGTGCAGGATTTTGAAGGTAAGCATGGGAAGCTTGGACTTGATGTGGAATGTGAAAGGGGATTTGATCAAGCCCAAACAAGGAGTTTACTGTAGCACCAGCATTTTGGACAGAGTTGTGGGAGGAAAGAAACAGCAAGGTGAGCTCCAGGGAGGCCAGAGCAGAATAGGTTGGAGTAGCCAAGGTTTGAGCTGGCCATGCCATGGCTGGGATGGGAAAGGACAGACAGGGTTTAGAGATGCTGCAGAAAATGCTGTAGCAGGATTTGACATGGGCTGCCTAAATATGGGTGGGAGGAAGAAGACCAAAGAGTTGAGAACAACATTGTGGTTGCAAACCTAGGAGAGAAGGAAGAGAGGGCCTATGGAGGGCAATGAACAAGGCAGGGAGAGTGGAGGTCTTGGGACCAAATATGAGGAGCTCAGGTTACCAAGCAGAGTTTAAGGAAGTGGTTGGACACCCAGGAAGGACTGTTGGAGAGGCAGGCAGAGAAGAAAGACTGAGCAGAGGGGAAGAGGCTTGGAATTGAAAGTCATCAGCACTGAGATAGTATATGGTAGAGCAGACAATGTCACCCAGGGAGAGAGGATAAGTTAAAGAGAGTAGGAGACTCGGGAGGAACATCAATGAAAGCAGACGAGGGGAGGAGGAGCCACTGAAGAAAACATTGAATGAGAGGTTGGTGAGATATTAGAACCAGAAGAGCCAAAGGAACCCAGGGAGGGCAAGGGAAGAAGGAGGAGAAGAAGGCGATGATGTAGTAGATAGATGGAGAAAGAACAGGCCCTTAGGCTCTGTCAGGAAGAGGTTAGTGGTGATCAAGAATGGTTTCAGGAAAGCAGAGGGAGCAGAGGCCAGATTTCAGGGCACCATGAAAACTAGAGGGGAGGAAATTGAGGCAGTGGGAATAGTGAGTGCACCCAAAGAATTTAGAGGCAAAGGAAGGAGGGAAACAAGGCGTCAGCTGGGCAGGTAAATAGGGTTGAGGGTGGCTTTCTAGGGAGCAGAGGTTACCAGATTACATACGTGACTGCAGGAGAGTAGCAGGAGAAGTGAGGAAGGGACTGAGGGGACTCAGACATTAGGAGGGAGGAGGGGTTAGAGGTGGGCACTAGGAAAGAGACAGTGACAAGGCCCTGGACAGGGATGAGAAGAGGCTTTGAGAGGAGTGCGGATTGGCAAGGAGAATCTCTGTGGGCTAGAGGGCCAGGAGTCAGTCAGAGTGCGAATGGCTCTACAGTAGGGGAAGCCCCAGGTCCCTGAACTTTCTCCAGTGGTGTTGGGCAGTGCAGGAGTGAAGGAATCACAGGCTAAAAGAGAGACTGGGGTTGGTGGGGCAGACAGTGCCCCAGGTGGGGACATCCATATAGCTTCTTGTCCACAGGGGCAAGGCCTCCTGCCCTCTTGCACCAAGGTATGAGCTGGGCCATGGCGGGGCCATGCAGGTCATGAGGGAAAGGTATTTTACAGCATTTGTGGAAAATTCCAACCTCTCTTAATTCCCAGGGCTCCTCTGAAACCGTGACACACAGGAAGGAACCAAACAGGAAAGAATTAGAGGAAAATGCCTCTCTTCTTGTAGCCACCTTGGCTGTGCCAGGAGTTAGCAGCAGCCGCCAAGCAGCCAGCCCTGCCTCCCCCCTCCCCCAGCCGCCTCTGTAAACACACAGGGGCTTACTCAGAAGATTAGAAAGGAACAGCGCAAAAGACAAGAGTCTCTTTTGTAATGGGAGTGGGATTAAAGAATCAAGTGACCAGCTGCAGCTCCCAAGTCGATTTCAGGCTCCTTAGAGCACCCCGTCTCTGTCAGGTTCAATCCCCCATGAGCCGAGGGGGCGGTGGGAGGAGGGAGGTGGCGTGTGCCGACAAAGGACCCAGCGAGGACACATGCAGGACCAAACTTCCCAAGTATCCCGTGCAGTCCAGAAGCCTGTGCCGGTAAGTACTCGCACCCCATGGGGCTTTATCACATGGCTGGAAAGAGTCCCTCAGGGACTGCTAGTTTGATCTGTCTATCTATAGTATTATACTGTGCCGATCACCATGGTATATTAGCATCCGTCTTTCTGTTGTGGACACTTGATTGAGTCTGTCTGTCTGTCTGTGTGAGGGCTGTGAGAGCTGGTTAATGTCCATCAGTTTCTGGATGTGATTGTTAATCCAAACGGAATGACCAGAACTATTCAGCGAGTAACCAGGCAGTGGCTGTGTAGATGCTGGGAGAACAGACCTCACTCATACAAAATGCCAGGCAGCTGGGTATCTGGTTATGCAGACTCACTAGAAATGATATGCGAGTGTTTTTTTCTCTTTCTGCTTGTCTATCCCAGATCCCGATATGCCAGTCCCTACACTGACCTTACGCTGCATCTCTCAGCCCCAAATTGCAGAGAAAGCCACGCATGTAGTCCCATTCTGCAACATTTCCACCCCAATGGGCAGGATGGCAGGGAAACTACCTTAACCATCCAGAGCAAAGGGAAAAAGCATAGGAAATGGCCCGTGCACTATGCCCTAAGCAGAGGAATTAGATGGAAGTGGGAAACAGCCATTATTTACATAAAGACGAACTGAAGTTTTCCATGTTTGGTAAAAATTTATTCTGCATTTGAGTTATGTAAGGAAGAGTCTCCCTGGGTGCTTTGAGACATGAAGGGAGGTGTGTAACACACACAACCCAGCCCGCTCTGTGTAATAGGTCCCCAAGACAGCTATGTAAGTGTGTGTACCTTTCTGGTATATAACCTATATGTGTGCAGGTTATAGAGCAGTTAAAGTTGCAACCAGCCTTCTAAGTCCTAGAAACATATATGAAAATGTACGCATATAAAAGGCATTACAAGAGGAGTGATCTACTTGTCAGACAAAGGTCTCAGCTGTGCAGGTTTCTGATATCACAGTGTGGGCTGAGACTCAGCTAATTGTCACTGAAAATGCAACACAAAAGTACTGCCAAAGCAGTAGCATCTTCAGAAAGAGTAATAACACTGGATATGTGTGTGTTCCTTTTGGGATGGAGGGTCAGGATGGTCTTTGAGATGGTCAGCAATGCAGCTTTCCAGGTCCATTTCCCAGGAGGAGGGTTGATTTCATGCTTTACAGTGCACCTGCAGTTTGGGAGCATCAGCTGGGAGTGAACACTGTCTTGTAATCAACAGTGTGTGTGTGTGTTTGTGCGCTCACTTACAAGTGGGCAAAAGCTAGCAGCTTCAGCTATGGATAAATATTCATGAATTTGAAAAAAGAAGCACACCTCTAACTGTATAACTTGTATTAGTCTGTCCAATAGAGCCCTGCAGGTTCTGAATTGATATTTCATTACATCAATTTTATGGTGGTGTATCTCCTCTTATTAATTATTATTATCATTATTATACACTCACGGTTGTGCTAGAAACCTAGTCATTAAGGCTCACAGTGCCATTAACAGATACTGCTTCTGGGGGGGCTGATTTCACTTCCTGAACACATTTCCTCCCTCAACATGATTCATTAGGAAATATTCTGATTTAATTGATGGCTGGAGGGGTGTTGCTGGGATTGCTGTTCTTCCGACCCTGGGCATGCTCTATCTCCAGCACTCACGCGTGGTGTCCGGGTTTGCTGTGCCGTACTGTCTTTCAAAATCAGGACAGACCCATCCACCCAACACCCAGCTCAGCATTAGGGGTAGCTGTCACTAGCTAGTGCAGGCAAATACTGTCCATTAGCCTTTATTTGAATCTGTGAAAGAAATCACTCTGCTGGTGTTCTTGCAACTTGTGTGTTCATTTTCCAAAAACATTCTGGGAACAAGCTTCCTGGCAGGCATGGTTGCAAAAAGAAGCAGCAGAATTTGAATTCACAAACCTGAGTCTTCACAATAAACACCTGATTCTAGGAGTTAGGCTCATCCAATTAGGGAACAGAAACTATATCACACAGGATCTATGTCCAGTCCAACTAACCAATGCGGCTTGAATTTTGACTATCATAGAGTCCTAATGAGATGAGACAACTTCTTGATAATGGTTCAGTGAATACGTTGCATAACAAATAAATGCTAGAATGTTGTAACAGCTCACAAGCAATTCTTGGTCAAAAAAAAGGTGATGCTCTTATTTGCTGCAAACTATTCACTTCTCTTTCCACTGTGCTGCTGGAGTCACTTTCCTTCACACCCTGGACAACACAATCATCCACCTCCTCAGCATGGTGTTAGAGCACATTATTGCAAGAGGTGCTATCTGCTACCCTCAGTGTGGTGTCGGGGACATGGCCTTGCTGAAGGTGCCATCCTTGAGAATGTGGACATGCACCTTCTTCTGAGCCCAGCATTAATAGGACAGATGCTGTGCTGTTGCAGTGCTGCCCTTCACAGCCTAGACACCTGGGGGGATGCATGCTTTTCTCCCCTGCCTGATCATTGTTCTCATTTGTCCTCAGTTCCCCAGAGGCCTGATGCAAACCCATGAAGTCAAGGGGAATCTTTCCTAAATGTATTTAGTGCTGGGGAAAATTGTCTGAGCAGCAGCTCTGGGCAGCAGGGACCATTTCTAGGGCCTGATCCACTGCCCTTTGAAGTCAATGGACTGAAGGCCTTTCAGCCTTCTGCTGAGGCTGCCAACAAGGAGCCAATTCTCTGCTGCTTTGGAACATACTCCAGAGATGTCTTGATCTTGAAACCTCCCCCAGCAGAACTGCAGAGTGAAATGTCTAATAAAATAAACACTGGAAAGCTGTAAACCGTGATGTTGAGAAACTGCAAGCACTGACGTAAATGCAAGGAAGAGCCATCCTTCAAAAGAGGGGTCCACAGCCCAAGAGGCTAGGAAACCTACAGTATGAGGAGAATTCAGCCACAGGAAGCTTTCTATTGTCTTCCCAGCCTTTACACTTTCTCCTTGGGCAAGCTGCACTGGAGGAGGAGGACTCCCCAAAGCTGACGTGAATGGAACAGGAGGGGCACGAAGATGTGGATGGCTTCTTCCTTCCACACCGCAGCCAGCACCACTGCTACCCATCCCCACTCCCTGCCACTTGCGCTCATCAAAGAGCCGTAATTCAAGTCAGGGCATTCATTTGCAGGTGGGATCAACCCACTTTGCTGTTCTCTGATGTGTTTAAACTACCTCCACTTAGTCCTGGAGATGTGCCCAAGCCTGATTTAAAACATTTCTTAACGAACTGTCTCCCCTCATCTTCCCCTCCCTCTTCCTCCCCTTCTCCACACACCTATCCCGTTCCCGTTTTGATCTCCTATCTCCACCTTTACCTCTCTCCTTCTGCCCCATTCTCTTTCTGTCTTATCTACCTTTCTCTCTCCCCTCCGAGCCTCCTTTCTTTCTTTCTTCCTTCCTTTCTTTCTTTCCTTTACTCTGTCTTCTCTTTTTCCACCTTTACACACATTCCCAGGGGCTGTACACCACTTCTCTGGAGTCTGCTTTCAGACCTTTTCCCCTCCAACTACAGCTGCCAATCACCCAGGCTCTAGATCTGTGTCCCAGTCACTTTGTCTCTGCTAGAGCAGCAGGTGTGACCCTTTCTCTCTCATTCCTGCCTTCAGATACTTTAAGCTGGTTCTGCCACCCATCCAAGGGTTCCTACAGAGCTCAAGGAATTGGTAATGAAAAGGGAGCCTTTTGCTACTAGGTCACAGTATAAACCTAGACCAGGTCAGTTAGTGGCTGAATATTGATACCACCATGTGGCTGCTTTGAGGTTTATGTGACGTGACGGGTTTCAGAGTAGCAACCATGTTAGTCTGTATCAGCAAAAACAATGAGGAGTCCTTGTGGTACCTTAGAGACTAACAAATTTATTTGGGCATAAGCTTTTGTGGGCTAAAACCACAAGGACTCCTCGTTGTTTTTATGTGACGTGAGTTAGTGCTGCCAGCCTGGATCTCAGGGAACAGGTCAAAATCCATCATCACAACTGGCTCAAATCTGCCTCCTTGTCAGCTACAGACCAAGGACTGAATGGAGTCTGTGCTCCCTTCGTGCCCCTGCAGAGACGCTTTGGGAGGGGCATCTAGCACTGCCATTGGCCATGCTCAGGGCTGTCCATGCAGCATCTTCCAGGAGCTCTGAAATAATAGTAAAGACAGAGCCCCTTTTCTGTTCCTGAGCCTCAGTTCAATGGCTGGGAATGACAAGAGTCAAATACCAATCCTAACATAAAGTGACCTTTGCAAAGCATTATCCTGGGAAGGAAGGAAGGGTAAAGCTGGCAAATCCTTTTCCCTCCCTGCAGCTGATTGGATTATATTGGTAAATGTCCCAGTTACAAGTGGAAGAATTTATCAGGGAAAAAGGCCTGAGCACTCTCTTCAAAGAGACTTGGACACCCGTCAGCTTCCACAGCACCAGTGCCCTCTGCTCTCCCTGGGATACTGGCCAGACTTCTTGCTTGCAACAAAGTTTGCTCTGCTATAGAAGGCAGCTCTTATGGGTTAGGTTGCTGGATATGGATCTTTTATACAAGACCAATCTGATCCAGGTTTTTTGCAATGGATTCTTTGAGGATTCCTTAGAAAAAACTATGAGAAACATGTATTTTAGCAAGATTCATCTTTCCTGAGACAGCAAATCGACAAGTTCTACAGGCACCTAGATACAGAGGTGATGGGCATGGTATAAACACCTAGATAGATAGATAATGATAAATCAGGGAAAGTCGAGATATGTCCTTCTGAGTCTTCCACCGCCAGAGGCTACCAGTCCAGATGTTTCATTAAAGAACAAGGGCACAACTCCAGCCTAAACCATAGGAAATTCAATAGGCCCAGTTCCATCTAGCAGATATGGACCATCCTCACTACTTCCTGATGTTCTGGACTGTGTTTGCTTTTGATAAACGGGCCATGGCATGATTCTCTGAACTGGATTTCTGGGCCTACCTAAAATGGACTTTGGGGTGGCCCCAGGAAGAGAAAAACATGAGTCTCTGTGCACAGCTGGGATGGACACCTAGTGTTGCTGTTTCTGGACAGTGTCCCCACACTGCACAGAAATCCCTTACTAGCTCAGTCACACTTGCTGTACCACAGCCTCCTTCCACCCCTTTAGCCGTTTTCCTGATGGCCTCAGTATCTTCATGTTTTGTTCCTCACAGGCTGTGTGATGACTGTGACATACACAAATCGGGTAGCTGATGCACGCCTGGGCACCTTCTCGCAGCTCCTGCTCCGATGGAAAGGGAGTATCTACAAACTCCTCTACTGTGAGTTCTTCATCTTCATCACTCTCTACTTTAGCATCAGCCTCACTTACAGGTAAGTTTCCTCTTTCACCTGAGCCCTGAGAGACCCATCCAGGTTCTGCCCATTATTCAGGCAGTGTGGGTTTGGGGACAATAATACTGGCTACTGGGGAAAAGGAACTGGGCAAGAAATGTTTAGTACAGGTCCTAGCCTTGGGAAGCAGTGTCAGTGATGGTGCATTGCAGAGGTTCCATTTCCCAAGAACAGCGGAGACTTGTTCCCTGGATCTACTGAGATGTGAAGAGAGGAAAGCTCTTTCCTCACTGTTCCAATAGAGTTTACTAGCTGACAGCTTTTCCTTATCAGTGGGGTTAGAGTTTCTCCCAAGTTACTAGTGAAATATACACAGGGTGACCCTTCTCCTTAGATGGATTCTCCGTGGAGGGAAAGTAAGTTATGTATGATGGATACCTGTCCTTCCAGAAAAGAGCAGATTATGGTTAAATGAATGCAGATAAGCTGGATGTGCATATACAGGAGACATCCCCATCCCGCAGGAAGATGGTTTCTCTGGGCTTAGGTAGTGAACATACAGAGGATAACCCCGGAAGGGTGTTTTGGGGAAGAAATCCCTTAGATTGCACAGCGTGGCATTTCCTCTGGTGTCTCTTACGGAGCAGACAGAATGATTGGGGCAGCAGGGAGTGTGGGGGAGGGGAGGGAAGAGAGAGCCCAGGGCTTGGGTGGGGGGCAGTCAACATTTTTTTTTGCCTGGTGTGGCAAAAAAACGTAGAACTGGCCCTGCTAAATCCAGTTCAATGGTACATTTCTGGTATCATACAACATCTCTGTATTGGCCACTACGCCTCTCCTAGGTTGGACATTTGTGTTTTGCCCATACGGTCAGACAGCAGGTGTCAGGCATTGCTTCCGATAGTCAGGCCTAGTGGCTGCAGCCTGGGTCACAGCTAGGCATAGGGTTGGACCTGAGCCAAGCATGGTCCTGGAATCAAGATCTGGGGGCAGGCTGGAGTCAAAACCGAAATCAGAGTCTGTAGCCAGGATTGGAACCATAGCCAGAGTCCAGGTACAGGCCAGAGTTCGAAGCTGGGTGGTCAGAGTTCAGCGACAAGACAAGCTAATACCAGAGTGCAGACATATGCTGAAGATAGAAATTGGATAGTCAGAGTTTGAGGGTTGCAGGGAGATCCAAAGACAGAAGAAAGGTTGGAGCAGGTCAGTGACGTGGCTGAAGTGAGGCTACTGCAGGGAAAGGACTGGGCTCAGGCAGAACTGGGGCTGCAGCTATAGTCTGCTGCACTGCGAAGCAGCAGGAGGGCTTCTGACCGGGTAGCACCGTTACTCAGACTGACCTGCTCTACAGGTCTGCTGGGGTTGTGGAAATACCTGAGACTGGGGTCATCTGATGTAGTCTCTGCTTGGTGATAGGTTGCTACTGTATGCCTGAGGACTGACTCACTCACTGCAGCACCTGAGCCAGCAGCCCTAGTTTGGTTGCAAGTTTGCCTCACAGCAGGCCCGGAAGTATCTCCTGAGTTGGCTACTGGGTCATTTTCTTTAGGACAGTCATCTCCTAGATGGGATGGCAACACATTTCATGTGATGCTTCCCCTGGGTAAAACAT
Source organism: Gopherus evgoodei (assembly GCF_007399415.2). Taxonomy (NCBI): domain Eukaryota; kingdom Metazoa; phylum Chordata; order Testudines; family Testudinidae; genus Gopherus; species Gopherus evgoodei. The sequence goes on along the minus strand of NC_044325.1, from coordinate 122,845,313 downwards.
CCCCTGGGTTGACAAGCAAGATGTTTCCCATGGAACATCTCCTAGATCAGAGACCACAGTGGTTTCATTGGCTTTGCTCATGGACTCCCATCCACGCAGGGCTGGGAAGGGTGAAGTCTCTTCTGCAAGGCTGATAGTGAGAATGTGCCTCTGGGTTTTCTTTTCAGGCTGATCCTAAATGCAAGCCAAAGGCTGATGTTTGAGAAGTTGGCTCTGTATTGCAATAACTATGCTGAACTGATCCCTGTGTCCTTTGTGCTGGGTAAGGAGTGTGGGGCTAGGGGTTGGGATGGTGCTACTCCTTCCTATCTGGACACTGCTCTGTGGGCCATTGGGATGCACTTGGGACATAACTAGCCACTCCTCCCCTGCAGATCCTGGTGTATCTAACAGGTATCTGGATGGACTAAGCAGGCCAATTCCGCCCTAGGTTTCTATGTAGCCCTGGTGGTATCTCGCTGGTGGGGTCAATATGAGAGCATTCCATGGCCCGACCGCATCATGAACCTGGTCTCCAGTAATGTGGATGGACAAGACGAGTATGGGCGCCTCCTGCGGCGCACCCTGATGCGCTACAGCAACCTTTGCAGTGTGCTGATCCTCCGTTCTGTCAGCACCGCTGTCTACAAGCGCTTCCCCAGCACAGAGCACATCGTGCGAGCAGGTAGGTGCCCTCTCCATCTCTAGCGCAGTTGCTAAGCCTAACCCAGAGACTGTTACAGTCCTGGAAGGGCTGGCTGGGTCAGGTGTGGTGGAAACAACTGCATGACCTCGAGATACAGATATACCCACTGTAATCCTTGTAGCTCAGGAGACCAGGGCTAGGAGGACAAGCCAGGAAATCCAAACGAATCTATCGGTCCCAAACAAGAAGCGCAGGGGCCAGGCAATGAGCATTATGGACACAGTCCTGTAAAGTGCTCAGTGATTGCTGCAGGTGCTAAGCACCTACCACTGGGATTTCTAGGAAACTAAGGACTCCCAGCACAGCCAGGAATTACTCAGGCTTGAGCCCTGTGTCATTAGCCCCCTCACTACTGCTACCAAGGAGAGAATGCATCTTTGAGATCGACCTAGCCAGTCATGTTTTTTCTTGTTGTTTGAGCTTCGAAATAATGCAACTGAAGGCTAGTTTCTGATCACAATTAATTTTTCCTGTACTGTGAGCACACACACATGTTGGTTATTGCAGGTTTGGGGTTGGGTACTCTGATTTGTTATTGCAGGGCTGTTCCTGAGGACATCAGGCTGTATACACTTGCTCTTTATTGTAGGGTTCGTCAGAAAGCTGTAGTGGCAGGGTCTGGTTTGTTTCTGTAGGGTCATTGGGAAGAACAAGATGGCTTCCATTGATCCCCTTGACACTTTATTATTGTAGGTTTGCTCATGAGCTGTGCTGACACGGTGAAATGCTCCCCCCAGTGCAAAGGGCCAGCAAAGTCCTCTGCACTACTTGAGCCTTCAGCATGAGTCAAAGTGGTGGAACTTGAATAGGCCTCCTGCACTGGGGAGGATTTTACCCATGATCAGTAATTGCTGTGCATGATTGTGCATTGTAAGTTATGCTCATGGGAGTGGTGGCTACTGACAATTTATGTACTATTGGAGGGGAAGGGGGGAATACACATTAAGAGAATAACACAGATGAAAGAAGCACACAAAGACAAATAAAAGTTGAATCTCTTCATAACCGCAAGTCTCATATGCATTCTTGACTTGATTCTCGGATTGTTGCACTCTCTGGTGGTCATTGAAGGTCATTGCTTTTCATTCAACTTTCTACTTTTTCACCTTGTTTTCTCTGGTTTTATTAAATACGGTTTGTCTTTGTCAGTCGGAAAATCAGCACCTTGAACATCAGGTTTACTTCAAACATAGAGCAGCTCATAGCAAAGAGAATTCTAACAGCAGCTTAGATGCAGGTAACCCAGACAGCAGTGATGTGGTCATAGATTTCATCTCTTTAAAGGCCTTTTGTTGATATTGATTTAGACCAGATAGTATTCGTGGTCAGAGGTGTGTTCTGAGCAGCAGTGCGGAAGCCAGCAATTTGGTTGTTTTAGTTCTCATACTGACTGTGTGACCTTGAGCAAGCCGCAGCTGTCTTGTGCCTCAGTTTCCCCATCTACAATTCCCCCTATTTACCAAAAGGAATTAAAATAGTTCCTATCAGGAGTGTTGTGAGGGTTATTTAGTGGTGTGGGATGTGTTAAGTATTGTTATGGGGGTGCTTCATGGGTGGAACTTCTGTTATTCCTCTTTAAAAGGCATGACTGCTGGATGTGAATGACACATTCTAGAGCTAATGCATCACACATTTGTCCCTAGTGGGCTTCCGTAAAAGCCTGTTCTTACAAAGCAACAGTGAGCCCCAGCATTGAGAACAAGGAGGGAGGAGGCCAGGTTTCAGGGCGTGAGTACTCTGAGACCTAGACAGGCTTCACTAGATACACAGGATAATTGCGGTCTCCTCCAGAGGAGTTTGTAATTACATGGCACCGACCCTGTAAATAGCCTGCTCCTCTGTTCTAAACACCTCATGCAATACCTGGTGCTTTCAGATGCTTTCCCTGGAAATACCCTGACCCATGGCCCCATCCTATCAATACTCTGCCCCTTCTGGGAAATTACCCTGGAAGTAACCTGCCCTCTTAGGGTAATTGTCTTCAAATACCCTGCCTCTAGATGGCACCTACCCACAGATATCCTGCCCTTTGGAACTACTCCAGCTTACATAACTAAGAACTACTTAGGCTACTCAAAATTATGCCAGGACTGGTTTGGCCGTAGACCAGGAGAGCAGACAGACAGCTTAGAGCTTTCTCCCTTCTCCCCTCTGTTCCTGCACTGATCACAGCTCACTCAAGAATCTGGGCCATGGAGTGCAATATAGGTGTAAAGAGCTACCGGATCAGATGCACAGAGGCTGTGGCAGCAGAAAATGAGCCCCTCTCTATCAGACAGAGAGTGGGAGCCTGGCCCTTTGAACATTAGCTGATTTTCTACACTGAGAGAACTCTTAGGACAAGCCCAGAGTGTGTAGTGCTGACCTCTAGACAGGGAACATGGAATACAACCGGTGTAGGAGGTGGTGTCACCGTGGAGAGCTCAGAGGTGCATGCCAAACCTTTGTGAGCGGCAAAATCCCCAGACAATCAGAACTCCAGTCAGGCTCTGCTGCCTTAGGTAGGGCTCTGCACCTTGATTCTTTCTCTTTCTCCTTGGTCCAAAGCTGGCCTGATGATTTGTAGGGCCAGATGAGGGGGACAGGCACATGAGTTTCCACAAGAGACTGGGCCATCCTGTGAGTGGCAGAACTTCCCTGACACCATGGGATCTCCTGATGTGTGGGTCAATTTGCTTTGTGACCTGAAGACCCACCCACAGGAGCCTGCGGGTTTTTCATGTGTCGAGGAAAGACTGGAAAGGGGAGGCTCTCTACTGTCTCTTCTGTCCCCCATCTCCTTTTGCCCATTTAGGCCTCATGACCCCAGAAGAGCACAAGAAGTTTGAGAGCCTGAACTCTCCCCACAACAAGTTCTGGATCCCCTGTGTGTGGTTCTCGAACCTGGCTGTGAAGGCGCGGAACGAGGGCAGGATCCGGGATAGTGTGCTGCTCCAGGGCATCCTGAATGTGAGTTCTGGAGACAACCAGAGGGCATGTCAAGAAGGAACCAGCTCTGCCCTCCTCTCTGGGTGGAGCAGAAGGACTTGCTGCTGGTCATCCAGGGGAGCAGGGAGGGTGAGGTGGGGCTTAGAGACTGCACCAATCACATCCGTGGTATAACTCCATTAACTTCAATGAGAAACATGCCCACTCATATCTATCAGTCAGTGGAGGGGAGAAAATGGAAAGTTAGTCCAATACGGTGTGGGGTCCACTAGCATGGCAATTGTGTGAGACAGCCCAGGACTTTAGACAAGGAGACTGGCTCTTCTCTCACACTGCTTTACAAAGGGTGTAATGCCATTGACTCCAGAGGAGTTACTCTCAGTTTGCACCGGTGTGAGAGGAGAATCAGGCCCTGAATCCCCTCCTGACTTCAGTAAAGAAAAGGTCCCTTCAGGACAAGCCAGAGGTCCAACTGGTGCTCCAGTGTGGCAGTGGGGAGGGCAGAAAGCTCAATATTTAAGAATGGGCAAAGCCCAGGAATGAATGACCATAGAAAGTGAATTCCCTGCTCTACCTGGGAGCTGTGCCCTGCATGGGGTTAAGTGCAGTCTGGAGGGGAAGGAGCATGGCAGGGTGTTAGTATGAGGTAGCTTTTCTGTGGAAGGGAGCCATTCCCTTTTCTCTGTTGTTCCCCACTCCAGGAACTAAACACCTTGCGTAGCCAGTGTGGGCGACTCTATGGGTATGACTGGATCAGCATCCCGCTGGTCTACACTCAGGTGAGTGCAGGAGGCCCTCTGCAGCCACTGCCCCACCCAATGGCCTCTGCAAGGTGAATTACAGCAACCAGAGACACAATGTGCTGGGAAATAGGCAAGGCTCTTTAATACAAATGTGGTTCTCCACATACACCCACCACCGCCCACATGGACCCCCAGATATACCCCAAAACCACACATGGACACCCCACCAATGCACACTCCGCATACACAGACTTACCCACACACATAAACCAGTCGCAGGCATGCATACCCACATTCCTCATCAATTCATAGACAGACAATCCATGGACAAACCTATGGTGGGTGACCCGTGTGTCCCCACACACACCATAGATATAAATGAACTCCAGACACACTCCCATGTATACCTCCTACATATACACCCCTCCAGTACCTGCTCATCAGCCTGTAAATGCATCAGCTTCTCCCCACTCAACAATGATGGTACCTTAGCCCAGATGACACTGGAGAATGCAGCACAGGTCTGAGTGGGAGGTGCCATCTACACTCCCTGTGGACAGGGAAAGCTGTTTATCTGCATTAGACACAACTCACCCTAACCGTTCAATAGCTCTCTGACAGCAACCCCCAGATAGACAGCTTGAGGCCAGCCCCATCTTGTATAATGCAGCTGCTTAGGCAATGCTCATTCCCATTAGTGTGGTCTGCTGTGAAAGAGGAACAACTCCAGTTCTGGATGGCTGCAAAGGTTAGTGGGGGATTTATTTAGAGTCCTGTGCAAATCAGATTCTCCTGCAAACTAGGATCAAAGGCAAGAGAATGTCAAGGCCACAGCTAGTCACAGTGCTGTTCCACAGGAGCTCTGTCACTACGGGTGGCTAGAGGATACTTTCCTGGAGTGCACGGCACAGCGCTACACCGCCTCTGCTCACACCCTCATGCGCGCACACACTGTGCACTAATGCCCTGAGCCAGCAATGTCAGCTCCGCACAGCGGTCAGCTCTTCAGGGTGTCTAGGCATCCATAGACAACAGGGAACTGTACAGCCAAAGCCGTGTCCCAGGAGTACAGAGTGGGGATTCAGTTAATAATGGGGCATGGTCAGGGGATTCATGCCACTGCTGGGACATCTGGGCCACCTGCTGGGGTTCCAGTCACCGAGGTTCTCCAGGTCATCCTCTCGGATGAACCTGCCATGCAAGAGGAATGACCCCTTGTCCCCCTTTCCTCATTGCTTGTACCAGGATGTAGGGAAACCTGGAAGCCCCTGCAGTGCCAATCAGCAAAGTGGAGACTCCTCCCACCCAGGTGCCAGTTCACAGGAGCAATGGGACAATGAAGATAGAAAACTGAGAGAGTTTGATGCCTTCGTGTCAACCCTCTTCTATGAGAGACCTGGCTTTTATAGTGCTCCACAGACATCAATCAGCTCCATCCCTATGATCTTCCCATCCAGGCGCCCAGGACTCAAGAAGCCCCCTGCTCTCTCCAGCATCGTGACCTGTTCAACTTCACTGAGAGACAACTTTGCTAATCTGTCGTGGACCCCCCCACCCCAAATGCACCATGGATCCTTGGATCCAGGGCCAGAATGCCGAGCAAGACCAGCCTGCTGAGGCTGCACTGCCTGGGTGGGAGGAAGGTCAAACCCTCAAGAAGGAAGAATCTGCCCATGCAGGCTCCTCAGTCATAATAATGGAAACAGTTTCTCTCTGCTTCCAGTCGCCTGAAATGGGAGTTCTGTCAGTGATATCCAGCCACAGTCCCCTGACCCAAGGCCCAACTCCAAGTGCATTGTGAGCCAGGCATGTCCACAAGTGCCCCTGAAGCTTTGCCATCCTGGCTTGGGTGCAGGGGTTGTCCAGAGCAGGGTGGAAGGTCACTCGGCAGTGTTGCCAGCTCACAAGTCTTGCAGTATTTTTTTTTTTCAGAAAGCCCCAGCTTCTGGCATCAGGAGATCGCATGAGAATCTCAGCTTGCATTATAAAACGAAAAGGAAGTTTCCAGCCCTCATGGTTGTGGAGAAAAGCTTAAAAATGTGCTGCAAGTGAAACCTGGAGGTTGGGAAAGCAGAAGACAAATTCAAAATAGATCTGTATAAAAACCCCTCAAGTTTTAAATCAGTCACATCATTTTTGGGAGCCAGACTCATGATTTTTGAAAGTTTGGGGTCGGCAATACTGCAGGTACCACCCTGCTCGGAATTCTAGCAACCTCCAGCATTTGGTCCACACTGGTATCTCTTGGTTTCAGCTGAGAACCAGCCCAAGAACCAGTAGCCCAACAGTCCCATTGCTCCAGTAGGAAAGACAGCACTTTGCCACCTAGCTGAGACATCGGGCACTCAGGGAAGTTTCCTAGGGGCAGGAGAGGGAGACCAGGTTGCACTTCCCAGCTCTGCTGGTGATTTGTTATGCAGCTTCGGGCAGCTCACACAACCCTTCAGTGCCTTAATTTCCTCATTGGCCCTCACGGGGGTGTTGAGAGGCTTCACTGCCCCTAAGACATGTGCTTTGCAGGTGGAAGGTGCGGTAGAGGGGAAAAGCTAATGATAAGAGTTATATGGTCATTGAGGGAACAGGGAGATAATTTGAGGAGTGGGAGGCAATTTTAAAAATGTCTGTAGCAGAAAGACACATTCCTGCTGAGAGGAAGCAGGTGGATTGGGTCAGTGCCTGTCCAGAGACGCGCCCAGCTTTGCCTTCTTAAACACAGTCTTAGAAAAGCTGCAGAGGGACCAGTCCCACAGAGCTCCTCAGCAACCTGCGGTAGTTTGGAACGGTCGGAGGGGAACCCAAGGAAGGATGTCAAGGAAAGCAAGCTAGGAACTGAGATCTGTTTCTGACCGCATCCCCCTGCCCCTCCCAGGTGGTCACAGTGGCCGTTTACAGCTTCTTCCTGGCCTGCCTGATCGGCCGGCAGTTCTTGGACCCAGCGAAGGAATATCCTGGCCATGAGCTGGATCTCTTTGTGCCTGTCTTTACTCTCCTGCAGTTCTTCTTCTACGCTGGCTGGTTAAAGGTGAGTCCAAGGAAACATGCTCTGACCTTTTGGGAGCCTCCTTTTCCCAACATGGGAAGCCTGGAATTGTTTCCAGGTCCAGGCAAGAGTTTCTCATATCACTCGGGGGAGTCATACCACTGTCTGAGTGATCCAGGCCCTGCGCTGCCATGCAACAGGCCCACAATCAAGTCCCAGGGCTTAGCTTTCTCTGTCTAGGCCAGGAGAGGCTGAGGGCACTTCCCTGTATCTGAGGGCACCTCCTTGCAGGAGATCTGGATTCACACCTAAGCCCTATAAAATCGGGACATCTGGTCACCCTAGCTCTGAGGCAGTGGGCTTCGTTGGCCCTGCAGAGAATTGCTCTGTGGCCACCCCTCTGGCTGAATCCAGGAGTTGCAGTGACTACCTGATGGAGGCCTGGCTTCCTCCTCCTCAGCTGCAAGGCTAATGGAGTGTAACACAGTAAACAGCAAACACACATTAGCACTAAGGCCATGGCTACATTGGCACTTTACAGCGCTGCAACTTTCGTGCTCAGGGTTGTGAAAAAACACCCCCCTAAGCACTGCAAGATACAGCACTGTAAAGCCTCAGTGTAATCAGTGCTGCAGCGCTGGGAGCACGGCTCCCAGCGCTGCAAGCTACACCTGTAAGGGATGTGGCTTACGTGCAGCGCTGGGAGAGTTCTCTCCCAGCACTGGCGCTCCGACTACACTTACACTTCAAAGCGCTGCCGCGGCAGCGCTTTGAAATTTCAAGTGTAGCCATACCCTAACTGTCCCAGAAGCCACATGGCAGCTAATCTTCCCTTTTTAACCCCCTCACTGCTGCTCATTGCAAGAAGCAATGTAGCTGAAATGTGCTTCCCAGGCCTAGTGCTAGGGCACAGTGTCCCAGTGGCCCTGCAGGATGCTTTCTTGGGAAGGGGATTTGAACCCTTGCCATATGCTCTCAATGCGCAGGTGGCTGAACAGCTCATCAACCCATTCGGAGAGGATGATGATGATTTTGAAACCAACTGGCTCATTGATAGGAATCTGCAGGTAATGGTGGGCCCTGATCCCAAACAACAGGGCCATCAGAGATGAGAGCGGTGATAGGGCAGCACCCAAGGACTGAATAGACTCATAGCTCCAGGTCTCCAAACACAAGGAGAGAGGTCAGGGGTGCACTCACATGGCACCTCTTCTCTATCATCCCCAGTTCCTTCTCTGCACTGCAGATAGCATAACTTTAGGGTGGGGCCCTGAGTGTTGCGGGCGGGGGGGGAGACAAAGGGGTCAAAGTAAGGAGAAGGAGGGGAAGGAGTAAGCAGAGATTTGATAAAAAGCACTTTCTGCATGCGCGAGAAAGCCCAGCTCCTCGTTCCCTCAGTAGCTGAGGAACCAGCCCACGTGCATGGAAGATTATGGGACAAGATCTGTCCCTACAGGACCACACCTCTGAGCATGTGACTTTCTGTGTATGCTGCTCCAGTTGCACATGCGTGAGGGGCTGCGTCCCTTCATGCTCCTCCTGTGTCATTCTCTATTCAGCCCAGGTGGCCTATGCTCATGTTTAAGGCTTTATGTGACTTGTCTATATCAGGGGCGGCTCCAGGCACCAGCACGTGCCCGGGGTGCCAAGCCAGGGGGCGGCAGCATGTCAGTCGCCATGAGGGCAGCAGTCAGGCAGACTTCGGCAGCTTTTCTGTGGGAGGTCCGCCGGTCCCACGGATTCGGCAGCAATTTGGCGGCGGCTACACCAAAGGCGCAGGACCAGCAGATCACCTGCAGAACCTCCACCGAATCCACGGGGCTGGCGAACCTCCTGCAGAACCACTGCCAAATCCGCGGGCCCAGCAGACCTCGCGCAGAAACGCCGCCGAAGGCTGCCTGACTGCTGTGCTTGGGGCAGCAAAACATATAGAGCCGCCCCGGTCTATACCTCACTGCTCTCCCACTAGGGCATTGTGCTGTGCCATTCCTGCCCCATCTCAAACCCAGCACCCCCTTCTCCCATCGATTACCTTGTGCCTTTTCCACACTGATTCTTGGGCCTAGAAGAGTCTCCATCCTACTTGGGACCAAGCAACAAACTCCACCTTCAAATCCCTCCTAAAACACACTGTTCTATACTCCAAATGGTGACTCCTTCACTTTCCCCTTCATTCCAATTTGTATACATAAAGAACAACCCTAGTAACTAACAACCCCTGTACCAAACCCAGCTGCTTATTCATTGGGTGCTTTCCTGTTGTATCTCTTCCCTACTCCTGGGCCGAGTCATATTGCAAACTCTGTGGAAGAGAATTTGTTCTCTTAAATGAAGATACTGTACCATGCAGAATAATAATTTTACCCCCTTCAGTCTGACATTCCCATCATCCCCTGCAGGTCTCCCTTCTCGCTGTGGATGACATGCACCAGGATCTGCCCCTCATGGAGAAGGACCTGTACTGGAACGAGTCCTACCCCCAGCCACCCTACACTGCAGCCACTGCTGAGTATAAGCGGACATCATTTCTTGGCTCAACCTTTGACATTAGGTGAGTGAAGCTTTCCTGCCATATGAAATTATCAATGGAGGCCAGATTTACACCCCAGCCCAGAGCCACAATGTGTCAAATTATCTCTGGATTTTACCAATGCTCTTCTAGGAAGGCAGCAATTCTTCCCCTGCCACAAATGCCCCCCCTCTGGAGTTCACTGTTGCTCAAATCCTCTCTTGTGCATGTGAAATCATGGTACGAGATTGTGTCTATATAGCTGAGAGAGAGAGAGAGAGAGAGAGAGATTCGACTTCCTCAGTCAAAACATGTTTGTGTTTGCATTCCTTTGTGTATAATGATGCCTCTGCCCGTCTCCAACACGAGTGCCCATAACTGTGTGCCAGATACTGCTCTCCATAGCAATATAGAGGAAGACGTCGGGGGCTGAAGTTTGCCAGTGCTTGCCCTGTGCTGCAGTCATCCCCCCTGATCTTCACTGATCTCTACTCACTATTCTAGTGGAAGGCAAAAGTCCATTCATCAAGGTCCCTTCCAACACACTCTGGAGGAAAATTCCTTCCAGAATTCGCAGAGTCACTGTACATAACAGCCTGTTTTGCCTCTCCCCAGCATGCAGAAAGAAGAGATGGAATTCCAGCCGCTGGAGCAAATTAAAGAGAATGAGGAGGCAAACCACTCTACACCACTGCTGGGACATCTGAGCCGCTTGCTGGGGGTCCAGTCACCGAGTTTCTCCAGGTCATCCTCCCGGATGAATCTGCCACGCAAGAGGAATGACCCTTTGTCCCCCTTCCCTCATTACTTGTACCAGGATGTAGGGAAACCTGGAAGCCCCTGCAGTGCCAATCCGCAAAGGAGAGACTCCTCCCACCCAGGCTCCAGTTCACAGGAGCAATGGGACAATGAAGATAGAAAACTGAGAGAGTTTGATGCCTTTGTGTCAATCCCCTTCTATGAGAGACCTGGCTTTTATAGTGCTCCACAGACACCAATCAGCTCCATCCCTATGATCTTCCCATCCAGGCGCCCAGGACGCAAGAAGCCCCCTGCTCTCTCCAGCATCGTGGCCTGTTCGACTTCAATGAGAGACAACTTTGCCAACCTCTCACCTTCCAGGGCTAGTGATGTGGACAAAAGCCAGAGCTCCCTTGGTTCTGCAGTTAAGGAAACTTTTGTTTGGCAAGGAGAGCAAGACAAAGCCCCAGACTCCCTGGTGGTGACAGTAGAGGAAGGAGAGAATAACATGTTGAACAATAAAACAAATGAGGTTGCCCCTGTTAGGAGTCCAGGGCCTCAATCTATAGTATCGGAAAGCCCCAAGTTTCCCTTCCTAGCAGAGTCTCCAGACCATGAAAAACAAGGCAGCTTCAAGAGCTTGAAGAGTCTGAAAAGCCACCGACATCCCTGGCTAACTCTGGAGAATATGACACCAGCAGCCACCCCAAACTCAGATAATCCCAGCAACTTTCATACTCCCAGCATGAGAACCCCTGGTAGCAGTGGGCCCCTCTTCTTTTCATTCACCCCCGTGACATCCCCAGTGCTGGAGAGGTCACGTTTAGGGAACTCAGGCACTGTTCCTAGACCAAGCTCAGATGATGCATCTAGTGCCCTGGTGCAGGCTTCCATAGAGGTTTCTGGGACTGGAAGAGAGACAGGAAATGGAAATGCTAGTGCTCATCACACTGAGGAACAGAGGAGAGCAGAGAGTCCCTCACCTAATGATTCTGGTATCTCCTTAGCAGATGGTGACTACGTCGGGCTGATGGAGGTGATCATGGAAGCCAGTGAGAATGTGTCTGATGAAGTGGATAGATACAGTTAAATGAAGAGACCAATTGATTCCTTCTGACTGCTGAGATACCCCCCTACTTAGGATACTGCAGTGTCTTTACCCCAAATGATATCGGTGCTCAAGATGCATAAAGCTTCTACAAAGAAGCAATACAACCATACCAGCCATGTACTGCCAAAGTTTGGGGCTTCAGTACCTGATGGATGATGGCATGAACTTGTTCCCAGGGCCAGTTTACTAGCAATGAACTTCATGCAATAGAGTGTACAAGAACAGTTCATGGAACTTCAGTGTCACACCTATGGGAATACCTATACAATTAAAGCAAAAAATGATTTTATAAAATTCTTCATTAATTGCAAGTACTTAGAATGGAGCAACATAGGATACCAGCAACTTGGGTGCAGATACACATGAAATCAGAAGTCTGTTTCCTAAATATGCCTGGAATGCTGACCCATTACAAAACAACACCAGCACTCAGCCTTGCTGGTGTCTGCCACAAGAGACCCAATAACAAGTGCCCCAATGCATAGTTCCTTAGTTTACACTGAATGGGGGTGGTGTTTCAGAGGATACTGTTTTCCCCTTCCCCTATATATACATCAAAGCTTTCACTAACTTTGCTTGCCCTTCATCCAAACTAAATTGAAGTATGACGACAGTTTTCAGTGGTAGCCATGTTAGTCTATATCCGGGGCAAAAAAAAAAAAAAAAAAAAAAAAAGAGTCCTTGTGGCACCTTAGAGACTGACAAATTTATTTGGGCATAAGCTTTCATTGGCTAAAACTCACTTCATGAGATGTATGAAGTGAAAGATACAGGAGCAGGTATAAATACATGGAAGGATTTGGGGTACTTTACTCTTTAAGTCAGTCTAATGAGATAAATCAATTAACAGGATACCCATGGAGGAGAAATAATGTTTGAAGTGCTAAAAGAGTGGTCCATTACAGTTGACAAGATGTGAGTTAACAGTAGGGAGAAATTAGTATTGGGGAAATTAAGTTTAGGTTTTGTAATGACCCAACCACTCCCAGTCTTTATTCAGGCCTAATCTGATGTTGTCTAGTTTGCAAATTAATTCCAGATCTGCAGCTTCACACTGGAATTTGTTGAATTGCCATTTTGATGTCTGTTATTGAGTGACCAGATTGAAGTATTCTGTTTAAATGTTATGATTCCTGATGTCAGATTGTCTATTTTGTGCAGAGACTGTCATTTGGCCCATGTACATGGCAGAGGGGCATCACTGGCACATATCACGTTGTTAGATGTGCAGGTGAATGAACCCCAGGTGGTGTGCCTGATGTGATTAGGTCCTATGATGGTGCCCCTTGAATAGCTATGTGGGCAGAGTTGGCACTGAAGTTTGTAGCAGGGTTTAGTTCCTCGGTTACTGTTTGTGTTGTGTGGTGTGTAGTTGCTGGTATTTGCTTGAGGTTGGGGGGCTGTCTGTAAGCAAGGCACTCCTTTCCCTGCAGAAGGAGGTCTTTGGAGGCAGCCTGAGAACCTCCTGCTGAAGAGTATTAGTTCACAATTCTTCCATTCTCTACTGATGTGCCTCACTTTTCTTCCCCATGCCTTTGCAGCACAGGAAGCTAGCTAGTAACATGAGGGGTTTCTCAAAGCTTCTGGGTGTGGTATCTGTAAAGAGCTCAGGGCACAAACATTGAAGAGAACCAAGATTGTTCTTTGGCCACTTCATGATTATCTTCCCCCCCTGTAGTTTAAGCTAAGCCTTCTCTACATACCAAGTGCATATGTACTCATGGACTAATCCCTACACTAGATCTTAGTGGTAGGGAACACCTCCCCTATTCACTTAAGTTTGTTAAGTCATAGGCTGCTATCTGTGGTGAACCCAAAAGAATAGTGTGCAGTCAGTGATTCAAGATCTGTCCCCACTAATGTATTCACACAGCTGACCCCCATTCTGAGAGGTCATCCCAAAGTCAGTCAAGAATATACTCTTAAACCTCCACATGTAGGATTCACTCACATATTACAGTGCAAGGCAAATGAAACAAGTCACTTTATTGGATGTAAAGTGTTACAAAGAAACAAAAAGGTGTGATTTTTTTGGTACAGGATGACATTATCTAAACAGTAGATGCATGCACTGCTGGGCAAGCTAGGAGACCTACTAAAACCTATGGGTCGCCTATGCTGAGACTTTAGCTCTCGTTGTCACTATCCCCCAGGGTGTGCTTGTCAAAGAGGTACTCTGCCATCCCATATTTGGGTGCCCCCATCTTGCGCAGGTTGGTCACATAGTCACCCAGTTGTTTGATGGCCTTCACCTGCTCATCCAGGTAGTGGGTCTCAATGAAGTCACACAACTGAAAAAGGGAAGGAGAGAGTTTTAATTCATGTCAGTATTTATTCAAAGGGGAGGTTTTTGACAGAATCAAAGAATGGATCTTGGGTTCTGGCACCTTCTAGAGTATGATTTGGAAGGGGGGCATGGCATTACCTCCTAAGCCAGTTTGTTAGGCATGGAAGTTGGATTTCATACTACATGGTTTTTTCTAGGGGGAGAAAAGGACTTCCTCTCCCCAAACTCCTTGAGAGAGGGTTATACTCTTGAACTACTAAAGGAGAAAAGCCTTTGATTTACTAGAGACACACACCAAAACATCACAAGTGGAAGATCCCAGATCACCTATACATAGTGCACTACTGGGCACTGGGATAGTGCCTGACAGGGCTTCTGTTTTCCAGGGGTTCATTCATTCAATTTTTAGGGGGTTAGTTTAGTAAGTGGAGTTGTGTATGTCTAAAGTTTCAAGGTTTTTGGAGCTCTGTATATACCTTAATGAGTATGGCATTGCTGATTACAGTATATTCCTGTAATGTGTGTAATCTTTATGATGTTCCCTAGTTTGCTTTAACATGTACTGTTTCAGGCAAGATCTTTGCTGTACACAGACTACTAAAGTACACTGTATTGTGCACAAAGTAATCACACCTCTGTACTCCACATTACAGCTCTATGCACAAAAGCCCTTAGATACCAGAAATCACTGTTTACTGGATAAACACCAGCTTCATTTTTGGAATCAGGATGTTTTATGACATCAAAACCAACTCCAAAGCAGCTTCCACCACTACCCAAAAATATGCTAGAGTTGGTCTCTTGTTCCTTCAATTAATTCGAGCTATGGAATTTCCAATCTTTATTATTTACGCCCTTGGCAACTTGAACACTCAAAGTATTCATTTAGCCATTTAAAAGAACTAGGTATATTTACTCAATCCCCTGATCTTGTTGCTTGCCCCTGAATTTCTACAATTGAATCTCAGAAGATTTTCATGATACATGTTCATGCATCATGAAGTCAACCTCTTCCCACTCCCCTCCAAATTCTGTTTAAGTTTCCAACTTTGAGTCTCCGTAAAGTTGTAGTATTCACAGGAGACCTGCTGGTTTTCAGACATTAATTCAGGATTCACAGCTACTTTTACCTCCCACGCATAAGAGCAGCCCAAAGCTTCATGGGCATCTTAGAGAGCTATTAGAGTCATATTAAGCTGAGAATCAGAATGAATCCACAGCCAGTTACCAGGCTACTGAGATGTGAACAAAGCTTGTTATGCTTATCACTCTAGCTAAGCATTATTTCTGGAAAGCTCACTGAAAATATGTTCGGACAGGGGTTCTCTGCTGTTGATCAAGCCAGCTCCCTCAAGACAGCCTAATGTCACCCACATGCATATGACAGTGCTCTATCAGCCAATGCAACAACCCATTAGTTCTGTCAATGTTTTTCATAGGACTGAGTGGATGTTTATATTAACAGTAGTAAAGGGGCTAAGATGCAGGACCCTCTCCTTCAAAGAAAGATGCTCCACTCTGAATTCTATCCCTTCCTCAGGTTTGGGAAAGTCCCTGCTTGCGTTACAGAGATTGCATGGACAGACACCTTCCCCCACTCCCAAAAAAAAAAAAACAACCCTCCATCCTTAAAGGCTTGCATAACCACATTCCAATCACAGCTTCAGCTTCCACTTACATGAGGGTCATTCTTGTCAGTTGCAAGCTTGTGCAGATCAAGGAGTGACTGGTTCACATTTTTTTCCAGGTGCAAGGCACACTCCATTGCTGTCAGCCCATTATCCCAATCATCACGATCTGGTTTCTAACATAGGAAAGAGAAAGCACATAACTACAGCTTAGCTGCCATCAGAGGCCACACACAGCAGCAGGGTAGTGAGAACACTCAGTCTGACAGAATCTCTTTGGAACCAAGACACTGGACTTAGGTAACTTGCCAAACTTAGATCTTCTTTCTGAACTATGGTCCATCATACCAGATGGTTAGGAACGTTTTTGCCATAATGGCAGCATGGAGGTGCAGTTCAAGAATCTATATAACCCCAGAGCAGCATAGTACTCCTCCAAACAGATTTCAAGAAATGAAGCTTCTATACATGGGCAAAAGTGACCTAGTGTGCAGCCTGAAAATTAAGTATCACGAGAAGACTCACCAGCAGCTCACTACTACAGGGAAAATCTGGTCTTCAGCCAGATAAACCCCTGCTTTAAGCCAACCCAGGTCTCCAAAAGAAGGGGTGAGGAAGTGAGAACCAGAATATTCGTTATGCAAGGGCCAGTGCTCCCGACCCCTGATTTTATTTAAGTGAAGATAGTGTTAAATAATTACTGGTGTTCTGAAAGGCCTTGCAACACATGCAGTCTTATGACCAGACTGATGCTCAAGACACCTGTTATAGCATTGGGGATATGTTAAAAAAAAGAAACAGAACAGTTCAACTGCTTCTAGAAGCAGGATTCTCCTGAACATCTTTACATTTGAGACTCACAATTAAGAATCCCTTTAAAGAGTCATGTCTACATCACATGGCCAATACAAAATTATCCAGACTGGCTTGGTGATGTGTTGATTACAGGCTCTGCTAATCTGCTCCCATCGAATTCTGCAGTGAAGGCATAGCATGCCATTGGAAACACCATAATATTCATGTTTCCCTGGCAACCATGAATCTAAGCGTACTAACATCACTTGCAAGACAAAACAAAAGCTGGGTTGAGGGAGTGCTCTGGTTGATATGATCTGCAAGAGACTAGCAGGGAAGGTGGTTATTTTTGTACAGCGTAGAACCAGCTCTAAATACATCTTAGACTAGATGTGTGGTGTATCACAGGAAAGACTGACATACTGTGAGACTTAACTATACCTTAGTACCAATATCAAACTATCATGGATGCTCATTTACCAAATCTCTGCCCCACAATTTCTCTTCTAGTGCCTATTCACAAGTTTATAATACAAAATATCTACATGTCTACTGTTACACTACTAGTGACTTGTATGCCCATACTGGTTTTCATAGCCCCACTCTTCCAGCCTGGGAGCAGATCAGAAGAGGAAGTTACCATACCACACTTTATGCCCTTGAGCTGTCTCCTTAGCACAGCTGCTAACCTTGATGTCCTGCAGAAAGATGCGACCACCCCTCTGGTTCTGCAGCTTCATGAGTTTTTCAGCATGCTCACGCTCCTCGTGCGACTGGTGCAGGAAATACTTGGCAAAGTTCTTTAGAGCCACATCATCCCGGTCAAAATAGAAAGACTGAAAACAAAATTAGATACTAGAATCAAGACTTCTTCAGTCTGGGAGCCTATGAATGCAGATCTCAAACAACTGAATTCTGTTATTTCTACTGTTGCCTTCACTCTGCAGCTCTGTCAAGTTAGCAGGCTTTGGGTGTGGAATACTTTCACTCTGTAGCAGATTGCATCTTGATACTGTGCTCCTAAAAGTGACTTAGTGCACACACACCCAGCCATTTCACCCCTGCACTCCCCTTCACCTGGGTTTGAAATCTACATACATACAGTTCCCTTCTGAGCACCATACTTTAAAAAACTGACAGTAGAAAGGAAGAGAAACTGAATAAATCAGTTTAGCATGAATGAATTCTGTTATATACCACTACTACAGTAAAATCTGTTATCTGACAAGTTGGGGGAATGTGGGAGGTGCCAGTGTCAAAAATGCTGGTTAAGTAAAAGTTATTACCAATAGAGGGAGGGAGTTTGGGTGCAGGAGAGGACTTGGAGCAGGGGTTTTTGGGGTACCAGATCTGGGCATCTCCCTGCAAGCAGCAACAAGTCCCCACTGCTCCTAGGCAAGAGGCACGGCCAGGCAGCTCTGCACACTGCCCCTGCCCACAGGCACCACCACCGCAGCTCCCAGTGGTTCCCAGCCAATGGGAGCTGAGGAGCCTGCGCTCAGGGCAGAGGCAGCACACAGAGGCCTTGTGGCTGTTCGGCCTGTTCCTCCTCCTCCTACAGTTGGGACATGTCACTGCTTCAGGGGAGCCATGCAGAGCCTGCCAGCTCTGCTTAAGTGATTTTTTTGGCCTGATGTTTCTTTGTGCTTTAAAAAAGGACTAAGAAAAAGGGGAGTTGCAGAAAGTTCTGGTCTCACTTTTGGAGAAAGGAACATGTTTGTAAACATTTTTTGCTAAACTTAATTATGTTTTGAGCTCTGTACAGGACCCAGTGCTATGTTCGTCTGACATCTTGTTTTCTCTAGGTCAGATGTTAAAAAGTGTGTTGTTCTTTAACTTCAAAAGAACACCAAAGTGTGGTTAAGAAGTCTGAACATATGACCAGAATTGGGACATTTGGAAAAATACCAGAGTCTGATCTACTTCAGAGAAGATTGGGAAGCTCTTTATGGGTCACTCTGCAAGTGTACTTTTTTTTTTTGCAACAGCCATTAGTTTTATAAGCCACTGGGCACATGACAAAGCTAAGCTAAAAACTAGTATAACAGAACTTTGATGCCACCGCAAACGAGAAAGGTGAGCATGTGGGAACTCTTTAGGTCAAAGGATCACTGTTTGCAGTGTTTGTACAGAGCAGTAGGCACCTACTTAGTTGAGGTCAATTCACAACTGAAGGGAGCAGTATGTACAAAACCCTGCTCTTTCCTGATTTCAAATGCCAAGCAAGTCTGAATCTTTATATTTGGATTAGCAGATACCTGGAAGTTTCTAGTTCTGTTGGGGGCAATTCATATGGCACCTCAGATGTACACTGAAGACTCCCATTTACTATCAAAGGTAGTTTAAAGTTCTCTTTACCTCAAGGGGCAGCTCTGACTCCATTACTGAGGAGTTAAATACACATTTACAGGTTGTGACCTACCATCTTGAGCTCAATACTAGGGCTCACCAGCAGGGAGAAAGCCCTTTACATACAAAGTCACATGTCTCTACAAAGAGGACCCCCTCCCAGAAGGAGGAGCCCTAGGGCGAGGGACCCCGCCCAGGTGCGGTAGCTGCCTCGCCAGCAGGTTCTGCTCCAGCCCCGACCCCGGGACAGGCTGGCGCCGATAACAGCCCCCCGGGGCAGTTCGGGGGCAGCTGCCTGCAGCGCGTAGATAAACACGGGCCGCGCCCGCCGCCGCAGCTCTGCCAGGAGGCGCCTCCCCTGCGGGCCAGGCCGCTCCGGGACCGGGCCGGAACAGCTGCGTCACGCGGCCCCGGGCGAGCACGGCCCCGGGCGGGGGACGAGAGCGAGGCAGGGGCGCGGGAGCGAGGCAGACCCCCCCCTCCCTCCCCCGCCGGCTGCCGGGCAACAAAGGAGGCGAGAGCGCGAGCGGCCCCACAACGCCCCAGGCCGGGCCCCCTTGAATCCTCGGTGTCGCCTCACGCTGCTGACGTGCCTGGTAGAGGCCCAGCCCCCCGGGCCGTGCCACGCCCCCTGCCCCGCGGCGCTGAAACAGCCCCGCACCCCCCGGCGCCCCTCATGGGGAGGGGGCAGTACAAGGCCCGGCCCCCGGCCCTGAGGTGCGAGGCCCGGCGCGGCGCTCACCATGCTGAGGTACACGTAGGAGGCGTAGAGCTCCAGGTTGATCTGGCGGTTGACGGCCGCCTCGCAGTCCTGGTTGTAGTTCTGCCGCACCTGGGATGGAGACGAAGACATGGCGGCGCCGCTGTTGTTGTTGCTGCTGCTACGGGAGCCGAGAGGATACAAGGGTCGGAGTTGGGGGGGTCCGAGCGGCGGCGGTTCCGTCCAAACACTGTTGAAGCAGGAACCTCCGGGCTCGGGTCTGTCTGGGTCGCGTGGTCTGAACGCCGCAGCCCGAGCCGCCGCCTTATATAGCCACGTTGTAGAGCGCGCAGGGAGGCCACGCCCAACCGGCGCGCTCGCGCGCGCAAGCGGGGGCCGCCGCAGTAAAGGCGGTTTAGGGCCTCTTGGCTCAGCGTGACTCAGCAGGGTCCGCTGGTGGGCGTGCCCAGGGCTGGGATGTGTCTGCTACCTCGCAAGGGCAGCGGGCCTCGTTTGTAGCTATCCAACCTCCCACTTCAGGACCCCCGTGCCCGCACGCAGCCAGCCGGCGACACACAGACACAGACACACACAGACACACACTCTCTCTCAGCTACAAGGATCGTAAATTGGTTTACAAATATGTGTGGGTATCATTGCGTTTAGCTCACTAGCACCTTGCTGAGGGCTGATTTAAAAATATAAACAAGAAACCCTTTTAACACTTTAATCTTAGATTTATTTTATTTCCCAGACATTACTTTTGTTTCCTGGTGTGAGACAAATGGGCGTTGCTCTGATGATATCTTTTTGGGGACTGAATCTGCTTAGTTATAAAACCCAAGGAGACAGAATGGTCAGAGTCTGCTAGTCCATAATAAAAATGGTCTTGAAGCCAAATTTCTCTTTATGCATAACCCAAGTGAAATTAGTAGGGTTGCCAAGTGGTAAACTGAGGCAGAATTTGGCCTTGAGTGTTTTCAAAGGTAGATGCATAGTCTCCTAGAACTGCAAAAATAATATAATTTTTAACTACTTTGATATGAACTGTCTGAAGTACCTATTAATTAGGGTAGGGTATTTTGGGAAGAAGTAATTTTTTGATCACATACATAACCACAGTTTTTCTGTCAGTTTGTTTGCAGATGACTCCAGTTGTACAGGAAATGAGTGTAAATACTCCATTGGATAACAATGACCGCTGCTAATTTAAGTTTGATATCATAACAGGCAAGTGATTGGATGGACGTAACACAATGACAATGCAGTTTAAAGACACGATTTCACTCCATGCGGCAGATAACCACAGAAGACTATTTATGAATGACTGATTGGAGGATTACTAGGGTTTTAAAACACTTTTGACAGAGTCTTCCAGAAAAGGCTCTTAAGGAAAATAACCATCTAGTTTCAGTGAAAATCCCAGTGGGTCTTACAAACTAGTCAAATGATAGGGGATTAATTGAGTTGTAAGAAATCTCTATTTCTCAAAGTGAAGGGAATTCTTTGATAGGATCTTGCAGCAATCAGTGCCTGGACACATGATTTTATATGTTAATGACTTAGAGGAGAAAGAGGACAAGTTGGTAAAGCTGACAAATGATATAATAATGGTATGAAACACACAAGCCCTGGTAAGAAACTAAATTTTATCTGCTGGTTCAAGTCACTTGACCTAGGTCAGGGTGAGAAAGTTCAACATCCTTTTCATATGACAGGAATCAGTAATCACTAACTCCAGTGATGTACTATAGGATATTCTTTTCCTTATTTATATTAAATGCACAGGAAAACATGTCAGTTAAAATAAAGAGTCATGGATGAAGGTCAGGGTAGACGAGGGGTTCTCAAACTGGGGGTCGGGACCCCTCAGGGTAATTGCTTGGGGGTTGTGAGCTGTCAGCCTCCACCACAAACCCCGCTTTGCCTCCAACGTTTATAATGGTGTTAAATATATAAAAAAGTGTTTTTAATTTATAAAGTGGGTCACACTCAGAGGCTTTCTATGTGAAAGAGGTCACCAGTACAAAAGTTTGAGAACCACTGGGGTAGACAATCCAAGCTCTCTGACAGATGGGGGAATATTTTGCATCTTATTGAGTACAGTCAACCCCACATGTTCAAATATCATGAGCCAGGCCCCCAAAATCATGAGATTTTTTAAAAATAATAAATCTTGGGTTTTCTTTCTTTGTTTTCTGGTTTCTGAGCCTTTAGGGCACACTCTGGTCACAACCAAAGCTAAGGGCTGGAAACTTCCTTTTTCTTAAAATGAAAGCTAAGATTCTCAGGTAACTTCATGATAGGAGCTGGGACTTTATAAAAAACACCAAGTATCAGGAGACTCCTGATAAAACCACCATGACTGAAACTCGGTGCTTTTCTGATCGAAAGTTCACTTCTTGTTCTCAGAAATACAAACTAGATGAAGCTACTATAAGGTGGTTGCATAACTGGTTGGAAAATCGTTCCCAGAGAGCAGTTAACTGTAGTTCACAGTTATGCTGTAAGGGCATAATGAGTGGGGTCCCACAGGGATCAGTTCTGGATCTGGTTCTGTTCAATATCTTTGTCAATGATTTACATAATAGCACAGAGAGTACACATATGAAGTTTGCGGATGATATCAAGCTGGGAGGGGTTGCAAGTGCTTTGAAGGGCAGGATAAAAATTCAAAATGATCCGGACAAACTGGAGAAATGGTCTCAAGTAAATAGGATGAAATTCAATAAGGACAAATGCAAAGTACTCCACTTAGGAAGGAGCAATCAGTTACACACATACAAAATGGGAAATGACTGCCTAGCAAGGAGTATTGTGGAAAGAGATCTTGGGGTCATAGTGGATCACAAGCTAAATATGACTCAAAAGTGTAAGGCTGTTGCAAAAAAAGCAAACATCATTCTGGGGTGTATTAGCAGGAGTACTGTAAGCAAGACACGAGAAGTAATTCTTCTGCTCTCCTCCGTGCTGATTAGGCCTCAGCTGGAGTATTGTGTCCAGTTCTGAGAGCCACATTTCAGGAAAGATGTGGACAAATTAGGAAAAAGTACAAAGAAGAGCAACAAAAATGATTAAAGGTCTAGAAAATATGACCTATGAGAGAAGATTGAAAAAACTGGGTTTGTTTAGTCTGGAGAGGAGAAGTCTGAGAGGGCACATGATAACAGTTTTCAAGTACATAAAAGGTTGTTACAAGGAGGAGGGAGAAAAATTGTTCTTCTTAACCTCTGAGGATAGGACAAGAAGCAATGGGCTTAAATTGCAGCAAGGGTGGTTTAAATTGGAAATTAGGAAAAACTTACTGTCAGAGTGGTTAAGCACTGGAATAAATTGCCTAGGGAGGTTGTGGAATCACCATCATTGGGGATTTTTAAGAGTAGGTTGGAAAACACCAGTCAAGAATGGTAGATAATACTTAGCCCTGCTTTGAGTGCAGGGGACTGGACTAGATGACCTCTCGAGGTCCCTTCCACTTCTATGTTTTTATGGTTCTATGTTTTTCATTGTCAATGACTGGATGTGTGTGTGTATTACATCTGTCAGTACAGGAATATGGTCAAAGGCATTATGGATGTCCTAAAGAAATAGCCAATATCCTTCTTGGTTTTGTTTAGCTGTCTTCTGTCCCTCCTGTAGGACTAACCATCAGATATGGTTATCACATATGACCTTAGTGTGGATGATATATCAATTATTTTGGCAAGGTCTCAGCCACTCCTTGTTTGAAATCTTACATTTTTCTCCACTTGTAAAAGAAGTAACTTTTTGACATTCTCATCTCAGGGCTTGGCTACACTTGCAGGCGTGCAGCGCTGGGAGTTACAGCTGTCTTCGTACAGCTGTTTAGGGAAAGCGCTTCAGTGTGGCCACACTGACAGCTACCAGCGCTGCAGTGTGGCCACATTCACAGCATTTGCAGCACTGTTGGGAGTGGTGCATTGTGGGCAGCTATCCCACAGAGCACCTCATCCCATTTTGGCGCCGTGGGTTGTGGGAAGGGGACGGAAGGGTGCGGGTCATTTCGCTTCCTGTCCCAACGCCCCGTGGTGCTTCACATCCCAGCAGTCACTGTTTTTCCGTCCACGTTTGGCGCCATTGTGAGTCTCCCAACGGTTTCTGTGCAGCGCGATTTCTGTGGGAAATGGAGCCCGAGCTGCTGAGGACTTTGCTGATGAGTGTCGCCAGCACATCATGTTTGGCAGTTGAGCTATTCCTTCAGCTCCAAAGTGACAGTGAGGAGTCCGACGATGATATCGAGTCGCCTGACGTGTATGACACTAAATTGCTTGTGGCAGTCACAGAAATACTCAGCACCGTGGAACGCCGCTTTTGGGCTCAGGAAACAAGCACTGAGTGGTGGGATCACATTGTCATGGAAGTCTGGGATGACGAGCAGTGGCTGCAGAACTTTTGGATGAGAAAAGCCACTTTCATGGGACTCTGTGAGGAGCTCGCCCCCACCCTGCGGCGCAAGGACACGAGATTGAGAGCTGCCCTGCCAGTGGAGAAGCGGGTGGCTATTGCAATCTGGAAGCTGGCAACTCCAGACAGCTACCGATTGGTCGCGAACCAGTTTGGAGTGGGAAAGTCGACCGTTGGAATCGTGTTGATGCAAGTTTGCAGGGCCATTAATCGCATCCTGCTAAGAAGAACCGTGACTCTGGGGAACGTGCAAGACATTCTGGATGGCTTTGCACAAATGAGTTTCCCTAACTATGGAGGGGCAATAGATGGGACGCATATTCCTATTCTGGCACCACCCCGCCTAGCATCCGAGTACATTAATCGGAAGCGGTATGTCTCTATGGTTCTCCAGGCGCTTGTCAATCACCGTGGGCGTTTCATTGACATTTACACAGGCTGGCCTGGAAAGGTGCATGATGCACTCATCTTTTGGAACAGTGGCCTGTTCAGGAAGATGCAGGCTGGGACTTTTTTCCCAGACCGGAAGATCACAGTAGGGAACGTTGAAATGCCCGTTGTGATCCTTGGAGACCCCACTTACCCGTTAATGCCTTGGCTCATGAAACCATATACAGGGAAGCTTGACAGGAGCAAGGACCGGTTCAACTACAGGCTGAGCCGGTGCCAAATGACTGTGGAGTGTGCTTTTGGCCGTTTAAAAGGACGCTGGAGATCTCTTTACGGGAAGCTAGACTTGGAGGAAAGCAGCATCCCTGCGGTTATATCCATGTGCTGTACCCTCCATAATATTTGTGAAGGGAAGGGTGAAACATTCAGTCAGGAATGGACCTCCGAGGCTCAACGCCTGGAGTCTGAATTTGCACAGCCAGAGAGCAGGGCTACTAGAGAGGCCCAGCACAGAGCTACAAGGATTAGGGATGCCTTGAGTGAGGAATTTGAGGCTGAAAACCAACAGTAATGTTTGGTGCCTTGCACGGGAGTGAAGTGCAGTGGTTACAATGATTTGCAGTGCCTGTTTTTTTCCGGGGCTACGGTATCTTTCACTTTCTGCAATAAAAAAAACTGTTTTAAAAGCCAACAATTCATGTATTGAAAAGAAAATAACTAAAAGGGCAGAGGGGTTGGGTGGTGAACTATACAGTCGGAGGTTTGAATATGTCCTGTCTGGAGTGCTGTGCAATGACTGCTGCACTTCAGGATGAAAATGCTGCATGGTGATGGGGGGTTGAGTGCAGAGGGTAAGGGTCGTAGTTCTCAGGGCTGGTAGGTGAACGTACAGGTGTTGGGGGCAGCTGGTGGTGGTAAGAACCTGGATCCTGGAGAAGAGGGTTTTGAGCTGACATTGGGGCACAAGGGAAAGAGCTTTGGGACTGGGGGGGGCGGGGGCGGCATGGTAGTGCTCTGCCTGCATGGCTACGAGTGACTGGATACAGTCCGTTTGGCGTGCCAGGATGCTTATCAGTTGCTTCGTGCTTTTCTTCTTAGCCACTGCCTTTCTCCTGCTTTCTCTTTCCCTCTACTGCTGCTTTTTTTCCCTCCAGTCCTGCAGTTTTTTACTCTCTCTGGCAGACTGATTCATAACTGCTTTCACTATATCTTCTTTGCTTTTTCGTGGCTTCTTCCTCAGGTTTTGTAGCCTCTCAGCAGTCTCTGATACAGCCAGTCAAGAATTCAAGGACACTGTTATTAGAAAGACAAAAATTGAAACATTTAACAGAGAGGCAGCATTGTGTATAATCACAGTGAAGGAGTTTACAGTCTCACTTTAGCATACTTTCACATACCAAACAGAGAACACAGAACCCATAGCAGCGAAGAAATGGTGAGTAAGGGGGAATGGGTGCAGGAGTTAATTAATCCTGGAAGATATCTCACTGCTGTGGGTCACCTGAGAAGGGGGACTGATTGGTTCAGGGCTGTACTGGGGTTTCTGTGAGTTGGGGAAAGCAAACAGCTGTAGGGGGACCTACACTGAATACTATCCCAGCATTTTCCACAGGAGTTTATTCTGGAAGATATCTCACTGCTGCAGGTCACCTGGGAAGCAAGGGAGGGTTTCCGCCCTGGCCCCTATGCAGCTTGCCTGTGTGCAGCAGTGGTCCCCCCACCCCTCGCGGCACAGTGGCGCGGACGTGTTAGCCTGACTGGGACAAGGACCAGAGTGGCTCTCCCTATAAACTTGCGCAAGCGCATTGCCCACGCTCTGGCAGAAACTTTTGAAGAGATTACCAAGGCCGATTACCGTGACGTGATAGACCACATCAATGGACTATTCCACTTCTAGGCATGCATGCATGCAGCCATAACCCCGCCTCCTCTCCTGAAATATTTCCATCCTGAAAATAAAATCTGCTTACCGGGAACCCGCTCCTCTGCTTCTTCTTCACCAACAGGTTCCAGCTGCTGCGACTGGCTACCTTCCTTCTGGCTTGAGAAGAGCTCCTGGCTGCATGGCTCCTGGGACTCCGGGGTGTCTTCCCCCACCCCAGTACCCTCACTCTCAGTTTCCTCCCCCACTTCCCCTTCATCCTCCTCTCCCCGCTCTGAACTGTCCATCGTGGTCGTCAGATTGGCAGTGGGGTCACCCCCAAGTATCGCGTCCAGCTGCTTGTAAAAACAGCAGGTCGTGGGGGCAGCACCTGATCGGCGGTTTCCCTAGTGGGCTTTGCAATAGGCACTCCACAGCTCCTTTACTTTAACCCTGCACTGCACCACGTCCTGGTCATGGCCACTTTCCAGCATGGCCCTTGAGATCTGCCCATGGTATCGTAATTCCTATGGCTGGAGCGCAGCTGTGACTGCACAGCTTCCTCCCCCCAAACACTGATGAGGTCCATCAACTCATCATTGCTCCATGCTAGGGCTTGTTTGGCGCGTGGAGGCATGGTCACCTGGAAAGATTCACTGATTGATTGCACTCCACACCTGGCTGAGCAAACAGGAAGGGGATTTTTAAAATTCCTGGGGCATTTAAAGGGCGAGTCACCTGAGGCCAGGGCTGTAGAGTGCGAACTGATGAGCAGAGTGGCTGAACAGGCATTCTGGGATACCTCTGAATACCTCGGAGGCCAATTAAAGCGCTTTTGGTGGCCACACTTGCAGAGCAGCGCTGCATCACCAGCACTGCAATCCTTGTACCCGAGGCAGAGCAGGAGTACAACCAGCGCTGCAGCCAGGGAGATGCAGCGCTGTATGTGCCTTGCAAGTGTGGACGGTGAGTAAGTTGCAGCGCTGGTGGTGGGTTTACAAAGCTGCAACTCTCCAGTGTAGCCAAGCCCTCAGTATTTTTCCTGCTTTAGTTTCCTGCCATATTGCTCTCTTTGCACCTACTTCAGGCTTTTTATTGTTATATTTGGCTCAAGAAATTTGCCACATGTTCACACTAAAGTTTTTCTCGTTTTGCTCATAAGTCTCTAAACCAGTGACCCTAAAAAAATCCTTGTGCAGTGCATGGCAACATTCGAGAAATGCTAATGTTGAACCTACGAAGTGGTGGTTCTCTTGAATCGAGTTCTTTCCTGTTTGCACTGACTTGCCTGCTAATTCTTTTGACTGTGCATGACATGGTGTATTTGAACTTATATAACAGAGAATTGCCCAAATGAATTACCTGTGAATTGTGGGCCAGTGCTATTTATTTTTCCACAAGCTCGTGGTGAACAAACTGTGATTTACAATGTGTTATTACGTTGCTACATGAAACATTGTGCAACAGCTCAGTTTAAAAACACTTGAGCAGTAGTCCGCTAAGAGATAACCTTTCTCATTTAACTCAGATAGTTCTGTGCCAGCCTTAGGCTAAAGGTGATCAGGAATGTCATGTGGTTTCCTCGGTTCTTTTACATTATGTTTTCTGTATTGATTGTAGATTTCACAATTGTAAACCTTAGATTTAATTAGAACATTTATGCCTGGCCAGGTATCCAGGCAAACACAATGAAGTAAGTGTAGCATTTCCAACCCTCATGCTGTGTGTTTTTTCTAATATGATGCCCTTTGTGCAGAATCCCTTCATATTCAGCAATTTCATATTTATAATCCCAGTAGATTTTATGCTTGCAGGTTTGTAGGCTTTTTCTCCCTAGGCCATCTATCTAGAAATAATCTTTCAAACTGTTGTAGGTTTGTGTTTCTCATTTGTGTTTGCCGAATACTGTTCTAGAACTGGGTAGTGTTTGAGTCATATTTATATCAGACTCTTCTCCCTGAAGCCTTGTGCTTTCACTGTTCATGGAAGCTCTTGAAAACAATTGTGCTCTAAGAAGGTTCTTAAACAGCCTTTATTTCACATTTAATGAGTACTTCTGCAATTTCATTATCATTTGCATACTTTTCACAATGCTTCTATAATAAGGTTTCCGGTGGGTTATAGTCTGTTTCTGTCTTAACTGATTACTTCTCAAAAATGTATTCATGGAACTGCTCACAACTGGAAACAATTGCCAGCATTTCTTTTTTAATCTCCACATAGATCTGTTGTGTTTTACTGAGTGCACAAGGAAAAAGAACCTGATAGTCCAAATGTAGTCCTTCTAAGGAGTCTGTAACCTGACCATTATCACAACACCCCAGTGACTGAGCTAACTTCTCATGAGAGTACCCTTGCTTCATTGATTTCTGTCCACCTTGGCTATGGGCTGCTTCTGCAGGCAGATGCCATTGACTTGTTGGCCTGAGATGCAGCCATTTCCTATGCTGCTGGCAGGCCAAGATCAATGTATGGTCTTCCTACACAAGCACCAGATTGTTGGACCCCTGTGTACCTTTGGACAAATGGCGCCAGCTCCCTTGTTATTTATAGCTCAGCCATTTTGCATGGAAGGCAATGTGATCTAGTGGTTAAAGCACAGGACTGGGCATCAGGAATTCTGAGGACAATATCACCTAGCTTCCTCACAGGGTTTTTGGGAGGGGGATTAATTATATGTGCAAAATGCTTTGAGGTTCTCTGATGAACGGTGCTACAAAAACACAAAGTGCTGTTAGGTTACGGGACTGGGTGGATGAGATCAGAATTTACCTGTATCTAGCATAAGGCAGCTGGGGCCCTGTTTTTGCAGAGCTCGGTCCTCCTGCATCTGTGGGGATTATGGATAACCAGCTGCGCTGGAGCATTTTGGACTCTGGAATGTAACGTTATGAAAGAGAAGCCAAGCCTATTTGGCTCAGGGCAGAGTTCAACAAGTTTTATGGGAGGAGCACGTCTCACTTATGGTAAACAACTGCACATAGGACTGGGCCTAGCCCAATACTGATAAAAACTTTCCATGAAAATCAATCCTGTTTTTAATGTGATCTAATTCATTTTGACTGTGTCTGTGCCCCCTTTGATGTGAATATCTCAGTGAAAGGGTTTGTGGGCAGGAATGTTGGCTTAAACTGTGAATTTTAAGCAAATATTGGAGACTATTTGCAGAAAGTGAATTTTGAACTTGTAAACATAGGAACCAGATATAAAGAGTTGGTCTTATCCAGTCAGGGAGCTAAAACATACAAGTAACCATGTGTCTCAGCAATATTAAGTCCCCACTAATGCAGCCACAACTGGATT
The DNA here is from genome assembly GCF_007399415.2 of Gopherus evgoodei. Lineage (NCBI taxonomy): Eukaryota > Metazoa > Chordata > Testudines > Testudinidae > Gopherus > Gopherus evgoodei. The sequence continues at coordinate 122,815,878 of NC_044325.1, read as the reverse complement.
TAGGGGCAGGCAACCCAGGCGACTGCCAGGAGTGCTGGGCTTGGGGGACACCAGGCTCAGGTTGCTGTTTTTGTTGTTAGCAACAAAAGGGAAAATAGAATGTTTGAAGTAAAATGTTTCAGGTATTCCATATGTGGATTATTTTTTCACTAACCTCCTAGAATGTTGTGGACCTTTGTAGAATCTCGAGGAACCTTCCAGACTTTCTGAGAACTACATTTTCCTGGAACCTCCTAGAATGTTGTCAGCCATGCCCTTGCAGGTATATAAGGGGCAGGGCGTCGCCAGTCAGTCAGTGAGATATAAAAACGAAGTGAAGCGAAGTGAGAGCCCAGCTGCAACATTGTTAGGGTGACTACTGTTAGGATATAGATATTCAGGCCTGTCTGCAAAGGCCTATGCTTTAAGAATTTAGGTCTATTCTTATCACTTAGCTAGTTATAGAGGTATAAAAGAGAGAATAAAAATCACTGTAAGGGCCTTCTCTTACTATGACAGTCTGAGGCCTGGTTCTTAAGCTAAGGCCATGGCTACACTGGCGCTTTACAGCGCTGCAACTTTTGCGCTCAGGGGTGTGAACCCCCCCCCCCCCCGAGTGCTGCAAGATACAGCGCTGTAAAGCCTCAGTGTAAACAGTGCCGCAGCGCTGGGAGCACGGCTGCAAGCTACACCCGTAGAGGATGTGGAGTACGTGCAACGCTGGGACCATACTCGAAACTTCAAAGCGCTGCCCCGGCAGCGCTTTGAAGTGCAAGTGTAGCCATACCCTAAGGCCTTCAGTTAAGCAGCAGAGGCCAGCCATAAACTGGGAAATGTATGTCACATCCTCACATTCCAAACTAGTCACATTGAAATAAGGCAATCTGGGGCTGTTAGGAAGGTGGTCCGATCTATCACCACCAGAGAAAGGGAAGAGCCTAGAAGATGTAAAAGGAAACTTAGTCTGATATCATCCTGTTTGGCAAGAACTCACTTATCAATAGACACAGCTGGAAAACCCTTATGTCTGTATAGATGTAGTTGTGACATCCTCACTTCTGTACTGTTGTGTATGTTTATTTGCATGGTCTCTGTCTGGTCCCATGATTATTTCTGTCTGCAGTATAATTAATTTTGTTGGGTGTAAACCAATTAAGGTGGTGGGATATAATTGGTTAAATAACTATGTTACAATATGTTAGGATTGATTAGTTAAATTTCAGTAAAATGATTGGTTAAGGTATAGGTAAGCAGAACTCAAGTTTTACTATATAGTCTGCAGTCAATCAGGAAGTGTGGGGGGATGGAAACAGGGACTGGGGATGGGGGTGGGGGAATTGGGATCATGTTTTGCTAAAGGGCGAAATGGGACCAGGGGATGGGGACAGAAACAGGGACACAGTCAAGGCTCTGTGGTGTCAGAGCTGGGAAGGGGGACACTTAGGGTACGTCCAGACTGCCCGCAGTATCGGTGGGTAGCGATCGATTTATCGGGGATCGATATATTGCGTCTAGATGAGACACGATATATCGATCCCTGAACGCGCTCCCCGTCATCTCCAGAACTCCACCGGAGTGAGCGGTGGTAGTGGAGTCAACGGAGGAGCCGCAGACATCGATCCCGCACGGTGAGGGCGGGAGGTAAGTCGGGATAAGATACTTCGACTTCAGCTACGGTATTCCCATAGCTGAAGTTGCGTATCTTACATTGACACCACCACTAGTGTAGACCAGGCCTAAGGAAGGAAACTGGAATCATGCTTGCTGGAAGTTCACCCCAATAAACATCGAATTGTTTGCACCTTTGGACTTTGGGTATTGTTGCTCTCTGTTCATGCAAGAAGGACCAGGGAAGTGAGAGGGTGAAGGAATAAGCCCCCTAACAACTATATGTCCCTGTTTTGGCCGGGAGAATTCCCTTTTTCAGCTCTGTTCTGCCTATCCCTACTTTTTCACTAAAATTGGGCATTTGTCCCTGATTTGTGCATGCAGTGCTGCCTTCAGAGCTGTCCCCCCAGGCAGCAGCCCCTTCCTCTCTGGCTGCAAGGCAGAGCGGAGAGCAGAGGCTGCTGCCTCGGGGTCAGCTCTGAAGGCAGGCACAGCACCGGAGAAGTGCTACTTCAAATCGGTGTTCCCCCTCGCCCCCGCTGCACGCTCTCCAGGTGCAAAGCAGAGCAGAGAGCGACAGCTGCTGCTGGGGGTCAGTTTTGTAGGCAGCGTTGCCTACAAGCAGCATTGGAGAACTTTGCTGCTATCAGGTGGCGCTGCTTTCAAAACTGTTGTCCCCCCCAGGCAGCAGCCCCCACTCTCTGACTGAACACTACAGGTGGTTCTTATGTTTGGGTCAACCTGGGACAGCTGCCCCTTGCTGTTTTGCGTGCAGCAAGCCTGAGAGGGAGGGGGGAGAAGCGAAGCAGTGGCGGTGTGCTCAGGGGAGCAGGTGGAGGCGGAGTGGAGGAGAGCTGGGGAGGTAGGGGCACTTTTTCCCCATGCCCTGGAGTCAGCACCTATGAGGGCCAGCACCAGAATGCCACCCCTAGAAATGTGCCACCCCAAGCACCTACTTGTTTGGCTGGTGCCTGGAGCCAGCCCTGCCTGCCATAGAGTCAGAGTGCTGTGTTCAGATGCTGGGCCACTTGCAAATCAAATCAATTCTACCCTGTTTCAGAAGCAGATTTACCAGGCCATAGAGATCTCTGGTGTAAACCCTTTGATTTGGAGATTAACTTGACCCATAACAAGGAATTGATTCAGTAAAATGGGGCTATCAGGAGCAGGGTCCCAGCAGAGGCAGATTGGCATCATGTATCCAAAAAATCCCTACAAGGAGCATAGACAGTTCCTTCACACACGTTCTCCTTTTTCAAGGGCTGGTTGTGTTAGAAGTAAGAGTGACTTATGCTACCCTTACTTCTGTGCTGCTGCGGGAGGGGGCACAGTCTTCAGAGCTTGGCACCCCAGCAAGCAGCTGATGCTCTCCATTGCCCAGCTGTAAGGCAGTGCTGCTACCAATCACATGATGTTGCCAGGTGATGCTTTTGTTCCTTTGGAAGGGGAGGGCCTGTGCATACCTGTGTCCTTAGAAGAATCAATAGTTTGTGTATGGTCATTTTTTGCTATAAAAGAGTCCAGGAAACATCTGTGTAATTTTAATGAAGACCTCCAAAAACAGTTCAAGTTTTTAAAAACAGATACTTCAACAGTGGACAACAGCAAAGCTCTATGCGAGACATGTGGAGCACGTCTCCATTGCCCACTGTGGTCGAAATGACATTACCCAGCACCAGCACCTTCAAAGCGAGAAACACAGAGATGCTGATACAAGTAAGCATTTAACACCAAGTGTTTCAGGATTTTTTCTGAGGCAAGACACAGAAGCTGAAAGTTTTTGCCAGTGAGGGAGTGTTTACCACTCAGTGCAGAACAGACACAGTTTCTGGTCTGGTGACTGTACATCAACATTAATTAGGAAACTGTACTAACCTACATTTTCATCTGCTTGCACAAAATCTGAGGCAATCGTTTGCAATGTCTTAGCCCCTTTATCCATTGAAGAAGTGCAGCTTGAGTTGGACAAGTGTTCCTTTATTATGCTTAGTGTTGATGCATCACCAGGGAATTGGTGGGAGGAAGAAATCAGGGGGGGAGATCTGTGTGTGTTGGATGCATCAAACAAAAAGGAGTAAAAACTATTTCCTTTTCTTATATGGTATTTTCTCCCACTGAGTGGAGTTTGCACAAAAATTATTGACTTTTCGTCTCTACCTGGAGAAACTTCAGATTTGCAGTGTGCATTCATCCAGCAAGTGACTGAGGAGGACTCTCTTAGTGACAAGATTGTTGGAATTTATGTAGACAACACCAGTACTAACTTTGGGGGTGCCAGATGTGGAAAAAGCAATTTGTGGTGAAAGCTCCAGGCCAACTTAGGAACGGAGATCTTTGGAATTGGGTGTGGTTCACCTCCAACTGCCTCCAAACTGCAGTTGACTGTCTTCTTTTAGATGTGAAGAGCTTTGCTGTAAAGGTTTACAAATACTTTCATATCTACATGATGTGTGTTGAAGAGCTGAAAGATTTCTGTCGATTTGTTGAAATTGAGTATACCAAATTCCTAGAGCACACGATTCCTCTCATTGGGACCAACAATACACAGGATTTTTTAAATTTTTGATGGGCTTAGAGGAGTGGTTCCCAAACTTTTCAGCATCATGCCTCCTTTTTAATTTTTGAGAAACCCTCATGCCCCCCACCTCTCCTTTACCATCATCCAACCCCCCGATCCTTGTCCCCTGACTGCCCCCTCCCGGGACCCCCTACCCCAACCACCCCCCCGGGACCCCACTCCCTATCCAACCCACCCTGCTCTCAGTCCCCTGACTGCCCCCCAGGACCTCCTGCCCCTTATTCAACCCGCCCTCTCCCTGTCCCCTTATCAGGCCACTCAGAGTGGCAGGACTGGCTTATTGGAAAGCCTGGGAAGTGGGCGGGCACAAGCTGCGCTACCCACGCAGTGGCATAACTGCGGGGGAAGGTGGACAGGAGGCGAGGGTCCGGGAGCTTGCCTCCCCAGCCGGGAGCTCAAGGGCCGGGCAGCCTCGCGCCCCCATTAGAATTTCTTCATGACTCCCCAGGGGGGCAAGCCCCCCAGTTTGGGAACCAGTGGCTTAGAGCATATTTTCTTTCTCAAGATAAATGCCCAACACTGCTAAAGAAGCTCTTTGATGATCCTGCCACTCAACTGTGGCTTCTATTTGCCTGCAAACTGCCATGTTCCAAAACATAATGGAGATGACAGAGAAAAAGAATTTGTCAGCAACAGAAGCTGCACTACAAATACATTCTCTGCACGATAACTTATTGGAGAGTCTTGGAGAAAGATTTGTCACAACAGAAGTGAAGAACCTACTGCCCACACTTGTAGAATGCGGGTAAATGAAAGAAAAGGAGTTTTACAATGTAGTTGACAATTTTTACACAACATGCCTCTCCTACATAAAGCACTGGAGATGTGCCTTTGAATGCACCGAAAAGTTTGAGTAGGCTTTGCTGAGGAATATGCTGCAGTGGGAGCAAATGCAAGACCAGAATTCCCACTTTAAATATGTTGGATGGGAATCATCTCTTTGACGAGTGGTTTAATGCAAAATCATTTGTCTCCAGTTGTCTTTCAGACTGGAACCATCAGAGAACGCCCACCACTGAAAGGTGGCAGAAGATTTTTTGAGAGATGGACCGAAATGCAGTACAATACACAAATCTAGCCAAGACTGTGAAATTTGTGCCATGTCTGCCTGGCACTACAGCAACTGTTGAATGTGTCTTTTCAGTTACGAATGATATGTGGTCTTCTGAAAAATCACATCTGAATGAAGGCTGTCTTGTGTGTGCGAGTTAACTTTTCTCTAGACTGTACTGCATTCTATGACAAGTTGCTGAAAGACAAGCAAACCCTCAGAAAAATAGCATCGTCAGAGCAGCTTCACTTCCTGAAGAACTGCAAGACAAGAAACAATGCCAGTAACTACTGAGTTTTAAGTAAAATATATGTAACCATGACATAAATATATATATATATTATATATATGAAACTGCCTTATCTTTTTTGTGTAATGTAAGTAAACTCCCTGGAGCACTGACCATCTTTTACCCAGTGTCCCGTTTTCAGTTTAGGGAAATATGGTCACCCTAGCTATTGTGAACCTTGTTTTATTGTGTAATTGTGAAAGTGTACTTGTTTTTTTAAGACTTTGCAGAGTGTAAATAGCGACTAATAAAGGACATATTTAATAAAATGCCAGAGATATCTAGCAAATCCCTACCTATGCAACAATATAAAAGAAATACACCTCTACCCCAATATAATGTGACCTAATATAACATGAATTCAGATATAATGCAGTAAAGCAGTGCTTGGGGGTGGGGGGCTGCGCACTCCGGGGGATCAAAGCAAGTTCGATATAAAGCGGTTTCACCTATAATCCGGTAATATTTTTTGGCTCCCAAGGACAGCATTATATCTAGGTAGAGGTGTATCGTTACTACTTTTGCCATGCTTAATACATAATGTCTGATGACTTTCTAAGACTGCGGAACATAGAATTTTTGCTCTCCCTAAGACTGTCCATTTCCCTCCATAGAAAATAAAAGATGCCCCCGAGGAAGCCTTTAGGAGCTCAGTATAGGAAGTGAAAAGCTCAATTGAAATCTTATTTGCAGCAAGGGGCAAATTTGATAGGAAAATATCTGAAACAGAACAACATAGACCAGGCTTTAGGCAGTAGCATTCGTCCCAGTGCAGAAGAAATTGAGAAGCGAAATGCAAATGATGGAAGTCCTAATACTAAGGAATTAGCAGATTAATCTGAAGATAAGGAATGGAAATGTGAGGAAAGTGACTGAGAATCATCCAGTTTACCTGGTGGCATAAAGGAGAGGAATGATAAAGAAGAATGTGGCTCTGTGATGGGGTGACTACCCTACACTCACCCTGCAGGGTTTAATGCAGGCCAGATGGATCAATTAATCCATTAGGCAACTGATTAAGGAGGCTCAGCTGAGCAGGAATAGGCAGGGTCTATAAAGCCCAGAAACTGAAAGCAGATAGGGCTGCTGGGAAATAGCAGACACTTCTAGGAGAAAGGGAGAAGTGAGTGGAGACTGCAGGCTGCAGTCACTCCCTGGGAAGAGGGAGGAGACTTTGGGAATTTGTAGGCCCAGGAAGAGAAGGGGAACCAACAGTAGGAAGAAACCCAGGGATAGAGGAATGAGGCTAGAGAGAGAAGGCTCAGTCTACTGAGCTGAGGGCTTCTGAGCTAGAACCCGGAGAAGAGGGCAGGCCCAGGTTCCTCCAACAGCCACTGGGTGAGTGGCACTGAGGCAGTGAGTGAGAGGACTGCCTAGGATTATTCAGGAGTTAAATTCCCAGAAGGGGGAACACGGACAGTGACGCAGCCGGAGAGCTGAGTCACAAAGGGGACACTGCAGTTCTTGAGGCTGTGAGAGAGGCTGCAGGCAGACAGCAGAGACAGAGTAACAGTGTGCAAACCACGGACGAGGTGGGCGGGTGGAGGCGTATCAGTCTCAAGCTAATCCCCAGAGTACTAGGAGGAGGCGCCAGTCGGGTGGTGAGTGGTGTACCTTGCGACAGGCTCACATGAAAAGAAGAATGACAAAGAAAAATCTGGTTTACATGAAAAAGAGAAACAATACAGAAGAATCAACCTTTCATGATGACAGAAACAGCAGTGAGAAAAACTGAACACCACAAATCGATACATCAGATCCTGCTTTATGGCCAGCAATCCTAAACTCTGCTGATATTGCTCATACAATTTTGAATGGGTCGGGCAAAATCAAGGATAGGACATAGCCAGTAAATGGGCAGAAGCAACACTTCTCAAAGTCACACTGTTCAAGAGTGCTCGAGAACAATGAGAAACTGACTTGACATTGGTTAGTTTATTCAAAATCAATAGACAAAGTGTTCTGTTTTTGTTGCAAAATATTTAACAAGAATGCCAAATCGTTACTTGCACTTTCCAGGTACAATTACTGGCATAATTTAGCTGATGCTCTGATGCAACATGAACTCCAAATGGATTCAGGCTGAGCCCAGACTCAACCTGAATAAATGCATAGATGCAGAAATGCATAGACCAGCACATTATTAATGTAGAAATCCAGCACTGGAGGAGGAACATGCTCCGGCATCTGATCTCAATTACCTTCTTCCTTGCAAAGAATAATTTGGCTTTCTAGGCTCTTCATATAAGTTGTTCACAAAATATACCAGTAATTTCCTCGGTTTGGTAGAGCTCCTTGGGAAATACAACAATGTCATGCATGAGCACGTATGTCAAGTAGTTTGTAAAGAAGTTATCGAACATTACTGCAGCAAAACAATTAAAAAAGAATTGATTGGCCTTATGGCAAAGAAGGTGCTTGATAACATTGATGCTGCTCGGCAAAGCAAAGTACTATGCTGTAATAATGAACTGAACTCCTGACAATAGTCACAGTGAAAAGATGTCATTTACAATAAGATTTGTTGATGACAAGGATGGCTGTATCCAAATAAAGGAATAATTTATCTGTTTTTGGTCTGTGGACAACGCTACTGGAAAAGGCCGAACAACTGTTTATGAACGTTTTGAATGAGAATAAAATAAAGCTTCAGGACTTCCATGGCCAAGGCTACAACAATGGTGTGAACACAAAGGGAAGAAACAGTGGCATCCAGACAAGGATCCTTGCACTGAATCCAAGAGCTTTCTTCGTGCCTTGTGGCTGTCATTCCCTCAAATTGATTGTGTCAGATGCAGCATCATCTTCTTTAGATTCAGTATCTCTCTTCAGAGTACTGCAAAGAACATACATCTTGTTTTCAGCATCAACTATCAGATGGAAGATCCTCACAGACAATGTTACAAATCTGACCATGAAGCCACTAAGTGACACTCGCTGGGAGAGCCACATTGACAGTATAAGGCCAGTGAGGTATCAAGTGACTGAGGTTTATGACACCCTGATGGAACTAGTGCAGTTGAGTAAAGCTGAGGCTAGAATCCAACACAAGGCTCAAAGCCGGGCAAACCAGATCACTGACTTCAAATTTCTAGTCTCAGTTGTGGTTTGGGATGATATTCTGTTCCAAGTAAATGTTGTAAGCAAGGCATTACAAACTCAGTCGATGGACCCTGCGACTGCCACTACTTTGAAGAGATGTTGCCTTGATTTTGTTGTGGCCTCCAGAGAAAACAGATTTGAAGATGCCATCAATGCTGTCAAAGAAATGGTGGAAAAGTTAGGAGTTGAGCCTGTCTTCAAGGAAACTCATTTTCATTGGAAGAAGAGACAGTTTGGTTATAAGGGCAGAGATGAGGTGATGGGAAGCTTGGAAGAAAAATTCAAGAGGCAATTTTTTTGTTCACTCGTTGACACTGCTTGTGTCCAGCAAAGAAAGGTTTGGAGAAATGAAGCACCACAAAAAGACCTGGAGGGGGCGTGGGAAGGGTTGTATGACTTTAGTAAGTTGCTGGCAGACAGGAAAACACTCTTGAACAATGGTATGGACCTTCACTGGATAGTGAAACATGGGAAATGTTTGGATGTCAATGATAAAGACCTCGATGTCGAGTTGGACAACATCCATTACATTCTGAAACATGGGAAGCACTCTCCGTTCCAAGTTCTCCAATTCATTCACGATCACAGCTGAAGGACACTTTTTCTAATGTGTAGATGGCTTTGAGGATTATGCTCATGCTGCCAGTCACAGTCACAAGTGGTGAGTGCAGCTTTTTGAAGCTCAGGCTCATTAAAATATATCTTCAATTGACAATGGCTGATGAGAGACTGACATCGCTTGCTATTTTATCGCTTGAAAATGTCATTGACCAGTCTTTGGATCTCTCTGGCACTGCTTCAGTTCACAAGGGCAAAGGCGAGAAACGCAACCTTTTGAACTAAAGAAGTAGGATTAACATTCTAAAGCTGTCACGTACTGTACCACTATTTAATACTGGTCCACCCAATGTTGGTGCATAGTTCAGTTTCTTGATATTAGTACATTTCAGTTATTCCTAAAGTTAAAAAGTTTTTATAAATTTAGACGAATTTTTTTTAATTGCTTATATATGGCATGAATAAATGCTGATTTACAGAGCCTAGTGTGCAAATTTATAATTGTATCTGACAGGGATCACTCATGCATGTGAATTGTGCATCGAAGTAGTGAAATGGGCTACAAATGCAATAAAAGATAAGGCATTCAAAAGATTAACAAATGGAGGGGGGCGCCATTTGGTCTAGGACCGGCCCTGCCTGTAGCAACACCTGTGTAGACAGACCCCTGTGCAAGCACAGAACTCATTTCAGGATCAGAACCCACAATAGCCTGCGGGGTCCTTTTCAAATAGTCTCTGAACTGTTGATGCACAATATCTTATCCACAGAAATTATTCTGTAAATAATTGCAAGCAACACATAAATGTGAGCAACTTACAAGCTGCTAAAGGACAATTTATGAAACAGAATACATGGACCAAATAAATTATTCACTTCATCTCCAGGTCAGAGGTGCATTCTCTCAGCTGACATTCTGTACACAGGTTATCTTCTCTGACAATGTATCCATCTAGGGATGCCTGCTGGCAGAGCGTTGAGACAGGATTAGATCCTGCTTCTATAGAGTTACAGTCACTTCTAAATGAAATGTCACCCCCAACAGCTGCTTCAAATTCTTGTTTTAATTAAGAACTTCCTTTATTGCTTTAAAATAAGTTTTTCATTGGCTAAGTGGATAAAATAACGATAGGGAAGATCTGAGCTTGAAGCAACACATAAAATATTGGTCAAGTCCTGTCAGAAATAGAAAATGGTAGGCTCCTCAGGTATTGTGGTTTTGAAATACAGAGAGATTTTTACAGATGAGACCAAGAATATTGTAAACTAGGTGAAAATATTTACAACTAACTATCCCGTTGGAGAATTGCCATCCTTTCCATAAACACCAGTGCAAGTCAGTTCATAGATGTTTACGTAAACACAAAACCAAGCCCTAGCTTAGCTCACAGGCTGGTCACAAGACCGTGGAAACCTGAAACCAGTCTTGACTGTAATTTATGTAGAACATCTGGGGTTTGTGTTTGTTCTTTAAGCTAGTTCCTATATCCGGCTGTACTCTGACATCCCTCCTTCCATCACACTGATTGCATATGTGGATTTTATTGTGCAAATTCTTCAGCCGTTTCTCCAAGATGGCAGATTTACACATCAGGGAATCCAGGTTTTAGGCAATACATTTCACTGAATACGTATTAAATATGCAGAGTATGAAAGGCTGCATCAAGCAGGATTTCTAGTTCCTGGGAAAAAGTCTTCAGGCTCAAAACCAAAACTTATTATGGTGGAGCAGTATTTAAAGTTACATTAGGGAACTTTGTTTAAGCAGGGAATAAAACAAGAATATCTGCTAAATATTTTATTACAAAAAAAAATCCCAAACATGCAAAATAGAGTGTAGGAGGGATTTACCATTTTCTATGCAGCTGGAATTTGTAGGGGAGTGATGTAAGGAAAAATATGTTGTAAATAAAAACAGATAGTTTTTGAAACTGGGTCCCTGGAGTCTGACTTTTCTTTTGAACCCTTTTGCAAAGAAACCTATGGAGATTTTATACTTCTAGTGTAGACGATTGTATCTGTATAGTTCACACAAATACCACTTTTTTATTTTTCCATTTTGGAGTTAGTAAGGGAAAAATAATTTTATTTCATAACTGATCAGAGCTACACCAATTTTAAAGTGCCACATTAGTGATATGATGGTGTTTGCTAGGCAGTGATTTATGGGGATATGTGGTAGTGAATTAATTTAATTTCAACAGCTTCCTTTAATCTAATGTTGACTTTGACGTCAGCATCACTGATTTGAAAGCATCACTTTAACTATGACAGCATTCTGTGCTAGCTAGTGTCCCACATGTTTTACACATAACAGCAGATTCGCCAGGTTGCAATGGCCACATTTAATCTAATGTTGATGTTACTTCACAGCCAAACATGCACTGCAGCCATCGCCTTTTCTAGATTGTCGTTGTTGTTTGTGAGTCTGTAATTTGCTTTTTATTTTTCATCTCCATATTACCCAGTTTCTTTAAAAACCAATGGAAATTCACGCAGAAAAACTCTAATGTTAGTTAAGGTTGCTCTGTTCTACTTTAAAAAAAATTCCCTCAAATGCTGACAAGCTAGGAATGAAACAATTAAGGCAGGGGTGGGCAAACTTTTTGGCCTGAGGGCCACATCTGGTTTCATAAATTGTATGGCAGGCTGGTTAGGGGAAGGGGTCGTGGTCTGGCCCCCACCTCCCATCTGTCCCCCCCGGGACTCCTGCCCCATCCAACCCCTCTGTTTCCTGATGGTTCCCTCTGGGTCCCTGCCCCATCCACACACCTCCACTCCCTGTCCCCTGACTGCCCTCGGACCCCCGCCACCCCAGCCAACCCCTCCTCTCATTCCTGACAGCCCCTCTGAGACCCCTGCCCCATGCAACCACCCCTTCTCCCTGTCCCCAGAACCCCTGCCCCTGACTGCCCCCTGCCACCCCATCCAACCCCCCTCTCCTTCCTGACTGCCCCCATTCAACCCCATTTCCCCTCCAACCACCATCCACCCCCCCACCCCCTGACCACCGCCCCGAACTCCCTTACCCTCTATCCAACCCCCCCTGCTCCCTGCCCCCTTACTGCACTGCTTGGACCACATTGCCGCCACCACCACCACCACGCAGCACAGAGATAAGGTCAGGCCAGGCTCTGGAGCTGCGCTGCCCCAGGAGCTCACAGCCTCTGCCAGTGGTGGAGCAAGCGAGCTGAGGCTGCAGGCAAGGGGCCAGGGGCGAGCCTCCCGGGCCAGGAGCTCGGGGGCTGGGCAGGACGGTTCCGTGGGCCAAATATGGCCCATAGTTTGCCCACCCCTGAGTTAAGGTCAACAATCACACTTCTGTTTCTCTACTTACATAGAACTTATCAACCCTTATCCATTACTATCCTTCTACTACACATTGTTAACATCCAAGACTTCAGAAATTACAGTGCAGCTTTAATTGCAACATACACACAAGAAGATCCTTCTTTTCAGATAGGCTTTTGCTTTGGGAGTTCTTTGAAAAAGGGAGAGAATAAGTTAACATATATCCTTCTTGTACAGCCTTAACTCCAACATACATAAAAGAACACATATGTTAAAGTTGTCATACCTTAAGGTATGGTTTTCTTTTTGGATTTCAGAGAAAAAGAGAACTTTAAACATAAACATCCTTATTGTATGTATATCAGAGCTGCCTGGCAGTTTATGAAGCTTTGGGTTGTTGACAGATATTATTAGCATAGATGAGAAACAGATGCATGGTTGATGACCTTCAATGTTTCAGCATTTGAAGTAAAATGTTATTAAAGTGTAACAGAGCAACTTTAACTAACATTAAATGAAGATACTTCAATACGAATTTAAATTGGCAGCAGGTCCAAGAGATGGGTAATAAATTACCTTCCATGTCTGGTCTACACTAGAGTCAAATCAATGCAAGGCAGCTTACGTCAACCTAACTACAAAAGTGTCTACACTTAAATTTCACTTCTGTCAATGTGAGTGCCCAGCTATGCTGACTTAATAACTCCACGTCCGCTTGCGGCGTAGAGTCAAGGTTGATGTAGTTAGGTTGACACAGTGTCAGTATAGACACTGCGTTGCTTACATCGATTGTTACTGGCTTTCAGGAGCCATCCCACAATGCCCCACACTGACAGTACAATTGATACAGGCGCTCCTGGTGAGAATGCGAACCACCGACACTAGCAAAGTGTAGACACGAACAAGTAACGTTATTACTGCGGTGGCTGTGTGCCGACATCAGTTATGTCAATTTAACTTTGTAGTGTAGACTTGGCCCTAAAATCATTCTCCTGTGTGTGATTATCTTTGAACACTAAGTAAACCTAGTATTTGTGACATGGTCTGAATGATAACCCCAGAGCCTCAATTCCCTGGTTTACTGATAGAACAGGAAAAGCATGAGCTGCAGCACGGCAAGCTTCCTCACATCGCTTCCCCTAATATGCCTCACCACTAACCTGGTGGTGTCACTTCTAGCTGGAAGGGGAGAACTGAAACCTCCATGGTCTTCACTCCTCAGTCATTCTGCTGAGACTGAGTATGGGCCTTGCTCAAGCATTCCAAGTTCATATCCCAAACATGACTTAAGGCTCTGGAGTTTGTATACACAAAGAAGCAGGGCTGAGCCCAAAGACGCTGGGGCTGTATGTGAACGTGGGAATCCCGTCCGTTAGGAAATGAACTGAGACCCCCAATTCATTTCACAACACTCACACTGCTGCCCGGGAGTAGATCTGAGCTGTGACCTAGTGATTCTAAAACACTCGAGCCAGCCAATCTCCCATACCACATATATTTGTTATTGTAATTATTGTTTATTATTGGGATTGTATTTTAATGGTCTGTGTAGCTCCATGGCAGGACAGGTGTTTTTATATATATCACTAAACCTAGGGGAGACAAATGCTGGGTGTTCTTAAATGTAGATCTACTCTTTGAAGCATGTTGAAGAAAACAAGTTTATTCAAGGAACTGACAGCAACAGCGCAGCATAAAGATGGAACGTCCTTCCCTTAAAAATGTCAGCTCACTGAATAAAGAATTTCAACCCACATTTCAATTTCTCTGTGCCAAGAAATGTTTCTTATGGGAACTTCCAGACCACTGCCCCTGTGCAGTTTCTCTTTTGGCACACGTCATGTCTAATTTAGAGGAACTATGAGGATTAAATCAGTAATTGGCTATCTTCATGTAGTAGAAGATAAGAGAGAGGGAGGCATTTTCCTCACTTTAATCTGCATGGAAGAAAAGTTGTGGGGGGGGGGGGGAGTTTCCAGGCCTCTGTGGGCCAGATGGGCTCCTGCTATGACATAGAGGAGTATCTGAAAACATCCAAGGAAAGGTCAGCCTGTTGTCTGTTTATTCACCTCTTGGAATATGTGTGATGATTTGAGGAATAGTATCAGAGGGGTAGCCGTGTTAGTCTGGATCTGTAAAAGCAGCAAAGAATCCTGTGGCACCTTATAGACTAACAGACGTTTTGGAGCATGAGCTTTCGTGGGTGAATACCCACTGGTATTCACCCACAAAAGCTCATGCTCCAAAACGTCTGTTAGTCTATAAGGTGCCACAGGATTCTTTGCTGCTTTGAGGAATGTGTCTGTACAATGTATGGATTCTAGTTGATATAATGAAAATTGATGTATATCAGAATGCTTCTGTGTCTCCATTGCTGACGAGCATTTAAACATGTGCCTCCCAGATCAGAGACAACAGCCGATAGTTGAAGACTTATCAGCTCCTGGGGTGAACAAAGAGTAACCATCTTAGGGAACAGGTTTCAGAGTATCAGCCCTGTTAGTCTGTATCAGCAAAAACAGCAAGGAGTCTTTGTGGCACCTGAGAGACTAACAAATTAATTTGAGCATAAGCTTTCGTGGGCTAAAACCCACTTCGTCAGATGCATGAAGTGGAAAATACAGTACAGAGATATAAATATGCAGCATATGCAAAGATGGAGTTGCCTTACCAAGTAACGACTGACTCCCCCACTTGGTAAGGCAACTCCCATCTTTGCACATGCTGCATATTTATATCTCTCTACTGTATTTTCCACTTCATGCATCTGACGAAGTGGGTTCTAGCGCACAAAAGCTTATGCCCAAATAAATTTGTTAGTCTCTAAGATGTCACAAGGACTCTTTGTTATCTTAGGGAAATCACTTCTCTCCAGCTTCCCTCAACAGGGGGCTGGTGTTTGGAGAATGGAAAATTCCCAAAAGAGACACAGAGACAGAGTCTCTCTGTCATAAAGCAGAGGTTTAAAGAAGACTCACAAGAAGAGGAAGACCCAGAAACACACACAAGAAATGTGGGGCAGGAGAGAGCAAGGAGGCAGAGCAGCCGAAGTCAGAGAAAGCAGTTTGGGCTCAAGGCGGCTCCGTGTCTTTGAACACAAGCCATGCATTGCAGAAGAAATAGTCTGGGTAGCCCTACAGTACTTGGATCCAGGCCCAGCCCAAAGAATGCCCCAGAGTGGTGAGGAAACTGAGGCAAGGAAATGCCTGGAGGGTTGATTATTTCTGTATAGATTTGTGTATTTCTCATGCTATTAAAGAAAGACCAATGGAGTAAGAATTCTGTGCGAAGTGTCTGCGTGTTTCGTGTGTTACACCTACCACACGCCCCTGGAAGAGGTAAAGTATGGGCCCAGAACAGCCACACCGCTGGAGTTCTGGGAGAAGGCATTTAAGCTGTGGGCGAGTCTGAGGGCTCAGGCGGAGCAGTGTGCTGCATGGCCGCAGCTCTCTGGAGAGTGTGCTAGATGGAGGATCTGAACCCCAAGAGTGTAACCAGAGACCCCAAGGCTAATGCAGGGCCTAGACTCCGTTCAGCTTCCAGTGGCTTAACACCCAGGGGATTCAGCAGCTAAATCCCCTCTCCACAGTGTGGTGAACAGCCATGAGGGAACTATTAGCTGGACTTGTGACAACATGGGCACAGTACTGTTCACTTAGGACCCAATCTAGCCCAGCTGAAATCAACAGAAGTTTTGCTTTTGACTTCATTTTAGGACAAAACTTTGGTATAAAATAACAGCTGCATACTGTTCAAATACAGTGAAGTGCAGTGCTACTAAAAGAATTTGCTGGGATTGGACAGACAGAAAGAGGGTGGGGGAGGAGCTGTTTAAGTTCCTCTCATGGAGCTCTGTCAAAGTACCCCAACAGTGACCTTCACCAGCCCTACTCTTCCACTCCTAGTCACTGGCACAGGTCTGCTGCTGCACCTCCCTTCTGATCAGTAACCCTCCCTGACATCTCACCCCCAAGCCCAGTGCTTAAAGTGGTGGCTGTAGGGTCACAAACTTGGTTAAAAAAAAAAAAAAGGCAGGTCACTGAGGGGCATACTTTAAACACAATTTTACCAAAACCATTGCTCCCAGATGATGATAGTCCCCACCTCTTTTTTCAAAACACTGTAAGCACTTCTCAACCATACACATCCTAATTCCTGACTGGAGGCATCTCTGATCCCCCATGTCCGACAGTGACCTCATTACTGAACTGGAGTCTGATCCAAAGCCCCCTAGAAGTTGGTGGGAGTCTCTCTATGGATTTAAATGGGCTTTAGCTCATGCCACTGAAGCACACGCTGCTATTTTGGGTCTAGGTGCATCCCAAGCAGAAAGCTGCCACCACACAGGAATTTGCAGGTCTGTGATCAGAAGTGAAAAGAGCATCAGACTCACTCCACTTGGGGCTGGAACAAGATATAAGACAAGAGGCCCTGGGGTTCACTTCCATTGTTATACTTACAGATTATTAACACACATCTTAAAACACATCCACTAGCTTCAGTTTTCTTACCAGCAGGCGAGGGCTATTCATCCCCCTGTTGGACTAACATCCATTTGCTTTGGTGGAACCAGCATGAAGTCTGGTCATGGTGGCTGATAAACCTTAATTTTCCTAGCACTTCCCCACTGATACATGCTTAGAGGTGGAGGTAATACCTGGGACTAGGAGGAGCCACTTAGTGAGCTAAGGACTAGAACCTGCTGCAGGCTGAGTCAGCACTTTTTAACCTGCAGCTGTTATCAGAAGCAATCACATCTCACTCATTACACAAAGCCTGCTTAACTGGCAGCAGCTGCATCAAGAGGGTGGTGTCTTGGCCCCAGGCATCTCCCAGGAATTGCCCCCCTCTCTCTCACACACAGTCTACTCCCATTTTCATCTCTAGGCCAGCAGTATATATCCTGTATGTCAGTTAATGGAGATTTGACAAAAGCCATGGCATCTTTTTTCCACCATTGATTCATCTCCAGCCATTGCTCTGATTCCTCCACACAGTATGTCAGCCAAAGGCCTTAGAAGTGGCAAGGGTCACTGAGAGATGCAGCAAATGACAGATTTCAAGCAATAAAATTACAGCTGATCATATCAATATAACATGCACTAAGAAAGATTGTCTCTCATAAGTCTCTCCTCCACCTCTCAACAGTCACATACAATTGGAGGTAAGAAAGACCTGAAGTTCTAAATTTAATGGAGGCTGCTCTTAGATTAACACCCCTCCCCCCCAATTAATCAGCATTCTCCTGCTTCCCAGAATGGAGTTTAGGCTAAATTCCCTTTTACTTCCAGTAATCTGAGAGCAGGAAAGAGAAGCAACAACCACTTAATTTACATGCCCTGCAGAGGTGAGAGACAATGATTGAAGAAACAATCTGTGTTTACTGAGCCACACTGTTCCCAGTGGTATTGAAACCCCCCTTTGAAATGAGGCTTCAGCATCATTTTAGGAGGAAAAGTTTGTCATGTAGATTATTAATATTTTTATTACAGCAGTGCTAAAAGGCCACAAGCAGGGGTCCATTGTGCTAGGTACAGAGGGCACTGCAAATTGTTTCCTTGTGGGGGAAGTGTCTATGGAGGAAGGGGGGAGGGAAAGGAGGGCGCACCCATGAGCACGTCACCACTCTATTGAGCAAAGGCTGTTAAGCCCGTGATCCTTGGCCTCTGCCCTACTCTAAAGCCTACTGGAGTCAACTGAAAGACTTTCATTAGCTCCAGCAGGCTTTAGCTCAGGCCTCAAGGCACACTGAAGCCAATAGGAATCTTTCCATCCAGTGCAATGGATATTAGACCAGACCCATAAATAGCAACTTTTCAGTAGCTACTGAAAGCAAAAAACATTTCCAAAATAATCAACAGCAAACTCAGTCAGCCACCAGCTGAAAACAACCAGCAAACAGCTGGGCTGTCAGAGCCCCCTTATCCTTCTGGGCTCCTAGAAAGTAGCCAGCTTACGGGTCAGGAATGACAACTTTCCTGTCTGGGCTGAGAAATCTGACACTCCATCCTCACCCTTGTGGTTAGTATAGGCTCAAGGACGAAATGAAGGTTGAGAACAGTTAATCAGTAACTTTCTAGTTCTTCAGCAAAAAGCCCTGAGTCCCCTACTTATCCAACACACCCTTGAAGTGGACAACATGGCTGGTGTTGTCACTGCAGTCTGCATCTTTGCCTTTTATTCTCATGGTCACTATGCTGAAATAGACTCATGATAAATTATGGTGGGGGGGGAAGGGGTGGTGCTCAGGGCCAGTGCAAGGAAGTTTCACACCCTAGGCGAAACTTCTACCTTGCACTCCCCCCCCTCAGCAGTTATCCCCCTCACTGCAACAGCTAATCCCTCTCCCCATGGCAACTAACCCTGCCTGGGGAGACTTCCCTCTTCCCCCAGCAGCTAACTCTGTCTGGGGAGACTTCCCTTCCCCCCTGCCAGCAGCTAAGCCTGCTTGAGTAGCCTGCTCCAGCTCACCTTGGCTCCACCTCCTCCACTGAGCACATCTGGCTGCTCTAATTCTCCTCTCCACCCAGGCTTGCTGCGCTGATTGGAGGAGACTTAGAGCTGGGCTGTGTGCTCAGCGGAGGAGGCAGAGTGGAGGTAAGCTGGGGCAGGGAGTGGTTCCCCTGTGCGACCACCTCATTATTGCTGGCAACCCTCTCCGCACCCTCCCCAGCTCACCGCCACCTCCTTGCCTGAGGGGGCTTTTAGGCGCCAGCAGCCGCCTAGTTTGCCTCAATGGTTGCACCGGCCCTGGCGGTGCTCCCTTTTATGGACACCCAGCCAGCTTGCTATAAAATCCCTGTTAGTAGCTGTTCTCTACTTGCTGTACCTGTAAAGGTAAAAAGAAGGGAGTGGGCACCTGACCAAAAGAGCCAATGGGAGGGCTAGAACTTTATAAAATTGGGGAAAAAACTTCCCTTTGTTGGTGCTGCTGTTGTTCTCTGGAGAGAGGGGACAAAGCAGGGACAGGGCTGAAATAATGCTGTAAAAACCAGGTATGAAAAATCATCAAATCATACCTAGAACTATTTGGAAACCCTAGATATGTAAGTAGATCAGGAATGTCTAGGAAGATGCGATTAGGGTTATTTCTTGTTGGCTTGTGGACTTCTCTGTGCTAACCTGCTAACCACCAAATACTTTTGTTTTGCTTGTAATCTTTAAGCTGAACCTCAAGAAGCTCGATGCTTAATTTTTGTAATTTTTTTAAGACCTAGCAAAAAGCCTAAATTCCAGATGTATTTTCTTTCTTTTTGTTTTTAATAAAATTTGCCTTTTTTAAGAACAGGAGTGGGTTTTTTTTTGTGTCCTAAGAGGTTTGTGCACATGTTGTTTAATTAGCTGGTAGTAACAGCTGATTTCCTTTGTTTTCTTTCTCAGCTCTTCCCTGGAGGGGGGTGGGGGTGTGTGAAAGGGTTCCTTCCCACAGGAAGTGATTCTTCCTGGGTTCTCAAAATGGAGGGTTTTTGCACACGGGTGGAGGCAGCATCTACCCATCCAAGGTCAGAGAAAAGCTGTAACCTTGGAAGTTTAAGACCAGCCTGGAGTGGCCAGTATTAATTTTTAGAATCCGTGCGGGACCCCACCTTCTGCACTTGATGTGCCAGAGTGGGGAATCAGCCTCCACAACTCTGAAAGCTGTTACCAAAGCACTAGTACAGTTACCACAGGGCTAGTGGCGTTATAGTCTGTGATGCCTTCCTCTTGTCCTCAGCTGCATTGCTAGCACTTACACTTCCCTAAGGATTCATTTGTATCAATGTTTTCAAAATGCATATGGAACAAAGAATAAGCAGAAAATGCAGGAGGCAATGGCCTTGCCTCAGGGAACTGAGTAGTAGGATGTGTTCATGTCACTCTCTTGAGGCAGCTAAACATTCAGCACAGACTTTTAGCACCTTTAACCCTTCCATTATGCTTACATAAGGCCTGTTCAGAAGGAGAGGTGTCACTTTATTTTCCTTTGGTCACTGAGGACAGCACAAGCAGTAGCTGGCTCAAGCTACAGCAGGATAGAGCATGATAAGTATGAGGCAGGCAGGAGAAAACTTGAAACTGAAAAAGCTGCCACAGGAATTTTGAGTCCCTGCTCATGGAGATAGTCTCCCTTTGACTAGACAGCCATCTACCAGCACTGGCAGAGGACATTACTACCACACTGGTGGAGACCTCCCATGACAGACCCTGTCCATGACAAATGCTTGGAATGCTAGCCCAAGAGACTGACATCCTTATCCCCAGAACAGGAACAGTTCAACTAGTGGAATCTTCCCTCACAGTGCCTTATGCCTGTCCTGAGGGATCTGGTGACTAGGGTGGACAGTTGTCCACCAAGTCTTGGACTGAAGCTCCAGTTCCCCCCTATTGGCCACTGAACAGTCATTCAATACATTTCAATCTCTAGTAACTGAGGCTGGTGAAAAGATCCACAGCCAATCTCGAGTAGAGCATTCACACTGCACATTTAGTTTTCAAGAACCCAAAGAACTGTAGCTACCTTTTAAAACTACTCTCACTTCAGATCTTAACTGCCTTTGCCCTGAAGCGATTGTACTGAGAAAGGGGCACACTTTTGAAGCACTATTTGGCTGCTTGAATAGTCAAAAAGTTTTTTTTTTTCTCATTAGTCATGAGGTGCCAGTTGGCTAAGCACTGGCATCAGCTGAAGTAACAGGAGGTGGGAAATGATGCAGTCTCCTAGTGCATGCTGTGCTGCTCAGGAGGACAGGATGTGCAAATAGATAAAACTTCTGCAATTAAATCACATGAAAACAAACCAGAACAGTAGCACTGTTTCTTAACCCAGAGGAGATGTCAGCAATATCCACTGCTCGAAGAAGCTGAGATTCTCAGTATGACTGCACAAAATAACTAGCTGTCAGCATTTACTGGAAGCCAAAACGTGGCTAGCTCAAGCAACTGTCTGCCTGGGAAAATGACAGAGGTATACTTATTAAAGTCCCTGCGAGTGCCCTGCCCACATCTAAAGGCCCCTCCCCCAGCCTAAGGGCAGGAGCTACTGAACTCAGGGCTCAAGCAAGTTAGGGTGGCAACAAATAATAAAACAGGGACAGAAGTGAGGGTCACAGGGTTGGAAGCAGGGAAACAGAGGAGGACACTGAGCAGAGAACCGTGGATAGCACCCAGTGCTCTTCTCAGGTGTCTAGGGAGTCAGCGGCTGCAGCCCAGAAGAACTCTGTCTTGAAGCGTGATCGAAGGGAGGAGCAGAAATAGGCACCACAGTAGCACAGCACCTCCCCGTCTAGCATCCACCTCCTGGCATGGTGGATGGGCACCTAGGCAAGCACTAGGAGACGGCTGATGAGGTCTTGTGACTTCTGGGGCCACAGATGGGGTGTGTGTAAATCAGGAGGTGCGGGGAAAAGTGCAGCCACAACCTAAGGAGAAGGTTCTGGAGAAGCCAGAAAAGGGTCTGGCATACTTGAGGTAAATGTGCACCAGGGTCTCCCTCACAGCACAGAAGGGGTAGACATCATGGAGCGGGGTGAACCGTGCCAGGTACAGAGCAGTGCTCCATGAATGTCCCAGTCAAGCTGTAGGACCAGGGTGGAATACAGACTGGACCAGGGGGCTCCTCACCTCCCACAGGTAGTCTGAGAGAGGTTTAGCTAAGCATGAAAACTTCTCTGCTCAGGCAGGGTTCATCACCTCTATTCTTCATTTAGGTGACATAGCCATTATTGTGAAACACTGAGGGAAGTTTTGCTACTCCAGCCCACCATCACAACCATACTTGCCCCCAACTCTCTTCATATTTTACACCTACAATTTTACTCTTTTCAATTCAAAACATGGGAAAGAATTGCTTAGTCTCATTGTTAAGCCTATTCTGGAGTCAGAAAACCCTAAAGGAGTCAACTTCACCACACTGAACTTAACAGTAATTAAGACTGTCTGAAAGAGCAACAGAATCAATGATGCAGCCCGGAGTGCAAGTCATATTGCTGAGCAGTAGCATCATGGGACTAGGATTTGTTTGCTTGTAAGAGATGCAGGTTTAAGGGCATCCTCTTATGCCCAGCCCATTTTCCTCTTTTTCACTCCTGAAGGCACTACCGACTGATACTGTAATCACTTCTAGGACAATAAGTTGAGATCATGCACCTCCTATCTCCTTTGGAATCAAGGGGTTTCTGCCAGACCAGGGCAGATCTTGGGGATAAGACAGCAGTCACCTCCGACCTCTCTTTTTATGACTTGTGTACCAGGAAGCCAATGAAGGCTCCTGGTTTCTCTTCCTCCTTCAAGAAGAGAGATTGCTTCATTCTCACACACTCTCCCCTTGTTCTCCCCCTACTTAGTCACATCATCTCAGAGACAAGGACTGCCCACTTCTTCATGTCATGAGATTTCCATTTGAAAGCACTTAGCTTGTATTACACAGCTCAAGGCAGGATGGCTCTTTAGAACTCCCCCACCTCCAAAAATGCATCATAGCCTTCGCTCCTCTAGGGAAAGTTTTACAGAAGTTTCCTACCAACACTTTCCTACTACCACTAACACTTGTTGAGCTTCACTAGTGCCACCAATGCTAGAAACTTCCAGTGTAGACAAGGCTCCTGCAACTGCCATCATTTTCCTCCATGGGTGATTTGTCTTAGCTGGAGCAGGATTTAAAGGCATGGAATTTGAAAGAATTAAAGTGGAAACAGACCTAGACTACCGTTCCTCCACTGCCAACAACAGTGCTGGGTGAAGTAGTATTTACAAGTTTTTCCACCATTGTTGTATTTCCCTAGTATAGATAAGGCTTTTTTAAAGCAAAGATCTGTGTTTCCAAAGACACCCTCTGCTTTGCTAAAGTTTAAAAGGACATTATCCCCCCACTTCTGTCTTCCCTCCACTTCACTAGCAGAATGGATTTAAATGCTTCTTTCATTTGGCTGCCCAATGCTCTGTAGAAGGACGACCCTATACATCTCTCCCACCACGTGACAGTCTATAACTCAGAACTCAATGATCTAGTTCACAACTGTGTAAGCTGGCAACTGGGTTAGATAAGCAGGAAAGTTCCCCTTTCATAGGGTCTCTAGCTTATTAATGAAACATTCAGCCAGCATTCAAACAGAAGGTCATTAAAGCTTTGTATCTCTGAGTCACATGTCAAGATAACTTAGGGAGAGCAAAGTGATGCTGAGCAATGAAGCCAGCCTCAGTAACATGACTGAGCCACCCTTCCCTCCCCTCGGGCTCTGCCATTCTCCTACAGTATTTCAAATCTGAGCCGATATAGCGTGAGATTCTGAAACAGATCTGAATATCTAGCTTGACAGTTCCCAGCTTTTAATTACCTCTGTGAAGTACAGGGGACTGGGAGAGGGGCTGTGCAGAGATAGAATCGGCAGGTTTTGTTCAGTATTTTCCTCCTCTGAAGCATAGAACAAACTGTCTGCCAGCCACGCCCCAGGGGCAGCACAGACAGTGGCAGGGAAAGCTTCCAATAAGACTTAGTAACCTCTGCAGCCCAAAGGAGTTTGGCTACGTATAGAGAACAAATTTTTCTAGAATCAGCTACTGTATAAGCAACAAGCTGTTGGACACAGGTTTGTATGTTGCTGAATGATTTTTGCTCCAACATCCACATTGGAACCTGGCCCAGTGGTACAGAACTTTCAAAAGCTCGGGTACATTCACAGCAGCACAGTTCCACTCTTTCACAGCAGCCAGTGATGGTGTCTTCACTTCCAGCTTGTTGGGTACTTACTCATCTGCTGTAACCTCAGTGATCTAGATCCAGCCAGTGGGCAGGTGACAAGTTGAAGAGCTGAGGGGTGTTACTGTCCTGCATTGAGTATTGTATTGTTGAGTAGGGCTCATGCTGAGTAGAAAAAAAAAATCAAGATCCTTAGGGGACATATGAAGCAGCAGGGTGGATAAAAATCAATGATTTAAAAAAAAAATCAGATTTTTTATAAAATGCTCTTTGAGGAAAAACCCTAACCTAGTTTTAGTTAAGATACATTATAGCTCAAAGATCTCTCATCATGGAATAGGGATTATAAATTCTAATGTATAAGAATATATTCATGTAATGTTTAAGAAAAGTTTTGTAAATGAGTTCCAATAGTTCATGGATTATTGGGTTCCCAGGGCTTCTGTACAGATTATTTAGGTTAATCTTTCTATCTACTCCATGGGACTTAGTCTAGAAGATACCATCAGAGATGCTTAATTTTGCAGTTCTCAAACTGTGGATTTGTGTCTCCAGAGATAACATGCTTATTAACAGCAATAATGTTTTTAAATAAATAAAATAGAGATGTGAGAAATACCTCCTTAACTCTATTGTCCCTCTGCAAATTTGTGTACAGAGTCTCTCTCTAAAAAAGTGCAGTTTCAAAAAGTTGAATGAATAGAGGTTGGTTGGGGGTGGAATAGGTCTGGACAAGGAGAAGTCTGGAGACAAATGTGAGAAGCGAGGAACATATGCTGGTTTTGTTAAAATATTATGTGTTTGCTGTTGAAGAAAAAAATCCAGAATATTTATTTTAGTTAAACAAAACAATTTAAATGTCTCGCTGGTGATGTTCTCTTCCAAATACAGCACAACAAGAAAATCCTCCAACTATTAATGATTAACCTGATGAATTAGAGATATTAATGAGGTCATTGGGAGCTGAACTATCTGCTTCAATTACCTTTGGTAAATGAAATAACCAAACAATCATTCATTTTCTGATATAGCTGTAAAACGAATCTGAAAAGTTTTCAAAATAAATCTGTTTAAAAATGTATAGTGCGTACCTTCTAAAAATGAAACCTACTTGTATATCTGAGTTGTGAAGAATATGTATTAAGGTTATAACTGCATGAATGCACTTTTATGTAGAAAACTATGATTAAATCCAGTCTTCCTGACTAGTGATTTAAATCAAATCCACCCTTTGAAGAAGTCCACAGGTTCAGTCCACCCCACTTCTTCCAGTGCATCAGACAGGAGTAACTGGTAAGACTAACTGCATGGACTGCCACACACTCAGGATGTCTCACTTTGGTACCTGACTGGAACGTAACTCTGAAGATGCTCCTTCAGCTGTTACAGATTGGAAAGAAGTCAAGAGGAAAGGCTCCCAGTTGATATATACAGATTAGTAGAACTGCTTTTGAGTTGAGTGGAAGAGCAGCATCTGAAATTTGATTTAGTTTATTATTTTTTTTTTTAAAAAAACACAAAAACACTGAGTGATAAAAATCCATTCAGGCATATCAAACACTCCAAATAAAAGTCACTTCCAGCCTAAGACAAAGCATGAAGATTTCAGATCAAAGTTAGAGGGCACTATAAAAGCCATACATTTTAACTACTAAGGAGCAAGTGAAGAGCTCAGGCCCTGAAGACAGCAAGTCCTACTCATCTGAGATATAATCTTCCATGCAGCTCTTTTATTTGGGCATTTCACTTACCCCAAGAAGATAAGCTATGTGCCAACAAAAACCCACCCCAGACAGGAAAGAAAGTGGCCCTGATTATTTTAACATGAACTTTTATTAAAGCTTTTATTCTTTGCAAATATTAAAAAAACAGATCTTAAAGATTTTTCTTCTTTACACAAAAACCAGGACAACATTGAAATGGCAGGTGGACAGAAGAGGGACATTCTCCTTCCTCAGTACTTTTTCAGGTTGTAAGGCAGGCCCAGTGTAGATTTGGTACCGGGAAGGGGTGGTGAGTGCCAGACAGCAGAGCTGGTGCGTTTGAAATACCGTGGCTTGTTCTTGTAGAAAATGTCCTCAAGTTTAGGGCTTATGATCAGCCCAAAGAGCGTCTCAATATTTGGAGGGTTGTAATATTGGTATGTAACAGCTTGATTAAGCCGAGCCCCTGGGAAAATAACCACCATGTTACACAAGCAATCTAAGTAGCATCTCATGGCTCCTGTTAAACCTCAGTCCCTTGGTACCATGATTACTGCGAATCAGTGCATGAAAGCCAAGATCTAAAAGCAACCCTCCAGGCTCTCTCGCCCTGCAGAAGGGCCCCACAGAGCCAGTCCTGGAAGAGATCTGGGGAGGACATAGCAGATACTGAATTCTCAGTACTGGATCAAGGTAGGGTTTTGCCTGGCTTCATATAGAATCTTACATTCCCCCTCATGCAAAGAATATAATTGGTTTCCAAGGCATCTTTCACATTCCAGGTATCCCAAATACTGTAGAAAACCCATTACTGAAAGAAAGGCACTGATGAAGTCCCTAGCCTTCTGTTTTCAGACACTGCAAAAGTGCTTCAGTTCTAGGGATGGGCACAAGGGATTCCGAATTAACATTCAAACAAGAGTGCCTGCAGGAATGCAGCTCCTGCTCAGATTACCATTCAAAGCTAATACCATATGGCATTGCAGTAAGCTGAAGTCTCATGGACTTCTAGCCTAAACTGTGGCTTCCTCCACTTCTAAGACTCCCTGAGAAATCTAGGGTCTTCCAAATTCTCATAGATGAAGTTTCAGTGAGTATAACAACAAGGTTTGCACTTACCAGAGGCCCAGACAGGGATGGGCTTGCGAGGCTGGCTTTCATCATCTGTGGAGTCATCACTGTTCAGATCCAGCCCATAGTTATTTGGATTTACCTTGGGGAATCTGGGTTCTTTTGAGCCTAAAGGGGGCCCTTGATAGGAGTCAGTGACAGGAGATTTCTGTAACCATATAGAAAAGTTAGATATATAGCCTTAAAAAAACCCCAAACAACCCAATTACCTTATAATGATACTTCTACGTAGTGTTGCTGATGAGACAGCTTGAGTTTCTGGGAAGAACCCACTGTTGATTTTGATTAGTCTATTAGTTATTTCTGATAGAAATATTCCAGGTTCTAGGAGAAGGAGATTTACATTGTGTACTCCAAGAATCACTGGTGCCAAAAGCAAGTGGTAGGACAGCAAGTGTCAGCACCAACAAGTTTATCAATATATACAGCATTGCTGCTATCCATACAACACTAGGTTTGAATCACACATTACTCTTCTGCCATGAGTCTCCATGGGCAGGAGAATGAAACAGATACTCTGCCCTGGAGGGAACAAAGATGAGCCCCGGAAGACAGGAAGTGGCAATGGTGTGACTCTGGCAGTCAATGTCATGTTTACACCTGATCTTCAATCCCACTCCAAAACACCAGATCCAGAGATCACGCCTGTCCATTTATGGGAAGGCAACAATAGTCACATGATAAGTCAGAAGAAATATACTGATTAAATAATTTGGGCTGAGATTTTTCAATTGAGCCTAAGCGGCTTCCTTAGATTCTTGTCAAAGCTCATTTACAAAAAATAAATAAATAAAAACTGAACTGAGGGTATGGCTACACTTGCACTTCAAAGCACTGCCGCGGCAGCGCTTTGAAGTTTCGAGTGTGGTCGCAGCCCCAGTGCTGGGAGAGAGCTCTCCCAGCGCTGCACATACTCCACATCCTCTACAAGTGTAGCATGCAGCGCTCCGAGCACTGCAGCACTGTTTACACTGAGGCTTTACAGCGCTGTATCTTGCAGCGCTCAAGGGGATGTTTTTTTCATACCCCTGAGCGCGAAAGTTGCAGTGCTGTAAAGCACCAGTGCAGCCATGGCCCTAGACTGGCATCCACATGCTCCAAAAGCAATACTGCAGGGCATTGTCCTATAATAACCGCACACAGCAGAGCATTTCTGAGATGTAAATACCATTGCTATAGGGCAATGACCTACAGAAAATGCAGCTTCCCTGTAACTGCAGAGGGCAGTCTCTGTAGCCACCCAGAAAAGGCTTACAAGCTTAGCTCTAGTCTTAAACTGCATGTTACAGCACAGAAAGTCACTCCATACGCCAGTGCAGATCCTTGTATGGTAAAAAAAAAAAAGAGCACATTCTCTCCCCACCACGCATGCACACCCACCCACCCTGTAGGAGCTGAGCAAGCTGTGGCTGAGCAGGCTGCTTTGGCTGTGCTTCCAATTCATGCCAATGAGAGGGTTTGTGAAGGGAGGAATTAAGACTTGAACATGGATCTCTCAGGCCATGTCTACATCTAAAATTTTGCAGCGCTGGTTGTTACAGCTGTATTAGTACAGCTGTATAGGGCCAGCGCTGCAGAGTGGCCACACTTACAGCAACCAGTGCTGCAAGTGGTGTTAGATATGGCCACACTGCAGCGCTGTTGGGCGGCTTCAAGGGGGGTTCGGGGAACGCGAGAGCAAACCGGGAAAGGAGACCAGCTTCGCCGCGGTTTGCTCTCGCGTTCCCCGAACCACCCTGCAAACCGCAGGGAAGGAGACCTGCTTGCTCGGGGTTCGGGGAACGCGAGAGCAAGCTGGGGAAGGAGACCAGCTTGATTACCAGAGGCTTCCTCAGGTATGCTGGGATACCTGCTTATTCCACAGAGGTCAAGAAAAGCGCTGGTAAGTGTCTATACTTGATTACCAGCGCTGGATCACCAGCGCTGGATCCTCTACACCCGAGACAAAACGGGAGTACGGCCAGCGCTGCAAACAGGGAGTTGCAGCGCTGGTGGTGCCCTACAGATGTGTACACCTCCTAAGTTGCAGCGCTGTAACTCCCTCACCAGCGCTGCAACTTTCTGATGTAGACAAGCCCTCACATAGTAAGCTACCAGGCTGTGCTGAAGTGTAACATTTTCAGCTACAGGACCGCTGTATACAACACGGTTTACTCAGTTTATCTGAGTCACATTTGATGTCAGATATTTGCTATTCTATAATTAACCTGAAAAAAAATATCAAGCTAAGTGCAGAGACTCATCTAAAGCCATGTGTTGCTGATAAATATTTTTTTTTTAAAAAAAATGAGCTGTATACAATCAAAAGATCAACATCAACAATATCATTCTTGGAAAAGCAGCAAGTTGCCCTGTTTTTTCACCCTATTGGTATTCAGCAGCGCCATCTTTCATACAACAGGAATAATATGGCTGGAAAGTACAACTAAAAGTAGCAACAACAATTACTCTGATTGTAAACTCACTGATGCTTGTCTATGCAGTACACTATACAGGACTGAGCACCACTCGCTGTTTGATAGTTCTTAGGGTAGGAGGTGAGAAGATGGAAGGAACAGGTCCTGTTCCTTCCATCTCACTCCCTCCTTACAGCAGCAGAGGCAAGGAAGCTACTTATCGCAGCCTGCTTAGCGCTTCTGTTCTACAGCATCAAAATCTCCTGAAAAAGCACACACACCTAAGGGGCTTCATACAACCACAAAGTGCTTCAGGAGTCGGACCTTTTTCAAACCAAGGGAAGGAGTCGCTGACTCAGGGTATGTCTACATATACAATTTTGCAGCGCTGGTTGTTACAGCTGTATAGGGCCAGCGCTGCAGAGCGGTCACACTTACAGCAACCAGCGCTGCAAGTGGTGTTAGATGTGGCCACACTGCAGCGCTGTTGGGCAGCTTCAAGGGGGGTTAGGGGAACGCGAGAGCAAACTGCAGGGAAGCAGGTCTCCTTCCCCGCGGTTTGCTCCAGTGTTCCCCGAACACCCCACCCCCCCAAGCAGGTCTCCTTCCCCGCGGTTTGTTCTCGCGTTCCCCGACCCCCCGTGCAAGCAGATCTCCTTCCCCGCGGTGTGCTGTCGCGTTCCCCGAACCCCCCTGCAAACCGCGGGGAAGGAGATCTGCTTGCACGGAGGTTAGGGGAACGCGAGAGCAAACCGCGGGGAAGGAGACCTGCTTCCCCGCGGTTTGCTCTCGCGTTCCCCGAACCCCCCTGCAAACCGTGGGGAAGGAGATCTGCTTGCACGGGGGTTAGGGGATCGCGAGAGCAAACTGCGGGGAAGGAGACCTGCTTGATTACCAGAGAGGCTTCCTCTGGTATGCTGAGATACCTGTTTATTCCACGGAGGTCAAGAAAAACGCTGGTGAGTGGATCACCAGCGCTGGATCCTCTACACCCGAGTTTCAACGGGTGTACGGCCAGCGCTGCAAACAGGGAGTTGCAGCGCTGGTGATGCCCTGCAGATGTGTACACCTCCTAAGTTGCAGCGCTATAACTCCCTCACCAGCGCTGCAACTTTGTGGTGTAGACAAGGCCTCGGTTACACATCTTCCCCACACAAAGAGAAGGTAAGTGTCTTGCATTAGTTGTCAGATACTACGCATATGGGACAAAAGTCAACATTTGAAGAGCCACCCACTTATTGACCTTTGAATCCCTTCTTAAAGTCTCACTCTGCTGTAATGCCTACAAATTGTTTCCATTTGGCACGGGAGAGGCAAATGCCAAGAAGAGACTTGCGTTTTTCTGATAATCTCTGTTCACTGTGTAACTTCATTCCCCTCACCCTCTCCATTTGTCCACCTGTCATGTCCAATCTGACCCCTGAACTGTAATCTCTCTGGAGCACGGAGTGATTGTGACATTGCAGTCTATATGATTTTATAAAAATATGCTAATAAATGAATATAATGTAACTGGAATAGGCTTCATACAAAAGGTCTCTTGTAAGGTATCATTACAAAGCTTATAATCTACTGAGTGTGATCATCCTATTTGTATAAAGGTAACAGTCTTGTATCTGAAACTAGAAATATGAAATAACTCTGAGGGCCTAGTGTAATTATGCAAAGTGTGGGCCATTAATGGTGGTCTGGAATTTTGATGACTCATTAACCAGAGCAATTGACTGAATGGCTGTTTGTGGGCAGGCCTTCTTGTGAGTCAGGCTGGGGCCATGTCTACATCTAAAATTTTGCAGCGCTGGTTGTTACAGCTGTATTAGTACAGCTGTATAGGGCCAGCGCTGCAGAGTGGCCACACTTACAGCAACCAGCGCTGCAAGTGGTGTTAGATGTGGCCACACTGCAGCGCTGTTGGGCGGCTTCAAGGAGGGGTTCAGGGAACGTGAGAGCAAACCGGGAAAGGAGACCAGCTTCGCCGCGGTTTGCTCTCGCGTTCCCCGAACCCCTCTGCAAACCGCAGGGAAGGAGACCAGCTTGTTCGGGGTTCCGGGAACGAGAGAGCAAACCGGGAAAGGAGACCAGCTTCACCGCGGTTTGCTCTCGCGTTCCCGGAGCCACCCAGCAAACCACAGGGAAGGAGACCTGCTTGCTCGGGGTTCGGGAACGCGAGAGCAAACCGGGAAAGGAGACCAGCTTCGCCGCGGTTTGCTCTCGCGTTCCCGAACCCCCTGCAAACCGCAGGGAAGGAGACCTGCTTGCTCGGGGAACGGGAGAGCAAACCGCGGCGAAGCTGGTCTCCTTTCCCGGTTTGCTCTCGCGTTCCCGAACCCCTCTGCAAACCGCAGGGAAGGAGACCTGCTTGCTCGGGGTTCGGGAACGCGAGAGCAAACCGGGAAAGGAGACCAGCTTCGCCGCGGTTTGCTCTCGCGTTCCCGAACCCCCTGCAAACCGCAGGGAAGGAGACCTGCTTGCTCGGGGAACGGGAGAGCAAACCGCGGCGAAGCTGGTCTCCTTTCCCGGTTTGCTCTCGCGTTCCCGAACCCCTCTGCAAACCGCAGGGAAGGAGACCTGCTTGCTCGGGGTTCGGGGAACGCGAGAGCAAACCGGGAAAGGAGACCAGCTTCGCCGCGGTTTGCTCTCGCGTTCCCGAACCCCCTGCAAACCGCAGGGAAGGAGACCTGCTTGCTCGGGGAACGGGAGAGCAAACCGCGGCGAAGCTGGTCTCCTTTCCCGGTTTGCTCTCGCGTTCCCGAACCCCTCTGCAAACCACAGGGAAGGAGACCTGCTTGCTCGGGGTTCGGGGAACGCGAGAGCAAACCGGGAAAGGAGACCAGCTTCGCCGCGGTTTGCTCTCGCGTTCCCGAACCCCCTGCAAACCGCAGGGAAGGAGACCTGCTTGCTCGGGGAACGGGAGAGCAAACCGCAGCGAAGCTGGTCTCCTTTCCTGGTTTGCTCTCGCGTTCCCGAACCCCCCTGCAAACCGCAGGGAAGGAGACCTGCTTGCTCGGGGTTCCGGGAACGCGAGAGCAAGCTGGGGAAGGAGACCAGCTTGATTACCAGAGGCTTCCTCCTTCCACGGAGGTCAAGAAAAGCGCTGGTAAGTGTTTACATTGGATTACCAGCGCTGGATCACCAGCGCTGGATCCTCTACACCCGAGACAAAACGGGAGTACGGCCAGCGCTGCAAACAGGGAGTTGCAGCGCTGGTGATGCCCTGCAGATGTGTACACCTTCAAAGTTGCAGTGCTGTAACTCCCTCACCAGCGCTGCAACTTTCTGATGTAGACAAGCCCTGGGAGGAATGAAGGTTTGGGGTTTTACAGTGACATGTGATCAGGTCACATGAACTGGAATCCATCTTTAATCTGGTGTTTTTCCATCTAGGAGGAGGGGGTGGGAACCCAGAGGGACAAAGGATTCCCGCCTTATGCATAAGATTTTATATATAAGTGGGTGGAACAAAGAAGAGAGGAGCCATCATGAAGAATCCCCTAGCTACCACCTAAACTGGAACAAGAGCTATACTAGGGGAAAGAATTGTGCTCAGGCCTGGAAGGTGTCCAGTCTGAGAAAAAACTTACTGAAGCATCTCTAAGGGTGAGATTATCTGTATTCAGTTTGATTAGACATAAAATTTGTGTTTTATTTTATTTTGCTTGGTGACGTACTTTGTTCTGTCTGTTACTACTTGGAACCACTTAAATACTACTTTCTCTATTTAATAAAATCACTTTTTACTTATTAATTAACTCAGAGTATGTATTAATACCTGGGGGAGCAAACAACTGTGCATCTCTCTCTATCAGTGTTATAGAGGGTGAACAATTTGTGAGTTTATCCTGCATAAGACTGATACAGGGTAAAACGATTTATTTGGATTTAGACCCATTGGGAGTTGGGCATCTGAGTGTTAAAGACAAGCACACTTCTGTTAGCTGTTTTCAGGTAAACCTGCAGCTTTGGGGCAAGTAATTCAGACCC
Organism: Gopherus evgoodei; assembly: GCF_007399415.2. Lineage (NCBI taxonomy): Eukaryota > Metazoa > Chordata > Testudines > Testudinidae > Gopherus > Gopherus evgoodei. Next base: position 122,782,537 of record NC_044325.1, on the reverse strand, counting down.
TGGGTCTTTGTTGGAGCAGATGGGAGTGTCTGGCTCTGCAAGACAGGATGCTGGAGTCCTGAGCTGGCAGGGAAGACAGGATCAGAGGTAGCTTCAGCACATCAGATGGCAGCTCCCAAAGGGGGTTCTGTGATCTAACCCGTCACAGTGTTACTTGTTTGTATAGAGCCTAGTACTGTGGGACTATGACAGGAATTCCTAGCCATAATACAAGCCATAAGACAACATGAAGTTTTTAACATTCAACTCCTGACTACAGGTAAGTGCAACACCTAGTCATTTTTAGAAATAAGCGTAAGAACCCATGAGACGGTCACTTAGGCCAATTTCACTGCTGAGAGCAGAAAATAAGGGCTTTGTTCCAGCATGGCTGAGCAGAGACAGCATGTCAAAATGAGACCGACCACCTGCTGCAAGGACATTTCCCATGTGAACCCAATAAAGAGTCCCTCGTTTTTCCAGTGAGCTATAAAATACAGTCACAGAATACAAGACAAGTCAAGTTTCAGATGGTATCAGGCGTCAGACAACCAGAAGTTACGGAAGAGGCAGTAGCTGGCTGCTTGAAAAAGCAAAGCTGATCCCATTATGCCTTAAGTCTAGCTTTTCAGTTTGATTCACCAAACACATCTAAGGGCTTGTCTACATCAGAAAGTTGCAGCGCTGGTGAGGGAGTTACAGCGCTGCAACTTAGGAGGTGTACACATCTGCAGGGCACCACCAGCGCTGCAACTCCCTGTGTGCAGCGCTGGCCGTACTCCCGTTTTGTCTCGGGTGTAGAGGATCCAGCGCTGGTGATCCAGCGCTGGTAATCAAGTATAGACACTTACCAGCGCTTTTCTTGACCTCCGTGGAATAAGCAGGTATCCCAGCATACCTGAGGAAGCCTCTGGTAATCAAGCTGGTCTCCTTCCCCAGCTTGCTCTCGCATTCCCCGAACCCCGAGCAAGCAGGTCTCCTTCCCTGAGGTTTGCTGGGTGGTTCGGGGAACACGAGAGCAAACCGCGGCGAAGCTGGTCTCCTTCCCCGGTTTGCTCTCTCGTTCCCCGAACCCCCGAGCAAGCAGGTCTCCTTCCCTGCGGTTTGCAGGGTGGTTCGGGGAACGCGAGAGCAAACCGGGAAAGGAGACCAGCTTCGCCGCGGTTTGCTCTCGCGTTCCCCGAGCAAGCAGGTCTCCTTCCCTGCGGTTTGCAGGGTGGTTCGGGGAACGCGAGAGCAAACCGCGGCGAAGCTGGTCTCCTTTCCCGGTTTGCTCTCGCGTTCCCCGAACCCCCCCTTGAAGCCGCCCAACAGCGCTGCAGTGTGGCCACATCTAACACCACTTGCAGCGCTGGTTGCTGTAAGTGTGGCCACTCTGCAGCGCTGGCCCTATACAGCTGTACTAATACAGCTGTAACAACCAGCGCTGCAAAATTTTAGATGTAGACATGGCCTAAGCTAGAAACACAGTGGTGTTTCAACTCCAATGAGTGGTAGTTAGAGTTTAAAGCAGCTGCAGACACATGGAAGTTTCTCAGCTACCTGGGGTGACTAGTGAGAGGCTACAATGCAGCACCAACTCCCAGGATTCCTCAGGATCCAGTGCCATCGTGTGGCCATTTCCTATCACTTGTTTTAAATTCCAAACAAAGGAATTCTCTCCACTGTTTCTTTGTTGAGCCAAGTTTCTTATGGCTGCTCAGATAAGAGAGATCCCCACCCTCTTTGAAGGAGAATGACCCAAACAAAGAGGAAAGGCCTCCATGGACCCAGGAAATTAGAGCCCAGTAGATACTGGAACCCCTGTCTTTGCTCAGGCTCTTGGCTCACTCACCTCCACTGTTATATTCAGCCATTTACTAGGAACAATAGCAACAGATTCAAGTGGCTTGGTTTTATTTTCCCGCCGTTCCTGCTCTTCTGGACTCTGTTCCTCCTGTTAACAAGTCCAAGTTATGAACAGATCACCCTGTTTTCACTTCTATTCAAATCTGACTTGTCCTATATGAGAAGCCCTAGTCTCCCATTCATCCCCTCCCTCAGCAGGATGGGACACTACCCAGACACTCTCTCCACAACGGAGGAACAGCAGCAATTCTTTGTTAGACTCCAACACAGCCTCTTGCTCACTTGGAGATTATAGGCCTCACTGCTACCCTTCACTAGGAGAATGCAGCTGATAAAGCTAAAGGCATGCTCAAGGCCAGAGACATAAATAGAATAAAGTCCACTGCACAACACAGTCTCAACTCCCCACCTTCTTTTGGTTTTCCTCCTCCTCTGTAACCACTGCAAGCTCCATCTGCAGGTGAAGGGCCTTCCCCTTCTCTTGCTGTTTGTGACTCCTGGTAAATCAAAGCATAACCAAGTGAGTCACAAAGGACCCAGGTCACTTCCCATCCAGGATGCTCCGATACCTGCCTTTTGTGTCCTGAACCCTCCACTATAGCCCATCGCTCACACCCTTCTCCTAGTACTGACAAGATCTGCTTTGTCATTCTTGTCACTCTGCCCCCTTCCCTCTTCTCAGGAGTGTGGAAACAGGCCAGCTCTCACCTCTCCTTTGCCTGTTCCACCTGTTGCTGCTCTGCCAGTTTCTTCAGCTCCATAATCTTCCTCTCTTTGTCATGCTGTTCATCCTCTCTCCTCTTCTGCAGTAGCTCCTGCTGCTTGTGTTCATCCTCCTCCTGGGAAGGCAAAGCAAGTCCACTTCTTCTATGCTAAATGGGGAGGGTGGGTGAATTATGGGTCAAGTGCCCTTTCCTAGCCTTAAACCATAACCTACTCTGACCCATCCTCATCACCATTAGTGTCTTGGATCTTAGTTGTGCAGCCCCTCTTCCTGCCCGCCACATTTGCTGCTATAGAAAGAGGGACATCACCGCCCCCAGCACCTATTGGACCTGTGTCTAGGGGACAGCACAAAGTTACCCATCTCCAGAATTCATTTAGTCATGGAATTGCTAGGAAGTCTGGGATGGAATTATGCACCTCAGCTTTCCTAGTCCCTTAGAGGAAATGGAGGGCTGAGTGTTTGGAAACTAATACCTACGTCTGAAAATTTCAGCCCTATGGAAAAAAGTGTCTATGAAGGAGAAGTCAGTAAAAAACACCATGCAGATTTATGGTGCTATGCAACTCATAATGGTGAGCTGCATTAGAACATACTTGGAAAGTGACCGTACCCAACCCTCACTGGGAAGTAAAGAAGGCACTTCAGGTCACAAAAGCAGTAGGAAATTGGGGAGGTGGGGGGGGGAGAGAGAGAGAGAGAGAGTCTGTGTGTGCACGCGTCTCTCTCTCTGTATGTGTGTGTGGAGATAAATCTATTCTGACACACTCACTGGCCTGTTCTCCCACAGCTATTTACTAGTTATTGTTCTGCTCTCTTCCCCATATGAAGCACACTGTGCAGATTTCCCATCATTCTGTTTTTCCAATGCAAACTCTTCTCCTTACAGATGGGACCTAATCTTGCTCTTACCATCTGCAGCACTTTCTGTTTTCGGGTCTCCACATCCCCAGTCTTCTTAACTAATTTTTTCTTCATCTTTTCTTCTACCACCTTCTCTTCTCGCACCTGAGAGAATCACACACATCAGGTCTGGACCCTGCCCAGCCTCACACAGGCCAGTCTTGACATGTTTATCTACCATAGAAAGAAGAGTCAGGAGCTCTTCAGGAGTAGGGGGCTCATCACATCCCATGGGGGAAGATGTCTGGAGTGGAGTGAAAGTCCAAAGCCCCAGTGAAGCGTGTACATATTTTAAAGGCAGATGGCACCCAGTGCAGCGAGTTCAGCCTCAGAGTTCACAGGATGAGAAGACCATCACCAGGAATGACTGGAAAGAGTACATGAAACAGAGTTACACAGAATCCAAATTATAGAATGCCATACTGCTACGTGACCTTTCATCAGAACAAGGGATAGCCAGCAGGCTTCCTTTTTGCTTGAGGTACAGTTTTCTAGCAGGCAAACTGATGAGCAAAATGAACAGGGGACATGGAGGTAAAACCACAAATGCAAGATTCCTTCACTTTAGCTGAGTGGCCTAGCAATAATCAAGAACATGTGGAGAGGAACACATGGTTGGGAGAAGAGTACTGAGGACTGTATGTGGTTCTGGTTGTCAGTGCAGGGGAAAGATACAGTCCTTTAGTCTTTCCCCATAACCTTGAAGGATGGATCCTGAAAAGATCTGCTTTATGCCCCATCACCCAGAATGGGAACAAGCTCTGTAGCTTGTTGAGTTTTTGTCCTCATTTGGAAGGAGGAAGCAAAGGGGTTCAGTGAATGACAACTTTCTCCCAGAGCTTATCCAGACCAACCAAGCTGGATCCCCAGGCTCTTGGGTTGCCCCTAGAACAGTAGTTTTCAAACTTTTTTTCTGGCGACCCAGTTGAAGAAAATTGTTGATGCCTGTGACTCAACGAAGCTGGGGATAAGGGGGGTTTGGGGTGTGGGAGGGGCTCAGGGCTGGGATGTGGGGGTGAGGGCTGCAGGGTGGGGCCAGGAATGAGGGGTTCAGGGTATGGGAAGGGGCTCTGGGCTGGGGTGTGGGGGGGTGGGGGCACTCAGGGCTGGGGCAAGGGATTGGGGTGCAGGCTTACCTCAGGCGGCTCCCGGTCAGCTTCCTGCCTGTCCTGGCACCGCAGACCACACTGTGCCCTGGAAGTTGCCAGCAGCAGGTCCAGGTCCTACGCAGAGGTGCACAAGCCTGGAACTGACCAGTGGGAGTGCAGAGCCAGTGCTCAGGTTGGGGGCAGCACGCAGAGCCCCGTGGCCCGCCCCTGCCTAGGAGCCAGACCTGCTGCTGCCGCCACTTCCACAGTGTCGGAACAGGTAGGGACTAGCCTGCCTTAGCCGGGCAGCACTGCCGATGGGACTTTTAATGATCAGAGCTGCCGTGACCAAGTCCCTTCCATTCTGCGACCCAGTTCTGGGTCGTGACCACGGATTGAAAACCAGTGTCTTAGGACACCAGATAGCACATCTCTAACTCGGCAGCACCTACTGATGAAGTGTAAGAACAGCAGCAATACCCTGGAAGCAAGCAACATTCAACTCTGGAGTATTCTGCATATTCTCCCTGGTCTGTCATATGAACAGCCTGCAACAGTGTGCCTCACAGAAGTGGTATAAATAGACACATCTGTCACACATGCACCTTTCAGCAGAGCTGTGCGTGGTTGTCAGCAGGCTGGAATCAAAAAGCAGTTCTTCTACTAGGAACTATTTCATCTAGGTGCAGGGGCATTGGCCTTTGCACTGAAGGTGGATTACAGGAGTAGCCCACATGCTTTAGTGCAGTGTGAACAGAGTGACCTCCCTGCTCCAAGTACAGATCTGTTTGGACCTAATTTTAGGACCAACCAGGACTGGAACCAAGCTCACCTGATCCAAGCCTGAGAGAGTCGAGTTGTTCTCTGACTTAAGTGCAACCCTTCCCATGAACCTCAGACTCAGACTTAAGGTCAGAAGGGACCATTATGATCATCTAGTCTGACCTCCTGCACAATGCAGGCCACAGAATCTCACCCACTCACTCCTGTAACAAACCCCTAACCTACGTCTGAGTTACTACCTGACTCAGCAGGATCAGCACTGTGGTGACCAAGCACACCCATAGCTGCATACTGTGTGCTGTGGAGTGAGTGCGCCAAGGAGCTGCAGGGCCTGTCACTTCGCAGTGCGCACACAGCACAGTGAAGTGGTGGCAGCTGGGGCACACAACTAGTGCTGGGCTGACCGCACAGGCAGGAGGATGAGAACTGAGCCAACCCAAACCTGAACACCCCACTCAACACTTGTAGTCTGGTTGCAGGGCACAGGCCTTCCTGATAAGACTTTGATCAGGAGAACATAAGACACCACTACTAGTCCTCAAAGAGCTTAGAATACCATAGAGACTGAAATCCATGATAGGAGTAAACACTATTGCATGGACTTGACAGAGCAGAGTCTTCCTCTGTTGAACAGAAGACTACGAATAGGCCCTGAAGTGACTCTTTTTGCTCAAATACCAGGGGGCCTCATTATCCACTCATGGCCCCTGTGGTCAGTGTCACTAGCATCAAGGATTTTAGTAACTGCCGACATGTTTATCATGCAGTGAGGCAATCCATTGCTACCCCCTACAGGTTCACAGCCCATTGCCGTGAGAAAACCCAGCTTTCCCTATGGGCTCTGTTTCCAGGTTGGGCCTCTTACCTTCTCAGTCTTCTCCTCACTTTGAGAGAATTTCTGCTCCATCCGCTTCTTCTTCTCCTCTTCCATCTGCTCCACCCGTTCACGAGCCTGGAGTGCCTTCCTCAGACGTTCCTCACGCTTCCTGGGGAACGAGTGGGGACAGTTAGCTTTGGCTGCACTGGGGATTTGCCCTGGTTACAGATATCAAGGCCCCAGCACTGGAGCAGCTAGTGCACTGGTGCAACCCCCTATTGCAGAGTGTAAGAGCCTTGCATTAGCTCAGCCTACCCTTGCTTCAAACTGGGGTAAGCTCCACTGGCACCAGCAGCAGCTGTACACCACCGACACTAGCTGTTTGCACTAATGTAGCTGTAGCTAGCTACCAATGGCGGTAATCAGGGCAAGTCACCAGTGTAGACAAGACCTTGAAGTGCTTCAGAACGGAGCCAGAAAAGGAGCAGCTGGAGGGGCAGCCACTCACAATTTCATCTCCTCGAGGCGCCGTCTCTTTTCCTCCTCCACTTTTTGTTTTCTTTGTTGCTCGGCCTCCTGCTTCTTCCTCAGGCTCTCCAGCCGCTGCCGCTCCTTTTCCTGGGGTGGGCAGGAAGCTCAGTTTATACCAAGCTGCTAGGTATAATCTTGTTTTTGCCCCAGGTTATTTGGGCACAGGAAGCCAGAGACAACACACCTAGGAACTGCAGCTTCAGTCAGAGACACATTCACACTCCCTCTGGAATAAGCACATGTGTTAGGAAAGAGACAGTGCTGTTTTTGCAGCAGTGCCAGTTCAACAACTCCATTTCCTGAAGAAGAAAAGTAGCTCGGAGGATGAGTGGGGCAATTCCTAAAAGACACCTCAGGCCCAACATCCAAGCAGAAACAGTTACTGCAGATGACACATTCAGGCAAAGACACCATCAGTGACCGTGTTGCTATATTCACCACAAACCACCTAACCGCACTAGCCAGTGTCAGTGCTACAAACATGAAAATTCCTCCATTCTTTTCAGAGCCCTGAAGGGGACCCCTTTGCGTCCTTTATAGACACGTGGTTTTTAGTCTAGAAGATAGAATGTGAGGCCTTCTAAGTCATCTAGTTCATTCCCAGTGGCCAAAGAATGATTATTCCCTACAGTATATTCTCCAGGGCCCTGGCCAGCCTAGTTTGAGTGACATAAATAGTATCACTTCCACTGTTTCCCTTGGAAAGCATTTTATACACCATGAGATGTCCAACAGTAATCCCCTTCATCAGAGATTCTCAGTTTGTATTTGTTATGGCTAAGTTTTATGCAGGTACTGTTGGATGTTAGTTTGCGGGGGAGGGATAGCTCAGTGGTTTGAGCATTGACCTGCTAAACCCAGGGTTGAGTGTTCAATTCTTGAGGGGGCCATTTTGGGATTTAGTTGGGGATTGGTCCTGCTTTTAGCAGGGGGTTGGACTAAAGGATCTTCTGAGGTCCCTTCCAACCCTAATAATCTATGATTCTATGATCCCCTTTGGGCCACTCTGAACAATTCTACTCATTGCCTAGTGTACACACTCTCCATATGCTGCCCAGTACATCATCATTTCGCTCTCAGATGAGACTCAGAAGAAATATTAGGTCTGCATGCAGGTTAGTGGTGAGGGTAAAGAGCTGCCAGTGACCATTAGAGAGGTAATAAATGTGCCCAATATGAGCCCACAGACCCTGTGATTAAGGAGTCGTTACTTACAACAAAATCCCCCTGTTTAGAAAGAAAAGAGGAGAAACAAGGATTACTGCTTTTGGAACTAGTCAAGTAAACCCTAGAACCACAACCTTTGGACTCTAGTCTCATCTTGCTCAGTGGTTAGTTATGATGATCAAACAGCTTTGGTTCTCAATGTGCTGCTTGTCTTACAACTGTCCAGCAGCCTGTTGGGCAGCAAAGACCCAATTTCAAATTCTCAGAAGTGTCCACTGACCATCCTAGAGTTTGGCAATCCCAGAATATGATGAGTTTGGGCTGAATGTGATGGAGAAGCCAAGATTTCTCTACATGCATAGGAAAGCTTTAAGGAGTTGATGTTCAAGGTCACAATATGTGTTGAGACTTTGATACTAGCTAACTGATAGGGGTAATGGAAGACCAGATTCATTATGATTTTAAGGTGCTCCTAATACCATGAAGGGGTTATAAAAATGCACTTTTTCAAACATGCAAACATACATCCAAACGGTTGTTTCCCTGCAGGATCTACCCCTCACCTCAATGCAACAGCTGATGCCACCACTACCCCAGGACCAACCTATACTCCTGAGGGAATTCTGTGCCACTGTGCAATGCAGAATTTTGCAGAAATTGTTGGGCATGCAGAATTCCCTCCCCCTGAAATCAGCTGCAGAGATGTTGGCCACCACTAGGGGCTGCTGGACCAGCTCGCAAAAGGACAAGGGCAGAGGGTGGCTGAGTGAGTGATCTGGAGGGTTCCCAGAAGCTGCAGTTCCTAGCAGACCCTGAAAGGACGTGGTGGTGGTGCACAGGAAACTGTGCAAGCCTAGGACCCAGCATCAGGCTGCTTCTCCCTCTGGATCCCTGTGCTCTAGGAAGGCAGGGTCTGTGAGTGTGTGGGCTGGGGAGGAGGTGGGGCATGGCTGGGCTCCAGGGGTGGGGAGATAGGGAGTGAGTGTGAGTGTCTGACCCCCAACTGGGCTCTGTGGGGGAGGTGGCAGAGAAGCAGGAACTGGGTTGTCGTAGGAGTTTAACTCTCTACTCCTAGGGTAGGGTGACCCAGACTGCACATGTGAAAAATCGGGATGGGGGCTGGAGGAGGGGAGGTAACAGGAGCCCCTATATAAGAAAAAGACCCAAAAATCAGGACTGTCCCTATAAAATCGGGACACCTGGTCACCCTATCCTAGGGGAATGTATGTATGCATGCATGCGTGCGTGCGTCTGTAACACACACACATACTTGCTGACTGGTAATTTTGAAATAAATTATCAAAATAATTGAAACTGGCATGATTATATAGTGTTGTTGACAAGTAAAATGTGCAGAATTTTGAAATATTGTGCACAGAATTTGTAATTTTTTGCCACAGAATTCCCTCAGGAGTAAACCTACCAGGCAACCATAAAGACAACTGCTACAGGGGAAACTATCCAAACCCAGTACTTGGCATGGAAGAGATTGTCAAAAGGATTTTCAATGGATTAAGCTAGACTACAGGCAGTCAAGTTAATGCTGATGAAAGATACCAGCATGGCAATGCACTCCTATGCACCCCTTACCCTGACACAGCCTATGCTGTACTCTTGCTGGGGACAGAAGACTTTGCTCTCTCGTAACACCAGCATGTCTCACTCTGGAGGGAGCATCTCCAGACATCAAAGGGGAAAGTAATCTTCATAGCCCATTCAGTTTTTAGCCTCTCTGCCAAGACTACTGAGAGGAGAGTTTGGGTGCTGGATCGGACATTCAGTAAGCATATCAGAATGTGAAGAGTTGTGATTTAAGTTTGCTCCTTGGTACCGTTCCTCATTTGGAATCTTGAGCGGCTTGTGATGCAGATTTGCAGTGAGCATTTCAAAGCAGACAACCCTGCCCCATACATTTGCTCTTCCCTTCTCACCCTCAAGGGAAGAGAGATCGTCTCTACCTTGGAATCCGGTCGGGTAGGAGTGTTGCGTTTGATAAGGTTTTTCATGACACTATTGTGCCCTGTGGACCCTGGGGTCACGAGCAGCTGGTTCTTCTGCACCGTCTGTAAAAAGTGTTTGAATGGACGCACGACCTATGAGGAGAGCAGAGGGCATCAGAAGAGGATCCAGAATAGGCAGAGTGATGTGGGGCCATGGAATCTACTCACCTTGCTGGCTGGGCTGGGCGAGGCTAGAGTCTTGCTTACAGGAGAAGAAGTGGCCTTATCATATGAAGGAGAGCGGTCACAGTCTTCTAGCTGTTGCCCATTACATAGCTCATCCACTGCTTGCTTATAACTCTGTCTCCTGAAAGAGTAAAGGGTGTGTTACATCGAAGCGGCACAGGAAACATCACTCCTGGCTTCCACTGCAGCCTTTGTTTTATACAACCCTTCCTGCCTACTCAGCACCATCAAGTGATCTGTGATGCCTATGTGAACACACCACATATTCAGAACACGCAGCCATGAAGATGCTAGAAAAAGGGGATGGGATGAGGTGCGAAGGATGGAGGGTTCCTAGATTTACAAAACAATAATAGTTGAGATAAAGCCTATTTTACTAAGCAACCACAAATGTTATTCTCCAGCCCCAGCTTCAGTAAGTGATAGATGCGAGTTTCTGATAGACACCAGTTTGTCACAGCCAGCATCAGTAACGCAAGGTGAGGCAGGGCACACGGCATAGTTGAAAGCGTGTTGTGTACTGTCCATACCCAACACCATGTGAAAGGTTTAGTTTGCTTTGATTAGCTTATTTGTAGTGCCAGAATTTGTTGCCACTTTTCCCCCGCAACTACAGGAGATGCTGTAGATTTCACAAGATCAAACAGAGCCTCAACAGGGGGACAAGAGGTTGAAAAAGGACAGAACTGAGAGCAACAACTGCATTTAAATTGGCTTTGGTGGATCTTTCGCTACCATTCTCTTCTGTATGTAGGAGAATCAGGAGATGCAAAAGCGATGGAAAGAGCCAAGCCATTAGATATTTTAGACACTTAAGATAAGAGTCTGTTCAATCTGTTCAAACTATTCTATGAAGTTGCTGCGCAGCCATCCTTAGCCACCCTACTCCTCCCCTCCAAGCAGCACTTAGAGATTTACAAACAATTCCTTACTACATCCCTGGGGGGAAGACGGTGGAAAGCAGACATAAGTGACTTGCACATTTATATCTAGGGTTTAGTCCATCTGTGCCTAATTCACCAGGCCATGCTGCCTTTCAAGAGACCTATTTTGTATTAAACTGATGAAAATCTATAATCAAAAAATGTTGGTACATTATGTGGATTTGAAATCCCCTTTGATCAATCATACCAAAGCTTTCAACCAAGATGCTTGATAGATAACAACTTATTCATTCCAGCTCACTAGTCTATTTCTTTTCTCTCTCCCAGCCTGAGGCCAAGGAGGAACATACCGGATACTCGAGGGCTGTTCTAGTGGCTTGGCATTCTGGGGCTGCTCCTTGCTCCCACTGCTCTGAGAAGTGCCCCTCTTTTTCAAATGGCTCTCTGTGAAGAATGCTACAGTTAGTTCCACATGAAAGGCTTCCTACAGCAGAGGTCCAATGCCAGAGGTTCTTGTCTTCATGGCTCCCAAGACAAGCCTCATAAAAATACTGCAGAACATTACTGCTAAGAGTTGTGCCAATCAGAAACCTTATACTCAGATAAACAGGAGCACACTAGCTATTTTAAACACAAGTTTTGTATCTGTGCATTAACCAACATCACAAAGAATAGCATTAGAGTATGCACCTTGTATGAGACCCTTGATGAGATAGATAGCACGTTAGTCCATGAGAGGACTCTGGACACTCCATCCCCACCCCAATAAGACATTCTAAGAGGATCCTCCAACCAATGCCTCTTATGGGATTACACACTTCCTACAGTGAAAGCTGATCCCGTCTCATAGCTCCTCACTTTGAGGCAGAGGGAGATGGGAGGGGCTGCAATCTCCACTTATTCCTCCTCAGTTTGTTTCATGTATCTCAAGATAGTGTTACTAGTCCAAACACTAATTACTTTTGCTCTTGAACACTAGACACTGAACCAAACTGAAGCTCTACAGTTCCCCACCCTGGACCTCGACTGGAAGGGCCTCTTCCAGTTGATGTCCCTCCCCCTCTTAAGGACTCCGGAGTACCAATAAGTCCTTTAAGTTACTTTTACCTCTGGTGAGCAGGGCTGAAGTGGTTTGTACGGACTGTCCAATTTCTCTCATTTAGATCTTGCATATTTATGAAAAACTCTGCTGAAAGATCTAGCACAGGACAAATCTTACTCTGCTCTGGAGACAGCAAAGAGCCCTTGCAGGGTAAGTTAGGTCAGTAGGTGGCAAAGATGCAAGACAGACTATCAGATCTTTCATAAACCCCCAAGGGACTTCCATAGTCCCATGCTTCCCTGCGCTTCATCAACAGAGTTTTAGCAATGTTTACCTTTACAGTTTCCTGCCTGCTGCTCTGCCTCATTTGGTGGTTCAGTCTGAGCTGACTGTCCTGCAACAGGACTGCCTTCATTTGGAATAATGAAGGTTTTCTGCAGGTGTTTTGGAGCCTGTAGAAGGAAGCAGACTTTAGCAAGACCTTCCACAGAAACAGGGGTTCAGCAAGCATTCTGTGTCCTGGGAAAGGGGGAAAGGAAGGCTGCAAAGCCAGTGACTCTGGATGCACTCTGCACTGACTGCAGCCCTGCTGCTAACAAGCCAGGAACTGCTCTTTTTGGTTTGTAATGGCAGGAGGGCAGACCCACTGAGTGATGTTCTGCCTACTACGGACACAGGATGCCTGCTCATGGAGCAAAGGCACAGCAGGGAGGGGGTGTTACAGACACCACCCCTCAAGGAGTCAGATTTGTCCTTCCTCCACTGGGACTTTAAGGTTAACATTTTTCTAGACTGACTAAGTTGTCTCAGGCTGGGCACCCAAACTTCCTAGAGAAATCTGATTTTCAGTCTGTGCTCAGCAATTTCAAGGGGTGGTGGTGGGGAGATCCCTTCAAGAGTTTCTAGTTGGACACCCACAAACTGAGGCATCCAAGATCACTAGTCACTTTTGAAAATCTTGGTCAAGCACCTTTAAGCACCTTTAAGCATCACTTTTAAACAGCCCTAGATTGAGGCTGCAAGCGATTCCCAGCTACTAGGGGGGCAACAACCTCCCCGCCCCAGAAGGATTAGAAAAGGCACAAACTCCATAGGCATTAGCACCTCTCTTCTCCTTACAAACCAAGCACTGCACTGTAACTCCCAATGCACACAGCTCTCTTGCATAGACATGTGTGAGAAGGGAGGAAAGTGAGTGATTCAGCCAGAAGCCTACACAATCTGGGTGCACAGGTCTTCAGACTGGTCCGTCAAAGCTCAATGGAAGCAAGTTGTAAAATGATGCTGACTTGGGAAGTGAAATTATAAAATGTTCTGATACAAATCTTTAATTTTACTCATGTTCTACGATAGGGCCTAGAGATTGCAATGGAGACTGGGGCCCAGTTGTGTTAGGCGCTGTACAAAACAGTAGAGCAGTAAGAATCTGTGCCTTAAGAAGCTGACATTGTAAACAGACACAGAAGGGTGAAAAAAGGGATACAACATAAAAGCAGAAGATTGGAAACCAAGACATTGAGGATAAGGGCCAGATTTTTAAATACAAATATCGTTAAAAATCTGTCCCTAAGTGACTCACCCAAGATAATACTGAAAGTCTTGTATTTGAAACCAGGTCTCTGAAGTCTCATAGTCTAGTGACATAATATACCAAGAACCAAGTTGAAGGGTCTTTACTTCCTTAGAAATTTTGACTTCTCAGACAGCTGAGACAGAACAAACTCTCAGACACATTCTCCAGTTTCAGTGACAGTGATTCTATCAGTTCAGCAGAGAGCGCTAGACTCAGGGACTAGCAGCTAAGAAGCAGTACAGTTAACTTACTACATTTGTCTTAGGAAAGCCCAACCTGGGCCTTACCTTGTCACATTCAGCATTTGGTTCCAGTTCAGGCCTGAAGAGAGAGAGGTGTTTTGACAAGTTATCTGCTCCCACAGAGGAAGTAAGGAAATTATGGGTTTTATTCTTGTGGTGCTTCTGTCAGAGGCTTCTAGGCACCTTGGAAAAGCATGTTACAGGTGACCAAGACCACAATCTGACAGTCTACTTCAGTATATTAATTATATCTAAGTGTAGTGGGGACAAGATATTCATTCTGCTCAATGGAGGAACTGTTTGCACATGCTGGAGTCAAGACTCATGCACTGAAGTCTAACTCTACAATCTTCAGGCAGAGAGTGAATTTACTTCAGCATGAAACCCACAGACATAACCCTGTTTGAACAGGCCAGATGGGGGTGGCACAGTAAATTGCTGATATACATGCTAGTGAGTTTATGCCCCTTGTAGAAGGTCTTAGCATTGCTCAGGTCAATAGGTAGAATAAGCCACAGCCCTGGGGCACAGACAGGTGAACCTGCCCTACCCTGCAAGTCTTGGAGACCACAAACTGCACACCTCTCCAACCTGGTGATGAGGGTGGAAAGGGACATTAGTTCACAGGGTTCAGAAAGTTAGTAAGACACATGGGACACAGCAAACAGGAAATATTCACAGACAGAGCCTAAGGAAACAGTTTCTTAGTCAAGCTGGCCAATATCTTGCAGTGCACTGACATATTCTGCACAAGCTGAAAACAACGCATCAGCACTGTACAGATATCTGAGAGGAAGAACAGAGATCATACACCAGCCTTGCTGTCGGAGAGGCTTGCAAGATGGTCAGGGTCTGAGGAAGGGCCACAACTACGTAGCGTGAGGAGTTTAACTACCAACCCCAATCACAGGTGAAAGTTACAGCACAAAGTATTAGTTTAGTGACTGGGCACAGGAACAACTTGTAGAGTATTCTGCAAGATTTTCTATAGTTTCTGCCTATTCGACAGAGCAGCCTCACCTGACATTGCTGCTTGCATCTTCATCCATAAATACCTCCAGGGAGCTGTGGCCTGGAAGGAAAAGGATAAAGCAAGACGCTAGCTAGCTTGGTGGTCTTAATCGGATGCATCTTATAAGCAGCTATTCCTGTGCAATACAACCCCTCTCTCCAAGGGACACATTGCATTCCCACCCATAGATTTCCATATGAGCTCAAAGCACTCTTGCTTGACTTTCTACAGCTAGAAATTGCTACACAGTGCAATGAACTTAACCACCATAATGGCCCAAAAACCATTTCAGTACCTCCCAAGCTTCCTTCCACATCAGCTGGAGTAACTCTGGAAATACAGAAAGACGAACTCAGGTCTGTATTATGGAGAGGTCACTAGTAATTCCATAGTTGAAGCTGTGGAGTATTTCAGTTAGAAAAGGGGTTTAAATCCTCACTAGGGATGAAAGTAAGCGTGTTTTGTATTTTTGGTAACTGTGTACTTATTCTTTGGGGGCAGATTCAATATTCTGCAGCATTAACAAGTAACTTGAGTAGGTTAGGACTCAGCAACTACTACCTGAAGTTTCAGGACTGGTGTTTCTCTTGCCCATCACTTTACACACGGCTTTGACTTCAATTGGATTTCCACGGTGTTTCAAGCATAGGTTAGGTTTCCTTTTTTTTAAATTACAGTTTTTACTATTACTGTATGACGACAGCGTGCCATGTGGCATTTAAATTTTGTTTGCCTAAAATCCACCTGCTTTAGCAGTTAACTGACCCAGCTGGAAGCCACTTTGCTTCTACAAGCAAGAGAGTTTAAGGAATATCAGCAGACACTGTCAGAACCCAGAGACTGTGCAGGAGTTTGAGCTGGAGACACAAGAGAACTGGTGTGTCATGAAGCTTTAAGACACTGTAAGGTGAGATTTAAAAATTTCAGTTGTAATACCCCTCCACAAGCAGCACTGCAGGTGGCTCCGAGCCCCTCTAAGTCAAACAGCACACTCAAGGACAGACAGAACAGAGAGGCTTTGAATAAAAGGACACATTAAATTGCTTTTCAGACTTCACAAACTTACAGCTCACGTGGCTGGAGGCTGAAGAGGACTCCCGAGCTGCCTTCTTCTTAGAGATAGCCCTGCTGATAGATTTCCGGATCATGCTCTCTCTTTTGCTGGCCAGAGAATACTTCTCTGCTAGCGAGGTCCTGCGGTGCTTATGGGACTTACCCCTCTGGCTTTTGCGTGCAGACGGATGGCTCGATTTGGACACTGTTGAGGTCCCTGTGCTGTCCTTTAAGTCCTGGAAAAGCTCCTTTTCTGGCCCCTGAACAGAAACATCACTCTCAGCTCCAGGCTCCCCATTTACAGCAGCTTTTGGCGTGGATGTATTTGCTATTCTAAAGTTGGCAGCATCCTGGTCTTCTCCTGTCTCCTTTGCCTCAGGAGTGTCAGGGATCACCTGTGCCGAGGCTGCAGACATAGGTTGAAGTTCAGTAACCTTAGGCTTCTTGGGAGCTTGGTCATCAATACTCAGGGAGATGATCTCCAAGGTCTGGTCTATTATTTCAGGCATATTCCTCTTCAAATACAAGTCAGCACCACTCTGGTTGTCAACACCGATTTCCGCCAAGGGAACCTGCCCTTCTACTAACAAGATAGTTGGTGTCTTAGCCACTGCCTCTGATGGAGGAGAAAACTCAGCTTCAACCTTGGAGTGGAATCTTGCTGTTGAAAAAGAAGCATTGACTTCCTTTTGAACATCACTGGGTTTTTCCAGTCCCTCTTTGCTTCGGAGCCTTTGGGAAACTTGCTTAGAGGATGCTGGCTTGAGGCTGCTTCTCCTTCTCGATAACCTTAAAACAAAGACTAAGTCAAATGAGGCAGGATTTTTCTCTCTGGCCATTTCAGAACCTAAAATTGACATCACTGACTGCAGACATAACTCTTTTACATGCAGCTATGCTTATTGTCCAGGTACAACTATTTTTAATGAGATTAAGTTAATAGAACACTGGACCAGGACTCAGATCTGGGTTCTATTCCCTGCTCTGCCTGCTGGGCAACACTGGCAAGGCCTTCCTTTGGCTCAGTTCCCACCCCCCATCTGTAAAATGGGTATGATACTTATCACCTTTATAAAGCACTTTAAGATCTATTTATGATAAGAGCTAGATATTATTACTATCAAGTGTTTAGAAAGATATTGTATACCAAAAACCTCCAGCAATTGAAACTATCATTCCATTTAAAACCTCATTATTTTTTCCTGGATCATTCTCTCACTCTTTACTAGGAATACTACCATGCAGATAGGATCTTGATACACAGGAGTCCCAGTTGGGGATACCATGAAACATGGGGCGGCTTGCTAGAAAGGAGCAAAGTGGATAGACTCCAAAGAATTAAATATGTAGAGCTTGGACAGGAAAGGGGAACATAAAATGATGTAGCAGTATCTGAAGTGGCAATGCTGTGTATGGGGGGAGGAATAAGTACAAATAGGATGAAGTTGCCTAAAGATTTTTTACCTGAATCATCAAAAAAGCTTTTCCTGAAGAATGAGATCTGTGAGATTAGGAAGTGTCTCCAGCATCATGGCTTAAATTAAATTAATCACAACTGACTCGATCTCACTGCTTGCTCTGTACATTAAGTGAACCTCTTAAATGAGATCTTGATTCCACACCCAAGTGTCCTTGTGTAACTTGAGAGAAACAAAAATCCCTAGCATCATGTAATCAGATCTTTTTCTAAATGGAAAGACTCAGAGTTCAGGGGTAACTTCCTCATGTAACTTGAGATTTCTTTAAGTGGGAGAGTGTGTTTCTGGAATGCCCAATTTGTCACCTGTTAGACAGAGGCCTAATTTTGAGAAGGTGGGTTTACAGCACTTCTGAGAAAGAGAACCCTTTACGGGATCTCAAGATGTGCACCAAAAAAAAAATCACGTCAGTTTTGAAAATCTTGGCCTAGGTGACTAAGCATAGGGAGGTGTGAATTTCTTAAAGACACCATTCTTTTTTGGAAGGTGGGAGGGGGCTAACAATGTAATTAAGCAGCTAGTTTCTATCTAGACATTTATAATTCCTCCCTGCTCTAGGGAGGGAGGAGAACATGTCCATTCTTAACCACCTAGTTTCTGCCTCATTTTTAGTTCAAATTTCTCCTCCCTTCCTTCCCCTATGGGTTTAACTGTGGTTACTGAAACAATACTGAGCACAAGGTATCCTATGCTTGCAGCAATACAGCTGCATACAGTGCGGACAGCTTGTCAGGAGTAGGCAGTTTTTTCCTATTGTATACAGATCATTAAAAACACATGCTCCTCAAACATCAGGTATCAGACAGCACATCTATCCCAGATGAATTTAACTTTGTGAGCTTTATAGAAGTGGATTGGAAGGATAGATCTGAACAGAAATGATGGGTACTTTGCAAACAAGGTATAGGAGAGGTTCCAGGCCTAAGGAGTGATAGAGAAAAGAGTGAATAAGATAATTTAGAGGGCACAGCAAGGCAGGAGCAAGGAGACAGCAAACATCCTACTTACAACTCTCATATTTAGTTTTTGCATCAGAAAGCAAGTTGAAAATGGTTGTTGGGCCATAAAGAGGATGAGACAAATATTTGAGGTACTAAGACTTCCTGACTCTGTTGTTAGGATAAAGATATTCAGGCCTATCTGCAAAGGCCTATACTTTAAGAATGTAGGTGTATTCTTATCACTTGGCTAGTTATAGAGGTATAAAAGGAAGAATCAGATCACTGTCTGTGTAATGGCCTTCTCTTACTGTGACAGGCTAAGGCCTTCAGCTAAGACGTAGTTAGGCAGCTATAAGCTGGGAAGTGTATGGTCACATCCTCGCATTCCAAACTAGTCACATTGAAATAAGGTGCTATTGGGCTATTAGGAATACAATCCTGTCCTGATATTCCTATCACCTCCAGAGAAAGGGAAGAGCCTAGAAGATGTAAAAGGAAACTTAGTTTGATCACATCCTGTCCGGCAAAAACTCACTTATCAATAGACACAGTTGGAGAACCCTTACGTCTGTATAGATGTAGTTGTAAAATACTCACTTCTGTAGTGTTTTGTATGTTTATTTGCATGGTCTCTGTCTGGTTCTTTGATTGTTTCTGCCTGCTGTATAATTAATTTTGTTGGGTGTAAACCAACGAAGGTGGTGGAATATAATTGGTTAAATAATTATTTTACAGTATGTTAGAATTGGTTAGTTAAATTTCAAGAAAATGATTGGTTAAGGAATAGCTAAGCAAAACGCAGGTTTGACTATATAGTCTACAGTCAATCAGGAAGTAAGGGGCGGGGGAAATGGGAACAGGGACTGGGGATGGGGGAATTGGGATCATGTTTTGCTAAAGGCGGAAATGGGAACAGGGGATGGGAACAGGAACAGGGACAAAGGCAAGGATCTGTGGTGTCAGAGCTGGGAAGGGGGACACTAAGGAAGAAAACTGGAATTGTGCTTGCTGGAAGTTCACCCCAATAAACATCGAATTGTTTGCGCCTTTGGACTTTGGGTATTGTTGCTCTCTGTTCATGTGAGAAGGACCAGGGAAATAAGAGGGTGAAGGAATAAGCCCCCTAACATCTGTTTTCCTATTTTCAAGAGTTTCTTCCCTCTGTGGTGTGTGGGTTTTTTCCCCTTCCACAGAGCAATCAACAGCAGAAACTGACAAATTATACAAGGATAATAGTGAAACCGACTATACACAGAGGCTGTCAAATACACAAAGTAAACAAACTGAGAAAGCCTTAGTTAAAGAAGACTAGTAGAAATTGATAGTTAAGTTGGTAGCGTACCCTAGGTTTAACAATATTTAGGAAGAGATGTTAGCTTTCTCCACAGTTTTCTTCTTAGGAACTACTTTTCATCTTGAAGGACAGGTGCATAAAACCCTTCTTCCTATATTTTTTTGGAATCACACCTTAATTAAAAATGATATTTAAAAAGCCAAACATGATCAGCTACATTAGACACTTAGCTTATAAAAGTGGATCCTGAAAATCTACTTTAAATTTAAATCCATGCCCTTTGAATATTTCTTGCATTTCTCTCACGTTGGACAATTAAAATAGAAAAGTCAGTTTCATTTTTAATTTATAGTTTCTAAAAATTTCACTTTCAAGTTATCATGCATTAGCACAAAGGATTAGATTGCAAACGGTTGAAATAATATATTTTAAAAAAGAATTCATTAGGATAAAAAGACCTAGGAAGATTTCTATTTGTCTTACATTACTGTAAACCACAAGTTTATATAAAACGGAGATTTTGAACTAACTCTGACCTGGTAGTGTCACAGTAAGCAAACTAATAAATTTTTAAGTTAGCACATCTATTTAGTTATTGATACAGGTGTTGTGTTTTGTTTTGAAATGGGTAGTTTACTTTTTCCTCTGGCTTGTTTGGTTCTGTAGTCCGTTGGCACAGGAGATCCAAGGCAACCACCTACCTTTTTCTGGTCAGTTCATTGTTCTCGTCCTTAAGAGATAAGGAGCGCTTCTTCCTACGGTATTTCTTCTGTGATGGTGTTTTGGGCATCAGCTCAGGTTCAGCACTTAAGTTGCTGTTCAAAAAACAGAACACAAGAGAAGGACTTTATTTCCTTGCCTGAACACCATGCTGTTCAACCCTTAGCAGCAGCACGTTGTTCATTACAGTGGGGCAAGGCCAAGTGATGCCAAAAGGCCAAGATACCTAGGGAGGTGGTGGAATCTCCATCCTTAGAGTTTTTTAAGGCCTGGCTTAACAAAGCCCTGGCAGGGATGATTCAGTTGGTGTTGGTCCTGGTTTGAGCAGGGGGTTGGACTAGATGATCTCCTGAGGTCTCTTCCAACCCTAATCTTCTATGATTCTATGAAGTCTTTCTGATCACCAGCTTGGGGACATTCTAGCAAGACCACAGATACTGAACACTACAGGCTAAAACAAACTGCCCAGCATACAGATAAGGTAAATCACTAACATTTCTTTTTGCTTCCGCTTACTATAGTAGCATCTGGAAAAGCCAGGCTCCCCAGTGGCCTTTAGTTTTAAATCCCACCGAGACTGGCATTATAAACCAGTCCCTAAGAACTCTCCATTGCGATGGTTAAAAGTTCCCATTGGCTAATCCTACAAAACAGTAGGAGGAAAATGTCAAGCAAAGGCTGCTTTTCACAGGGGCGCATTTGCCCAGATGGGCTCAAGACTCATGAGATGCACTGTTGCACACATCAGAAGGATCCATAGTACTGACAGCTGAGAGAGACAGAACAGCCTGTGAATGAGCCCTTCTGCCACCCCTATGGTCCTACCTATCGAACATCTTCATGGCCTCCTCTTCAATTTCCCGCAGCCATGCCAAGTGCTTGTGCTCGACATTGCACAAGAACTCGGCCAGTTTCTGACGGCAAACCTCTAGCAGGTGAGTGGGACCCTCCGCCATGGCTCTGCCTGAAACACGGGGGTGGGGGGGGGGAGCAGGTGTTCATTAGCACCTGCCTGCAGCACCATTCACCTGGGATGTCACAGCCACCCACGCTTACCCCCAGCTACTCCCCAGAGGGGGGCAACGAGACATTGTCTCAGCCCACACTGGAGGCACAGGGCACCCACCCCCGTGCCAGGCCCTGGGGCTGGGCTAGGCCCAGGCTGTCAAGGCTCCCCAGCCCTCACGTGCGGGGCAGGACACAGCAGCTCCAGCTCCCTGCTCAGAAAGAAAAAAAAAAAAAAAAAAAGGACCCAGGCATCCTGCCAGGACCGGCACCAGGATTTCTCACCCCTAGGCGCACAGCCATTTCGCCGCCCCCCGCGCTGATCCTGTGGCTCCGATGGAGCTGCCGCAGTCATGCCTGTGGGCGGCCCACCGGAGCCAGCCGACCCTCCGTAGGCATGACTGTGGCAGCTCCATTGGAGCCACGGACCAACGGACCCTCTGCAGGCACCACTGCGGCAGGTCAACTGGAGTCGCCTGCCGACCCCCGGCAAAATGCCGCCCCCCTCAATAATCCTGGCGCCCTAGGCGATTGCCTAGGCTGCCTAAATAGTAGTGCCGGCCCTGCATCCTGCCCTACCCACTGCCTCAGACACGGGGGGGGGGGCAGAGCCCCACAGCGCGCGCACAGGCAGGCGAATGGCGCCCCCTGCAGGCAGCTCCCCTCCCCCACAGGTACTCGCCTCCCACAGCTCCCCTCCCGCAGTCCGGGCAGCAGCTAGTGCATTTCCCGCAAAGACCTCCAGACCACAGAGAGGACGGCTAGAGCGGCATCTGTGGGGCTTCAAGGGAAACACGTTCCATCAGGCACCACCCAAGCCTCCGGACGCCTCAAGAGAGCCGCTCACTAACCGGGACGCGCCGCGCCCTCCGAGGTCATCCGAGATCGCACCAATCACAAAGCGCCTGCCGGAGCGCCATATTCATTGGCTTCCGTCTCTGTCCGTCATGGTCGGGAGGGGGCGATCGACCTAGGATCCCGCCCACCGCTACTTACCAGCCAGCTCCTCCCAGAGGCTCCACATCATAGACTCTAGTGGCTAGAAAGGCCTGTTTTGGTCTCTATGATGCGGGCTGCGTACCTCGTAAGACGCTATGTGATTGGGTAGGAGGGGTGTGACGACACGCGTGTCGGCTGACAGTTAGATTTGAAAATCGAGGCGGGTAGCAGCGCGCCGCGCACCAGGAAAAGGAGGGTTTCTGCCACGGGCCTGCCCTGGGAGAGTGCCAGCTGCGGACGGACGGAGTCATGGAGGCAGCGTCGGGCCCCGCGCACCTGCCCGCGGTCTGTAACCGCAAACTGGCCGAGTTCCTGCGGCAGGTGGACGCCATCGACATGGTCTGGCTGCGGGAGATCCGCGAGGAGGCCGCTAAGATGTTCAGCAGGTAGGAGCCGGCTGGGGGAGGGGAGATCTGGTCCAGCCCGGGGCGGGTTGATCCGGAACCGGGGGTAGGAGTGTGCCGGGGGGAGTTCATCCATCACCAATTCGCGGGGGAGGAATGGATGGGCTGGTGGGAGGATTGGCCGGGCGGGGCTGGCCGTGCCACGGAAGGACGAGTTTAGTCCGGCGCTGGCCAGGGACAGTGAAGCGCACCGGGGTGGTGAACGCTGGCAGTGCTGTCCGCTCTCCCCTGCTGCCCAGCCTGTCCCCGCACCCCGCCAGCCCCTCCTCTCCCCAAATAGAGACCGACGAACATGTGCAGAGACCCCACAGACAGACTGACGCCGAGAGAGGATCCCCACCCTCCACAGAGACAGGCGCACACCCGCAGATAGAGACAGATACACAAACGAAGAGACCCTCCTCTCCCACCCAGGGATCGGACATATAGAGACCACTCCTCCACCCCCATAGAGACGGACAGAGAACTCCCCTGAGGGACTCAGCTACATAGCTGGTGCCCAGTGGCTGGCTCTGTGACTGGCTGGAGCCAAGCCTGTTGCGTGACCTGTAGTATCCTGTTGGACATGGGTCCTGCTCCTCACCTGGTAGAGGCAAGACTTTGTGGCCATCCCTTTTGTTCGCCAGCTGGAGACCTACCCGGAGGGATGTGCCCAGGTGCAAGTATCTTGCCCTGGTGATGTTGATTTCTCTTCCTTGCCACTTTGTTGTTAAAACAGCAGCTGCAGCGATGAGCCCGAGCTGATGCCAAAAACACCGTCACAGAAAAATCGTCCAAAGAGGCAACTTTCAAGTGTTCAGGATGAGAACAAAGACCCAATCAGGAAAAGGTGAGAAAGGTTGTATCTGCAGGTGTTAAAGTAGACTCTCCTGATTTGGAATATTAGAGATTGTGCATTAAAAAAATATTTGTCCCTGCTGCCTCTGTCAGCCAACTCCCCATCTCCCTTCCCTGCCTCCCCCCCCCCAGGCCTGCTGCTTCTCCTGCCCACCATTGCCATGAGCTCCCTTCTGCAGCTTTACACCCCAACTCACTCTGCTCCTTTCCTCTTGGCCATGATATCCAGTAAGGCCAGCCATCGTGAAGCCCAGAGCAGGAGCCCCATGGCTAGAATGGGGAGGGAGGGGCTGAATCCCAGAGCCCACTGCCAGAGCCCCAAGGCTGAAGCCGCAGAGGTGGGGGAGGGGTGAAGTCCATCCCCAGAGTCCTGCGGCTGAAGATGGGGGTGAAGGGAGGGAGGGTGAAGCCTGCTTCCGGAGACCCATGGCTGAAGCTGGGGCAGTGGAGCTGAAGCCCAATCCCGGAGCCTCTGGCTGAATCTTGTGTGTGTGTGAAGCCCAGCCCTAGAGACCTGCAGCTGAAGATGGGACAGGGGAATGGGACTGAAGACCTTCCCCGAACCCCTTGGTGCTGCAGGGAGGGGTGCTGCTTTTCCCCCTCCTTCATCTCTAGCCAGGAGACTGTTGTGGCCACAACAAAAACCCCTGGTGGCCACATTTGAAAAAGGCAGCTTTAAAGTACAATACTGAACTGCACAGACAATGTTCTGCGTGCACATTTGTTAATATTCTCTAACTATAGCAGCCCTAAACAAACTATACATGCACTGCTAGTATTCTGTAACATAGCAGTGCTGGTTAGACTGCTCAAGAAGTTGCGCAAAGGGCATCTAAGATTCTGTGACTTTTTAAACTACAAAAATCTCAGAATTCATGCCAAGCAACCGGTCTTAACTACTGCATGAGAACTTGTGTGAAAACAGGATCTTGCTTCATTAATTCCCTTACTCACATTGCTCTCTACCCACCTAGAATCAGTTGTGACTACCTCAGGACAGAGTTGGAGACATGCCATGAATATCCATTTTCCCAATGGTGCAACGTACATTTGACTTGCTGAAAAGCTGTGTCCCCTCAGTTCTCCAACCTGGCATGCCTTTACACTGCTTTGCAGCAAGAGCAACCACTCCTGGTCTGCTCTCACACAGTCTCCAGCATGTAAATTACTCCCAGTTACACTGCATGAGTGCTATAGCCAGCCACTCATGAATTACACTGCAGAGCAACACCAGCAAACTCTCCAGTCCCAGACTGCGCTGCCAAGCACTCTCCTGGACAATACAAGCTCATATTAAGTCTGTCCTTTATTAATAGAAAATGATATGCACAAGCCTTGATACCCCAAGTGGAGTTTTCCAAACACACAGGTTTAGGTAAAACAATAGACACATTTATTAATTAGAGAAACAGATTTTAAGTGATAAGTGGTAAGGCACAAAAGAATTGGTTACAAAAGAAATAGATAAAACCACAAGCTAATTCCTAAACTTTACCAAGCTAAGTAAGATTGGAAACAAACATTGTTCTTACTCTACACCAGATGCTCCAGGCAATTCTCGGAGTGTTTGCTCACGTCCATTCCATATTAGATGTGTGCGCTTGCCACATGCACTGGTGATGCTAGAAGTTTTTTCTCTCAGTGGTATCTTTAGGGGACTGGCTCTGGTGCCCCCTGGAGTGGCACACACATGGCATAGTATAAGGGGCACTGCTGGCTCCCTCCACCCTCAGTTCCTTCTTCCTGCCAGTGACAGTGCTGGAACATCTTCTACTTAGGCTAGCTTTCTTGCTTGCTCAGTAGTTAGCAAACTGTTCTTTAAAAAAAAAAAAAAAAAGTTGTAAATAGTTGCGGTTAGTTTTAGAAAACCCTTAGTGTTAGATAAAAAGTTAATGCCGAACAGGACTCAGACAGGGGTTGGGGCATGCCCCAGTTCCCAGGCGACAAATCCTGTAATTCCTGCAGAAAACCTGTGCCCATCAGTGACCCGCACAGCACTTATCTGAGGTGCCTGGGTGAGTCCCACATAACCAACAAGTGTTTAATTTGTAAGGCCTTCAAACCTTGGACAAAGAAGGAGTGAGACATCCGTCTCAGAGCGCTTCCAGTGGAGTCTGTGCTAACTCTGGCACCAGAGCAGCTAGGGTCTGACTCTGCTCCCAGCACTGCGGCATTGGTGTGGAGTTTGCCCCTCACCAGCACCGTCGACGGACCGGTGCCAATCTCCCTCCCTGGCACCTGCCAAGTGACAGAAGACCAGGAAAGGAAGATCTCCTATGTATCGCAAGGGCAAGGAGATGGCGGGAAATAAGCCAAGACTCAAGGCGGATGGCTCCGATCCTCCTCCTGCGTGTGGGGTCCCAGCTCAGAGATAAAGTGGGCTAGCCCTCCCTGACCGTGTCTGCATCACTGGACAGTGATGTGGGCCTGAGGCAACTGGATGTCCCTTCAACACCTGAGGCCCTGCAGGCAGCACAAGATATCATGGCACTACCAGTGCCACCCACACCATCAATGGTGGTACCACAATCCAGGGGGAAATCTGCGTTGGGACCATTCTGCAAGTCCCCATCTGTGCAGCACCACTCCCCATTACAAGTGCCCAGATTGATGACAGGGGCCTCAGAAAAACCATCGGCTACTGTGTCTCGCCCCCATCCAGAGACAGTTATTCCAGAAGGGGAAACCACTCAGGTCCACCTGGATCCCGAGGAATGGCCGCTAGGACCACTACCAGAGGTGGTGGAGCCCATGGTACCGATCGACCTCATCCTCCTCGTCCCCGATGAAGTGATTACCCCTGCCTCCCCTCCCCCCAGTTCCACAAGATGACGCTAAGGCGCATCAGGAACCATTAAAACGCGTTGCCTCTAGCTTGTGGATCCATGCTGAGGAGCTGGAGGAAACATAGGACTCCTTGTTCGACATCCTCTGCTTTATGGCACCAGCTAGGGTGGCGCTATCCTTATATGAGGGGGAATCTAAAATTATTAACTCCTTGTGGCAGACCCCCTCATCCCTGCCTACCCTATTTCAAGAAGGGCAGAGCGAAAATACTATGTGCTGGTGAAGGGTCATGAATGTTTATACACCCATCTGGCCCCAAGCTCCCTGGTAGTTGTGACCATTAACGAATGAGAAAGGTCAGGCCAGCTGGGAGCAACCTGAGGGTGGAGGGAGCCAATGGTGCCCCTTATACTGCGGGATAGACGTGCCACTCCAAGGGGCACCAGAACTAGTCCCCTACAGATATCACTGAGGGAAAAACTTCCAGCACCGGTGCATGTGATGAGCACACACCCCATATATGGAATGGACACGAGCAATGCATCTTGAACACCAGTTACATAACAGGTAACTGTCTTTTCATAGTTTGCAGTTCACAGGCTGGATTTTCTTTCCGCCTGGGACCAGTCCCCTTAGTTCAATGTTCTTCAGATATTCATTGATGTTATCAGCAGAGAGATATAAGGTGGAGAGGAGAGGAGGCCTTCCCCCTCCCCCTGCCTTCTTATACTCCAACCGTTTGTACTGGAAGAGTCTTTGCTGGGTCATGGGGTCAGGCAGTTCCATTAGGTATGTGAGCTGCCAGCTATCCCTCAGGTGAATTGTACATACTTGTGGCCCCTCCCCTGCGGGCTGGTGAATGTCCAGTTAAGTATGGAGGATAGGTTCATCAATGGCTATTAGCTAAGATGGGCAGGGATGGTGTCCTAGTCTTTGGTTTGCCAGAAGCTGGGAATGGGCAACAGGGGATGGATCACTTGATACCTGTTCTGTTCATTCCCTCTGAAGCATTGTTGGCAGACAGGATACTGGACGAGATGGACCTTTGGTCTGATCCAGTATGGCCATTTTTATTTAAGTAGGTAATGGCTCTTTAACATCTTGTTGGCATGGTATCTTTGTGTCTGAGAAATTGGCTTGTGGGTGTTACCCAGAAATACAACCTATTTTAGTAACCATCATACAGCAAAATCTCATAATTTTACATGTAGTGTTGTTGAAATGTGTGCAACAGGACAGTAATGATCAGCAAATCATGAGTTTTCAAATGATACCTCAAGGTATACTTTGTAAAACTTTTATGATAGTCTTGTAAAAGGAGTACATATAGCGGTACAGACACCATCTCTTTCTGTTAATTTTCCTGCTTTTCTCTATAGCATCTCAATTTTGTCTTGTAAGTGCCCCAAACCACACATCACTAACACATAAATGTGTTCACAGCAACATCAACTTTCCGTAAATGCCTCGGGAGTAAAGAATCATGGAATCATCCACAGAAAGGTGCTTTTTGATTTTAAAAAAAAAACAAAACAAAACTGTCATCTCCAGCTCTAACCTGCAAATGTAAATGAAATGTTTGCTTTTATGTGGCTCCAGTTTGCTTCACTGTTTCTATTATTAGGTTATCAAGGAGGAGTATTAAGCGAGCATCTGCTAAACGATGTTCCAGAAGACTGCGAAGCAAAGAGGACCTGGAAATAATCAGGGCTGTGATGGAAGAGGCCTCCCCGCCTCGAAGGGTGACAAGATCCCGGGCTGTAGTTTCTGATATGCACTCTATGGCACTCCCTGAAAAGTCAGCTGTCCAGCCAGTGGAAGGCAGGGTCCCCTTAGTAGATATCAGTGTCAATGATCGCAATAGCGCTGAGTTGCATCTGAAGAGAAATCTGCCCAAGACAGGTGCTATGGTCTCCAAAGTCATTGTCCTGAGCTCAGATGATGACTCTCCCAAGAAAACTGGGATGGTAGAACTTCAGCCTATGTCTGCAGCCTCTGTGCTGTTGATTCCTGAAACTACTAAGCCAAAGGGGGCAAGAGAAGGCCGGAGTGCATCTAAATTAAAAATAGCAAATACAGCCACTAGCAAAGCCACTGTAAATAGGGAGCCTGCCACTGTGGAGATGGATGTCTCTGCTCATGGACCAGAGGGTAACCAAGGGTCAGTAAAGGAACTTTCCCAGGATTTAAAGGTTGGCACGGGGACCCCTACAGGCTCCAAATCAAGCCGTCACTCTGTTCGTCGAAGTCTGGTGTGCAGAACCTCCATGAGCTGCCGGACCTCATTGGCGGAGAAGTACTCTCTGGCCAGCAAAAGGGAAAGCATGATCCGGAAGTCTGTCAGCAGGGCGAGGTCCAAGAGAATTGCAGCTCGTCAATCATCTTTAGCCTCCAACTGCGTGATCCGTAAGTTTCTCAGGTTTACAAGGCAGTTTTGCTTTGCTCCGTTCCCAGGCACTCTGCCTGTTTTTCTTCAGCACTGGAAAGCTATAGTATAGAGTTAGTTCTTCAATGTGGATACAGCAGGTATCCTTGGGCTAGATACGTTTCAGTTAATGTCAATGTGTTTAAACGGGCTTGCTAAAAATAAGCACCAGTTCTAGAGAGACTCATCTGAGTGTGACAACTATAGTGCAGTGTTAACTTCACAAAAGCCAGCACTTCTAGCCAGCAACTGGTCACTTAAATAGTGAATATCTGTGTAGATCAGGGGTGAGTAAAATACGGCCCACGGGCCAAATCTGGCCCATCTAACATTTCTGTCCAGCCTGCCATGACTAATATTTCTGTCTGACCTCCTCTGCCCCCTCACAATCTCTGAGTCTGGGCTGCTAAAAGTCCCACAGTGCAACGGGGTGCTCAGGCATGCTGCCTGCCTGCTGTGGGCCCAAGCCACTCCTAGAAGAGGCCAGTTGCTGCTGGCGGGGGGGGCGGTGGCTCCATGTGTTGCTCCCGCCGCCCTGGCCTCGCAGCTCCCATTGGCTGGAAACCAGCCAACGGACGCTGCGGGACCAGTGCTTGCAGGTGAGGGCAGCGCATGGAGACTCGCTTCTCCCCTCATCCCAAGGGGCACGCAAAGACATGCCAGCAGCAGCTGGCCGCAGCCGCTTCCATAATAGAGGCCCAACTTCAATGTATACCCCAAATTAAGAAACACGGTAAAAAACCTAAAGAAGAGCCACCGTGGCGTAACAACCATGTAAAACAAGCCGTGAGAGATAAAAAGACTTCCTTCAAAAAGTGGAAGTCAAATCCTAGTGAGGCAAATAGAAAAGAGCATAAACACTGCCAAATTAAGTGCAAGAGTATAATAAGAAAAGCCAAAGAGGAGTTTGAAGAACGGCTAGCAAAAAACTCCAAAGCTAATAACAATGTTTTTTAAGTACATCAGAAGCAGGAAGCCTGCTAAAGAACCAGTAAGGCCCCTCGATGATCGAGATACAAAAGGAGTGCTTAAAGATGATAAAGTCATTGCGGAGAAACTAAATGGAGTCTTTGCTTCAGTCTTCACAGCTGAGGATGTTAGGGAGATTGCCAAACCTGAGCTGGCTTTTGTAGGTGACAAATCTGAGGAACTGTCAAAGATTGAAGTGTCACTAGAGGAGGTTTTGGAATTAATTGATAAACTCAACATTAATAAGTCACTGGGACCAGTGGCATTCACCCAAGAATTCTGAAAGAACTCAAACTTGAAGTTGCAGAACTATTAACTAAGGTTTGTAACCTGTCCTTTAAATCAGCTTTGGTATCCAATGACTGGAAGTTAGCTAATGTAACACCAATATTTAAAAAGGGCTCTAGAAGTGATCCTGGCAATTACAGACCGGCAAGTCTAATATCGGTACTGGGCAAATTAGTCGAAACAATAGTTAAGAATAAAATTGTCAGACATATAGAAAAACATAAACTGTTGAGCAATAGTCAACATGGTTTCTGTAAAGGGAAATCGTGTCTTACTAATCTATTAGAGTTCTTTGAAGGGGTCAACAAACATGTGGACAAGGGGATCCAGTGGAGATAGTGTACTTAGATTTCCAGAAAGCCTTTGACAAGGTCCCTCACCAAAGGCTCTTATGTAAACTAAGCTGCCATGGGATAAAAGGGAAGGTCCTTTCATGGACTGAGAACTGGTTAAAAGACAGGGAACAAAGGGTAGGAATTAATGGTAAATTCTCAGAATGGAGAGGGGTAACTAGTCGTGTTCCCCAAGGGTCAGTCCTAGGACCAATCCTATTCAATTTATTCATAAATGATCTGGAGAAAGGGGTAAACAGTGAGATGGCAAAGTTTGCAGATGATACTAAACTGTTCAAGATAGTTAAGACCAAAGCAGACTGTGAAGAACTTCAAAAAGATCTCACAAAACTAAGTGATCGGGCAACAAAATGGCAAATGAAATTTAATGTGGATAAATATAAAGTAATGCACATTGGAAAAAATAACCCCAACTATACATGCAATATGATGGCGGCTAATTTAGCTACAGCAAGTCAGGAAAAAGATCTTGGTGTCATCGTGGATAGTTCTCTGAAGATGTCCATGAAGTGTGCAGAGGCGGTTAAAAAAGCAAACAGGATGTTAGGAATCATTAAAAAGGGGATAGAGAATAAGACTGAGAATATATTATTGCCCTTATATAAATCCATGGTATGCCCACATCTCGAATACTGTGTACAGATGTGGTCTCGTCACTTCAAAAAGGATATACTGGCACTAGAAAAGGTTCAGAAAAGGGCAACTAAAATGATTAGGGGTTTGGAGAGGGTCCCATATGAGGAAAGATTAAAGAGGCTAGGACTCTTCAGCTTGGAAAAGAGGAGACTAAGGGGGGATATGATAGAGGTATATAAAATCATGAGTGGTGTGGAG
The DNA here is from genome assembly GCF_007399415.2 of Gopherus evgoodei. Classification (NCBI taxonomy): domain Eukaryota; kingdom Metazoa; phylum Chordata; order Testudines; family Testudinidae; genus Gopherus; species Gopherus evgoodei. The sequence continues at coordinate 122,751,371 of NC_044325.1, read as the reverse complement.
AAAGTGGATAAGGAAAAGTTATTTACGTATTCTCCTAATACAAGAACATGGGGTCACCAAATGAATTTAATAGGCAGCAGGTTTAAAACAAAAGAGAGTTCTTCATGCAGCGCACAGTCAACTTGTGGAACTCTTTACCTGAGGAGGTTGTGAAGGCTAGGACTATAACAGCATTTAAAAGAGAGCTGGATAAATTCATGGTGGTTATAAATGGCTATTAGCCAGGATGGGTAAGGAATGGTGTCCCTAGCCTCTGTTTGTCAGAGGATGGAGATGGATGGCAGGAGAGAGATCACTTGATCATTGCCTGTTAGGTTCACTCCCTCTGGGGCACCTGGCATTGGCTAGATGGGCTAGATGGACCTTTGGTCTGACCCGGTATGGCTGTTCTTATGAGTGGCATGGGGCTATGGCAGGCAAGCAGCCTGCCTGAGCCCTGCTGTGCCGCCGGCCAGGTGCTGCCTGTGGTAAGCACCTTCCGGCCAGAGTCCGCACCAGTAGTTCTCAAACGTTTGTACTGATGACCCCTTTCACATAGCAAGCCTCTGAGTGCAACCCCCCACCACTTATAAACTAAAAACACATTTTTATATATTTAACACCATTATAAATGCTGGAGGCAAAGTGGGGTTTGGGATAGAGGCTGACAGCTCACGACCCCCATGTAATAACCTCATGACCCCTTGAGGGGTCCTGACCCCCAGTTTGAGAACCCATGGTCTATACCTCATACCCCTCCTGCACCCCATTCCCTTGCCCCAGAGCCCCCTCCTGCAGCAAACTCCCTCCCAGAGCCCTCACCCTCTCCTGCACCCCAACACTCTGCACCAGAGCCCCCTCCTGCAGCAAACTCCGTCCCAGAGCCCATACCCCTCACCCTCTCCTGCACCCCAACACTCTGCACCAGCCCAGAGCTCCTTCCTGCACCCAAATTCCCTCCCAGGCCCCACACTCCTCCATTAATATAGTAGAAATGTGAGGCCCATGATGACTTACCAAAATTCGTGGAGTGGCCCCCTTGCGAAAATTATTGCCCACCCCTGGTGTAGATGGTAAGAGTGTGATTTATGAAGCCTTAGTCCTGGTATCTGTTCCTCTGTAATCTCTTGCTGTTGTAAAGTTGCAGAAAAAGCCAATGATCGTGATTCCCCTTTTTAAACTGCTGCTGCCAGTAGCTTGACAGGTGGTGTGGGCTCTCCTCAAGACCTGTGCCTTTCCCCTGGAAACAAAGTAGCTATTTTTGTGACCCAGTCACTTAAACAGAAACTGGCCCGTGGTTTTGGAGCCCCCGTTTTCTGGGAAGGCAAGGAGGGGCTGGAGTTTTCAAGACCTAGTATGACTAGAAATGTTCTCATGAAAATATATATAATTTTAATAACTTGCAATGGGAACTGATGTTTGTGGGGGAATAATTGGATTTTAAAGATCCCCATTTTGCCTTGCTGGGAAGCAAACATTGTTTTAGTGCAGGAGTTTCACTTTCTGGCTCAGTTATGGAGCTGAGTGAAATGCAAAAAGTAAACAAACACCAGGTGAATGAGTAAGAGAATCCTGAAGTGTAAACACCACAGTCTTTCCCTTGCATCTAAAGAAGGTTTGGAGATAAGCTGTGTGATGAGACTAATTGTGGAAAACAGGAAGAATAGACTTGGCAGGCTGGTCAGTTTACTGCCTGTTTGACTGTGATCAAATATCGCCAAATATTCCAGCAAGTATGCTCTGATGTAGGTGGTGACCTTTTCTGATTGCATTACAGTGCATTTCATTGTGTTTTGCATTTTTTAGTTAAAACAACTCAGTTAAGTAACTTGTTCTTTGTAATTAGGCTTAAGTATCTAAGGCTATATGCTTGCTGGAGACTAAAGTCCTTACTCTTTAGTTACTGTTCTAATAAATTAGTACTTTAAAATATGAATATTTTGACATTATTTGACAGTATTACACTGGTCCATTAACCAATTATTTTTCAACTGATCAAATACCCAAGCCTAAGAGAGAAGGCTGCTACACTAACATTTTTTTCAGTTCTATTGTTTTGCCTCAGGGGATTCCCAAACTTTTTGCCATCACAACCCTATTTTGATGAAGTACTTCCTGTGCGGATCCCAGAGAACATAGTGGATTCAGTTTTGTAGCGCAGAATGGTGTCCCTTGCGTATCATGACCTTGCATGCAACATACGTGCGAGGACACACTATGCAAAGCAAAATGGCGTCCTCCGCACAGGGGTCACTGCTGATGGCCCTCAGTTTGGGAGCCACTGATCTATGTTTTTTAGCTGAGGACTTTCATGACTCTTGAAGATAGATCTGTAGCACAAACAGAAGAGCTTTCACAGTTTAACATGCACCATTAACACAACTGCTAAATTGTTTCAATTAAACCATTTCTTTAGAATGACGCTAGAGACTGTGGCCTTGTCTACAGTGAGGTTCTCATGGGTCCTGACAATGGCTCAGCAGAATCTGGAGAATTCTGTATAAATTTCTGCAGCAAAGACTCTGCCCAAAGCACTCTGTAGACAAGGAGATGGAAGCGGTGCTGACAATATTCTCAGCATGGATCTCCGTGGGCCACTATTGAAAACAGTTTTGTACAGTTTGTTAGCACTTAAACCAGGGGTGGGCAAACTTTTTGGCCCGAGGGCCACATCTGGGAATAGAAATTGTATAGCAAGCCATGAATGCTCACAGAATTGGGGTTGGAGTGTGGGAAGTGGGTGTGGGCTCTGGTTGAGGGTGCGGGCTTTGGGTTGGGGCCAGAAATGAGGAGTTCAGAGTGCGGGAGGGGACTTCAGGCGGGGGGGGGGGTGGGCGCTGGGGATGAGCAGTTTGGGATGTAGGAGGGGGCTCCGGACTGGGACCAAGCCGTTTGGAGGGCAGGAGGGGGATCAGGGCTGCAGCAGGGGGTTGGAGTGCAGGGGCTGGGGATGAAAGGTTTGAGGTGCAGGAGGTTGCTCTGGGCTGGGATTGAGGGGTTTGGAGGGCTGGGGTAATCAGGGGTGGGGCAGGAGGTTGGGGCATGGGGAGAGGCTCAGGGGTGCAGGCTGCAGGTGGCGCTTACCTCAAGCAGCTCCTGGAAGCAGCAGCATGGCCCTTCTCCGGCTCCTACACGGAGGTGCAGCCAGGTGGTTCTGTACACTGCCCCGTCCACAGGCACCGCCCCTGCAGCTCCCATTGACCGCAGTTTCTGGCCAATGGGAGCTGTGAGAGCAGTGCTTTGGGCAGAGGTGGCATTCAGAGCGGAGTCCCCTGGCTGCTCCTAAGCATAGGAGCTGGAGGGGGCCGATGCCACTTCTTCCAGGAGGCGCGTGGAGCGGTCCCCAGTCGTGCTCCCTGGCTGGAGTGGGGCAAGCCCCAGACCCTGCTCCCCAGTGGGAGCTTGAGGGCTGGATTAAAATGGCTGGTGGGCCAGGTTTGGCCCATGGGCTGTAGTTTGCCCACCCCTGACTTAAACAGTTGTCATCAATTGGAATCCATTGCTGACAATTTGTCCTTCAGCACAGTAAACCATAAGCCTCTTGCAGGGGTTTTTGCTCTTAATGCATCTGTAAAATGGCTTAAAAATCCATGTAGGTTGGACAGGGCCTTCCACAATGAATGTCCAAATCTAAACACTTTGTTTGATGTAAATATTCAGTGTGGGCATGGGGGGTTGGCAGCAGCTAGATCTTGCTTTGCCGAGCCAATCTATGTTCATGTACTTTGCTTGTACCATTCTAGAGAGAGAGAACTGCACTATGGGAATCTGATTCATAACTGTCAGCGAGTATTGCATGTTCATGAGTGCTTCACAATGACAACAAAAAGAAATACATCGGTTGCTGGGGCAGGCAAAAGCTTTTATTCAGTAGTTTACTCATAGACCTATATATAAGTTAGGCTGTTGTCTTGATTTAAGAGAGTCTGCTATTTAAATCTGAGTGATATGGGGAGCTTATCCATTTCTGAGGCAATAAGGGAAGGCAGTCTTCTTGTCGTTCGAGAATTAGTTCACCCCATTTGTAAAGCAATTTGTGGAATCCTGTGGCTGCTTGCATTTATTAAAATATGATCACACTTGGCAGGAACCTTCTCAAAATACCCTAGCCTGATAGATGTGCAGGTCCCAGGTTCTGAGCCTGATTGACAGTAATAGGCTTTGCTGGGACTTGTTTATTTACATTTTGTTTTTCACGCTCTTTTTTCCCTCAGGTCACACCTCTGTGGAGAGCCTTACGGATGAAGAAAAAAACGTCAAAGTCAGGTAAGGCTACTCATGCAAGGTTTCTCCATTCCTCAAATATTCTTGAGGCCCATCCACCTCTCCAGGCCACATCCCGAGAAGCTGCTCTAGTGGTCTTCCTGTTCCTTACTAGCCAGAGCGACTACAGAACCAGGCTTTTCTCTCAAATTTGAGCTTCTAGAGTCTAGTATAAATAGTTAAACTACCTGATATTAAATCTAAATTTTAGTATAGTGGATTTCTTACCATTTCATTGCATTTTGTTGCTTTCAGTTTTGGCCAAGGGTGCAAACCCATGCAAGAAATTAGGGTTGACAAGATGTTCTCCTTGCCTCACAAGGTTCCTCGGTTTCAGATGGGCTTGGAAAGTGCCATTTAGGCATTAGAGAAAGGCATTTGGCTAAAGGCTGTGATGTTTGTAAAGCCTTTTCAAAAAGGGCCCAAAAGAACTATAACACTCTGCTCCAGAGCCTGCTCCTCCAACAGGTTCTGGGAAATGCTGTTCTGAAAGGGAGCCTCTGGACTCAGGGAGGGTGATCTCTAAGCCTGTGTGAGAGCTGAAGCCTGATGAAGAATCCCAAGCTAAAAGGGTTCATTCTCTAGCAAAGGTGCTCCATAAGGAATTAATAAAATGGGTTCTGCCAGCTAAGGTCCTGGAGTCTGACTGTGGCTGAGAAAAGCAGCTCTCAGTTACAAGAGGGTGGGTGGCGAGAAAGGTGCCCCAGCAAAGAATCCCCCAGTTGCATTTGAGTTCTGTGGATTTTAGGGTCCTAAGAAGGATAGGGGCCTCTTCAGATTCAGGCCAGTCAGATCAGTCCTCTGCATCAGGGCACCTTTTATTCACTTATTATTATCATTATTGTTTTTGTATTTTCTCTGGAATCTGGACCTTGACTATACCTTGACCAGGGAATTCGGACCTTGACAAAAATAATTGATTATCCCTGCTCTAGAGGAAGAAATATCTGATGCTCCAGAGCAGTGGTTCTCAACCGAGGGCCCATAAGCCCTTTCAGGGGGGCCGTGGAGCCTCATAGCTGAAACCCAGTGTCCCAAGCCCCAGTGCTGAAGCCGGGAACGGTGTAGGGCTGAAGCTGGCAAAGCTCTCCTCTCCCCAGGCCAGGAGCAGCGGGGGCTGAAGCCAGGAGCCCCAGCGCCCCCCTTCCCGAAGTTGGGAGCAGCTCTGGGAGTCCCAGTCTCCTCCCCACATACACAGCTTCTAGCTATCCCCTGCTTGCGCCCCTAGCTACCCCCTCCTGCACCCTGAGTGGTTTTCAGACTTTTTAAACTGAGTCTCCCCCTTTGAGTTATATATTTTGGTTGCGTCCCCCCACAGCCTGGGTGGCCTGTTGAGTGAGTCAGGGGGATGGAGATGGTGTTCCCTCCCTGGACCCCGCTGTGTGGAGCTGGCTCAAGCCCTGCCAGCTCTTGCCCCCTCCCCTAAATAGAAGTAAAACTATGCCTATGCTCAAGGGTCGCACCCCAGCGAGGAGCCCTGAGTTATGTCCCCCCCACTGGGCCCTGGTGTTTTTATAGCATGTTGAGGGAGGCCTAAGCAAGAAAAAGGTTGAGACCCCCTGCTCCAGAGCGCTGAGTAACTCCTTCATTTGTGCTCTTACCTGGTTCATTCTTCCAGAGTTTGGGAAAGGGAAGATTTCTGTGGTGGCTTATTTTAAAAGCAATGTCTGCTTGGAGTGGAGTTCTTGTGCATAAATAAATGCATTGAATTTCACGGTTGGAGGATTTCTTCAATAGTTATCCTGGCATAAAATGTATTATTGCCCGCAGACAGGTCTGAGTTGGTACTGTTTTTGCCACTAAGCATCTAACTCTTTCTTCCAGGTCTGAGCTGGAATCTACCAACCCCTGTAAGGAGGTAAGATCCGGGTAGGGCTAATGCAGCATAAATACTAGGAGAGAACTATGAAAAGTTATTTTTTGTCCATCAGCTCCTTAGTTCAACTTGTCCTGGACAAATTGATGGCATAACTGTTCCAGAGCACAGCACGGATTGGGGCAGGGGGAGACTTTTGGCTCCTGTTTCCTGGTTCAGTTTTATGTGCTGATGGTGATCAGAAACTTGGTGGGAAAACTCAGAATCTTCAGCCCTTGCCTCAGCAGGCAAACAAATGACTTTTCATGGTAGTGGAAAGTGTTTTTACTGAACTGTTATTCAGTCTGTACACGATTACTAAATTGAGAACTTAAACAGAGTGCAGCTTTCAGAACTTTCTGGTTGACCTTTAAATAATATTTAGGTCTAATTGAAGGGCTTGTCCATTTCTGCATATTAGAGAACTACTGAATATTGTAACTACCATGTAGGCTGAAACCACTCCCTCCCTGATTTGTGCTCCCTTCAGTTGGTCTTATGAGGAAAAGCTTCAAGATTGTGTGAGCGCTTGTTTCAGAATCACTTGCTCTTTCCTCAGCCGTCTTCAATTCGTTAAATTCATGGCCCAGCACCAGCTCTTTTCTCAGAGTAGAATCCTGTGATTCACCCCATTTTTAGACTGGATCGTGGGGTTACAGCATCCCCCTTTACCAACAGTGTTTGGTACCTGCCAGAGATTTCCCTTTGGTGGCCTGTGGTCAGTATGAAAATGTAGTGATTCTGAACAATCTCTTCAAAGCGAAGTATTTTTCTCCAATTGCCGTAGGAATATAGGAATCAGAAGGATTAAAACAATTAAAAAAAAAATCCTACAGGCATATTGTCTTAACTAAAGCCTGAGGGAAATGTTAACTGTTAGGGAGGTCTGACTTATCCCTCATGCTCCTGCTCTTCTGAGGACCAGGTTAGTCTGTTTCTCTGCAGACCTGCCTCCCTGGGACATTTCCCAGAGTTATCCAAGGACGTGAGGCACCTCACCACCACCTACGCTTAGTTTAGTCTGAGGAGATCTCATCTGTGCCTGCTGTAGATGGGCTCCCTGAAACAAGCAGCATTCTGACAGCATAAGCACTGTCTTCCAGAGCTCACACTCTATGTGCCTATAGCAAACCTGTACATAATAATCCCAAACTCCTGTAAGCAGTTCCTCATCCACTGGATGCTCACAGAATTACCAGGCCAACTCAATTCCCTGCTCCCAGCTCTGTCTGGCTGCAGTCTTGTTCCCTGGTGTGTCAGATGCTGCTGCTGGAGCCTGCTAACACTCTGCAGCTTCCTTCCTGGCTCTTTGTAGATACCAGCTGCCCTCTGTCAGGCTCCATTGTGAGCCTGTTAATGAAACACAGGTGAACTGACCCAGTTCCCTCTTAAAGGCCCCAGGACACCCTGTGACACATACCCATGTAGCAGACAGCAAGATACACGTCATATTAATAAAATAGAGCTCTTCTATGTTCCTCCAACCTCTTAGCATGGAATTAGATATCTGAAGTAACAGGCACACAATCACCACATGGAATGTTGATCTGCCCTTGCCTGGACAAGGCTGCAATCAGCAGTTATCCAGCCTTGACTGTCTTGGGTGTCAGATGGCCTATGTTCAGCCAGCTCAATATGAGCAAAAAAATCCCTGCATGTTGTGGCCACTCTTGTGTTCCATGCGAACAGCTGCTATTTACTTCAGTGCTGCAGCTTGTTACTCAGGTGGGGCTTGGTTTCTCTCTCACAGTTGCAGGGTGGGACTTCACTCAAAGGGTCTGTACCTGTTGTATTCCCAGTGCCAGTAGGACACAGAATACTTTAAAATGCTGACAGAGTTTTTATTTCTCTCTGTGGGCATCACACTGAAATCCAGTTGCCTTTTCTGCAGGATCCCCAAGGCCCCGGGATGTCCCTTCGTCCTAGGAATGCCAAGACAGCTGTTGGCAACCTTGTCCAGGCAGAGCAGCAGGAGGGGAACAGTACAGGTAACTCTCTTCCAGACCCCCATTGCTGAATGAGGTTCAGGAAAGGGCAAGACTCTGCTTTGAGGGTTGGTTAATTTGTCTCACATTCTATTAACCAGGTTCCTTGTGCAAGAAACTGTCTGATCTCTCAAACTGGGAGTAGTCAGAAACAGTTTTCACATGGCAAAAACAATAATGATGATAAATAAATAAAATGATGTGGTCGATTCAAAAGTGTCTGGTTGTCCAGATGTGGCCTACGGTCTGCCAGTTCACTGCCCCGTCTCAAACCAAGTGACATTTGGCCGTGCTGGACTCTTTTGTTATAGTTTTTCCTTCAGGCAATATGGTAAATGTGCTTTCCCATTAGAAGGTTGGAGGATTGTTATATCTTACATGGGTAGGGAAGGAGGATCTGAAACCTCTTATGGTTTGATGGAGGCTGTTATCTCAGTGGATCTACATGCAGAAGGCCAGAGCATAGTGCGTACCACAGACAACATTCGTGGGCTGTTCCCTACAGTGTTTTGTAAAGATAACACTTTGTATTGGTCAGAATGCTGGGGTTTAGAGATGGCTAACTCACTTTCTGTTAAGTTCATGGCAACAGCAGAAGAGGTTCCCAGCAACGTACTTAGTGGGTGAGTTGCTAGGCCTGATGACTCTGGCTTTGGACTCTCCTAAAGGGAACCTTTTAGATGGAATTAACTGTAACTCTTTCTCTGCAGAGAGCCATTCCGATAAGAGTGATGAGGCTCAGGAACAGCCCCAGAGTGTCAGGTACATTCTCATCAGAGGGAAGGGGAAATTGTCTGGGTGGGCTGGACTGATTTCATTCAACATTATAGGGTTTCAATGAAAGCTTGTCTGTATCTCTGAAGAAGGGTTTTAATCCACATCTCCTAGCATGGTGTTATAATACCTCATTAGCCAGGTAATTGTACCAGATCAGCAGACAATTGCTTTTAAAAGCTCTGATACACACAGTTTTGTGGCTATGTATTTTTGAAAGATTTAAAATATGTTGCTTTGCCTATGGGATATTCATAGCGTTATTGATACACTAGTCTCTAGGTAGCTTTTTGTTCCTGCCTCATTGGGAGAGTTTCCCATGGAATCTGGAATGACTCAGGGAATTAATGCAGATGTCCAGTGCTAGTTATGCAGGTACTCATCCCTTTGACGCTTTGCTTTCTGGAGGAAGTGCGCTTGACTGATTTCTTTCAAACCTGGATCAGGAGGCCTGGAGACAGAGCCTCCAAAACTGTATAAAGAGTCAGCATGGTCTGACTCCGACAGACTCGCTGTGGAACACGGAACTGACAAACTTTTCTGTGGCTGATGGGTAATACCTGGTAGAGCTTAGCATGCATGTAAACTGTTAATTTGTTTTCTGAGTAATGCTTTTATCCTGGGGTGGCAAACTTTTTGGCCTGAGGGCCACATCTGGGAATAGAAATTGTGTGGTAGGTCATGAATTTTTACAAAATTGGGGTAGGTGTACGGGAAGGGGTGCAGGCTCTAGCTGGGGGTGTGGGCTCTGGGGTGGGGCTGGGGATGAGAGGTTTGGTGTGCAGGAGGGTGCTCTGGGCTGGGATCAAGGGACTTGGGGATCAGGGCTGGGGTGGATGGTTGGGGTGTGGGAAGAGGCTCAGGGGTGCAGGATCTGAGCAGCACTTACCTCAAGCGACTTCCGAAAGCAGTGGCATGTCCCTTCTCTGGCTCCTATGCTGGGACTTGGGCAGGCAGCTCAGCACGCTGCCCCATCTGCAGGCACTGCCTCTGAAGCTCTCATTGGAGCGCCGGAGGGGGCCATCGGAGTGTGTAGAAGCTGTAGCGGGGACGTGCCGTGGCTTCTGGGAGCCGTGTGGAGCGGCCCCTGGCTGGAGCGCTAGAGGGGGCCGAGCCGTGTGGTGTGGCCCCCAACCTGGCACCCCTCTCCCCAGGAGGAGCTTGTGGGCCAGCTTAAAACGTAGTTTGCCCATCCCTGTTTTACCCTAATAAACATTTTGTGCTTTGGGAAAGCTGTCTGGTCACTGATTAACTGTCATTATTCCTGAGAGAGAACTGCAAGTGCTAAATGAAAGTCAGATCTGGTGGGATAAACATAGCAGATTGCAAGGGAACTGCAGCCCTAAAAGTCTGGTCTGGAGGAAGAGCCATGCATGTTCCCTTCACGAGAGAGGTCTGAGTCCTCAGGGGGGTGCTCTTGAGACCACAAAGGATACTGAGGTGCAGTTAACCCTGGAACTGTGACAGTGTGAATCATGAGTGCTGCTAAGATCAGGAGAAGAATTTCCTCTGGGTCGCTGTGTAATAGATATGTATTAACTTTTGCAGGAGAAAGCCAAGTTACAAGAAAGCCGTGGATGAGCTGTATGATGGGCAGCAAGCAGAAGAAGGCGGGCTCTCCCCTCCAAGAAAAAAGACTCCATCACCACTCTGTCCAGCCAGCAAAGTGAGACAGAGTCCCAGCCCCAGCATACTTCCTCTAGGACTCTTCCCTTTTCCTTGAGCTACCAGTACTCTCTGTGCTCTCTTCACAGGTTGTGCGTCCATTTAAGACATTTTTACATACTGTGCAGAAGAACCAGCTGCTGATGACCCCATGTTCAGTGGGGCGAAGTAGTATAAAGAAATCCTTCATCAAACACAACACTCCACTCCGAACTGATCCCAAGGTAAAGCCCTTTCCCTCTGTTAGTGGGATAGGAGGGGAGAAAGCCAGAGTGGCTGCAAAGGCCTGGGTGGGTCTCAATGCAGTGTGGTAACTGTAACCAGCTACTGGCAATGATGGGACTGGGGTCCTGATTCTGCAAACTGCTCCATGCAAATGGATAGTTAAATCCAGGTGGGGCCACTTACTGCCCTCCACCTTCGAAGTCAATGGCATTCTGGAGGCAGACCCCTGCAGCCACCTAAATGAGCCAAGAAGGCCTGGTTCTAGGTTTATATTGTGATTTCCAAAGGGAGTAACTGTTGTTTTTCTCAATGTTCTGTTTACATAGGGTGAATTTGTCGTAAGTAATGAATCTCCTTAATCATAGATTGGGCTTACAGTAGGTGCACGTTTCACATCACTAATAGGCAGTGGGTGCTTTTTAGTTTGCTCACTACCTGCACACAGTCCTAATATTTTTGCTTTACAACAGTGAGAAGAGAGGTCCTCATTCAAAGGGCAGCAGGAACCAGCCAAAGTCACAGCTGTTTAGAACATCAGTAAAGTACAAAGGGATCAGGTTCACAGGAATGCCCAGTAGAGGCAAGGGTGCCATGGATGCATGCCTTCTGCTTATGCTCGCTAATACAGGGTGACTTAAAAATAAACAGGAGGTCTGCTTGGGATGGTCACTTGTTCCATTGTCCGAAAATTAATTGAAAGTACTAAAATTTAAATTGTATGAAATCAGGTCTTGCTTCCAGAAACCTAGACCACTGAATCCTGTCTGTCATCTACATCCTGTTTCCAGTAACAGATAGCAGAGCTGCTAGTGCGTTGCTGGGAATCTTTGGGCCTGCACCAGTTAGTAGGTTCTGCTGTACTCTGAAGGTGAACTTCTCTTCTCCACACAAGTAGTGAAGGATTTAATCTCCCTGGTGTACTGCTAATGACACACACAAGCTTACTCCACAGATGGTGGTGCCACCCGACATTTTGATTAAAAAACTAGAATGATATAAAATTAACCTGGCACACACTAAATGGATTAAAAGATGGCTAACCAGTAGAACTCAAAATGTAATTATAAATGTGGAACAATCATCGAGCTGTTGTGTATCTAGGGGGATCCTGCAGAGATCTGTTCTTGGCCCTATGGTAGTTGTCATTTTCTTCCAGGTCACTGATAAAAAACACAAAATCATCACTAATAAAGTTTGTAGCTGACTCAAAAATTGAGGGAATGATAAATAATGAAGAGGACAGATCGATGATATAGAGTGATCTGGATTGCTTGGCGAACTAGGGGCAGGCAAACAATAGAACCATAGAAACAAAGGATTGGAAGGGACTTAAGTTATCTAGCCCAGTCCCCTACACTGAGGCAGGATTAAGTATTTTCTAGACATCCCTGACAGATGTTTGTCTAACTTGTTCATTATTGGAGGTACTTAACTAGATTCCACAACCTTCCTAGGTAACTTGTTCCAGTGCTTAACTACCCTTCAGTTCGGAAGTTTTTCCTAATGTCTAGCCTGAAACTCCCTTGCTGCAATTTAAGCTTCTTGTCCTGGCCTCAGTGGTTAAGGAGAACAATTTATCACTCGGTATTTATGAAATAATATACATTTAGGAACAGAGAATATAGGTTAGACTTGCAGGGTGGGGGGATTCTGTCCTGAGAAGCTCTGAAAAAGATTTGGAGATTGTGATTGATAATCAGCTGAACATGAGCTCTGAGTGTGACAAAGGGTCAAAAAGGTTAATGCAATCCTTGGATGCATGAAAGGGAATTTTGAGCAGGAGAATACAGATTATTTTACCTCTGTATTTGGCACTTGTGTGACCACTGCTGGAATACTGTCCGGCTCTGGTGTCCACAATTTAAGAAGGATAAATTGGAGAGGGTTCAGAGAAGAGCCATAACAGTGATTTATAATCTATTTAACGTAACAAAGAGAAGGTTAAAGGGTGGCTTGATTACAGTCTAGAAGTACCTCTGTGGGGGTGCTAGTTCTCCTATCTAACAGAGAAAGTTAGAACACAATTCAATGGCTCGAAGTCGAAGATATGCAGATTCAGACAAGAAGGTGTACATTTTTAACAGTGAGGGTAACTAACCATTGGAACCATTTACCATGGGTTGTGGTGGATTGCCCATTTTTCCGATGTAGGAAATATTTTGGGGAAGTTCTCTGGCCTGTGTTATACAGGAAGTCGGACCCGTGATCGCAATAGTCCCTTCTGGGAATCTATGACTCACCTACTTGGTGAATGCTTTGTCATTCCTGCCTGGGCTATGCTACTTTGTGCTTCACTCCAGTCACAGCCAAAGGTGATGCAGGATTCCCCAAGTCTAAACAATGCCCCCACAGGGCAGGTTGCCTGTCCAGAGAGTCCTCCCTTTTATCAGATGGTTTGGCACAAGAGCAGGGAGGGGTCAGAGCAGGGAGGGGTCAGAGGCGTTACCTAAGCATCCTGGGATGGACTGTGACACTAATACAATGAGAAGACTCTTGTGGAACTAGTGGCCAGAGCCGTCCCTTGAGTAGAGTGAATCAGGGTGACTGCCCTGGGCTCCGCACTTTGACAAAATCGGACTGTCCTGATATTTAGCCCTTTGTCCCACATCCCAACTGATGTACAATCGGGATGCCATTTGTTCTGATATTCAGGTGAGGAGGCGGGGGGGCGAGTGGGGTGGGGAGGTGAGTGGCAGGTGGGAGGGGTTGAGGAAGCAGGTGGACGAGGGTGCAGACAGCAAGGAGACTAGCAAGGAGGTGGGTGGGTGGACAGCAAGGAGGAGAGCAGGGGGGGAAGGAGGGGGATGAGGCAGGTGGCAAGCGAATATCAAGGAAGAGAGGGAGGAGAGGTGCTGGACAGATGGTGAAGAGACTTAGTGGGGAGGTGAGCAATGGGGAGGAATATGTGGGGGGTGGGGAGGCTGATTTGTCCCAGGCCCTGCAGCACCTTAGGGACGGCCTTGCTAGTGGCCTCCATTTCCCTCATCCTGGCAGCACATTCAGCATGGGTCACGTGGGATGTGTGTGAGGGGAACTGAGTGCTCTGCGTTGATTTATTCATTTGCTGTAGGGAGCTCACTGCTATAATTGGGAGTCCATTGTAGTCTGCCTCAACAGGAAGCATGGAGGCCACAATTCAAATCTTTGAGAGAACCTTTGGGTGGAAAGTAGGGGCAATGGGGAATCTTGGGGTGTGACGTGAGCAGAGGCAGGAGCGGCGCCAAGGTTTTTGGTGCCCTAGGTGCAGGGCTGGCTCGCTGGTCCCGTGGCTCCGGTGGACCTCCTGCAGGCGCTCCTGCGGACGGTCTGCTGGTCCCGCAGCTCTGGTGGACCTGCAGCAGGCGTGCCTGCGGATGCTCCACCGGAGCCACGAGACCAGCGAACCGTCCGCAGGAACGCCTGCAGGAGGTCCACCGGAGCACTCTGCCGCCCTCCCAAATCCTGACGCCTAAATGGAAGCGCCGGCCCTGAGCAGAGGATTACCTCATACATCACCTGTTCTCTTATCTCATGCTGAAGTCTAGCACTGACGCTGGCTAGTGACAGTTGAACTTCTGTGGTGAATGCAGCATAGAAATCAGACAGTGTTGCTTGCCCAAATGCACCCTATGCAGTAACATACTGATCTTGGGGTAGTGCTTCTGACACACAAGAAGTGCCTCACAGTTACTCTCCTGCTCCTATAAAATGAGGTGGCTGAATTAGCACTGCTGCTTTGTCTCTCCCATTGCAGCTGGGCTGACCAGCTTGCTGACCCACTGTGGTACTGGGGCCCTTTGTGCCCCCTTCCAGGGAGGTTTGTATTGGCTCTGGCTGCAACTGCAAGTTCCCTGGTGTGTTGTTTTTGGCTGCCTTTGGCCACCCAGACTGCACCAGAAATGAGCCCCAGCAGGTGGGTATAATCTGAGCTTCCCATCCATTGCAGGAGAAGGAGCGGCAGCGGCTGGAGAGCCTGAGGAAGAAACAGGAGGCCGAGCAACAGCGAAAACAAAAGCTGGAGGAGGAAAAGAGACAGCGCCTGGAGGAGATGAAACTGTGAGTAACTGTCCCTCCAGCTGCTCCATCTCTGGCTCATCTCAGAATTGCTTCTAACTGGCTCTCTGTGTATCCTACAGGAAACGGGAAGCGCGTCTGCGCAAGGTGCTGCAGGCTCGGGAGCGGGTGGAGCAGATGGAGGAGGAGAAGAAAAGGCGGATTGAGCAGAAACTTGCTCAATTTGATGAGAAGAGTGAGAAGGTGAGTGGGCTCAATCTGACCATGGAGCCTCTTGAGACAATGGTTTTCTCATGGGAGTGGGTAGGGTGGAGAAGGGGTCACCTCACTTTGGGTCATGTCCTCTCTTGTATAGGGGCAAAGGGGACTGAGGTTGCTCAGACCCAGGAAACCAATGGGGAAATCTTTCATTAAAGGTCTGACTTGAACTTTGGGGCTAAGGGGGTTTGAGTTCCTGCTTTGTTTTGGGATTATAACTAATCCTGATAGGAGTCTCTGTTGGCTGGAATGATGAGGGAGAATACAGGGGAAGGTGCATTTAGGTCAGCAGAGACTCCTTTGTCAATTAATACCCAGTCTTGTCAATTAATACCCAGTCTGGTTAATAGCCAAAGAATGTGCGCAGATAAACCATCTCCCCCGTTAGCCTCCTGTGTCTGAGGGTCTTAGGCTATTACAAATAGGGCAGGGCCATTCAGATAGATATGAAGCACCAGAGCAGCCTTGTCTGTGGAGCCTGCTCTCTTCTGTCCCCTTTGCCACCATGGGCCATGTTCCCTCTTAGGAAACCTTTAATTTGAACCAGATGGAAACTGGTTTACCCTTGGCCTTTGGTTTGCAATGCAGCTGCCAGAGTCTCTGCTAAGTGACACTCATTCTATTTCACATATGCTCTGTGTGTTCTGCAGAGCTTCTCCTCATGTGAACTGTCCCAGGTGCTGCTGGACTCACAGCACTGGGTGCTGCCTGCCTTTAAGATAAGGTAGCACCCAGAGGCTCCAGTTGGGATTGGAATCCCATTGAGCAGACCCAGGGGAAGACAAGGTCACTGCCCCAACGAGCTTATGCTCCAAGAAATATGCACAGAACCCACTGGGCCTCTAGACTCTGGTACAGGGAAGGGCATCTTTTACCCTTTGGGGAGAGATGTCCCTGGCTCCCCGATGAGCTTGATGTGCCAGAGAGGATGTAATACATACTGGGGAGTTGTCCCATGTGCAACAGCAAGGTCCAGACCCGATGTATGTGTGACTGTCTCAGGTGCGAGAGGAACGGCTGGCAGAGGAAAAGATGAAGAAGAAGGTAGCTGCCAAGAAGATGGGAGATGTTGAGGCCCGGCGTAGACAAGAGGAGGAGGCCAGAAAACAGAAAGCGCTGCAGCTGGTGAGCTGTGCTGGGGTCCTGTATGCAGGAAGGAAGGTGGGCTGGGGGAATGGGTGTGGTGACAATGCTGCACTCTGCCCTATACATGGCAGGGGAGCAGCCAGAGTAACACTGATCTGTCACAGTCCTTATACATGGGGAGGAGGGCAGGACTATACAGTGAGTAGCTGAGGGAGAATTGGCCTACAGGAGGGAAAAGTACAGTCTTCTGTCCCCCAAGGTCCCTCGGGTCTCTTTGGGACTCCTTGTTGCCACCCCATCCTTCCCTTCACTACAGACCAGTTTCTGTGCTTTTCATGAGTTTCTAACCATTTCTTCCACATGGTCCATGAGCTGCTTCATTCTTCTCCACATCCTCAAAAGTCATAGTGTTTTGGGGAGCTCAGTGCTTGTTAATCCATCTTCCCCGGTTCCTGGGGTGGGCAGGATGTAAATGAGGAGATCTCAGACATAGATAAACTATAAAGAATCTCAACTGCAATTAACAGAGGATCAGAACTCAGGAACCACTGTGATCCTGGGGCTTAGGGCCATCGGCATTCAGGGTGACAGAGCTGAGACCTAGTCGTTTATCACTCTCCGGTGCCAGTGGGATGGGGAGAGCTAAGTAAGTGACTGTGCATCTCAGAAATGGAAGCAGAAACTACTCTGAAAGCTTCAGTCCATCAATGCTGTAGTGATGAGCTGCAGAAAAACATCAGGCAGGCTGACCCTCGTGCTTTTCTGCATGTCCCCCTCTTCCCTTGCAAGGTGGAGATAACTGCTTCCTTTTGCTTGTCAGGAGGAGGAGGAACGCCGACACAAGGAGCGAATGCAGAAGAAGAGGGAGGAGGAAGAGCAAGAGCGAGCGAGGAAAATTGCAGAGCAGAGACAGGCGGAACAAGAGAGGGAGAAGCAGCTGGCAGCAGAGAGAGAGCTTGAGAAGAAGAAGGAACAGGAGAGGATTCAGGCAGAGAGGTGAAACATGACCCTCCATGTCCTGAAGCTTCTGCCATGACTCTGCAGAGAAGAGCAGGGGCTAAATGGCCCAGTCAAAGGGCCTGGCAAAGCCCTATATTCTGTCAGCACAGCCCTGGAGTGAAGGATGAGCGATGAGCAGCCAGGAAGAAGTTCTGGGCCCTGTAGTGGGATTGGCAGCTGGTGAAGGCCCTGGACACTGGGGCGAAGGAGGAAGTGCAATAGGCATCATGGGGGAGATGCAGTCTGCACACTTGTTCTTTCTGAGCGTGACCTGGTGTGTTTCATTGGTTCCCAGAGAACGTGAGCGGCAAGAGAAGGAGAAGGCGGCTCGCCTACAGAGGGAGCTGATGGCAGCTAGAGAGGAGCGGCTCCAAAAGGAGATGGAAGAAAACGAGAAGAAACGGGTAAGGAGACTCAACATGTATCTGGCTTAAGCAGTCATTATAACAAGTGCTGTCTCCAGCAGCAGCAACTTGGCCACCAGCCGCAGGTGGGCTGTGGTGCTCCTGGAATAAATTGTCATAGAGTTTAATCTCTGGGAGAGTCCTAGCTCTCCTGTCCATTACAGGCAGTGCTGCTTGTTCCCTATAGCAGCTGGCAGCCCACCCATGCCACAGAGGGGGTTAGTTACTCCTAAAATCTTAATATTTACGCACTGGTGATTTCTGCTTTAGCAAGAGGAGCAGCGTCTAGCAGAGCTGGAACGGCAGGAGCAAGAGAAGAAAGCTGCAGCTGCTGCCAGTAACCATCTGAATGTAACCATGGACATGGAGGTGAGAGGGGACATCAGTGAGATGCAAGCCTGAGCACAGCACTCAGAGGAATGGGGCTGTCCTGCTGTCTCCATTTGTTTTCATAAGGGAGGTGCTGGGTAGTGGTTACAGCAGGGGATCTGGCTTCTGTTCCTGATGCCAGTACTGACCTGCCCAAGATCACACAGCAAGTCATTTAATCTCTGTCCTCCCATCATTAACGTGGGGATGAGCTAGATTTGTATGCCATGCTCATCACCGTGGTACCTGAGCACCATCTCACCTCTCTGTAAATTGCTTTGAGGTTCTCAATGAAAAGGCCTTAAGGAAAAATATCAGTGTTTGTCATGGACCTTCAGCCCATGATGGATGCAGGGAGGGAGGAGTCTCTTGATGTTCTCACTCTTCCCTGAATTCTTCCATTTGAAGGAGACTGAGCCCCACAGAGAGCAGGAATGTTATCAAATAAGGGTGAAGCACGGAAGCTTTAAATAAGAGAAATAGCCATAGGATGGTGCTGGGTGTCTGTCCTATAGTGTAGCATCTGCAACTATGTGGCTGAGAAACTGCCCCTGAAAACTCATGTGAGTTGCTGACCTTTCCTCAAGTGCTTCCCTCCTGGTCTGATCCTGGAGGGGAATGATTGTGGCTGAAACATTAAAATGAGCACACAGACTGTTGAAGTACATGCTTGTTTTTCTAGAGTGGGGCTCTTTTTTAAAACAAATTTTAAATGCACAAAAGTTAATGAAGTTGAGGCTTCAAGTAAGGAACAAATTTTCTTTCCCCACTTGCTTGGGGTGGGAATTTTGATTGAAACAGGAGGTTTTAATTCTCCTAGGAAAGGACTGACAAAAATGTTTGTCAATGGGTTAGTACCTTTTTATTTTTTTTAAAGGTTAAATTAAGGCTTCTTCCTCTTAGCTACACCTTCCCCAGTTTAGTTGTCTCTATCCGCATTCCAGTAACTGTCTTTACATAAATCCCCTACTATAAACGTTGCATATGTGGTTGTGATTAAGTATGTGTAGTTTTAAACATAATCAAACAAGACTTCAACTTCAGTCTTACAGGAGAAGAAGAATGAATATTCAGTTTAAATAGTCTGCACCCTAAAATCACCCCTAGCTTTGAGAGGAGAGCAGTCATCTGTGATTTAAACCTTATTTACTGTGTAGAATTGCTGCAGCCATCTATTAGACACTCTAGCTTTATCTTACCAATATGACGCTCACCTAAGTTAGAGAAGGGAACATGAAACCTTGTTTGTACCAAAACACTCACATTAGGATCCTATCATTTTAATACAAATAACTAAGGCTACGTTTTAGTCACGGGTATTTTTAGTAAAAGTCATGGACAGGTCACGGGAAGTAAACAAAAATTCATTGTCCATGACTTTTACTATAGACCTCTGACTAAAACTGAGAGGGGGGCAGCTTGGGGGAGAATCCCTGAGGGCGTAGCCTGGGGGGCACTGCAGGGGTCTGGGGGGTTGCTGTGGCTGGGGCAGGTTTCCTACCTGGCTCCTGGGAAGTAGTAACCTCCAGCTCCTAGCTCTGTGTGCTGCCTCCGTCTCAAGCCCTGACTCTGCAGCTCCCATTGGCTGGGAACTGAGGCCAATGGGAGCTATGGGGGCAGTGCCTGTGGGCCAGAGGCAACATGTGGAGCTAGGAGCTGAGGGAGAGGAGTTTCTGTTGCCCTCTAGGGAGTCCCCCCACCAGGTAAGCACACCCCAATCCCCAGCTCTGAGCCCCTCCACACCCAAACTCCTGTTGCTGGGGGGTGGAGTGGCCCGAGACTGCCCCAGGGCAGCTCCTGGGCCAGCTGCCTTGGCCAATGCACAAGTGACAGAGCCTTACAGATAGTCTGGTCTACCACCCAAGATGCAATGTTAGGGGTTCCTGGGGCTCAGCGTGTCACTAGAACTCTTCAGTGTGGTGCTGTTATGATCGCTTAGGGCTGCTTATCTACTTTCTGTTTCTAGAATTCCCCTGTCTGTAACTCCTATCAAATGACCCCGCAGGGCCCAAAAGGGCCTAAGCCCCCCACCATCAATCCAAATAATTACGGGATGGATCTGAACAGCGACGACTCTACGGACGATGAGAGCCAGCCCCGCAAGCCCATCCCTGCCTGGGCCAATGGTATGTGCCAGCTCACTGTGAAATCTATCCTTGACCATTCAGAAACCCCTGCTGGGTCCCTTGGACTGTTTAATGAGACTTGGTGGTAGCTTTCTCTGCCTGTGGCATAGGGAGATGAGATGTTGTGCTGTTAAAGATGCCAGCCTAGAGCTGTGCCGATGGAATGTTATACCGAGATGTACTGAGGCTCTCTGGAGGCGCATGGGACAGCATCAAGATAACAAATCACTTCCTTTGAACTAGGAGCCTTAGCACATAGCGAAAGGATGAATTTTCATGTACGTTTTTGAAACCTACATTTTGGGCCTAAACCTGCTTGCCGGTGACTATTTTTAAAGACCTTGTGCTCCTTTGTAGGGGTAATACCAATGTCCAGGCCACCATTCCCTCTGAGTGCAGCTTTCTAAGGTTGTGCTCTGCAGCTGAGCTCCATGCTGGCTACTGTTCTTACACTTCTGTTATCTCACTCAGTTACCTTATTAACCCCCTTTTGGGATACCTGGAACAGGACTAAATAAATAGAAACCCTAATTTTCTCTCTCAGAGAAGGTGTGGGGTTCTCCTGAGAGATAGGCAAAGTCTTCTCTCCACCTTCCCCGATTTACTGCAGATCCTTTTGTTAAGCACAATTTAATGCTTAGCATGTTCACCCTCTGTGCTACCGAAGTCCATGCCAGGGTTCTGATTTCCTAGTGGGCCGAGGCAAAGGTGCTCCTCCCCAGGGATCTGCAGTCTTGGAGGCGATAGGGGGATGGGGATGTACAGCTTCCAGAGCAGTCTGAACGCACCTAAGTTTCAGTGAAGGAATTATAGGCCAGTTCAATCAGTCTAATAAACTGTTCACTCTTACTTCTCCAGGGACTCAGCTTAGTCAAGCTGTCATCCACCAGTACTATAACCCTCCTGATGTCACCACGCTCTTTGGGGCCATCATAAGCCCTAAGCTGGAGAACATTTTCTACAAGAACAAGCCGCGATACTTTAAGCGCACCAGCTCTGCTGTCTGGAATTCCCCACCTTTTCCAGGTGCCAAAGCTGTGCTAGGCCTGCCCTACAGCCTGAAAAAATACTGAGGATGGAGGAATGTATCTCCTATGGAGCAGTGGGGGTTTAGTCTTTTTGTCTATGGAAGAAAAAGGATTTTATAATATTCAATCTCTGTAAATCTCTTAATGTTTGTAGATGAATAAAGGTCAGATTGTTACTGGGGCTTTTCATGTTTTTCGCACATGGGATTTTTGTTGAATTTTCTCTAGTGGGGACGTGGGGGAGAGACCCAAACCTACAGGGGATATTCCCTCTGGTGCACACTACTAGCTTCTTTTGCACACCTTTGACTCACTGCATGTTCAGTCATTGGAGAGATCAAGGTGTATCCTTAACTAAACTGCAGGAAACACCGATTTAGCTCTCTCCTTACAGAATTTTGCAAAGATACAGGTATATGCATTAGGCTAATTTTCTTCCGCACTTTCCAGCAGACCCTCTACTATGGAAATACTTCAACACAAAGGACTACTGTAATTTTAATAAAAGTCATTTTTAAAAAACCAAATGCAAGATTTTGCAATAGAGCCTGAAAGAGTTCTTAGTGGAATGAACTGATGACCGCACACAAGGTCCACAAGACAGGAACTGAAAATGAACACAGCTTTGTCTAGTAGATAAATGTATCTATCTAAAACTAATTCCATGCCTCATCATAGGGTAGAACAGACGTTTTTAACCTGTGACTCCCCCATCCCAGGATCCTCTTCAGTGTTTCAGGAAAAAAGATGTTGTAGTGTACAAACTTAATTTACATTCAGCAGTTTAATAACCAAAAGAGTTGACACTTTTCTTAATGGAAGCACAGCTCCTTACCAAAACCATTGCCCCCCAGGAAAAGCAAGTTTGACAAACCACCCTGCATGTAAGGTGGATTGAATTTGCACTGGTATGCCTTAGTCTTTACCAAAGAGAGGCTAATGCACATTGAGTAGTATAATTAGGTAGTACATGTTTACAGACTAGGAAGATACACTATATACATACATTCAGATTAATTTTATGTTGAAGTGATGAATTATGCATTTATTTACTAGTTAATTTTTAAAGCATGATTTATTTTGCACTGCATTTAGATGGCACTTGGAATTGTAAAACTATTCATTAAACAAAACTTCCTTAAATAGGCTGGATAAAATATAGAAAAATTTATCAAAACATGCATTTTAAAATTGATTTAATACTTTGTTTAGTTCTCTCTGCACTTGCAGAAGAAGCTAATGCTGACAAAAGGTTTAGCACCTCAAACTGTTTCCACATGCTTAGCTAGAGAAGTTCAGTGGTTTGACTTTAAAATGTTGTCTGCAAACATGTACTGCTGTGGTATTCAGTTACAAATTCGGGGGGTCTGGATAAGACAATGTTCAAATGGTGGACCAGAGGGCTGTTCAGGTGTTTTCTCTCTTGTGCAGGTACACTAATTCTTCACTTAACTGGCAGGGATTGGCAACCTATGGCATGTGTCAAAGATGGTGGGTTGGTTTCTGAGTGGCACAGACTGCTAATCCAATTGAGCACATTTTATACAGGCCATTTATCCAATTTTCAATGAACTGAAAATCCTGATTATCCAAATGAGCAGTGTGCTTCCCCTGCTCAGTTGGGTAATTGGGATTTTTGGTCCCCAGAGGGGGGAGAAGGAGTAGCAGCAGCAACAGAAGCCTCCATGCTGCTTGAGTTGGGGGAGACCCAGAGGAGCAGGAGCAACTCCCAAGAGCTCATCCCTGCCTGGGCTTGCTCCTGCTCCCAGTTGGAGACTCTGCTGTAAGGATGGCCCAGCCACTCAGCTCTGACTTCCTGTGCGCCCCGGTTGCAGCACCTCTATGCTAACCTGCCTCTGAGCATGCCACCCTGCAGGCTCACAGGATGCTCTGCAGCCAAAGGGGAAAGGGCTGCCTGGCAGGGGAGCACACAGGCTGGAGCTGCCTCTGAGGGCATGCTAGACATTAGCTGGTTTCCTCCCTATTAGTGGCTCTATTATAAGGGCACTGAGCAGCCCAACTACCTGGCTCCAGTTTGTTCCTGTGCTCCCATACGAACTGGTCCCTTTCACTCCCCAGCTGCAGAGCATCCTCTGTGCTAGATGGAGGGAGGGAAGGGGGTTGCTCAGGAGAGGCAGCATGGGGATGCTGCAGCTGCCAAGGGCAGAGTCCCCAGCAGACCTGGAGCCAGGCAGCAGGGCCCCCAAGGGGAGCAGGTTCAACAGCTAATGTCCAGAAGGCCCTCATGGGCCAGATCTGGCCCACAGGCTGCAAATTGAAAAACACTAACAAAACAACATTCAAGCAGTACATCATACTGTTTTATTAAGGTAATCAGTTTAGCCCTTAATATAAGCTGGCATCATTTAAAATTTCACTATAAATGTAAACAACAAGGAGTCCTGTGGCATCTTAACGACTAACAAGTTTGTTTGGGAATAAGCTTTTGTGGGCTGGAACCCACTCAGGGTATGTCTACATCTACAGTTTTGCAGCGCTGGTTGTTACAGCTGTATTAATACAGCTGTATAGGGCCAGCGCTGCAGAGTGGTCACACTTACAGCAACCAGCGCTGCAAGTGGTGTTAGATGTGGCCACACTGCAGCGCTGTTGGGCGGCTTCAAGGGGGGTTAGGGGAATGCGAGAGCAAACCGCGGGGAAGCAGGTCTCCTTCCCCGCGGTTTGCTCCAGTGTTCCCCGACCTCCCCCCCCAAGCAGGTCTCCTTCCCCGCAGTGTGCTGTCGCGTTCCCCGAACTCCCATGCAAGCAGGTCTCCTTCCCAGCGGTTTGCTCCGGTGTCCCCCGAACCCCCCTGCAAGCAGGTCTCCTTCCCAGCGGTTTGCTCCGGTGTTCCCCGAACCCCCCTGCAAGCAGGTCTCCTTCCCAGCAGTTTACTCCGGTGTTTTTTGAACCCCCGTGCAAGCAGATCTCCTTCCCCGCGGTGTGCTGTCGCGTTCCCCGAACCCCTGTGCAAGCAGGTCTCCTTCCCAGCAGTTTGCTCCGGTGTTCCCCGAACCCCCCTGCAAGCAGGTCTCCTTCCCAGCGGTTTGCTCCGGTGTTTTTTGAACCCCCGTGCAAGCAGATCTCCTTCCCCGCGGTGTGCTGTCGCGTTCCCCGAACCCCCCTGCAAACCGCGGGGAAGGAGATCTGCTTGCACGGGGGTTAGGGGAACGCGAGAGCAAAACACGGGGAAGGAGACCTGCTTCCCCGCGGTTTGCTCTCGCGTTCCCCGAACCCCCCTGCAAACCGCGGGGAAGGAGACCTGCTTGATTACCAGAGAGGCTTCCTCTGGTATGCTGGGATACCTGTTTATTCCACGGAGGTCAAGAAAAACGCTGGTGAGTGTTTACACCTGATGACCAGCGCTGGATCACCAGCGCTGGATCCTCTACACCCGAGTTTCAACGGGTGTACGGCCAGCGCTGCAAACAGGGAGTTGCAGCGCTGGTGATGCCCTGCAGATGTGTACACCTCCTAAGTTGCAGCGCTATAACTCCCTCACCAGCGCTGCAACTTTGTGGTGTAGACAAGGTCTTAGAATCATAGAAGATTAGAGTTGGAAGAGACCTCAGGAGGTCATCTGGTCCAATGCCCTGCTCAAAGCAGGACCAAACACCAACTAAAACTGACAAAGTGGGTTCCAGCCCATGAAAGCTTAGGCCCAAATATATTTGTTAGTCTTTAAGGTGCCACAGGACTCCTCAATGTTTCTGCTGAAACAGACTAACACGGCTACACCTCTGAAACTATAAACATATATTTCCTAAACATGGATTTAAATAGAGTCATTGATTTTATTCACTCTGCCTGTTTGTCATGACACCAAATGTTAATGGCATTTGCTTAAATGAATAGCCATCCCACAATCCGCAAATGGATTAGAACATATGAGTTTTACATTATTATCTTTAGATTGCTTCTGCGACATTTCAGCTCCTTATAAAGATAAGTAACGAAAGGAAAGGCCAGGAGGTTAAACTGTAGATCCAGCTCATTCAGGGAGTGGTTTATACTAAGAGCAAGTGATAAGTCTCTCATACAAGCGTCTTTGAAATAGCAGCTCCTCAACCTAGAGAAGAGAGAAGAACGTTATTGACTAATGTCTCTTCCCCTTTATGGAGGTTAATACACCTTAAAAATAGTTATCTTGTGCACAAAAATCCTCTAGTCTTTTCTTCAAGTTTTTCTATAAGGGCAGCATTTATGTTGTATCATAGAGGAAGGCCTTTGACAAAGCAGTGTCTGGTCTCATGAAGAACAGTATCTTTATGAAAGTGCCCTGCCCTGAAAGATGAGCTCTGCTGCCAGCTGCGGGGCTTCACAAAGATCTCAGTTTTTGTGAAAGTAACCACATGTAGGCTGGAGAACCTTTTTGAAGCTACAAACACTGGGACATGAATCCACAACCACTGCATTGGCCGGTATGGGTTCAGGTTGCACTGTACACAACATAATAAGCAGAAAAGCAAGGAAATGAAAAGCTAAGGCATTTGACAGGACGTACGTTCCAGACAGAGCCACAGAAAACACACACACAAAGCTTTAGCTCAGCCCTAGTGAGGATGGCAGCCTTCCAGGCACCTATTTCCCAAACATTAATAAGTGTGACTTTCCAGAACTGCACAGAAGGAATAGGGATAGGTGAGAGTGGGGAAGCTGGTCTGAGTCTCTCGATGGGGAGCCGAGGATGGAGTATTGGAAGGCTAGCCTCCCTACTGCGGCAGAGTTGAGGTTGCAGTGTAATGGATATATGCAATACATCTTGAAATACAACCATTGTAAAAGGTAAGCAAGCATTTAATGCAGTTTGCATGTTTCACTCCTTCACAAAGTCATTTGCCCCTGAGTATCCCAGTTTGTTTCTCTCCAGATCCAGCTCTCTGAGTCTAGCTGGTTCTAAGAACAGAGGAGAGATCCCCACACTAGCAGTTGTGTGTTTGCAGTAGACAATCTGCAGCAGTCAAAGATTTAGAATAGCCTTAGGATTTGAAATAATCCTTTTTGTTACCTAAATCATACTGTAACCCTCTGGTAAAGGAAAATGAGACCTGCCCTATGTTAATTGGACAAGAGAGAGAAACAGTGACCACTTGTGAATGGCCAGGACACATTAACTATAGGCAAAGATAATGGACCTAGAGTTCAAACAAAGTAAACTCTGTCATTGAGAATATCAAACACATTACAGGCAAAACCTTCACAAAAATCACATAGGTAAATGTCCACACGGTGATGCTTCCCCATCTGGTTTTGGACACTAAAGATGGAAGGGATGATATTGTTGCCCCTTTTCAACCCAAGCAGCCAGTCAAGGTTCAGGGCCCTGAGGATGTTCACATTGGAATTGATGGACTCTGCTATTTTCTTTGATGTAAATAAACAAGCTTACAAGGAATGTACAAAGTCCTGCTACCCCCAATGGGAGAGGAACCAAGAACAAAAGCAGAAGCTTATTAGCTTACAGCCCCAAACCTCATTAGCCAACAGATCCAAAAGCTCTCACACTTTTGCCAGGGTCACACTGTGCTCACAAGCTACTGCTCAGCTTTTGCCCTGCTCTCTGTTATTGTCTGTCCCCAGTTCTGTTTGTTCTTTCCCACTCTACCAGGTCACAAGATGCAGTGGAACTCCCCTGTCCACATGGTGCTAGTTTCTGGGGAGACTGTCCGGCTTTGTTATGGGTATATGGGCCCTGTAAGCATGTCTTAGAACTATCTTAAGTAAAGAGTGTATTCACACATCAGCTCGAACAAGGTTTTAATTCAACCCCTAACAAGGTTTAACACAGCACACCAGTGTTTGGAATTGTTTTGAGCTGGAATGGATTAAATCTAAATAGGCTCCAGACAGAGACTGAAACCCCAAGACCACACCTGCACTACACCTCCCATCTACTATAAGGGAATGGTCTCGAATGTTCTAATGCACCTCCTATGGCTAGGGTCACCAACCTTCTGGGACTGGCCTGGAGACTCCTGGAATCAGCATCGGGCTCCCGAGGACAACTGAAAGCAAACCAGGAGATTTTAATAGGATAGTTTAAGAAAATGACATTCTTATTCGAATGCTTGCTCATATCGATTCCAATTAGGTGTGCGTGCACCGCATGCATGATCGTCAGAAGATTTTTACCCTAGCAACACTTGGTGGGGCGGCTGGGTCGCCCCCTGGAGTGGCGCCCTTATGGCACCGGATATATACACCTGCCGACCCAACGGCCTTTCAGTTCCTTCTTACCGCCCGTGATCGTCGTTGGAACTGTGGAGCGTGGCTTTGCTGATCTCCACTTCCCTAGCATTCTCGTTGTTATTACTCTTAGTTCGGTTTATAGTTCGAGTTTCACAGTTATAGTTAGTGTTAGTTGTTGTGTACATATAAAGTTAGTGTATATAATTGAGGGGGGATTGGGGATTAGCCCCTTCCCTCCACCCCAGTGCTGGGGCTCATGCCCAAGTCACCGGGATTCAAACCGTGCTCGGTGTGTCAAAAGCCAGTGCCAACAGGGGATCCCCACGACTCCTGCCTTAAGTGCCTTGGGGAATCCCACCTTGCTGATAAAGTGCCATATCTGTAAGGCATTCAAGCCGAGGACGAAGAAGGAGTGGGACTTTCGCCTGAAACAGCTCCTCATGGAGGCGGCACTTAGCCCTGCATCCTCGGTACCAAGCACTCAACAGCCTGTTTCTGTAAGGAGTGCCTCTTCTGCGCCGGACCGCCCTGGCACCATGAAGGAGCCACGGCACCGACCATCACTGGCACCGTTGCCGGCTCGGCACCGCTCCCTGTCCCCGCGGCCCAGGAAGCAACCCAGCATTCCAGCTGCCTCAACATCCACACAGAGGAAGGAGCGCCCGTCAAAGACAGATGGCCCAGCACCGTCATCTGCCACAGCACCGTCAACTACAGCCCCGTCAATTCCGGTCCCGCAAGGTCCGTTGAGTCCGGAGCCTGAACACTCCCTGGCTCGCACTGTGGTCGAGCTTGCACTCCCATCTATGCTGAAGACCTTCTCCACGGCAAGGGAGCTGACAGCCATGACAGAGACCACACTGCTTCAACCCCCGGCACCACCAGTGCAGGTCATCCAATCTATTAGCAAACCTGCCTTGATGAGGCCGCCCTCTGTCAGTCCCGTACAGAGACGTTCACGATCTCATTCTCACTGAAGTTCTCGATCATGCCGCCAATCCCGCTCCCGACGCTGCTCGCAGTCCCGGCACCACTCTCCATCGCGGTACCGGTCACACTCACAGCACCGCTCGGCCGCCATTCACTTGCCAGACATTCTCGGTACCGGTCTGGCTCCCGGCACTGTTCATGGCACCGTGCATCTTGCAGCCGCTCTAGGTAAAGAGACTCGAGATCCTGGTTGACCTCCCGGCACCGCCACGATCGTAGGTCCCGGTCTCGCTCGCGGTACCGTTACAGCTCCCGGTACCGCTCCCCAGTGCCGTCCCGTGACAGACCAACCAGAGACATGGCTTCCTCGCAGAGTCTGTCAGCACCACCGTGGCCGTTGAGGCACACCTCGGTGTCGTCACAGGCTGGTAGTGTGTCCTATCCACAGGATTGTGACTCTGATGTCCCCAGCCATATATTTCCAGAGAGCCAAGGCCACAAGCAAGGATCCCATCAGTGGTCTTTTTGGACACCATGGGCGTACCACCGAGTCCAAGGTGCTCCATCAGCAGCACCGCAGTCCATTCCGTCTGAACACCGGGCACCAGAGGCAACCGTAAGCCACCCCCCCATGGGTACAGATGTGGCTCTGGTACTGCCTACAGGCACCCACGTCCCACCTGAGCCTGACGCAGCTCCTCAAGATCAGGAGCCCTCACAGGACCCTCTTGTCCCTGGCCTCTCATCTTCCTCGCCAAATGAGGCTGTGGCGGGGACATCTTCCTCCGGCCTTCCCCCAGTTGACATAAGGACCCATCAGGACCTCCTGCGATGAGTAGTGCAGAACATGAACCTGCAGATGGAGGAAGTCCCTGAAATAGAGGACCCTGTAGTGGACATCCTATCTGCAGATGCCCCTACAAGAGTGGGACTGCAATCTGGTTCTAGCCAAGCTAATGGGTGCTCCTTTTGAACCACTGGCCACCTGCTCGCTGATGTACCTCTCCTGGAAGACAGCCTTCCTCATCGCTATTACATCGGCAAGGCGAGTATTTGAGCTCCGGGCCCTCACAGCGGACCCCCCATATACGGTGTTTCATAAGGACAAGGTACAGCTGCGACCACACCCCGCCTTCTCCCTAAGGTGGTATCTGCTTTTCATGTCAATCAAGACATCTTCCTCCCGGTCTTCTTCCCGAAATCGCACTCGTCCCGTCGGGATCAACAGTTGAACTCCCTGGACGTCCGCAGGGCCCTAGCCTTTTATATCAAAAGAACAAAACCCTTTCGAAAGTTGCCTCAGCTTTTTGTAGTGATGGCGGATCGTATGAAGGGCCTGCCGGTCTCCTCGCAGCAAATTTCATCATGGGTGACGTGCTGTATCCGCCCCTGCTTTGACTTGGTTCATGTTCCAACGAGCCACCTCACCGCCCATTCTACTAGGGCTCAAGCTTCATCTGCTGCCTTCCTGGCCCATGTACTCATACAAGAGATATGTCGGGCTGCGACCTGGTCATCAGTTCACACCTTTGCATCACATTACGCATTGGTACTAGAGGCCAGAGACGATGCGGCATTTGGCTCAGCAGTTTTACATTCTGCGACATCTCACTCCAACCCCACTGCCTAGGTAAGGCTTGGGAGTCACCTAATTGGAATCGATATGAGCAAGCACTCGAAGAATAAAAGACGGTTACTCACCTTTGTAACTGTTGTTCTTCGAGATGTGTTGCTCATATCCATTCCAAACCTGCCCTCCTTCCCCTCTGTTGAAGTAGCTGGCAAGAAGGAACTGAAGGGCCGTTGCGTCGGCAGGGGAATATATCCGGTGCCATAATGGCGCCACTCCAGGGGGCGACCCAGCCGACCCATCGAGTGTTGCTAGGGTAAAAATCTTCTGACGATCGTGCACGCGGCGAGCATACACCTAATTGGAATGGATATGAGCAACACATCTCGAAGAACAACAGTTACAAAGGTGAGTAACCGTCTTTTATGTCATGTTGGGGGAAAAAATCTCTTGGAATAGCTTCAGTCAGAGTTGGCAACCCTACCTATGGCTCCTTATCCTCACATCCATAGGAGTGAGAGTGATAGAGGAGGGCAGAGAATGCTTCTTTCTTTCCTTCATGACATGGGCTGGGATGTTCTAGCAAGTCCTCTCACCCACGTAAATACCTTCACAGCGCAAGGCCAGGATTAGTCTCTCTTGGTTGTGTTTTTTTTAAAACAAAGAAATGATTTTATTTTCCCCACCACTGGAATTATAAAATCACAGCAGCAGAGGTCAATATTTACAAAGTAGCCGAATGCCCCCTTGAGATAATGAGAACAAACCCCAGGAACAGTGTGACACTATACTTCATATTCTTTATGAAAATATAGTTATGGTAGGAATATGGCATAACCAAGATATGCTTCATGCAAGATAACTCTTGTGAGCTATCACTGGATAGGTTATGAATTACTGAATATGATTATTCTATTTGTATGTCTGTATCATTTCTGTATCTGGAATTGGGAATATTGACCATGTATCTGTATTTCAGCTATGTTACTTTAGTTGACACCCCTGCTAACACTTCAAGTACAACAATGGAAAAGCCAGACAGCACTGATGGGCCATCATCACTGATAATGAACTGTGAAAAGGCTTGGCCTTCCTGAGGCTCTCCATGCTGCTACAGACTTCTGGACTCCAGGATACTACAGATACTGAATATTACCTGGGACTACTGCTATCTTTCCACTGGAAGGGAAGGGGCATAGGCGCCCACTGCATGGGTGCTGGAGAACCCACAAGAAAAATTAGCAGGTGCTCCACATCTACTGGCAGCCAAGCTTCCCCCTCTGCACCTCATCTCTTCCCCACCTCCTCCCCCCAGCATGCCACATCCCTGCTCCTTCCCCTCCCTTCCAGAGCTTCCTGCCGGCCGGGAAACAGCTGTTTTGCTGAGCTGAGGAAGCTCCGAAAGGGAGGGGGAAGAGCAGGAGGCAATGCGCTCAGGGGAAGAGGTGGAGTGGGGGTGGAGACTTGGGGAAGGGGGTGGAATGGGGGTGGGGAAGGGATGGTGCAGGGGCAGGGACTTGGGAAAGCGGGTGTGGCAAGGAGACGTGGGGTCTTGGGGGAAGGGGTGGAGTGGGAGCAGGACCTGGGGCTGAGGGGGTTCAAGCACCCACTGGCCAGAGGGGAAGGGGGGATGAAGGGCGGGGTCAAGTTTGGGAGACAAAGGATTCTCGCCTTATGTAAATCCTATTTAAGGGTGGGGAGGAAGGCAAACTTGTCTCCTCTCCTCCATGGCTGCCTGCCCAAGAAGAAAAACTATGAAAGCCTCCTGAAGGGAAGGCAAGGGGAGAGTCCAGACTGAGACAGAGGTCCAGTCTGGAAAGGAATATAACTGGAGCTCTGAACCACTGAAACTTTGCAACCTGCTTAAAATAACATTTAGGGTAAGAATTTACATTTTGTAACCTGCTTCTTAAGTATATTGGGCTTAGTCTGTGAGCTCTGTTTTATTTTCCTAGTAATCTGCTTTGTTCTGTTTGCCACCTCCTTAACTATTTAAAACATAATTGTTATAGTTAATAAACTTATTTCTGGTTTATAATATGACCCAGTTTATGTGATTTATAATGGGGCAGGGTGATGGGGGAGAAGTTGTTTATCCTCCTCCAAGTTGAGGGAAGAGGCAAATTTCATATAACTTTGGGTGTGTATCCCAAGGGAAATGGACATCTGGGTGCTGTAGCAAGTTCCTTAAGCTGAGCTTTCTCAGAGCAGATATCTCTCTGTGCAGCTGGGTGTGGCCCTGCCTGTGTGCTTGGCTGGAAGACGTTTGTGAGCCACAACAAGATCAGGATGGGGGCTCAGGATGGTAGAACAGGTTGACTCAATGGAATCTCAGCACACCAGGTGACATCCCAGGGTCCCCCGGGCCCCTGAGAAAGAACAGAGTTAAACCCAAGGAGCTCTGGAGCAGAGCTGCCAGAGACAAGCAAAGGAGAGGGTAAGGGGGGACTTGACCCAAGTGAGAGTGCGCCTTTAAGAGGGAAATATAAAACTATGGAGACACCTTATCATTAGGTGTTAAACTTTAAAACAACTTTTCTAAGAGGGACAGCATGCACTGTATAGGCAACATGAGGAAAGTTGAAAGCAGCCCTCTGCCATAGCCACCCACTTCAGCCTTGTCTACATTAAGGGGAAAAAAAATCAGATGTATGGCTGTATCCAAGAGGAGCTCTGGGTTAAACAACAGATAGTGATAAAAAAAACACCACCTGCCCCATCTATATGACAGCTTCCACTGCCGCTGCTGAAGCTTGATGGATCTGAATTTTGCCAGTAGAGATACAGGCCTCTGTTTTTTCGCTAATGTCTCTTTCCAAAGCCCTGTTACTCCCAGGTTCCTTTGGCCAGTTCTTCTGAGTGGAACCACTTTGCACACTCAGGGCACGATATTTTAGCTGGCTGCAGGGTAGCTAAACTTTGGGATTCCCTCTAGCGAGTTATCTATCTTAGGAGGATGCCCTGAACAGCCGCCAAAGACCCCTGCATGCTACTCCAGCATCTGTAAAATCAGGGTCAAGGCCTGAGTGAGGGCTGTCCATTGAGGTAGGACTCACACGAAGCACTGACCCCAGCTCTGTCACTGCCATGGCAAAGTGCTCACACTCATTCCTAGCCTGTTACCTGAATCAATTAAAGGACTTGACTGGCCAATGCATTAGACAATTCCCATGTCAGATCCTACAGTTGTCTAGTTTGGAGCTGTTCATGTGTTTCTAATGCTCCTTGCAAAGAGAGATTCTGGTGTGTGGGTGGTTGGCGGAAGAGGAATCAAACACTTCCTGAATACACAAAAGTCTGGATTGTTGCCAGTAGATTTGCTGCTGTTTCAGCCACTGCCAGTATTAAAATTTCAACTTTGACCTAGTCTCTTACAAGTCAATACAACATGTGTCTGGACTGTTACTTATGCATAAATCAGGTTGGCTTCTAGCTCTGACCACGGAATTTTCTAGGTCTTCCTCAGTGTCATTCTTGGCAGGTCACTCACATACTTCCCGTACAGGAGGGAAAGGAAGCAAACTTTGACCATGTTCCAGGAAGTGCTGCTGGATTTGACCTTAATCCTCATTGACTATTTCTTTTATTTACTCCAGATGTCAAAGCAGTTACTGACTTTAAGCCACTGGTGTGCCCCTCAGTTGTGCAGTGGAGAGAAACATCAGTTGTCACCAAAACCCTCAAGTAACAGATTTCGGCACTGAGTGTTTCTGCCCTAAGAGCACTTATTCCCATAACTACCCTTTCTTCACCTTTCTCAGTTCTTTAACATCATTTATAAAATGGCACCAAACACAATGTTCCACATGCTGTCTGTAACGAGCCACATATACAGAGATTGGAGAGTGAAGCAGAACTGTACTTACCTGAAAATTGTAAAGAGAACTAGCAACTACTTACACCAGTCTCTGCAGTTTGCAGTCGGGATGTTTCAGTCCTTCACACAGCAGCTTCACTCCTGAATTTGCCTGTTTGTTGCCTCCCAGATCCAGCTCTTTCAAAGTTTGATTTGTACTGATAACTGAGGCAAGATATTTGCAATCAGAGGCCGTGATACCACAGTATCCCAACCTGCAAAAGACAGGCAATTGTTCACTTGATTCTCAAATATTCACTGTGTCTGTAGTGTGTTTTCATGGGTTCTCTTTTCCAGAATTGTAGCACTACAGTAATGCTATGAGGATGGAGTCCTGGATGCCCTGTATTTACGGTTACATGACACAGTTCAGTTTAATAAAAAATGAATAAATAAAAATCATTTTTTAAAAACAAAATGCAAGTTTCTGCAGTATGGCCTGAAAAAGAGTTTGACTCTGAATGAACATATATGACAGCATGGGTCAACAAGCCAAGATTAGAAAACGAACACAGATTTGTGTAGAATAGATGAATGTGGGTCTAAAACTACTTCCACACCTTAGTGAGGCAGAATAGATGTTCTTAACCTTTTTTCTCTGTAACACCCATATATAACCTCAGACAGTGGTTTTCAAACTTTTTTCATTTATGGACCCCTAACAAATTTCAAATGGAGGTGCAGATCCCTTTGGAAATCTATTTTCTGTATATATAGTTGAATTCTGTTCAGTCAGTTTTCAGTCTAAGTCTTTCATGGATCCCTTAGACATAGTCCATAGACCCCTACAGGTTGAAAACCACTGACTAGGATCCTCCTTCACTATTTCAGAAAAAATATACTGTAATGTAGATACCTTATTAAATTAATTTAAATCTTCTTGTGAATGTTTAATTTTTAGTCTTTTTCCTAAAGAAAGATTGATTATCAGCTGTTGGTATAATTTGGAACTTAAAAAACTAAACGAAACAAAAAAGAGGAAGTTACTCACCTTGTGCAGTAACGGAGGTTCTTTGAGATGTGTGTCCCTGTGGGTGCTCCACTTTAGGTGTTGATGCGCTCCTGTGCTCATAGCCGGAGATTTAAGGTAGCAGTGCCTGGTTGGGCAGCACATGTGCAAATCCTATCTCGCGCTGCCTCAGGTGATTAACTGATGCTGTGTGGTCAACCTCCCCACCCCCCTACATACTTCCTTCTCTACTGCAGAGTCTGTATAGGCTAGAACTCTGAAGCAGAGGGGAGGAGGGAGGGTAGTGGAGCACCCACAGGGGGACAAATCTTAAGTGCATGTGCAGTGCATGTGCAGTGCAGTAAGAACCTCCATTACTGCACAAGGTGAGTAACTTCCTCTTTATCTCCTTCAGGTGCTGTCCCTGTGAGTGTTCCACTTTAGGTGACTTCAGAGCAGTGCCCTCCGAGGGAAGGAGGAGGCTTCAGAGTTGATGTCGTAGTGAATGAGAGCACCATGTGAGCAATGTAGTGTCGGAAGATGCGTGCTGTAGCAACACATAGTGTTGTGTAAAAGTATGAGGTGAAGTCCGGGTTGCAGTTCTGCAAATTTCCATAATAGTGATGTTGTTGAGAAAGGCTATTGATGTTGAGAGACTCCTAGCAGAATGTGTGCAGATCCCCATAGGTGATTGCCATTCGTACTGTAGATAGCAAAGTTTGATACAGTCTGATATCCATTTGGACAGGCATTGTTTAGAAATGGTGTGTCCTTTGGATTAATCAGTGATGGAAAGTAATAGTTCTGGAGACTTGCAAAATGGTTTCATTCTGTCGATACAAAAGGTGAGAGCCCTATGGATGTCCAAAGTGTGTAGTCTGGATTGTCTACTGTCCATATGTGGCTTTGGGAAGAATGTGGGTAAGTATATCATTTGGTTGAGGTGAAAGAATGATACCACTTTAGGTAAAAATTTAGGGTGTGGTCTGAGACACACTCTATCTTTAAAAAAGAAGGTATAGGGTGGGTCAGCCATGAGAGTTGCTAGTTCTTCTTCGAGTGATTGCTCACATCCATTCCAGTTAGGTGTGCGCGCCGCGCGTGCACGTTCATCGGAAACTTTTTACCCTAGCAACTCCAGTGGGCCGGCAGGTCGCCCCCTGGAGTGGCGCCACCATGGCGCCCAATATATATCCCTGCCGGCCCGCCCACTCCTCAGTTCCTTCTTACCGCCGTGTCGGTCGTTGGAACTGTGGAGCGCGGCATAGCTGTCCTCCACGTCCCTAGCTCTCCTAGTTATCTATCGTTATCTATCGTTATCTCTAGTTTCATTATAGTTGTTAATTAGTTTGTTAAGTTGATAGTTAAGTTAATTAGTTGTAAAGTACTTCTATCGCCGGGGGCTTAGCCCTTCCCGGCACCCGGCACCGGGCTCATGCCTGGTTCGCCGGGCTTCAAGCAGTGTGCGGCCTGCAAGAAGCCCATGCCTACCAGCGATCCCCACGAAGCGTGCCTGAAGTGCCTCGGGGAATCGCACAGATCCGACAAGTGCCGCATCTGTAAGGCCTTTAAGCCGAGGACAAAGAAGGAGAGGGATCAAAGGCTCCGAACTCTCCTAATGGAGGCGGCACTTGACCCGACGGCTTCGCAGGCCGTGGTATCGGCACCGGCACCGGATCGCTCCGGCACCGAGAAGACTCCTCGGCACCGACCCTCTCCGGCACTGGAGCCAGAGCCAAGGCCGTCGAAGTCTAATACTCCGGCCAGGCAGACCCGGCTAGAGCGCCCGGCCTCGACATCGGCCGCGGCGCCGCCGGCACCGTCAGCACCGTTGACTCCGGGCCCGGCGGGTCCGTTGAGTCCGGTGCCGCCGAGCTCCCCCATGAGATCTGGGGTTGAGATAGTGGTCCCGTCCACACCGGAGACCTTCGCCTCGGCTCGGGACCTTATTGCCCTGACTGAGCCTACTCGGCTGCCACCCCCGGTACCTCCGGTGCGGGTCGTGTCCAGAGGCAAGCCCATGATGTCGGCACCGCCCAGAGACAGTCGTTCCCGATCCAGGTCCCGACGTCTTGGGCGCTCCAGATCCCGACGCCGCTCGCAGTCCCGGCACCGCTCCCCTCAGCGGTACCGGTCGCACTCGCGGCACCGGTCGGCATCGAGAAGGTCGCGGTCAGGCTCCAGTCGACACCGGCACCGCGACTCCAGGAGCAGGTCCCGACGCTACTCGCCGCACCGGTCGACCTCCCGGCACCGAGCTGGTGGCAGGTCCCGGTCCCGGTCTCGCTCGACCTCCCGGCACCGAGCTGGTGGCAGGTCCCGGTCGACCTCCCGGCACCGAGCTGGTAGCAGGTCCCGGCACCGAAGCGGCGCCCGGCACCGATCAGGATCACGGCACCGATCAGGATCACGGCACCGTGACAGATCCCGGTCCCGGTCCCGATCCTGGCACCGATATGACTCCCGGTACCGGTCCCCGGCACCGCGACGATCCTCCGTGCCGGCCCGCGCAGACCCGTACCATCCAGGGTCGGCCCCACCGTGGCCCTCGAGACAGCCGTCCGTATCCTCCCAGACGGACAGCGGCTATGCGCTGGGCACCGACCGGCAGGCGGCGCTGTTTGGTGATCCGCCGCTGCAGGACCAAGGCCCACAACAGTGGGGATTCTGGACACCCTGGGCGTACCATCAGGCCCTGGGCCCCCAGCAGCTCCCTCCTAGGCCGGCGACTGCGGAACGTAGGGCCCCGGAAGCCTCGTTGTCTCGCCCCCCTCCCTCCCCGGAAGGGGAGGAAGGGTCCAAGCAGCAGGACTCCGCTGTGGCTCCGGAGGCAGAGGCGAGGGCTGAGGAAGACCCTCAGTTAGACACTCTCGGGCCGGGGGTCTCATCATCCTCCTCCCTGGATGAGGCGGTGGCGGGTACCTCCTCCAACAGTCCCCCCCCGCTGGATCTCAGGGCGCACCAAGACCTCCTCAGGCGATTGGCTCAAAATCTGAGTCTGCAGGCGGAGGAGGTCTCGGAGATAGAGGATCCAATTGTAACCATCATCTCCTCTGATGCTCCCACCAGGGTCGCCCTGCCCTTTATACGAACCATCCAGGCCAACGCCAACACCATCTGGCAGTCTCCGGCCTCCATCCCTCCGACAGCAAAAGGCGTCGAGAGGAAGTACATGGCCCCTTCCAGGGGATACGAATATCTCCATGTACACCCAACCCCGTGTTCACTGGTGGTTCAATCGGTGAACGATAGGGAGCGTCATGGCCAGGAGGCTCCGGCCCCCAAATCAAGAGAGGCCAGGCGGATGGACCTCCTTGGCCGTAAGGTGTATTCGGCTGGGGCGCTGCAGCTCAGGGTCTCCAACCAGCAGGCCCTGCTGAGCAGATATGCCTTTGATTCCTGGGTGGCAGTGGACAAATTTAAGGAGCTGCTGCCACAGGATGCTCGCCAAGAGTTTACGGCCATCTTGGACGAAGGCAAGAAGGTCGCACGCACGGCCTTGCAAGCCTCCTTGGACGCTGCGGACTCGGCTGCCCGTACCCTTGCGTCAGGTGTTACGATGCGTCGCATCTCCTGGCTGCAGGTTTCCGGCCTTCCGCCGGAGCTCCAGCATACTATACAGGACCTTCCTTTCGAAGGCCAGGGCCTGTTTTCTGATAAGACAGACCCCAGACTCAAGAGTCTAAAAGACAACCGGGTCATTATGCGGTCCCTCGGGATGCACACCCCCGTGACGCAGCGTAGACCCTTTAGGTCGCAACAACAGCAACAACGTAGGCCGTTTTCCCAGTTCCGCCAGCGGCAGGACCTTTACAGGCGCCGCGGCAGGAACGGAAGGCGCAGGCAGTCGGGGAACCAAGGGGGGCAGAACCAAGGCTCCTCAAAACCCCCGCCTGGTCCTAAGCCTTCATTTTGAAGGTGCGCCCGAGGGCGCGGTAACAGTTTCCCCTATGGATCCTTCCCCCCCGTTTTCCAACCGCCTTTCGTTTTTCCTCCCGGCGTGGTCCCAAATAACATCGGACCGCTGGGTCTTAAGCATGGTGCAGACGGGATACCGCCTGCAGTTTGTTTCATTTCCTCCTTCCCGCCCTCCTTCCTCGTCCCTCTTCAGGGACCCCTCTCACGAGCAATTCCTTCGGCAGGAGGTGCAGACGCTCCTCAGCAAAGGAGCTATAGAGGCGGTTCCGGAAAACGAGAAAGGCAAGGGGTTTTATTCCCGCTACTTTCTGATCCCCAAGGCCAAGGGGGGCCTCAGGCCTATCCTCGACCTGCGAGAACTCAACAAATACCTCGTGAAGTTGAAGTTCCGCATGGTATCCCTGGGGACCATTATTCCATCCCTGGATCCGGGAGACTGGTACGCCGCCCTCGACATGCAGGACGCGTATTTCCACATTGCCATTTGGCCGCGCCACAGACGCTTTCTCCGCTTCGTTGTGGGGGCTCTTCATTATCAATTTGCAGTCCTCCCATTCGGCCTGTCCACGGCCCCGAGGGTGTTTACAAAATGCATGGCAGTTGTCGTGGCGCATCTTCGGCGCAACCGTGTCCACGTGTTCCCTTATCTGGACGACTGGTTGATTCGGGGCACGTCGGAACAGCAAGTCAACAGCCATGTCCGCGTGATCACCGGCATGTTTGCAAGTCTGGGCCTCTTGATAAACACAGACAAGTCCACCCTGAGGCCCACGCAGAAGGTGGAATTTATCGGGGCCGTCCTGGACGCCACGGTGGGCAGGGCCTCGCTGCCTCTGCAACGGTTCCAGACCATGGCGGCGATCGTTCAACGTTTGCGGTCAGCCCCATTGACGTCAGTGAGGACATGTCTAACCCTGTTAGGCCACATGGCGGCGTGCACCTTTGTGACCGACTACGCTCGGCTCCACATGAGGCCTCTCCAGCTGTGGCTTATCAGTCATTACAGGCCGGCAAGGCAACCGTTAGACATGTTAGTCACAATCCCCCAGAAGGTCTTAGATTCTCTCGGCTGGTGGTTAGACCAGTCCGTATTATGTGCGGGTCTTCCCTTCCACCCCTCTCAGCCCTCGGTATCCCTGACAACGGAGGCCTCAGATCTAGGCTGGGGGGCCCACCTAGGGGCCCTGCGGACACAGGGCCTGTGGTCCCAGGAGGAGGTGGGGCTACACATCAACATGCGGGAGTTGAGAGCGGTCCGCCTTGCTTGTCAAGCGTTCTGTCATCAGCTTCAGGGTCGTTGTGTCGCCGTGTTCACGGACAACACGACGACCATGTACTATATCAACAAGCAGGGTGGCACCAGGTCCTCCTCCCTGTGCCACGAGGCGATACGACTCTGGGACTTTTGCGTAGCCCACTCCATTCACCTCAGGGCTTCCTTCCTCCCTGGAGTACGGAACACACTGGCGGATCGATTGAGCAGATCCTTCCTGTCACACGAGTGGTCCCTTCGCCCGGACGTCGCTCTCTCCATTTTCCGGAGGTGGGGTTATCCCCGGGTGGACCTCTTCGCGTCCAAGGGGAACAGGAAGTGCCAAGCGTTCTGCTCCTTTCAGGGCAGGGAGCCGGGGTCGATAGCGGATGCCTTCCTCATCCAGTGGTCGACCCACCTGTACTATGCGTTTCCCCCGTTCCCTCTGGTCCACAAGGTCCTCCTGAAGGTGCGCAGAGACAGGGCTCTCGTGATCATGGTGGCCCCGGCATGGCCCAGGCAGCACTGGTACACCATGCTGCTGGACTTGGCCATAGCCGACCCAGTTCCCCTGCCCCTTCATCCGGACCTGATTACCCAGGACCACGGGACCCTCTGTCACCCAAACCTGCAGTCGCTGCACCTAGCGGCTTGGCTCCTGCGTGGCTGACTGGTTCCGAGCTGCGCTGCTCCACGCCTGTGAGAGAGGTGCTCTTGAGCAGCAGGAAACCGTCCACAAGAGCCACATATTCGGCGAAATGGAAGCGCTTCTCCTGTTGGTGCGTAGAGAGAAATCTCCGCCCTATGGAAGTTTCGATAACCGAAATCTTAGACTACGTTTGGTCCCTCAAAGGGCAAGGTCTGGCCTTATCGTCGTTGCGAGTCCACCTAGCAGCTATCTCCACCTTTCACCCGGGTGCGGACGGTCGCTCCGTTTTTTCTCACCCGACGGTGTCGAGATTCCTTAAAGGGCTGGAACGTATTCCCTGACGTCCGTCCCCCTGCTCCAACCTGGGATCTTAACCTGGTGTTGTCCCGGCTCATGGGGCCCCCCTTTGAGCCGTTAGCTACTTGCTCCCTGCTCTACCTCTCTTGGAAAACTGCCTTTCTAGTGGCTATCACCTCAGCTAGACGGGTGTCGGAGCTCCGAGCTCTTGTGGTAGACCCCCCATATACGGTCTTCCACAAGGACAAGGTGCAGCTGAGACCACACCCTGCTTTTCTGCCCAAGGTGGTCTCAGCCTTCCACGTCAACCAAGAGATTTTCCTTCCGGTTTTTTCCCCAAAACCTCACTCCTCAGGCAGGGAGCAGCAGCTCCACTCGCTGGATGTCCGTAGGGCTCTCGCGTTCTACATAGAGAGGACTAAGCCCTTCCGAAAATCCCCCCAGCTTTTCGTGGCAGTAGCAGATCGTATGAAAGGGCTTCCTATCTCCTCCCAGAGGGTATCCTCTTGGGTTACGTCCTGTATCAGGACCTGTTATGACTTGGCCCATGTCCCTACGGGCCGTGTGACTGCGCATTCTACCAGGGCGCAGGCGTCGTCACTGGCTTTCCTCGCCCGCGTGCCCATCCAGGAAATCTGTCGGGCAGCGACCTGGTCATCGGTCCACACCTTTGCTTCCCACTACGCCCTGGTCCAGCAGTCGAGGGAGGATGCGGCCTTCGGAACTGCAGTGCTCCGTGCCGCGACTTCTCACTCCGACCCCACCGCCTAGGTATGGCTTGGGAGTCACCTAACTGGAATGGATGTGAGCAATCACTCGAAGAAGAAAAGACGGTTACTCACCTTTGTAACTGTTGTTCTTCGAGATGTGTTGCTCACATCCATTCCACACCCGCCCTCCTTCCCCACTGTCGGAGTAGCCGGCAAGAAGGAACTGAGGAGCGGGCGGGCCGGCAGGGATATATATTGGGCGCCATGGCGGCGCCACTCCAGGGGGCGACCTGCCGGCCCACTGGAGTTGCTAGGGTAAAAAGTTTCCGACGAACGTGCACGCGCAGCGCGCACACCTAACTGGAATGGATGTGAGCAACACATCTCGAAGAACAACAGTTACAAAGGTGAGTAACCGTCTTATCTTATCCTCTCACACCTCATTTCTGTTCGTAGATTTGAAGAGGAAAACAAACTTTCCACTTTTTCCACTCCCGACTGGTTTCTCAACTTTGAAAGGGGTTGTCATTGAACTGAACTACTTGTATAAACTGAAATGAAGAAAATATTCTGTCTATGCCTGTAGATGAGGCTACTGGTGACAAAAGCTAGGTTATCACTTCAACAAACTCTGGTTCCAGGTGCTTAGCCAGTGACTTCCAACAACTTTTGTCAGCAGTAGCCTCTTCTCCTGATGCAGAGAGGAATGCTTGTTTCTCTTCAGTTTATTCAAGTAGTTCCGTTCAATTACTAGCTCATTCAAAGTTGAGATTGGTAGTTGAAAACACTCTCAAACTGCTCAAAGCACGTGATTTTTGCATTTTTATCTTTAGATTACTTTCTGTGACATTTCAACTACTTGTACTGACGAATAAATAAAGGAAAGTCTCTTTGCAGTGTTGTTGTAACTATGTTGGCCCTGAGATATGAGAGAGACAAGTTAGATGAGGCAATATCTTTTATTGAGCCAACTTCTGTTGGTAGAAGGTACAAACTTTCAAGCCACACAGAGCTCTTCTTCAGATCTGAGGAAGAAATTAAAAGTGTCTGAGCTAAATACAATTTGGGTCAGATTGTTAAGCATAAGGGGTAATGCATGTCATAGGAGGCCACCTGAAATGGAGTGGGAAAAAAGGGTTGGATTCTTATGCAAAAGAGGTACGAGGTGGGCCATTAACAGTTAGCAGGCAGGTGTGTGTTACAAATTTTTGTAATAAGCCATGAAACCAATGACCCTGCTAGCTCCATGGTTTTTAGTGTCTAGCAGTGCTATAAATGTGAGTTCCCAGGCTTGCCTTTTGAAGGTGTTGTGGAGGTTTCCACTGAAGAAGAGTATCGAAAGATCAGAAGAGAAGTGATTGCTCAATGAAAAACATTTGCCCGTGGGTAAGAGGGTGTTTTTATCTTATTATTTTTCTGTGTGAATTCACTCAATAAATGGCAAAAGACAAAAGTGTGTGTGTGTGTGTGTGTGTGTGTGTGTGTGTGTGTGTGTGTGTGTGTGTGTGTGTGTGTGTGTGTGTGTGTGTGTGAGAAAAACTGGTTTGTTTCTTACGGTGGGGAAAATTGGGGATGGGGTATTGGAAGACTGGCATCCCTCCTATGGCAGAGCTGAGGATGTGATATAATAAACAAAAATAATTAGCATGACTTGCCTGAGTATCTCCAGTTTGCAGGTTTCATCCTTCAATCCTTCACAAAGCTGCTGCACTCCTGAATATCCCACTAACAACATTGAATCTCCCAGTTCATTTCTCTCCAGGTCCAGCTCTCTCAGAGTCTGATTGGTACTGAGGACAGAGGAAAGATCCCCACAACAACCAGCTGTGAGTATGCAGTAAGACAGCCTGTAGAAGTCAGAGATTTAGAACAGTGTTAGGGTTTGAAATCTTCCTTTTCGCTAGCTAATTTGGGGGATAAAGGAAAATGAGAACTGTCTTATGTTAATTGAACAATAGAGAGAAGCAATGAATGGCAGACACACAAACATAGGCAAAGAAAATGCACTTTATATAGACACATGGAAATCAAACAAAGTAAACCAAGCATCTATATTGGGAATATAAAAAGTATTACAGGAAACTTTTTTTTAGAAAAACCACACAAATAAATGTCCAAGCGGTGATGTCTCCCCATCACCTTCTGGACACTAAAAATAGAAGTGATGCTATTACAGGTGTTTGGAATTGTTTGGAATTGTTTACAGGTGGGGTGGATTAAATCTAAAGAGAGTCCAAAAGAACACTGAGACTCCAAAACCACACCTCTATTTCACCTCCCAGCTGCTGTAAGAGAGCAGTGTCAGATGCTCACTTCTAGCTTATGACAGGGTGTCCCACTTCTTATGGCTCCTTATCTTCACACTCACATGGGTGAGAGTGATGGGGGAGGGCAGAGAACTGTCTTCTCTCTTTCCTACATGCAGTGTGTGGTCTGGGATGTTTTAGTGATACCTCTGACCCAGGTGAACACTCATACCACAAGGCCTGGATTAGCACTGTTGGATCTGGCCTTAATTATCATTGGCTATTTCTATCATTTATTCAAGATTTCAAAACAGTTACATATTTTGGGCCACAGTTGCACCCTTCAGATGTGCAGTGAGGAGAAAGACCTGTTAGTGAACTATTGGTTGTCACCAGAGCCCTCAAGTTTCAGGAAGATCTGTGCTCAGCATTTCAGCCCCAGGAGCACTTATTTCCATAATTACACTTTCTGCACTTTTCTCAGGTCTTTAACATCATTTATAAGATGGCACCCAGCATAATGTTCTACTTGCTATCTGTAATGAGCCACATATACACAGACTGGAGAGTGAAGCAGAACTGCACTTAATGGAAAACCATGAAGGGAACCCCCAACTACTTACACCAGTCTCTGCAGTTTGCAGTTGGGATGTTTCAATCCTTCACACAGCTGCTTCACTCCTAAATCTCCCAGTTTGCTGCCTCTCAGGTCCAGCTCTTTCAAAGTTTGATTTGTACTGAGAATTGAGGCAAAATACTTGCAACCAGAGGCTGTGATACCACAGTCTCCCAACCTGCAACAGACCAAAAAAAAAACAACAGGTGAAATTGTTTGCTTGATTCTCCAAAATTAACTGTATTAATTAATCATAGAATCATAGACTATCAGGGTTGGAAGGGACCTCAGGAGGCCATCTAGTCCAACCCCCTGCTCAAAGCAGGACCAATCTCCAACTAAATCATCCCAGCCAGGGCTTTGTCAAGCCTGACCTCCAAAACCTCTAAGGCTTGGTCTACACTACAGGGTTAGGTCGAATTTAGCTGCGTTAGGTTGATTTTAAAATGAATGCGTTCACACAATCAACCTCATTCTGTCAACTTAAAGGGCTCTTAAAATCGACTTCTGTACTCCTCCCCGGCCAGGGGAGAGGTGCTAAAATCGACCTTGCTGGGTCAAATTTGGAGTAGTGCAGATGCAAATCGATGGTACTGGCCTCCGGGAGCTATCCCAGAGTGCTCCAATGTGACAGCT
The DNA here is from genome assembly GCF_007399415.2 of Gopherus evgoodei. Taxonomy (NCBI): domain Eukaryota; kingdom Metazoa; phylum Chordata; order Testudines; family Testudinidae; genus Gopherus; species Gopherus evgoodei. The sequence continues at coordinate 122,706,544 of NC_044325.1, read as the reverse complement.
CTGGACTGCACTTTGAACTCTGATGCACTAGCCAGGTACACAGGAAAAGCCCTGGGAACTTTTGAATTTTTCATTTCCTGTTTGGTCAACATGGTGAACTCAGCAGCACTCAGCAGCACAGGTGACCATGCAGTCCCCTCAGAATCGTCGAGTGTAGAATGTTTCTATGTTCCCCCTATCATCTCCGTCCCTGAGGTTATCACAGATTAGAAGGCAAAAACACCTGAACTTGTGATGACATGTTTTCCAAGCTCATGCAGTCCTCCCGCACTGATAGGGCACAGTTTAATGCATGGAGCATTCAGTGGCAGAGGCCAGAAAAGAATTAAGTGAGTGTGAAAAGCGGAGGCAGGACGCCATGCTGAGGCTAATGAGGGAGCAAACAGACATGATGAAGTGTCTGTTGGAGCTACAGGAAAGCCAACAAGAGTACAGACCCCTGTTACATCCACTGTATAACCGCCTACTCTCCTCCCCATGTTCCATAGCCTCCTCACCCAGACGCCCAAGAACTCTGTGGGGGAGGCTCTGGGTACCCAGCCACTCGACTCCAGAGGATGGCCCAAGCAACAGAAGGCTGTCATTCAAACAGTTTGATTTTTAGAGTGGCTACAACAGGCAATGTGGCCATGTCCTTCCCTCTCCCCCACCCCACCTGGGCTAACTTGTCCGTTATCTCATTTTTTTTTAATTAATAAAGAATGAATGCATGGTTTCAAAACAATAGTTACTTTACTTCAAAGTGGGGAGGGTGGTTGGTTTACAGGGAATTAAACTCAACAAAGGGGGCAGGTTTGCATCAAGGAGAAACACAACTGTCACACTGAAGCCTGGCCAGTTATGAAACTGGTTTTCAAAGCTGCTCTGATGCACAGCATGCCTTGCTGTGCTCTTATAATCACCCTGGTGTCTGGCTGCTCAAAATTGGACACCAGGCGATTTGCCTCAACCTCTCACCCCACCATAAACTCTCACAGATATTATGGAGCACACAGCAAGCAGCAATAACAATGGGAATGTTGGTTGCGCTAAGTCAGCAGACAGCACCAGCGAGCTTTTAAGGTACATGATGGTGAGCTGAGTAGGCTCCATGCTTGCCGCGGTATGGCATCAGCATGAGTAATCCAGGAAAAAAAAAAGACATGAAATGGTTGACAGCCGTTCCTTTCACGGAGGGAATGGCGACTGATGACATGTACCCAAAACCACCCACAACAATGTTTTTGCCCCATCAGCATTGGGAGCTTAATCCAGAATTTCAATTGGCAGCGGAGACTGCAGGAACTGTGGGATAGCTACCCACAGTGCACCGCTCCGTAAGTTGATGCTAGCCACGGTAGTGAGGACATACTCCGCTGATTTAATGCACTTAGTGGGGACATACACAATCGACTGTATAAAATCGATTTCTAAAAATCGACTTCTATAAAATTGATTTAATTTCATAGTGTAGATATACCCTGAGGAAGGAGATTCCACCACCTCCCTAGGTAACCCATTCCAGTGCTTCACTACCCTCCTAGTGAAAATGTTTTTCCTAATATCCGACCTAAACCTCCCCCATTGCAACTTGAGACCATTACTCCTTGTTCTGTCATCGGCTACCACTGAGAACAGTCTAGTTCAGGGGCGGGCAAACTTTTTGGCCTGAGGCCACATCGGGTTTTGGAAATTGTATGGAGGGTCAGTTAGGGGAGGCTGTACCTCCCCAAACATCCAGGCATGGTATGGCCCCCATCCCCTATCTGATCCCCCCGGCTTCTCGCCCCCTGACAGCACCCCCCAGACTCCTGCCCCATCCAACCCCCCCAGTTCCCTGACTGCCACCAGAACCCCTGCCCCTGACTGCCCCCCGCCTCCCCATCCAACCCCAAGCTCCTTTCTGACTGCCCCCCGGGATCTCTGCCCCCTTTCAACCCCTGTGGTCCCTGCCCTCTGACCACCCCGACCCCTATCCACACCCCTGCACCCAACTTCCACCCCGAATTCCTCTGCCCTCTCTCAACCTCCCACCCCCACTCTCTTCCCCCTTACCACGCTGCCTGGAGCACCAGTGGCTGATGGTGCTACAGCCGCTCCGCCCAGAGCACAAGGACAGGTAGCTGTGCCACCTGGCGGGAGCCAGTCATGCCATCATGCAGCACAGAGCACCAGGTCAGGCCGGGCTCTGCAGCTGCGCTGCCCCAGGAGCTCGCAGCCCCACCACCCAGAGCATTGCACCAGAAGCGGAGTGAGCTGAGGCTGCAGGGGAGGGGGAACAGCAGAGGAGGGGCCAGGGGCTAGCCTCCTGGGGCAGGAGCTATGGGGCCGGGCAGGAAGATCCCGCAGGCCGTAGTTTACCCACCTCTGGTCTAGCTCCATTCTCTTTGGAACTCCCTTTCAGGTAGTTGAAAGCAGCTATCAAATCCCCTCTCACTCTTCTCTTCTGCAGAATAAATAATCCCAATTTCCTCAGCCTCTCCTCATAAATCATGTGCTCCACCCCCCCTTATCATTTTTGTTGCCCTCTTCTGGACTCTTTCCAATTTTTCCACATACTTCTTGTCATGTGAGGCCTCATCAATGACAAATAGAGGGTCATGATCACGTCCCTCGATCTCCTGGCAATGCTCCTACTTATACAGCCCAAAATGCTGTTAGCCTTCTTGGCAACAAGGGCACACTGTTGACTCATATCCAGCTTCTCATCCACTGTAACTCCTAGGTCCTTTTCTGTAGAACTGCTTCCTAGTCATTTGGTCCCTAGGCTGTAACAGTGAATGGGATTCTTCCATCCTAAGTACAGGACTCTGCCCAATCCTCTAATTTGTCTAGGTCCCTCTGTATCCTAACCCTACCATCCAGTGTATCTACCACTCCTCCCAGTTTAGTGTCATCTGCAAACTTGCTGAGAGTGCAGTCCAAGCCAGCTTTCAGATCATTAATGAAGATATTGAACAAAACCGGCCCCAGGATCGACCCTTGGAGCACTCCACTTGATACTGGCTGCCAACTAGACATGGAGCCATTGATCACTACCTGTTGAGTTCGATGATCTATCCAGCTTTCTACCCACCTTATAATCCATTTATCCAGTCAATGCTTCTTTAATTTGCTGACAAGAATACTGTGGAGACTGTATCAAAAGCTTTGCTAAAGTCAAGGAATAACACATCCTCTGTTTTCCTCTCATCCGCAGACCCAGTTATCTCATCATAGAAGGCAATTACGTTAGTCAGTCATGACTTGCCATTGGTGAATCCATTCTGACTGTTCCTGATCACTTTCCTCTCCTCTAAATGCTTCAGAATTGATTCCTTGAGGACTTGCTCCATGATTTTTCCAGGGACTGAGGTGAGGCTGACTAGCCTGTAGTTTCACAGATCCTCCTTCTTCCCTTTTTTAAAGATGGGCACAACAGTAGCCTTTTTCCAGTCATCCGGGACCTAATCCGATTGCCATGAGTTTTCAAATGTAATGGCCAATGGCTCTGCAATCAGATCCACCAACTCCTTTAGCACCCTCGGATGCAGCACATCCGGCCCCATGGACCTGTGCTCGTCCAGCTTTTCTAAATAGTCCTGAATCACTTTGTTCTCCACAGAGGGCTGGTCAGCTCCTCCCCATGCTGTGCTGCCCAGTGCAGCAGTCTGGGAGCTGACCTTGTTCGTGAAGACAGAGGCAAAAAAAGCATTGAGAACTTAAGCTTTTTCCACATTCTCTGTCACTAGGTTGCCTCCCCGATTCAGTAAGGGGCTCACACTTTCTCTGTTTTCTTGTTGCTAACATAACTGTAGAAACCCTTCTTGTTACTCTTAACATCCCTTGCAAGCTGCAAGTCCAAGTGTGATTTGGCCTTCCCGATTTCACTCCTGCATGCCTGAGCAATATATTTATACTCCTCCCTGGTCATTTGTCCAAGCTTCCACTTCTTGTCCAAGTGTGACAGGTTCTCCTTTCCAAAGTCCTAGCATTATAGTAATGCTATGAGGATGGTGTGACAGCTGCCCCACAGTTAAGACTGAGTTACACAACAGTTTAGTTTAATAAAAACACTTTTTAAAACAAAGTGCAAGTTTCTGCAGCAGAGCCTGAAAAGAGTTCTAATCTGAATGAACAAATATAAGAGCACTGATGCCATCCAGAATAACACTGAGACTCCAAAACCACACCTCTATTTCACCTCCCAGCTGCTGTAAGGGAGCAGTGTCAGATGCTCACTTCTGGCTGATGGTAGGGTGTCCCACCTCTTATGGCTCCTTATCTTCACACTCACATGGGTGAGAGTGATGGGGGAGGGCAGAGAACAGTCTTCTTTCTTTCCTACATGCAGTGTGTGGTCTGGGATGTTTTAGTGACACCTCTGACCCAGGTGACAACCCACACCACAAGGCCTGGATTAGTGCTGTTGGATCTGGCCTTAACTATCATTGGCTATTTCTATCATTTATCAAAATTTCTAAACAGTGACATATTTTGGGCCACTGGTGTGCCCTTCAGATGTGTTGTGAGGAGAAAGACCTGTCGAGTGAACTGTCACTACAACCTTCAAGTTACAGGAAGATCTGTGCTCAGCATTTCAGCCCCAGGAGCACTTATTTCCATAATTACACTTTCTGCACTTTTCTCAGGTCTTTAACATCATTTATAAGATGGCACCCAGCACAATGTTCCACTTGCTATCTGTAATGAGCCACATATACACAGACTGGAGAGTGAAGCAGAACTGCACTTAATGGAAAACCATGAAGGGAACCCCCAAGTACTTACACCAGTCTCTGCAGTTTGCAGTTGGGATGTTTCAATCCTTCACACAGCTGCTTCACTCCTAAATCTCCCAGTTTGCTGCCTCTCAGGTCCAGCTCTTTCAAAGTTTGATTCATACTGAGAACTGAGGCAAAATACTTGCAACTAGAGGCTGTGATACCACAGTCTCCCAACCTGCAACAGACAAAAAAAAAACCAACAGGTGGAATTGTTTGCTTGATTCTCCAAAATCAACTGGATTCATGAATGTGTTTCAACAGGTTCTCTTTTCAGGAGTTCTAGCACTATAGTAATGTCATGAGGATGGTGTGACAGCTGCCCTACAGTTAAGACTGAGTTACACAACAGTTTAGTTTAATAAAAATACTTTTTTAAAACAAAGTGCAAGTTTCTGCAGCAGTGCCTGAAAAGAGTTCTAATCTGAATGAACAGATATAAGAGCATACAAGCATGTGAGGTGTGTATAATAGGTCAAGGGAGGCTAGCCTCCCCTACTCCAGGCCATGGCCCTGCCCATGCTCCACCCAGAAGATGTGCCCTTGCTCACTATCTCCGCCAAAGCCAGTGGGCACTCAGCTCGGGCAGTGGCTTGGAGCTCAGGGCATCCTGGGTCAGCAGGCGGCTTGGGCCAGTCTGAGGGCAGCCAAAGGCTGCTTGCATCAGCCTGGATGTTGGGCCACTGCTCAGGCCATTCAGTGATCCAGGACTCGGGGCAGCAGGGGCGGGTGGGCCGGTGCTTGGGGTGGTTTGGCTGGGGCTCCAGCACACGCGGGGGGGGGGGGGGAGGCTGCAGAAGGGGCAAGGTAGGTCCAGGGCCTCAGGCATGGTCAGGGGGCTAGCCTCCCCAAAGGGGGGTGCTTCACATGCTGCCCATGCATACAAGTCAACGAGATCTGTAGTTAATAAATTGAACAAATTATCTGTGGTCACCATGTCCTTCCACGATTTCAGAATTAGTAGATCTCATCTTCTCACACCTCATTTCTGCTCGTAGATTTGAAGAGGAAAACAAACTTTCTTGCTTTTTCCACTCCCAATTGGTTTCTCAGCTGTGAATGAAGCAGTCATTGAACTGAACTACTTGAATAAACTGAAATGAAGAAAGTATTCTTTCTGTGCCTGTAAAAGGAACTAATGATGACAAAAGCTGGGTGCTTAGCCAGTGATTTGAACCAGTTTATGTCAACAGTAGCCTCTTCTGCAGGCACACAGAGAATATTTTCTTCATTTCATGAGAACAGCCAGACTAGGTCAGACCAATTGTCCATCTAGCCCAGTATCCTGTCTCCCAACAGTGGCCATTGCCAGGTGCTTCAGAGGGAAGGAACAGAACAGGCAATCATTTAAGTGATCCGTTCACTCCCAGCTTCTGGCAGTCAGAGGCTGGGTAGACTCAGGGCCTGATTAAGGTTATGAGGGGCTTAAGGCTAATACGAAGGAAGGGCCTAAGTATGAATCACACATTAAACAAACAAAAAAAAAAGACATCACACATTTATCTACGTACATATCTATTTATGTAAAATTAACAAGTTTATTCTACTCTCACTACACTCAATTATTCAGACAGATACTTCTGAGTAAGAAGTAGCATGACGGATCTGTCCTTCCTCTTGGGTAGTGGAGTGCTCATCTGTATGAGGATGAACACTGCAGCATTCCCTACTGCTCACCTTTCAGCCTTGTGTTTCTACCCTCAGCTCTCCACACGGCCCACAGGGCAAAGCCAATCCCTGTTGCAGGTGTTTCCCCCAAGCTACGGACTCTACACCACACACCCTGTGTCACTCTGACTGCAGTCTGGGAGGCAGCCAGCTTTTATTATGTAAAAGAAAACCACTCAGGTGTAAAATCCACTTAAGTAGAGGAAGCAAGGCCCCGTCTACACTGGCAGGTTTGTGCACAGTAAAGCAGCTTTGAGCGCTGTAACTCCCGAGGTGCACACACTGCCAAGCCACTTAGTGCACAGAAACTGCACAGATGCAGAGCCCTAAAAAAAACCTCACCCCGATGAGAGGCATAGAGCTTTCTGCGCTGTGGCTCCCACGCAGCGGAGCCAATGCAGACACCATGGTGATTACAGAGCTGCAACTGGCCTCCAGATGGTGTTCCACAATGCCTGTTCTCACCTCTCTGGCCATCGGTTTGAACTCTACTGCCTCGCCCCTCAGTCCCCTTCCTGTTTGTTCAGTGATGCTATGGAACTTGAGGAGAATGGCTGTTGGTTACACAGGGCCTGTAGCGGCGGTCTGTGCTTCTGCTGCCTTTCCTGCAGCTCAGCCATACGCAGGAGCATATCAGTTTGATGCTCCAGCAGTTGGAGCATCGACTCTTGCCTTCTGTCAGCAAGCTGACGCCACCTATCCTCTTCAGCCCGCCAGCTCTCCTTGCATTCCTGTTGTGCTTTCCTGCACTCTGACATCGTCTGTCTCCACGCATTCTGGTGTGCTCTGTCAGTCTGGGAGGACAGCAGTAGCTCTGAGAACATCTCATCTCAAGTGTGTTTTTTTTACCTTCTAATCTTCGCTAGCCTCTGCAAAGGAGAAACATTTGCAGCTGCTGGGGGAAAAGGGAGATTGGTGGTGAAAAATTTAGAGAGCAATAGGATCACTTTCCCGTTAAACCTTGCTTTTCACATTACACAGCTCATGTGCTTTGGTTACAAGGTAGCATTTTGCCTCTTATATTGAGGGCCTGCCAGTGTGGCGTGAGAGATCACTCACGCAGTGCCAGGCAACAGAATTTGGCTTGCAGGCAGCCATGGTAAGCTACAGTCTTTTGGCTTCTTTAACTTTCATAACATGTGGGAATGGTTTCAAACAGCAGCACCCTCATTTCCCATACCAAGCGGCCATTGGGTTGGCCATTTAAAATGGGCTTGCAATTTAAAAGGAGGGGCTGTGGTTTGTGGGTTAGCGTGCAGCACAAACCCAACCCCCTCGCCCACCACGCTATTCGCTGGGATGATCACTTCACCACTCCCCCCACTGCGTGGCTAACAGCAGGGAACATTTCTGTTCAGCCACAGGAAAACAGTCTAGCAGGAACGGGTACCTCTGAATGTCCCCTTAATAAAAGCACCCTATTTCAACCAGGTGACCATGAATGATATCACTCTCCTGAGGATAACACAGAGAGTGACAAGGAATGGATGTTGTCTGAATGTCAGTGAACACCGGAATTTCCGCTCCATCCCCATACATTAACAGACTTTTGCAGTAGCTGTACTGGCCACAAATGCCAGGGCAGATTAATTATTAAACACGCTTGCCTTTAAACCATGTGTAATATTTACAAAGGTACACTCACCAGAGGGCCCTTCTCTGCCTCCAAGGTCCATGAGCATGCCTTGAGTGGGTTCGGGGGTACTGGCTCCAGGTCCAGGGTGAGAAACATATCTTGGCTGTTGGGGAAACCGGTTTCTCCGCTTCCTTGCTGTGAGCTATCTTCATTGTCCCCAAAACCCGCTTCCTTGTTGCGTGATTCTCCATTGACAAAGTCAAAGCACAGGGTTGGGGTAGTGGTGGCTGCACCCCCTATCATGGCATGCAGCTCAGCATAGAAGCAGCATGTCAGTGGCTCTGCCCCGGACCTTCCATTTGCCTCTCTGGTTTTGTGGTAGGCTTGCCTTAGCTCCTTAATTTTCACATAGCACTGCTGTGCATCCCTATTATGGCCTCTGTCCTTCATGCCCTTTGAGACTTTTTCTAATGTTTTGGCATTTTGTTTACTGGAACAGAGTTCAGCTAGCATGGATTTGTCTCCCCATACGGCGAGCAGATCCCGTACCTCCCGTTCGGTCCATGCTGGAGCTCTTTTGCGATCCTGGAACTCTATCATGGTTACCTGTGCTGATGAGATCTGCACTCACCTGCACCTTGTCACGCTGGCCAAACAGAAAATGAGATTCAAAAGTTCGAGGGCCTTTTCCTATCTACCTGGCCAGTGCATTTGAGTTGAGAGAACTGTCCAGAGCAGTTACAATGGAGCACTCTGGGATAGCCAATACTGTCGAGTTGCGTCCACACTACCCCAAATTCGACACAGCAAAGCCAATTTCAGCGCTAATCCCCTCGTCAGAGGTGGAGTAAAGAAATTGATTTAAAGAGCCCCTTAAGTAAAAAAAAGGGCTTCATCGTGTGGACGGGTCCAGGCTTAAATCAAAGTAACGTTGCTAAATTCGACCTAAAGTCGTAGTGTAGACCAGGCCTAGGAGTTGACAAAACAGAGCTATTTCCTGTTGTGTTCTCTGCCCCCCTGAACAAAAAGACTTCACTGAAAATCAGCATCTTAAAAGCACCATTAAGGATCTTTCAAAGAACTGCTGTAGTGACACCCTTCTTACATCAGGTCTGGTGTTTGTTTAAGGCTGGTGTAGAATGAAAGGAGAGCTTCCTGTTTCATTTGCATGTGTAAATCAAGCAGACCTTGTTTATTTTTTTCCCCTTAAAGAGCTCAGAGTTTTGGGGAGGAAATTGAATGAGATTCTGCTTATATGAGGTGTGAAAAAGCAGAAGGGACCAAAATCCATTCTTTGCAAAAATCGGTTCTCCCTGAAGTCAATAAAGCTACCCAGGTGTAACTGTCAACAGGAATTGGTCTGTGTTCTCATTCCCTTCTAGAATCAAGCTAAGTCTACACTAGAAAGTTCAAAGTGCTGCTGTGGCAGTGCTCCCGCGGCAGTGCTCCCGCAGCAGTGCTTTGAAGCATGAATGTGGTCACTGGTGAGCAGTGGGGAGAGAGCTCTTCCAGCACTCCTGGTAATCCACTTCTCAGTGCTCAAAGCTTGTCCACAACAGTGCTTTAAAGCGCTCAAACTTTCTGCGCCGAGGGAGGGGTGGGGAGAGCGTGTTTAACGCCCCTGAGCTGGCAAGCTAGAGTGCTTTAATTTGCCAGTGTAGACAGGGCCTCTCACTCATTCCATGCTTACCCACGATTTTCCACTTGGGAAAGAAGTTAGTTTGAGTTGGGGCAGAAAAATGAGAACTAACTTAAGCTTTATTGAGCTTTAACTTTTTGGAATGAAACTCAAAAGAAATCAAATGTGAGGTACTTTTCTGATGGATTGAGCTGCTAGAGACCCAGCAAATGGACAGAACCCTGTCTTAGACTATTAGCCTGCTAAGAAGTGGATTTAAAATTGTTGAGGGAGAGAAGAGGGAGAAACCTACAACGTTGTGTGTTGAGTTTCCTCCAGTGCTTTTTCAACCCCTTAAAAGTACAAAGTTGTGTTGGCCTGTGGAACTAGGCTGAGTATAAGGAAAGAACTTGGTTGCCTGTGCACCCCAGAACAGAAAACACTTCAATACAGTATTGTACACAGTGCATCATAAATCAGAAACCCCTTGATAGAAGGAGCTGTAAAAGTTAAAGTACTCACTGGTATCCAGAATGGGATGTTTTGTTTTGTTTCTCCTACAAATGTGTGGGAATTTGTTGCTTATATGGAGGTGGGGGAGGGCAATAGTTGCGGCTGGACCTGGACAGAGTGTGTGCAGGTTCTGTGCAAGCTTCCCACCCTACCACTCTGGTACTGCCTCTTCCTCCTGCCAATGGCACTCACCAGTTGTCCAGAAATGGAACCCAGCACACATAGAAGATGGCGATGACAGGCACTAGGACCCAGGACGCAGTGTCCTGGAGCTGTCTGCCAACCTCAGCCGAGGAGAGGGAAGGGGGAGCCTCCTCCTTCCCTGACAGCTAAGCAGAGATCCGGAGAAATCGAGGATGGTGGAAATTGGGGTGGTGGGGACAATGCCTGCTCAAACTACACAAGGCGGGCACAGGTTCCTGTGGTAACTGGATTTTTCATGTCCGGTCACCAGTGTTAATCAAGTACCTGGCTGATGGCAGTGAGTTCTTGCAGTGTGGGAAGCTGCAGACAGGAGGGAATGGAAGCAACAGACTGCTGGCTGAGCTCCTTCCAAACCATAGGGACCTGCTTTGCCTTTCCTGCTAATGTTATTGTCTTCGTCTCTCTGAAACTGGTTGATTTTCATGGTAAACCATCTGTAAACCATTTTAGTAGTCTGGACGGCTGTTATCAAATGCATTATCTTTGTATGGTCCATTGAATGTGAAACAATGAAGATTGCAAACTGTCTACATTTTCTATTTATTAAAGTCCACCTGGCAAAGATGTCTTACAACTTGTCAGCCTGTTTCAACTATAAAAGACATAGCCTGGGAATGATTCTGCATCTCTGGAGTGCTTGGCTTTTGGCAGGGGGAATCCTAAGCAATTGGACAGAGATCCTGAAAAGTCATTTTTGGGAACCCCTGAGGAACATATGAAAAGATTCTGAGAGACTGGCAGATTATTATATCTCTTCATTTTGGACTATATACTCTGATCCAACTAGAATATATTTTATCTGCTTTAACCATTTAATAACTCATTTCTCTTTTCAGTCAATAAATCTTTAACTAGTTTACTAAGGATTGGCTACAGCATTGTTTTTGGTGAGATCCTGAAGAATATTTTGACCTAAGTGGCTAGTCCTTTTGTGACTGGGAGAACCTAACGTGTGGTGAATTTTGCTTTTAATAATCTTTTATCATAAAGTCCAGTTTATCTGGGTGGTAAATTGGACTGGAGAGCTTAAGGGAGACTGTCTATGGCTCCATGGTAAAACTAATATAGTGATCCAGGAGCATACATTTATTGCAGAGTTGGTGAAATCTAAGTATAGACTTCACCATCAGGGCCAGCTCTAGCCATTTCGCTGCCCCAAGCACGGCGGCATGCCGCAGAGGGCGCTCTGCCGCTCGCCGGTTCCACGGCTCTGGTGGACCTCCGGCAGGCGTTCCTGCAGAGGGTCCGTTGGTCCCGCAGCTCTGGTGGACCTCCCACAGGCGTACCTGTGGATGCTCCACTGGAGCCACAGGACCAGCGGACCTTCCGCAGGGACACCTGTAGGAGGTCCACCAGAGCCACCTGCCGCCCTTCCGGCAACCGGCAGAGCGCCCCCTGCCGCATGCCGCCCTAAGCATGCGTTTGGCGCGCTGGGGCCTGGAGCCGGCCCTGTATACCATCAACTGGGGTGTGTTTGCCCTGTTTTCTGACAGTCTGATCTGAGATTAGCACTCCTAGCTGTGAGCCATGCCAGGCAGCGTGATACTGCAATCAAATGCTCTGCCACTGAGCTCTACCCACTTTCAATTCATTCAACTAGTTCAGATCAATTACTAGTTTACTGAAAGATGAGAAATCAATTGGGAGCTGAATGAGCCCTCACACTGCTCAGAACAAATAATTTTCTGAGCTGAGCGACGAACAGCAGAGGCTAACAGAGAGAGTTTGCCTGGGAGTTCGCCTGGGGAGAGCCCACTGAGGCTTTCATCTCGCGGGCTTCTGTGAGTAGCTGCAACAGCTGAGGAAAATCTCAGAAGGAAGAAATTATGGAAGGTGAGCATTCAGCTGTTGTAATCTGCACAGGTTGTGCCATGTTTGTCTTTGTTCCACAGGACAGAAGCGACTTTGTCTGCACAAAGTGCAAGCTGGTCTCCATATTGGAAGAGAAGGTTCGAGGTCTGGAACAACAAGTATCAACCTTGCGTAGCATAAGAGAAAATGAAGATTTCCTGGACAGACGTCAGGATATGCTTCTACGGGCACAACGTCCTGAAGAATCGGAGCAGGCTGTGCAGATGGGAGAAAGGGATGGTGAAGAAATTTGGCAGCATGTGACCTCCAGAAGAAGAAAGAGGAGCGTCCATGTACCAGCAATGGAGATACAGATGAGCAACCGTTTTTATGTTCTTTCCACAGGTACTAATGTGGAGAGTGGACTAGACGGTACATCTGAGAGAAGGGAGCAGAAGGAGACTCCACTGATTGGAAGGCACAAGATGCACTGTACTAGAGATGGGGGTTCCACGACCACCCCTCCCAAGACAAGGAGGAGGGTGGTGGTAGTTAGGGACTCCCTCCTCAGGGGGACTGAGTCATCTATCTGCCGCCCCGACCTAGAAAACAGAGAGGTCTGCTGCTTGCCAGGAGCTAGGATTCACGATGTGAGGGAGAGACTGCTGAGACTCATCAAGCCCTCGGATCGCTACCCCTTCCTTCTTCTCCACGTGAGCACCAATGATACTGCCAAGAATGACCTTGAGCAGAACACTCCAGACTACGTGGCTCTGGGAAGAAGGATAAAGGAGTTTGAGGCACAAGTGGTGTTCTTGTCCATCCTCCCTGTGCAAGGAAAAGGCCTGGATAGGGATCATCGAACTGTGGAAGTCAATGAATGGCTACGCAGGTGGTGTCGGAGAGAAGGCTTTGGATTCTTTGACCATGAGATGGTGTTCCAAGAAGGAGGAGTGCTAGGCAGAGACAGGCTCCACCTAACGAAGAGAGGCAAGAGCATCTTTGCAAGCAGGCTGGCTAACCTAGTGAGGAGGGCTTTAAACTAGGTTCACAAGGGGAAGGAGACCAAAGCCCTGAGGTAAGTGGGGAAATGGGATACTGGGAGGAAGCACGAGCAGGAGAGCGCAAGAGGGGAGGACTCCTGTCTCAGACTGAGAAAGCAGGACAATCAGTGAGATATCTTAAGTGCCCATACACAAATGCAAGAAGTACGCGAAACAAGCAGGGAGAACTGGAAGTCTTGGCACAGTCAAGGAACTATGATGTGATTGAAATAACAGAGACCTGGTGGGATAACTCACATGACTGGAGTACTGTCATGGATGGATATAAACTGTTCAGGAAGGACAGGCAGGGCAGAAAAAGTGGGGGAGTTGCACTGTATGTAAGAGAGCAGTATGACTGCTCAGAGCTCCAGTATGAAACTGCAGAAAAACCTGAGTCTCTCTGGATTAAGTTTATAAGTGTGAGCAACAAGGCTGATGTGGTGGTGGGAGTCTGCTACAGATCACCAAACCAGGGGGATGAGGTGGACGAGGCTTTCTTCCGGCAACTAACAGAAGTTACTAGATCGCAGGCCCTGGTTCTCATGGGAGACTTTAATCACTCTGATATCTGCTGGGAGAGCAATACAGTGGTGCACAGACAATCCAGGAAGTTTTTGGAAAGTGTAGGGGACAATTTCCTGGTTCAAGTGCTGGAGGAACCAACTAGAGGCAGAGCTCTTCTTGACCTGCTGCTCACAAACAGGAAAGAATTAGTAGAGGAAGCAAAAGTGGATGGGAATCTGGGAGGCAGTGACCATGAGATCGTTGAGTTCAGGATCCTGACACAAAGAAGAAAGGAGAACAGCAGAATACAGACCCTGGACTTCTGAAAAGCAGACTTTGACTCCCTCAGAGAACTGATGGGCAGGGTCCCTTGGAAAAATAACATGAGGGGGAAAGGAGTCCAGGAGAGCTGGCTGTATTTTAAAGAATCCTTATTGAGGTTGCAGGAACAAACCATCCCGATGTGCAGGAAGAATAGTAAATATGGCAGGCGACCAGCTTGGCTTAACAGTGAAATCCTTGCTGATCTTAAATGCCAAAAAGAAGCTTACAAGAAGTGGAAGATTGGACAAATGACCAGGGAGGAGTATAAAAATATTGCTCAGGCAAGCAGGAGTGAAATCAGGAAGGCCAAATCACACTTGGAGTGGCAGCTAGCAAGAGATGTTTAGAGTAACAAGAAGGGTTTCTTCAGGTATGTTAGCAACAAGAAGAAAGTCAAGGAAAGTGTGGGCCCCTTACTGAATGAGGGAGGCCACTTAGTGACAGAGGATGTGGAAAAAAGGTAATGTACTCAATCATTTTTTTGCCTCTGTCTTCACAAAGAAGGTCAGCTCCCAGACTGCTGCACTGGGCAGCACAGGATGGGGAGACGTTGACTAGCTCTCTGTGGAGAAAGAAGTGGTTTGGGAATATTTAGAAAAACTGGACGAGCACAAGTCCATGGGGCCAGATGCGCTGCATCCAAGGATGCTAAAGGAGTTGGCGGATGTGATTGCAGAGCCATTGGCCATTATCTTTGAAAACTCATGGTGAATGGGGGAGGTCCCGGATGACTGGAAAAAGGCTACTGTAGTGTCCATCTTTAAAAAAGGGAAGAAGGAGGATCCGGGGAACTACAGGCCAGTCAGCCTCACCTCCTTCCCTGGAAAAATCATGGAGCAGGTCCTCAAGGAATCAATTCTGAAGCGCTTAGAGGAGAGGAAAGTGATCAGGAACAGTCAGCATGGATTGACCAAGGGCAAGTCATGCCTGACTAATCTAATTGCCTTCTATGAGGAGATAACTGGGTCTGTGGATGAGGGGAAAACATGTTATTCCTTGACTTTAGCAAAGCTTTTGATACAGTCTCCCACAGAACTCTTGCCAGCAAGTTAAAGAAGTATGGGCTGGATGATTGGACTATAAGGTGGATAGAAAGCTGGCTAGATCATTGGGGTCAACGGGTAGTGATCAACAGCTCCATGTCTAGTTGGCAGCCAGTTTCAAGTGAAGTGCCCCAAGGGTTGGTCCTGGGACCGGTTTTTTCAATATCTTCATTAATGATCTGGAGGATGGCGTGGACTGCACTCTCAGCAAGTCTGCAGATGACACTAAACTGGGAGGAGTGGTAGATACGCTGGAGGGCAGGGATAGGATATAGAGGGACCTAGACAAATAGAAGATTGGGCCAAAAGAAACCTGATGAGGTTTAATAAGAACAAGTGCAGAGTCCTGCACTTAAGACAGAAGAATCCCATGCACTGCTACAGACTAGGGCCCGAATGGCTAGGTAGCAGTTCTGCAGAAATGGACCTAGGGCTTACAGTGGACGAAAAGCTGGATATGAGTCAACAGTGTGCCCTTGTTGCCAAGAAGGCTAATGGCATTTTGGGCTGTATAAGAATGTGGATTGCCAGCAGATCGAGGGATGCGATCATTCCCCTCTATTCGACATTGGTGAGGCCTCATCTGGAGTACTGTGTCCAGTTTTGGGCCCTACGCTACAAGAAGGATGTGGAAAAATTGGAAAAAGTCCAGCAGAGGGCAACAAAAATGATTAGTGGGCTGGAGCACATGACTTATGAGGAGAGGCTGAGGGAACTGGGATTGTTTAGTCCGCAGAAGAGAATGAGGGGGGATTTGATAGCCGCTTTCAACTATCTGAAAGGGGGTTCCAAAGAGGATGGATCTAGACTGTTCTCAGTGATACCTGATGACAGAACAAGGACTAATGGTCTCAAGTTGCAGTGGGGGAGGTTTAGGTTGGATATTAGGAAAAACTTTTTCACTGGGAGGGTGGTGAAGCACTGGAATGGGTTCCCTAGGGAGGTGGTAGAATCGCCTTCCTTAGAGGTTTTTAAGGTCAGGCTTGACAAAGCCCTGGCTGGGATGATTTAGTTGGGAATTGGTCCTGCTTTGAGCAGGGGGTTGGACTAGATGACCTCCTGAGGTCCCTTCCAACCCTTATATTCTATTATTCTAATTTTTACATCCTGATTTTTTCATTACTTTCTGTGACATTTCAGATCCTTGTACAGACCACTAACCAAAGGAAATGTTGTTAGGGAATGTCAGGAAATGGTTTATACTAACAAATGATAAGTCTCTGAGGCAGGGAACTGAGGAGACGAAGAACATTATTGCATATATGTGTTCTATTCTTAATATAGATTAAAATAAACTTTGATAAATAGTTCTCTCATGCACAAAAATCCTCTAGTCGTTAGGAGAGCAGAACACTGATGCCATCCAGAATAACACTGAGACCCCAAAACCCACACCTCCAAGCTGTTGTAAGGGAGCAGTCTCAGATTCATAGATTCATAGACTCTAGGATTCGAGAGGTCATCGAGTCCAGTCCCCTGCCCTCATGGCAAGACCAAATACTGTCTAGACCATCCCTGATAGACATTTATCTAACCTACTCTTAAATATCTCCAGAGATGGAAATTCCACAACCTCCTTAGGCAATTTATTCCAGTGTTTAACTACCCTGACAGTTAGGAACTTTTTTCTAATGTCCAACCTAAATCTCCCTTGCTGCAGTCTAAGCACATTGCTTCTTGTTCTATCATTAGAGGCTAAGGTGAACAAGTTTTCTCCCTCCTCCTGATGACACCCTTTTAGATACCTGAAAACTGCTATCATGTCCCCTCTCAGTCTTCTTTTTTCCAAATTAAATAAACCCAATTCTTTTAGCCTTCCTTCTAGGTCATGTTCTCAAGACCTTTAATCATTCTTGTTGCTCTTCTCTGGACCCTCTCCAATTTCTCCACATCTTTCTTGAAATGCGGTGCCCAGAACTGGACACAATACTCCAGTTGAGGCCTAACCAGCGCAGAGTAGAGTGGAAGAATGACTTCTCGTGTCTTGTTTACAACACACCTGTTAATGCATCTCAGAATCACGTTTGCTTTTTTTGCAACAGTATCACACTGTTGACTCATATTAAGCTTGTGGTCCACTATGACCCCTAGATCTCTTTCTGTCATACTCCTTCCTAGACAGTCTCTTCCCATTCTGCATGTGTGAAACTGATTGTTCCTTCCCAAGTGGAGCACTTTGCATTTGTCTTTATTGAACTTCATCCAGTTTACCTCAGACTATTTCTCCAATTTGTCCAGATCATTTTGAATTTTGACCCTGTCCTCCAAAGCAGTTGCAATCCCTTCCAGTTTGGTATCGTCTACAAACTTAATAAGCGTACTTTCTATGCCAACATCTAAGTCGTTGATGAAGATATTGAACAGAGCCGGTCCCAAAACAGACACCTGTGGAACCCCACTTGTTATACCTTTCCAGCAGGACTGGGAGCCATTAATAACTACTCTCTGAGTACGGTTATCCAGCCAGTTATGCACCCACCTTACAGTAGCCCCATCTAAATTGTATTTGCCTAGTTTATCGATAAGGATATCATGCGAGACCGTATCAAATGCCTTACTAAAGGCTAGGTATACCACATCCACCGCTTCTCCCTTATCCACAAGGCTCATTATCCTATCAAAGAAAGCTATCAGATTGGTTTGACATGATTTCTTCTTTACAAATCCATGTTGGCTAATCCCTATCACCTTACCACCTTCCAAGTGTTTGCAGATGATTTCTTTAATTACTTGCTCCATTATCTTCCCTGGCACAGAAGTTAAACTAACTGGTCTGTAGTTTCCTGGGTTGTTTTTATTTCCCTTTTTATAGATGGGCACTATATTTGCCCTTTTCCAGTCTTCTGGAATCTCTCCCGTCTCCCATGACTTTCCAAAGATAATAGCTAGAGGCTCAGATACCTCCTCTATTAACTCCTTGAGTATTCTAGGATGCATTTCATCAGGCCCTGGTGACTTGCAGGCATCTAACTTTTCTAAGTGATTTTTTACTTGCTCTTTTTTTATTTTATCTTCTAAACCTACCCCCCTTCCCATAAGCATTCACTATGTTAGACATTCCTTCAGACTTCTCAGTGAAGACCGAAACAAAGAAGTCATTAAGCATCTCTGCCATTTCCAAGTTTCTTGTTACTGTTTCCCCCTCCCCACTGAGCAGTGGGCCTACCCTGTCCTTGGTCTTCCTCTTGCTTCTAATGTATTGATAAAAAGTCTTCTTGTTTCCCTTTATTCCCATAGCTAGTTTGAGCTCATTTTGTGCCTTTGCCTTTCTAATCTTGCCCCTGCATTCCTGTGTTATTTGCCTATATTCATCATTTGTAATCTGACCTAGTTTCCATTTTTTATATGACTCTTTTTTATTTTGTAGGTCATGCAAGATCTCGTGGCTAAGCCAAGGTGGTCTTTTGCTACATTTTCTATCTTTCCTACCCATCGGAATAGCTTGCATTTGGGCCCTTAGTGTCCCTCTGAAAATCTGCCAATTCTCTTCAGTTGTTTTTCCCCTCAGTCTTGATTCCCATGGGACCTTACCTATCAGCTCTCTGATCTTACCAAAATCCACCTTCCTGAAATCCATTGTCTCTATTTTGCTGTACTCAGACGTTCACTTCTGGCTGATGGGAGGATGTCCCACCCCTTATGGCTCCTTATCTTCACACTCACATGGGTGAGAGTGCTGGGGGAGGGCAGAGAACAGTCTTCTCTCTTTCCTACATGCAGTGTGTGGTCTGGGATGTCCTAGTGATACCTCTGACCCAGGTGACCACCCACACCACAAGGCCTGGATTAGTGCTGTTGGATCTGGCCTTAATCCTCATTAGAAATCTTGAATAAATGATAGAAATAGCCAAACAGTGGCATATTTTGGGCCACTGGTGTGCCCTTCAGATGTGCAGTGAGGAGAAAGATCTGTCGAGTGAACTGTCACTACAACCCTCAAGTTTCAGGAACATCTGTGCTCAGCATTTCAGCCCCAGGAGCACTTATTTCTGTAATTACCCTTTCTGCACCTTTCTCAGGTCTTTAACATCATTTATAAAATGGCACCCAGCACAATGTTCCACATGCTATCTGTAATGAGCCACGTATACCCAGACTGGAGAGTGAAGCAGAACTGCACTTAATGGAAAACCATGAACGGAACCCCCAACTACTTACATCAGTTTCTGCAGTTTGCAATCGGGATGTTTCAGTCCTTCACACAGCTGGTTCACTCCTAAATCTCCCAGTTTGCTGCCACTAAGGTCCAGCTCTTTCAAAGTTTGATTTGTACTGAGAACTAAGGCAAGATACTTGCAATCATAGAAAATGATACCACAGTGTCCCAACCTGCAAAGGACAGAATAACGGAGGGAGCTGATACCCTGATGCACAACAATTCACTGTATTAATGAATGTGTTTCAAGTCAACAAGTTCTCTTTTCCAGAATCCTAGCGCTATGGCAATGCTATGAGGATGGCATGGTGGCTGCATAGTTAAGGTTGCATTACACAGTTTAGTTCAACAAACAAATTACTTGTTTTTTTTTTTTTTTTAAACAAAGTGCAAGTTTCTGCAGCAGAGCCTGAAAAGAGTTCTGATCTGAATGAAGAGATATGACAGCATGCAAGGTCAGGAAGACAGGAATAGAAAATGAATGCAGGTTTGTGTAGAATAGATAAATGTGGGTTTAATACTAATTCCACACATCTTAGTGCTTAAACTTTTTTTGTATCCCATGCATGTATCCCAGCATCCTCTTCACTTCTTTCACAAAAAAGTACTGTGATGCAGAAACCTCCTTACTGTAGTTATTTGAATTCAGAAATTTCTTAAACAGCAAAATAGCTAGAATTTTTTAAAAATAAACTCTTAGTTTCCATAGACGGCTTTGCCACCAGTGGATTTATTTAAAACAAAGTGATTTAAACTACCAGTATTAATCATCATTTAAATCAAGGTTTCCTGTTTACAGATTTAAATAATTAATTTAAATCTTTTTTAATATGTACTTTTTAGGTTTTTTCCCCTAAAGAAAGGTTGATCCTCGGTTGTTGGTATAATCTGGTACTACACCTTCTTTTTTTCTTTTTCTCCAAACCAGGAGGCTACCCTATACCCATACCCATTTAACTGAGCAGTTATGTAGCTTAACATTTATTCAGATTCCTAAATTTTACATTTTTAATTACGCTAGAGAATGGTGAGTGATGCATTTATTTACTAGATGAAGATTAAGTTTTTATTCATGATCTCTATTAACTTCCATCTGGATGCAAATTAGAATGAATTTAAAATGAACAAATGGGATTTTAAAAATCTTTTTTAGTAAACAGAACTATCTTAAATGTGCTGGATACATAAAGAAAAAAGTATCAAAATGTTTTGCATTTAAAAGTAACTGATTTATTACTTCTTTTGTTTATCTGTAGTTAGTGAATTGAACTGGTTGTTTGTGGTCATGATGTTTTTCAAGATTTCTGAACTAGCAGATCTCATCCTCTCGCACTTCACTTCTATTCATAGATTGGATGAGGAAAACAAGCTTTGCTGCTTTTTCTACTCCCAAATGGTTTCTCGGCTTTGAATGACTTCGTTTTAGAACTAAGGTAGTTTAATCAACTGAAATGAAGAAAATAATCCCTGCAACTGCAGAAGAGGCTCCTGCTGCTGACAAAAGCTGGTTTAGCACTTCCAACAAACTCTGGTTCCATGGACTTAGCTAGTGATTTCCACCAGCTTCTGTCAGTAGTAGCCTCTTCTGCAGGTACAGAGAGAATATTTTCTTCATTTTAGTTTATTCAACTTAGTTCAGTTCAAAGACTAGTTCACTGAAAGTTGAGAAACCACTTGAGAGTTGAAAACACCCTGAAATAGCTCAGGACAGGTTCATTTTATACCCTTATGTTTAGAGTATTTTCTGTTACATTTCAGTTCCTGTACAGACCAAGAACTAAAGGATAGATGGTTAGAGAATGTCAGGCAATGATTTATACTAACAGTAAGTCACATGTCTGTGACACAAGGAGCTGTGAGATTGAAGCCATTCTATCTAGAAGACACAGAAGAATATTATTGCCAAGTGTCTAAAACTATCGTCTTCTTAATCTAGATTAATTTGAAAAATAGTTATTTCATGCGCAAATGTCCTCTAGTCATTAGGAGAGCAGAACAATTATGCCTACTGTCAGGTTCCTTTACTGCAAAACTGGGCCCCAAGTTTTTCTATAGGGTAACATTTGTGTTGCTTTGTAGAGGAAGGCCTTTCACAAAGCAGTGTCTACTCTCCCAAAGAAAAGTACCTTTCTGAAAGTGCCCTGCTCAGAAAGAGGAGCTTCTGCACTAAGTGGGTAATTTCACAAAGATCCTTTTTTGTGTGTGAAATAAACCATTGCTGGTCTGGAGATCCTTCCTGAACCCCCAAATACTTGGAAGTGAACAGAGATCCACAGAACACACACACACAGCTTTATCTCTGCTCTAGTGAGGATGTCAATCCAACAAGCACCCTGTTTCCCAAATATTAGTGAACTGTGCAGAACTGTGTAGAAAGGAGTGAGAGATACAGAGAGAGAAAGCATGTGCATACATCCAGTTTCTCATGGGAGGGAATTGGGGATGTGGCACTAGAAGGCTGGCATCCTTAGAGGCTGTGGTATAATGAACTAATGAGTCATTAGGATTACTTGCCGGAGTATCTCCAGTTTGCAGGTTGCATGTTTCAATCCTTCACAAAGCTGCTGCACTCCTAAATATCCCAGTTTATTTATCTCCAGGTCCAGCTCTCTCAGATTCTGGTTGGTGCTGAGAACACAGGAAAGACCCTGACAACAAGCAGCCGTGAGCATGCAGTAAGACAACCTGCAGCAGGCAGAGATTTAGGAGAGAGTTAGGGTTGGAAACCATCCTTTTCTTTACCTAATTCATTACTGTAACCTCCTGGTAAAGGAAAATGAAATCTGTCAGATATTAAATGGACAATAGAGAGGACCTAGGATCACTTATGAATGGCAGAGACACACTTTAAAAATAGGCAAAGATTAAAGAAAATGCACCTTGTATAGGGACATGAATTCAAACAAAGAGAACTAAGTATTTATCATTACAAATATCAAACATTATAAGCGAAGTGTTTATAAAATTATACAAATAAATGTCCATGTGGTGATGCCTCTTCATCAGGTTCTGGACACTAACAATGAAAGTAACGATATTACAGGTGTTTGGAATTGTTTCTAGGTGGGATGGATTAAATCTAAATAGTGTCCAGAATAACACTGAGACCCCAAAACCACACCTCTACTTCACCTCCCAGCTTCTGTAAGGGAGTAGTCTCAAATGCACCTTTATGGGTTATGGGAGGATGTCCCACCTCCTATGGCTCCTTATCTTCACACCTACAAGGGTGAAAGTGATCGGGCAGGGCAGAGAATTATCTTCTCTCTTTCCTACATGCCATGTGGTATGGGATGTCCTAGCGATACCTCTGACTCAGGTGACCACCCACAGCACAAGGGTTGGATTAGCACCGCTAGATCTGGCCTTAATCCTCATTAGCTGTTTCTTTCATTTATTCAAGATGTCAAAACAGTTACTAACTTTGGGGCACGCCAAGGAGAGAGACCTGTCAAATGAACTATTGATTGTCACCACAATCCTCCATAACCCATGAGGGCAGGGGACTGGACTCGATGACCTCTCAGGGTCCCTTCCAGTCCTAGAGTCTATGAGTCTATAACCAGGAAGTTCTGTGCTCAGAATTTCAGCCCTCAAAACCTTATTTCCATAATTACCCTTTGCAGCAGAATATACCCCCGTATTCACACCCTACACTGTAATGATCTTTGTACAAAGTGTGTCATTTGAAAACTCATATTTTATCAGGAAAAAACTGACCAGCAAATTATGTGTGTCAACATTGCATGTAAAGTTATAAGATTTCCCTGTATGCTTTCATTAACCCATGTTCCAAACCTTAGAGACCTGCCCAAACAGAAGCTGGGAAACAGGTCTGTCTTAAACAAAGTAATTGTGCTCTGCTTAATTTGCATTTAAGCGGTAAACAGAGTAATCAAGCAGAAAGGAAAGACAAAGGAAACTCAAACAGGTGAAAAAAACAGCAGAGAACATCCTTCCACATAGACTCTTTTTTCCCTAGTGCACAGCTGGAAAGGTTTCTGAATGGACGGATTGAACCTAAACAAAGGAGGGACAAACACCCCAAGGCACTCCTCTCCATCTCCATGCCCATCTGATTCACTGCACCTAAAGCAATGAAGGAAACATTCGTTGAACTCTGGGACAAGGTGTCCTGATCGACAGGGTTTGGTCAGTAAGACTGCTGGAAGCATGTGGTGAGAAATTTTGCTTGAATCTGATAAAGTTTGTTAAGTTAGGTAATAGTAAATATTATTTTTCTTGTAACCATTTATGACTTTCATGCCTCATTACTTGTATTCACTTAAAATCTCTCTTTGTAGTTCATAGACTTATTTTATTGTTTTATTTAATCCAATGTGTTTAAACTGAAGTGCCTGGGTAACTCCATTTGGGGTGACAAGTTGTGTGCATACAAATATATTAAAGCAATGACGGACAAAATAACTTGAATTGTCCAGGAGAGGGCTGGGTAGTACAGGACGTATATCTCTGGAGGAAAATCTAAGACTGGAGGTGTGTTGAGGTCACCCTGCAGTATAACCAAGGCTGGTGAGAGCCAGAGTGTAACCAAAGTGTGGCTGGCAGGCTGCAGTTACACCCAAAGACACAGGGTGCGACTTGCATTCTGAAAGGCTGTTTGTGAGCAGCCCAGGTGAAAGCCACTTCAGCAAGACATTGTAAGGCACCCAAGGTTGCAGGGCAGAGGTGACATCTGCTCATTAGTTCATAGACTATCAGGGTTGGAAGGGACCTCAGGAGGTCATCTAGTCCAACCCCTTGCTCAAAGCAGGACCAATCCCCAGACAGATCTTTACCCCAGATCCCTAAATGGCCCCCTCAAGGATTTAACTCACAGTCCTGGGTTTAGCAGACCAATGCTCAAACCACTGAGCTACCCCTCCCCCCAAAAATGAAGGTCATTGAGTCCAGCTTCCTGCCTTCACTAGCAGACTAAGTACTGATCTTGTCCCAGATCCCTAAGTGGCCCCCTCAAGGATTAAATTTACAAGCCTGTGTTTAGCAGGCCAGTGCTCAAACCACTAAGCTATTCCTCTCCCTCCTCCTTCCTGTACTTTGGATTGTATCCTGGTATGTTACACCCTTTCTGCACCCTTCTCAGTTCTTTAACATCATTTAGAAAATGGAACCCAGAAAAATGCACAGTATCCACAGGCTGTTTGCAATGAGTCACATATAAATAGATTGGAGAGTGAAGCAGAACTCCACTTACTGGAAGATTGTAAAGGGGACCAGCAACTACTTACACTAGTTTTTGCAGTTTGCAATCTGGATGTTTCAGTCCTTCACACAACAGCTTCACTCCTGCATCTCCTTGATTATTGCCTCTCAGGTCCAGCTCTTTCAAGTTTTGATTTGTACTGAGAACTGAAGCAAGCTGCTTGCAGTCAGAGTTATTGATACAACAGTTTCTCAACCTACAAGAGACAGGGAAAAACAGAGAGAATTGTTTGCTTGCTTCTCAAAAATTCACTGAATTCATTAGTGTTTCTCTCCTTCTGAATTATAGCACTATGATAATTCTATAAGAGTGGTGGCAGCCACCCCATAGTTAAAGCGAACTTTGTAACACAATGCCTCCAGGAGCATTTATTTTTCAAACATTTATTTATAACCTTTATTTTTCAAACATTTAACTGAAATGCCAAAAAACCGAGATATAGAATATAAACATTGAACACTATTTGAATTTTTCATTGTAATTTGATGAAAATATCATTTTGCAAGAAATTTACAAACTATACTACACACTGTGACCTGCCCTTTGGCCATGTTGTCACTCCTTATGTATTGATTATTAGAATCAGTAATATACCAGGAACGTTTGTTTATGGAACATTTTATAACTTTTTAGCTAGACCAGAAAATATGTGCACCAAAGCGATTCTGCAGAATTTGACAACAAATCAGCAGCAGCATGAATACTGTTATTCACTTAACTCTTCTGGAGACAGAAAAATAAAGAAAGAAAAGACAAACTGACTGGTTCAACAAACCATCAACCTCCCCTGTAGTGTAAGAGAAAGTTCCCTGAGTTGCGAAGATCTAGAGTTCAACTCTCACTTTCTAACTGTTGTTTAAATTCCAGTGCAATTATTATTGACTAACCTAGAAGACACTTAGGGAAGAGCTATTGAACTTTAACAGTGACCATTGCTAGAATAACTCCCGAGGTGGGAGGGTAAGATGTATTGCTCTATTAATATAAAAACAGATGACATCACTGCTAACGGGTTGCATTCGAATACAAGTTTGATGTAGCTGGGGTACATATTGCTTTTAGGTATCTACTAGAAATGGAAGTGAAAGCCTTAGATTCATAGACTTTATGGTCAGAAGGGACCATCATGATCATCTAGTCTGACCTCCTGCACAATGCAGGCGGCAAGATCTCCCCCACTCCAGAAATAGACCCCCTAACCTTTGGCTGAGTTACTGAAGTCCTCAAATCATAGTTTAAAGACTTCAAATTACAGATAATTCATCATTTACACTAGTTTAGATCTGTAAGTGACCTGTGCCCCATGCTGCAGAGGAAGGCAAAAAACCATCAGGGTCTTGGCCAATCTGACCTGGGGGAAAATTCCTTCCCGACCCCAAATATGGTGATCAGTTAGACCCCGAGCCTGTGGGCAAGACCCGCCAGGCAGATACCTGAGAAAGAATTCTCTGTAGTAACTCAGAGCCCTCCCCATTTAGTGTCCTGTGTCCAGCATTTGGGGATTTTTGCTGCTGGCAGTCACTGATGGGCCACACACCATTGTAGGAAATCTCATCATACCATCCCCTCCATAAACTTATCCAGCTCAGTGTTGAAGCCAGTTAATTTTTTTGCCCCCATATCTCCCCTCGCTTTCTTTGGTTAGGCTAAACAAGCCAAGCTCTTTGAATCTTCTCTCATAAGAGAGGTTTTCCATTCCAAGGATCATCCTAGTAGCCCTTCTCTGCACCTGTTCCAGTTTGAATTATTTTTTCTTAAACATAGCAGACCAGAACTGCACACACACTGTTCCAGATGAGGTCTCATCAGTGCCTTGTACGAACATTCTATGTCTTTACTGGAAATACGTCGCCTGATGCATCCTAGGACTGCATTAGCCTTTTTCACAGCTGTGTCATAGTCACAGATCATAGTCATGCTGTGACCAACCAATACACCCAGGTCTTTCTCCTCCTCTGTCACTTCCAACTGATAAGTCCCCAGCTTATAGCAAAAATTCTTGTTGTTAGTCTCTAAATGCCTGACCTTGCATTTTGCACTATTAAATATAATCTCATTTATATTACTTCAGATTACAAACTCATCCAGATCTTCTTGTATGACATTCTGGTCCTCCTCTGTACTGGCAATACCTCCCGGCTTTGTGTTGTTTGCAAATGTTATTAGTATACTCTCACTTTTTGTGCCAAGGTCAGTAATAAAAATATTAAATAAGATGGGTCCCAAGACCAATCCCTGAAGAACTCCACTAGTAACCACCCCACAGCCTGACAGTTCACCTTTCAGTACGACCTGTTGTCATCACGCCTTTAACCAGTTCCTTATTCACCTTTCAATTCTCATATTAATCCCCATCTTCGCCAATTTAACTAATTTCCCATGTGGAATTGAATCAAATGCCTTACTGAAATCCAGGCAGATTAGATCTATTGCATTTCCTTTGTCTAAAAAAATCAGTTCTCTTCTCAAAGAAGTGGATCAGGTTAGTCTGGCACAATCTACCTTTTGTAAAACCATGTTGTATTTTATCCATGTCCTTAACTACTTTCTCTTTCAAAATTTGTTCCAAGACCTTGCATACAATTGAGGTCAACTAACAGAACTGTAGTTTCCTGGATCACTTGTTTTCCCTTTTTTGAAAATTGGAACTATATTAGCAATTCTCCAATCATAGGATATGACCCCTAAGTTTATGGATTCATTAAAAAATCTTTGCTATTGGGCTTGCAATTCATGTGCAAGTTCCTTTAATATTCTTGGATGGATATTACCCGGCCCCCCTGATTTAGTCCCATTAAGCTGTCTGAGTTTGGCTTCCACCTCGGATGTGATCATTTCTACCTCCATATCCTTGTTGCCATTGGCCACCCTGCCACTACCTCTAAGATCTTCATTAGTCTCATTAAATACTGAGGCAAAGTATTTGTTTAGCTGTTGGGCCAGGCCTAGATAATCTTCAATCTCCACCCCATCCTCAGTGCTTAGTGGTCCCACTTCTTCTTTCCTTGTTTTCTTCTTATTTATATGGCTAGAGAACCTTTTACTATTGGTTTTAATTCCCCTTGCCAAGTTCCAACTCTACTTGGCTTTTGGCAGTTCTCACTTTAACCCTACACTTTTTGACGTCCAAGAGGCAGCTTTCCGTGCTGATCCCTCCTATCTTCCATTCCTTGTAGGCTTTCTGGTTTCTCTTAATCACCTGTTTGAGATGCTTGCTCATCCAGCTTGGTCTGTAACCCTTCCCTATGAATTTTTTCCCCTTGTAGAATGCCTTATGGAGTGCATTGTCTAACAATAATGTAGACAATATGAAGATGGAAAGAAATGCAGAGTATTTCCCCTTATGTTTGTTCTTTCAGCGTTTGACTGATTGGCATATGTCCTTGTCATAGGCTGATTCCTCACTCTGGCACTTTGAGTGCAGAATGTGGGAGCCTGCAAGGACTTTCAAAATTAATACTGGCCACTCCAGGCTTGTATAAAACTCCCAAGGTTACAGCTTGTCTCTGAC